>NC_082675.1:89202662-89867368 GCF_025265405.1 Mesoplodon densirostris | reverse complement strand
CTCCAGCAGGCTGACAACACTCGCGTCTCTGCTCTGATTTTATCGAAGATCCGGAAGGAAGACCTCACTGTGACTTTCCCTCCCTCTGGTGCCCTTGAGGCCTGTCTGGATTGTGGCTCATGGGGCACTTTATGGGTGATGTCCCAGGACCCTGTTCTTAGCAAGTACCTGCTTTGTTTACATGTCTGTACCCCTCTGTGGGGCAGGGCTGTGTCTGTCTGGGTCCTGCCAACATCCCGGGAGCCCAGCCAAGTGACTACGTGGGGACACCTGGTTGTTGAATGTGTGTGAAACACAGCTTTGCATGCAGAGAAACCCGACATCCTTAGTCATCAGGGGAATGCAAATCAAAACTGTCACATGATCCGCTTCACACGCACTGTGATGGCTAAAATCAAAAGAGACAATAACAGGGCCTCCCTGGGGGCGCAGTGGTTGAGAGTCCGCCTGCCGATGCAGTGGACACGGGTTCGTGCCCCGGTCCGGGAGGATCCCACATGCCGCAGAGCGGCTGGGCCCGTGAGCCATGGCCGCTGAGCCTGCGCGTCCGGAGCCTGTGCTCCGCCACGGGAGAGGCCACAACAGTGAGAGGCCCACGTACCGCAAAAAAAAAAAAAAAGAGACAATAACAAGTGTGGGCGAGGGTGTGGCAAAGTTGGAACGTCACACGCTGGTGGGGATGTAAAGTCGTGCAGCTAGTCTGGCAGGTCCATAAAAACTTAAACGTGAAGTTACCATAGAATCTCAGTTCTACCTCTAGGTATGTACCCAAGGGAAATGACAGCATATGTCCACACAAAAACGTGTACACAAATGTCTATAGCAGCATTATTAACAATAGTCAAAAGGTAGAAACAACCCAAATGTCCATCAACAGATGAATGGATAAACAGAATGTGGTCCCTCCTCTCGATGGAATATAATTCAGGCATAAGAAGGAATGAAGCCCTGACACATGACACAACATGGATGAACCTTGGGTACGTGATGTTCAGTGAGAGAAGTCAATCACAAGAGGACACATGGTTGGATTCCACTCACGTGACGTGTCCAGGTTGGCAAATCCATGGAGACAGGAAGTTGAGGGGGAAGGGGAGAGACTGTGCCATAGTTAAGGGGTTTCTTCTTGGGGGCAAAAATATTCTAAGATCAAATCATGGGGGGACTTCCTTGGTGGTCCAGTGGGTAAGACTCTGTGCTTCCACTGCAGGAGGCCCAGGTTCAATCCCTGGTTGGGGAACTAGATCCCGCATGCTGCAACTAAGAAGTCCGCAGGCCGCAACTAAAGATCCCGCGTGCCACAACTAAGACTTGGCTCAGCCAAAATAAATAAATAAATATTTAAGGTCAAATCGTGGCGACGGTTGCACAACCCCGTGAATATATTAAAAATCATTGAACTGTATACTTTAAATGGGTGGATTGTATCTCATATATATGTGAATTACATCTCAGTAGGGTTGTTAAAATTGTAACTTTCTTATTGAAGTATAGTTGAAGTATACAATATCGCGTTAGTTTTCAGGTGTACGGCAAAAGACTTCAGATATCTACCTCTATCTCTATCCTAGATCTAGATCTATATTCAGATTCTTTTTCATTATAGGTTATTCAAGATACTGAATACAGTTCCCTGTGTTATACAGTGAATCCTTGCTGCTTATCTATTTTATATATTGTGGTATCTGTTAATCCCATACTCCTAATTTATCCCTCCTTCCCTTTCCCCTTTGGTAACCATACGTTTGTATTATATGTCTGTGAGTCTGTTTCTGTTTTGTATATACATTCATTTGTATTATTTTTTAGATTCCACATATAAGTGATGGCATATAATATTTGTCTTTCTCTGAGTTACTTCACTCAGTATAATAATCTCTAGTTCCATCCATGTTGCTGCAAATGGCAATATTTCATTCTTTTTATGGCTGAGTATCTATACCTCTGTATATCTATATCTCTCTATATAGATCTCACATTTTCTTAAACCAGTCATCTGTTGATGGACACTTAGGTTGTTTCCATGTCTTGGCTATTGTAAATAGTGCTGTTATGAACATGGGTGTGCCTGTATCTTTTCAAATTAGAGTTTTCATCTTTTCTGGATATATGCCCAGGAGTGGGATTGCTGGATCTATTTTCAGTTTTTTTTTTTTAAGGAACCTCCATACTGTTTATCATCGTGGCTGCACTCATTTACGTTCCCACCAACAGTGTAGGAGGGTTCCCTTTTCTCCACACCTTCTCCAGCATTTATTATTTGTAGACAGTGTGAGGTGATACCTCATTGTGGTTTTGACTTGCATTTCTCTAATAATTAACAATGTTGAGCATCTTTTCATGTGCCTGTTGGCCATCTGCATGTCTTCTTTGGAGAAATACAATAACTTTTAAACGCATGGCCGTCTTGCCACTGTTCTGTGGGGCAAGATGCTAAGAAGAGCCGTGAGTGCTGCCCCCTCCCTGGAGGGGCCTCTCTGTGTGGCCACCGCCTGGCCTGAGGTTCTTTCACTTCAAGCTTCCAGAACAGCCCGACCAGGGCGACTAGCATCAGATGTGCACAGCGGGCCACTGGGGAGGTGGATTCTCCTGTGGAAACAAAGCCCCAGGCCCTCGCCCAGAGTGGGTAGGGGTAGGGGTGGATGACAGGGGTCTCCCCAGGTGGATCTGGTGGAGGTGGCCCAGGTCCACCCTTGGGGAGGCACAGCCTCGGGAACACCTGAGGCTGAAGCCTGGCGGGCTCCCTAAGAGCGGGAATCAGGATGCTACAGCAATTCCTCCAGAAATCAAACATACAGTTACCATATGAATCAATTCCACTCCTGGGTATAAACCCCAAAGAAGTGAAAACAGGGACTTGAACAAAGAATTCCAGGAGCTAGGAAACCTGTGACTCTCTTTCCCTACCTCTTTGCGTTTTTTAGTATGTGTCTATCTTTCTCAACTGTAATCTCTGTGGTCCAGTGGAAACCTACTCAGACATTCTCTGATAACCCTGAGAACCCAATCTCTAATGGAGAAACAGAATCTGTCATTCTACATCTAGCACCTGAATGGTTTTTCACCTATGCTGCCCAATTAGGGATCAAATTCTTAGTTCTACATCCATGGGGAACAAAATCACTAATATGGAAGCGAGAATCACTCAACAAAAATTCATTTTGTTAAGGATATTAAATTTCAGGAACTAGGTTCAGGGGAAAAATTCTCGAATGCAATTCATCTTGCAAATCTACAATAGGAGAGTATTCAAGTGTGCTGTGAAGCTGCAGAAATTAGATGATGTTTTTAATGGTGCAAAGATAGTTTGGGGAGGAAAATAGAGTCTAGGTAAGAAGAACATAATGGAATCAAAGACACAGACCACAAGAGCAGCAGCTAAATATGAAACAAAACTTTAAATTAGAAAAGTACAATTTTAACTTTCATAGATGAGATTATAGGGTGACCGAACATAAGAGGAAGTTCTATCCCGTGAACCGTGAATGCCAGTGGAAGTGCCCAGATGCCCCTTTGATTCCATGTGAATGGCTTCATTTCTAAGGCCTTAAATCTAAGATGCTGCTGATTTTAAGATGCACCATTATTGCCAAGAAAGGGAGGAATGCTGCTGATTAGACTGTGCTGTTTTTATTTTATATTCATTAAAAGAGCTTTTTTATAGTTATTGATGCTGGGTGACGGATACATGGAGTTCACTGCGCTACAATCTCTACTTTTGCGTATGTTTGAAATTCTCACTTAAAAATTCTGTAAGAACCTGGTTCAATCCCGGGTTTTGGCACCAAAATAATAATAATAATAATAATTCTGTAAGAAAAGAAGGGTTCTTTCAGGGTACTGATTTGGATATAGATTTGAGCATAGAATTTTTTGCTTCCTTTTATTGGTTCTAAAATTGTTGCAATGTTTTCATAATTTTAACTTTTATTTTTAATGCAACATAATTAACTATTTTTTAACGCACTAAGTATTTATTATGCAATTCTGGCCCCATTTACAGTAAGTGGCCTTTCCCAGAAGCAATTATCCTGAGTCATGAGGACTTCCTGTACTAGTTGTGAATTTTAAAACAGTGGCTCTCAGACCTGGCTGCACGATAGAGCCACGTAACATTTGTCAGCACTCTGGACGCCTTGGCATTTGTGGTTTTAAAGCCCTCCAGTGGTTTCGGTGTGTGAACAAGCGGTCAAAACTGCAGAATGAACAGATTGAGGAAAACAGAAAAGGAGGAACTGGCTTAAACCTCCCAAAAGGCAGAAAGGGTCTTCATTTTCTCAAATTTCGACATAGACCAATGTCTTACTGCGGCTGTTTAGAACTTGAAATAAGATAGATTTTCCAAAGATTCTTTCTCCTGCCTGCTCAAATCTGCCTTTGGTTTCTCTAGTGAATTTTTCATTGCAGCTATTGTACTTTTCAGCTCCAAAATTTCTTTTTGGTTTCTTTTAGGTTTTCTCCCTCGTTACTGATAGTTCCACTTTGTTCATACATTGCTTTCTCAACGTTCTCTGTTCCTTTAGTTCTTTGAGCATCTTTAAGGCAGTTGTTTTAAAGTCTTCATCGAGTAGATCTGTCATCAGGTCTTCTTTAGGGCCAGTGTCTATTAATTAATTGTTCCCTTTGAACAGGTCATACTCTCCTGTTTCTTTGTATGCCTTGTGATTTTTATTCTGTTGCTGCTGAAAATTGGACATTTGAATCCAATAATGTGGTAACTCTGGAAATCAGATTCTCCCCCTTCCTCAAGGTCTGATGCTTTTTGTTATTGTTTTTGATCTTTGCTTGTTGTAGGTTGTCTGAGCTGAGGCTCAGCCTGAGGTGGAAACTTAATGTCTGCTCAGGTCTTTCCTGAGCCTTTCCTTGGGCATGTGCACTCACTTTCTAATTTTCTCCTATATGCAATTGTTTTTCAATGCCCGGCTTGAAAAGGGGGAAGAGAGAAGAACAAAGGGGGATAAAGGGGGCACTCGCCCTTGAAATCCACTTGGTGGGGGAAGGGTTTGCAACAAGGGGGGACGTGTGACAACAGTGGCCACCTGCCTCTTTGGCTGCAGCTCTGCCATCAGAAGCAGCATCAGAGCACAGGTTCCTGATATTGGAGGACAAGGTCCTTTTGGTCTACCCTGGCTGGCTTGTGCAAGCTGCTCTAGAAACACGTGTATGGCCTCCTGCCATGTGGCTGAGGGTGGGACGGGTAGGTGCTGCATGCTAAGACCTGAAAGTCACCACAACTGACTGCAGTAACCATCCAGTGCTTCCCCTGGAACTTGCAAGCCTTCACCAGCTCCGGATTCCAAATTAGTTACATCAGACAGACTCTGTCCCTGCAGCTGTGGTCCAGGTTGGGGGCCATTCCCGGGGCTTCTTGCTCTGCCGTCACCCCAGAATCCTCTCCAACCTATAAACTTCTTTAAAAGCTTTTTAATACTTACTTCCAAGGTTGCCCCAACTCTTGCTCTGACCAGCCCAGCATCTGGTTTTTATTCTGCATTGGTCAGTGCCAGTGTTGGTGTTCCCACCACGCCAGCAACTCCTCTCAAAGGCCACCCCAAGGAAAACACACAAGGAAGAAGTAGCTTTCTTTCTAAGTAGCTTTCTTTGCCGAGTAAAAATAAAATCAGCTCTGCTTTTCCACTTAAGGAAAATCAGTGTCTTGCTGTCAGCCCCTCAGAGGTAGAAACTCTGGGGCTGAGGGCTGGCTCTTGGCACCCCCCGCCCCATGTTAGCATTCACAGGTACTTCTGAGCCTCTCAGTGGGCACCTGTCCGTGGCCCACAGTTGCCTTGGGAAGAAAAGAAAATCCAAAGTCTGAGTTAAAAATGAAGTTGCTTCTTTTCCAGGTAAACAATTTTATCACGTCGCAATCTTCTGTTTATTTTCTGCCACACCACGTGGCTTGTGGGATCTTGTTCCCCAACCAGGGATCAAACCCAGGCCCTCCCCGCCCTCCCCACCCCCCTGTAGTGAAAGCGCTGAGTCCTAACCACTGGACTGCCAGGGAATTCCCTATCACATCACAGTCTCAATGAGGGACCTCAAGGAAACACTTGCATGAGCTTTAGAGAAAGTGTTCAGCTGGATGAAGTGCCCAGCTCTCTGGGGAGCCTGGGGTGCTTGTTCCAGCCACAGCGAGGGGTGAGGGCCCAGGAAACTCTCAGGCAATGTGGGGGGAGGGAGGGACGGAAGGAGGGAGGGAGGAAACATTCAAGAAGCCTCTGGGTGATTGGTTGCAAATTAATGCACACTTTGTATTTAAAAATTCTGTTTAGTACAGTCTGTTTTCCCTTTACTGTATGGCTTTTCAAATAAAAAATTGTGCTTTTTGATACTGGTCAGGTCACAGTCTTAAGAGGTAAGATACTTGAGGAAATGTGAATGACAGAAAACTTAAGTCGCCTGAAATGTTTCTGGAGCTCGAGCACGTTAATTATCATTTAAAAAGCAGGCCACCAGGCAGGTGAGCAGGAGGGAGGCTCAGGGGGCCCCTGGAGGGAATGAGCATCCTGCACCCCTGCTTCCTTGGTGTAAACATGATGCTGGTAGAAGAAGCAGACGCAAGGCCAGCATCCTGTGACTCCATTTTCTGAAATGTCCAGAACAGGCAAAGGCATAAAGACAGAGAGCAGACTGCTGGTTTCCAGGGCTGGAGGGGGCAGGGGCTGGGGAGAAACTGCCTAAGGGGCGTGAGGTTTTATTGGGGGATGAAAATGTTCCAGAACCAGATGGAAATGGTGTTCCCACCACATTGTGAAGGTAATATGCCACTGAGTTGTTCATTCAACAGAGTTCATTTTCTGTTACATGAATTTTGCCTCAATTAAAAACAAAGAACAGGGCTTCCCTG
The DNA here is from genome assembly GCF_025265405.1 of Mesoplodon densirostris. NCBI lineage: Eukaryota > Metazoa > Chordata > Mammalia > Artiodactyla > Ziphiidae > Mesoplodon > Mesoplodon densirostris. Next base: position 89,860,521 of record NC_082675.1, on the reverse strand, counting down.
GTGGCGCATTGGTTGGAAGTCCGCCTGCCGATGCAGGGGACACGGGTTCGTGCCCCAGTCTGGGAAGATCCCACATGCCGCGGAACAGCTGGGCCCGTGAGCCATGGCCGCTGAGCCTGCGCGTCCGGAGCCTGTGCTCCGCAACGGGAGAGGCCACAACAGTGAGAGGCCCGTGTACTGCAAAAAATAAATAAATAAATAAAAGATACACGTGATGGCATTTAGGGCCCATCTGGATAATGCAGGATAATCTCTGCATCGCAAGATCCTTAACTAATCACATCTGCAATTTTTTTCTTTTCACATAAGGTAATGTTCGCCGGTTCCGGGAACTGGGATGTGCTCGTTCTGGGTATCATTTTTCAGACTGCACAGTTTGGTCGGCTTCTTTTGTTTGGGAACACAGGAAGCCAGCTAATGTGCAGCAGCCGAGATGAGCTCTCTCCTTCTGCCTGACCGATGGTTCTGGACCAGTGGGTGCCCCTCTATTCCAGACAGGTGGGGCTCAAAAGGATTACAGGCCCCTTCTGTGGGGCAAAATCTTGGATCAAGAATGCAAGATTGTATCCATTTAGCAGGACTCTGGAGGCGCTTGCTGCTGTCCATGCTCCACCTGGCACAGCTGATGGATCCAGAGCAGCAGCTGGCTACGGGCTGGCACCAATTTGCCCATGTACTCCAGGACAAACAGGGCCAGGTGCAGTGGCCTCAGATGCTCCAGTGAGTGGGGAGGGAAGACTATATCCCTACTCCAACCTCCACCATAAAGAGGACAGAACATTCTGGAGGCTCCAGAGCTTGGGGGAGGATCTGGCTAAGGAGGAACACTTACTTTTCTTCTCCAGTCCCTCCAGGACTTCCTTCTCCGCCTGTGTTTCATTTCCTTGTACACTTCTGGTGCTGTGTCCTCGGCCTTCTCTGGTGGATACTCAGCAGTACACTGGCCTCAGAGGCTGGAGAGGATGAGAGCAACCTGTGTTTCACGGAGAGCTCTCCTTATCGCCAGGCTCGTCTGGGAGTTGCTCTAAGTGAGGTTGTACCTGTTCTTAGGATTTCCCACGAAGCATACCAGGTAGGAAGCTGGCTGGCCGGTTGTGTGCCCCTGGGGACCCCCCTCACTCACCCACCAGGCCTTCCCTTTTGGGGTGATTTGGGCTTGCTCTGGTGGAGGTGGGAGCCCTGGGGGAGCTCCTCTGTAGACAGAATCCTGGGGGCCTGCAGGTGGTTTTTTCTGCTCTGAGCCCGCCTGCACAGGGTCCTGGGCGGGCTGGCTGGCTTCTCACAGGGCCCTCCCTGACCGCCACCCCTCCCTCGCCCACCAGCATCTGGGTTCTGAGCACCTAGCTCCCGAGGGCTCACCTTGGTCAGGTGACACACTCAGGAATTCCTATTTTCTCTATCTGTAAGTGCTAGAATTGTGCGGTTGAGATGAAGCACGAAACCCTTAGCAGATCCGAGCTCCACCGGCCAGCACTGTCTTTAGTGACAAGGTACCTAACGCACTTGTGGACGGCAGTCCTAGCTGCTGCCGCCCTGGGCCCCGAAGAGCCAGAGTGGACCTTCAGAGGCTTCAGGCTGCGGGGTGGGCTTTCGCTTCCCCGGAGGAGTCGCGCCCCCGGCGTCCCAGCCTGGCCGAAACTGCCCTGGCCCTCTGCAAACTTCCGAACGCCGCTCCTCAGGTACCCGCCCCGGCTCAGGATGGGGAGCCCCACAGACCCGGGCAGACCATGAACGGTGGAAGGACCCCTGAAATCACGGGGCGCTCAGACCCTGCCCGAGTCCCCACGAGGGGGGCGTCCCCAGGCCTCGCGCCGACCCTCGGGGCGGCGACAGGACCCGGTCCTCTGCTCCCGTTGGCGGCGCGCCGCGTCTACAAGGCCACTCGCCGCGGGACAGATGGAGCCGGGTCCACGTGGGCCCCTGGCCCAGAAGGAGCGGCCCCGCCAGGCAGCGATTTCCTAACCCGGGCCGGGTGGGCCCACGGAGCGCCCTGGCCACGACCCACGACACTCGGCTTCGCCCCGGGTCCCGCCCCCACCTCCCCGCCCACTGGCGCGCTCTAGGACCCAGCGGCGCCCGCCCCTCCGCCCGGCGTGGGCGGGGCCACGTATTGTGACGTCATGCCGAGGCGGGGCCCGGCGCTTGGACGGACAGAAGGACGGTGGACTGATCTGTGGGAGCCGCTAGCGCGGGTGAGCCCGGCGGGGTCAGCAGCGCTCGTGGACGCGAGCGCCGCGCTGGGCTGAGCGTCCACCCCGGGCCGGGCCCCCTGGGCAGTGTGTTCCCTCTTCCCCCCTCCTCCCATCCCTCTGACCCCCAGGCTGTGCGACCGCTTCCCCCGGAACCGAGCTCCCACCCCGAACTGAAAGTCCATCCCGGGCCGGCGCCCCGGAGGAGGGGGTCGTGCCCCAGCCACGAGCCCGGCGGTGCGCCCCCCATTGGGCGTGGAGGCCCGGCCCGAGCGCTTTACCGCTTTCCCTCTCTCGCCAGGCCCCGCGACGGAGGACGGCCCAGGGCAGCGGCGGCATGTGAGGGTGACAGCGCGCGCGCCAGTAGCCCGAGAGCGCGGAGCGCGCGTGGACCAGGTGGACGTCAGCCTGCCGGCGGGGCCGCCGGGCGCTCGGGATGGACGCAGAAGGCTTGGGTTGGCTTTGGGTCCCGCTGCACCAGCTGGTTTCCTGGGGGGCAGCTGGGGCCATGGTCTTCGGAGGGGTGGTGCCGTACATCCCGCAGTACAGGGACATCCGGAGGACTCAGAACGCCGAGGGCTTCTCGACCTACGTGTGTCTCGTGCTCCTGCTGGCCAATATCTTACGGATCCTCTTCTGGTAGGTTGAGGGCTTTCTTACTGTAGTTGCTCCCAGGGAGATGGATGGCTTTCTCCTTTTCTGGGTGAGGCCGGGGGTGGGGGGGGGCGGAAGTGTCTGCACTTCCTGGGAAGGAGCTGGTGAAATGGATGAGACTTTTTCCCAGGGAAAATGGTGGGATTGAAGTGGAGAATCTCCCATAATCCCGGGTCTGCGTCTTCATTTTCAGTGGCTCGTACACGTACTGGACGCTTGCCCAGGGCCTTTTCTGTGGGGCTGCGTCCTAGGACTGGGTCCATGCCCTTAGGAATTTGGGTGAGGTTTTGGGGTAGTGGAGAGAAAACGAAGGGAATTAATGAATACCAGTAACAGAAGGTGGTCAGCATAGGAAAGGCAAACCACGGGCCAGTAAAGGCTCTCAGGGGGGAACCGGACAGGAAGGAGTGCTGGGGGGTGGTCTGCCTGGAAGGGTGGTCCCTTCCTGCCTTCCGCGTTGTGTGTGCGGGTTTGCTTTTGTTTGTTTTTTTTAACAGTAAGTCAACTTTCTGGATAATACTTAAGAGACTATTTTTTCTTGCCCCTCCCAGACCAACTTCCTCTTTTTATCATTTGCATTCTGGTCAGGAACTTGAAGTTAATTTTAACAGTTGTTGAAGCCAGACATAATTGGGAGGGTACACTTTCAGAGGAAGTGAAAAGAAGTCTCGCAGCCTCACTGTAAGGCCAAAAAAGCCTGGAACTTTCCTTCCCTCTAGACGGTCCCAGGCCCCTCTGTGAGCACGGACAGCACAGCCTGGGGCCGGGCAGCTGTAGCTCCTTTGGACTTTTTGGAGTAATCGTGCTTTCTTGCTAATTGAATTTAAGTCAGCCTCACTGAGGCATGATTTACAGGGAAGAGAATCACCCGTTGCACGTGTGCAGTTTGATGAGTTTGGGCAGATGTCCCCTTGCGGTCATCAGGGTGTGAGTCCCCCGAGTCCAGAAGTTCTCTGCTCCTTCTCCTTCTGTCCACCTGGCCTGAGGCAGCCCTTGGTCACTCTCACCGTGTTTTTGCTCAGTCTGAGGTTTTAAAAGGCGAGCTGGCGAGTCGACCCCTTCTCCTGGAAGAATTTGTCACACCGTGAGCCCTGTCTCTGGGCCAGTCCGCTTCTGAAGGAGGGGTCAGAGGGCGCTTATCTTTTAACTTGTTTATCACAAGTTGAAAAACTGCATTTGAAGGCTGCTCCTTTCCCCGTGGCTGAGGGTGGCCCTTGCCCGCTGCAGCAAGACTCTCCCCTTCCCGCTCTCAGCTGCCCCTCACTGGGTCTAAGGTTGCACAGAAGCAGGTCCCAAGCTGTAATCGTGTGTGACACTGCTGCCCACCCTGAGCACCCTGGGTGTGGCCCCCGGAGCTCCCAGCCCAGGCCCGGGCGTTAGGTCGGGAGCAGCATTTCCTTTAGGCAGTGGCAGGTTTTCTCGGAGGAGTGGCTGAGGCTGCGTTTCTTACGGGAAATAGTTCCTTTGAGAGGTCTTCCCCCAGCTATGCTTATCATTCAGAATTGCAGAAAGAAGATAGGATATCTAATCTACCTCTAACTATCTGTTTTGGAGAAATCAGAAATTGAACCAGTTTCTTGAATGCCATCTCGTCAGTGTTTCTGGGTTTAACAAGCAAGCATTTGATGCTTTGGGACTGTGAGTTCTCTCTCCATTGTAGGGCCTGAGCCTTTGAGAAAGAAAGAGTCTTTGGTGGAATTCTGAACTTTGTCCACTGGCACGTCTATTTCTGCACATCTGATTGCCCCTTTCCCACAGCATCAGCTGCCTGAGCTGTCCTGGGTCCCTCCATGAGTTCAGTGGCTGCCATGTGAACACACAGGGCTGCCTTCAGCCTGGATTCCAGAAGACTGGGGGACCTTATGGGAAGAAGGGAGGGCTGGCAGAGGTCTCTCCTCCAGGATCCCTCTGACCTGGGGTTGTGCTTTTCCCTGTGTTTCACACCTGGCAGTACTTTGTAGTTCATGTGGGGAAGCCCAGCAGCCAGGCCGGGCTCCGTCTACGACTTGTAACAAATACACGCGTCTCTGCCCACGTGGTCCCAAGGCCCCACTGCTCTGAGGGTGATGCCTGTGCTCCCTTTCCTTCCTTTCTCTGGAGCCTCCAAAGCCCCTACTCCTGGGTCCCCTAGCAGCCCGTTTGATTTAATAGGTTTTTGAGGGTTTCCGATGAGCCAGACACTGGGCAGATGCTACAGGGTTAACGCTTCAGCAGAAGTGCTGTATGGAACGTGCCAGACACGTGTATATGGGTGATGGGTGGTGGGGAGGGAGAGAGCGCTGGTCGGGAGCTGTGGTAGGCTCCGGGTGGGATGAGAGCAGTGATGGACTTAGAGGAAATGAAGAGTACGTTTCCCAAAGCTGGCTGGGAATTCAGTCTTCGGAAGTCCAGTCTGCCTGGGAAGCCGCCCAAGGAAATGTGTGGTGTGAGGCATGTGAGCAGCTCTGCAGTCCTGGGGGTCGGGGGTGGGGTGGGGGAAGGCTGACCAAGCTATAGAAACCCGGCGTTTCTGTAATTCACGGAACTCAATGCCTTTATTTCTTGCGATTCTTCCCATCCTTTTGCAGAACCAGCATTGAGCAGATCATACAAAATGCTGACATGCAGGATTTGGCCTTTGTGGTGTCGGAAGCCAGAGGCCACGGAGTGATTCTGTAAATGAGAAGAGGAGGGAGGGGGCCAGGGTGCAGGGACGGTGCTGCAGGGCCGTCTGACCCAGGGCCTGAGGCATTCACAGAGCTAGTTCTCCAGCCCCATCCCTATCTGATCAGAGATATGGCGACACTGTACCGGAGACGGAGACATGGTGACACTGTATTGCAGGTGTAGTAAAGTTGTCTCGGGAGATGTGGTGACACTGTATTGCAGGTGTAGTAAAGTTGTCTCGGGAGATGTGGTGACACTGTATTGCAGGTGTAGTAAAGTTGTCTCGGGAGATGTGGTGACACTGTATTGCGGGTGTAGTAAAGTTGTCTCGGGAGATGTGGTGACACTGTATTGTGGGTGTAGTAAAGTTGTCTCGGGAGACATGGTGACACTGTATTGCGGGTGTAGTAAAGTTGTCTCGGGAGATGTGGTGACACTGTATTGCGGGTGTAGTAAAGTTGTCTCGGGAGATGTGGTGACACTGTATTGCAGGTGTAGTAAAGTTGTCTCGGGAGATGTGGTGACACTGCACCAGAGGGCTAGTGACCGTCTGCCACTCGCGAAGCAGTCAGGGAAGTAGATACACAGCTTTTCTTCCAGTCGAGCTTTTCTCTGCTACTTTGAAGACGCGTAGAAGGTGCTCCTTGTGGGAGCTTTTGCTCAGGCTCCGTGAGGCAGTGCCCGCCCTGGGAGGGAGACGTGTGCGCTGCACGGGGGGGGGGGGGGGGTCGGGGTGGGGGGGGTGGGGGGTGGGGGAGTGGCGGCGCATCCACTGGCTGCTCCGAGCAGCAGGCCACACGCTCGTCTGCTGGGCTGTCCTGTCCTCTGCAGCAGACCAGGCTTTGCCAACCGCATTCTCAGGGCAGGAGAGGAAGAGGTGCCCCGTGACACCTCTACCAGCACAGACCATTAGCGTTCAAGGCCGAAGGTGAACTAACGTGTGAGTAAAAAATAGTGTCTTTCTATTTTCATTGGCTTTTAAAAATTACAAGGGATGTTGAACTTTGTTTCGTATTTGTTTTGTCCCTTGTATATCTTCTGTGGAAAGTTGGGCTTTTTGAAATTTTCTGTCTTGTTTAGCCTGTCTTCACCCTAAAAGCAGTTTAATGTTCACTCTGACCCCCTTACTTCACTGTGAATGTCTCATTCCTTACTGTAAATACTGAATTTACCTGGATTCGATGTTTGGTGTGTGGTATAAGGGGAAGCACAAGCCTTCATTCCACCCCCCCCCAATGTTTCTAGTCACTCATTGTTTCTGTTGAAAATAATGAAGTGGCGTTTATTACATAAAGGCCCAAATCGCACGTCTTCAGCCTTGTAACTAACTGGGAATGAGCTTGGTCCCTAGACTGACTGACTTTTTGTGATGCCCACCCGCTCCAGTCTCCCCAGCCTGGCGCAGAACCTTCTCTGTCTTCTCCTCTGGATTATCTGTTGATTAGTCAGACCCCGGGGTCAGTCAGGTAACCAGTGGGGACTAGTTCCTAGAACTGCTAGAAACATCTTCAAGCAGCTGTAGGGTTGTGTCCGCACTTTACAGAAGAGATGAAGCCCGGAGGTGGTGGGGCACAGCAAGAAGGCCGAGGGGCAGCGTGGTCCCCAGAGCCAGCCTGTGGCGGAGCACGTGTGTGGCCCCATCAGCCAGCTGTCAGTGACCCTCTCCTTGTAGGGGCGGGTGTGAGAGCGAGGCCAAGGGAGGTGGGCCGGGCCGTGTCTCCATGTCTCCTGGTTTCCAGGAGAAGCTGGAGGTCCGACTGCCATCCAGGACCTCCCGACTGTGACCTGTCGGCCACTAACTCAGGTTTGGGAGGCCCCGTCAGGCCACACTGCAGCTGGTGCCAGCGGGATCTCTGCTCCAGAACAGCCAGGCTAGAATGGGGGCCTGGGCTTTGAAGGGTGCTGTGCCCAGGCCTCGCCTTAGAGGTGACAGTTCTGCAGGCTAGTCCTGTGGTGCTGGTGGCCACGTTTGACACCCCAGCTGGTGTGGGGGGGGCAGTGCTGTGATCAGCCCCTGGGCTGGGGTCTTCTGATGGGCCCAGCGGGTGCCAGTCACTGGGTTGTGGCTCTGGCCTCCAGGACATTTTGGCCGAGTTGCTGAAATGCTCAACACACTGGAAAAAAGTCAGCAGGAAGGCCTTGGGGCCTGTGGCTGGGAGGGCTGGGCGGGCTGGGGCTCGGAGAAGACAGTGGACATGGAGGCCTCCGTGCGGGTCAGCCAGGCCTGGGTCGGCCATCAGGGCCTGAGGTTGGCAGTGGGGACCGTGCCCTGCCTGCCGTCTCCTCTTCTCTGGTGACGGCTGGGTGGCCCGGCCCCCCACTGCTCTGCTCACACTGGGGGCCGTGCTGGCCTGCAGACCCCTCTCCCCACGGCCAGGGTCAGGGCTGCCGTCGGTCTCCAGACTCTGGACCGAGCCCTGGGGAGGCAGGTGTTCCAGAACCTGGGCTTCTCGCCTGGCGGCGGCTGGGCCTCTGCAGGAGGGCAACGGCAGCTGGCCGGACTGGGGGTGAGGGGGCGGGTGCAGGAGACCCACTCCCACCGGCCCTCGGCCCTGGGAGGGCCTCAGCGGCTCCTGGCGGGGGGGTGCTGCAGCACGTGGAGCAGCCTGCCCAGGACTCGGCTCTGGGGGCTGGGGAGGCCCGGTCCGACCGTCCAGGGGGGTGCCCGGCCCCTCCGTGCCCCGGCTCCGTCCCACCGTGGCGTCTGGAGGCCTGGGCGGCGGCACACGGGCCGCTCAGGCTGTGACCGCGGGCGCCCGGCCGGCTCTCCCCTGACGCCGCGGCCCTTCCCTCGCAGGTTCGGGAGGCGCTTTGAGGCGCCGCTGCTCTGGCAGAGCGTCGTCATGATCCTGGCCATGCTGCTGATGCTGAAGCTCTGCACCGAGGTCCGCGCCGCCAGCGAGCTGAACGTGAAACGCCGGGTCTTTGCAGGTTGGTGACCCGCAGCTTTGGGGATGAAGCCCCGTAACTCAATGGGCAAGACTCGGCTGGAGCTCTCGCGGTGGGGGGCCTCCACCCAGTGCCACCCCAGCAGCGCTGGCTTCGCCAGGTGGCGCAGGTGTCTGTCCCGACACCGGTGTCCGCAGTCAGGTAGGTGACTGCGTCGACACCATGTCGTGTGAAACTGGACCTCGGGCGAGTTACAACCTGTTCTTACCGTGTCCCCCGCCGTGGCCGTGGCCGTCGTCACGCGGGCCCCTCAGCTGGGGCAGGAGGGCGGCACTGCTGGTCTGGTTCTGGCTTGATCGGGCCGGAGACAGATGTTTCCTGCAGAGGCGGTTTTATCTCTGACCTTGTGTGTGGCTCGTGCACCAAACACAGCCTCTCTGTTTTTCCCGTTCCCTGTGGCTGAGTCAACCGGGATCTTTCTCACATACCTTGTTGAACATTCACCCGACGTCATGCTCTGTGGGCCTCGGGTGGGCACGCGGGGTCCACGAGCTCGGGCAGGCGAATCCCATGCTCAGCCCCTACAGCTTTTTGGTGGCTCAGAAGATAGAAGATGCTGCCCCTGGTTTTGCCTTCTCCTTTGAAAATGTTTCTTTCGAGCTGATGTTCTGTGTTTGACCGCGTGGGCTGCTGGGCTTCTCTGTGCAGGAGGGTTGATGCCGTACTTCTGGTTTTTCTAATGACTAAGTCTAAGACCGCTCTCCCCTTTGATTTTGTCTGAGAATGTGGGTGTGTTCAATCTCAGCTACTGCTTAGAGGAGCGTTTTCTCTGGAGTTTGTCGGGTTCTGGGACTCCTGCAGACTTGAGGTCTTGCCCCGCTATTTTTTCCTTGGCGGTTATTTTCTCTCCCTTTGAGTGACCCCTCTCCTCTTGTGTAGCTTCTGTTTTTAGAGTGAGAGTGAGTGTGTGCTAACTTCAGTCTTTGTAGAAATGGGTCAGCCTCAGCTCCGATGAGTAGCCTGGATCAGTCAGGGTCACTGAGACGATAAAGAGGACCAGCTGCCACTGTCTGTTTCCGGTGTGTTTTTGCTTTTTCTCTCCCATCAACGCCGTCCTGCCAGCTGTGATTCAGGAAATCACACCAGAGGTGGTGCCAGCTGTACTGCTGCTCTTGCCTAAAAGCAGGGCTTCTGTATCCTGGAGCCCTTATGAGCCGAGGAGCCGCCTCTTAACCTTCTCTGAGTTGAGGGCTTGCTGCCCAGGTGGCCTCTGCCCCGGCCCTCTGTGGTCTGTGCCCTTTCGAGCCTCCCCTTTAATGGGTGCAGGATCTCACAGCCGAGTGCAGAGTGGGCCGTGTGGGGTGGTCAGTGGTGTGCGTCTTCACCCAGGGCGGGGGGAAGGCCTGGAGAGGACACCCGGTGCCCTGGTGGCTTAGTGGTCCTGTGCCTCAGGCTCTGCAGCGGGAGACCAGGCTTGTGACCTTGTTTGAAACTGTGCGTGGGTCGTGAAGGCGGAGGGTGCCAGATACAGCAGGTGTTGGGGCCTCTGGGTCACGCGGCAAACTTAGAGTTTAACGTTGGACATTTGATTGGCAGCTCATGGCGATGGCCGGTCTGCTGGTGCACGCCGTCGGCTCTGGTGGAGGGAGGGCTGTGCCCCCTGACCTCTGGGCCCCCTCCTGACCCCGGCCCTCCCCCGCTGGGCCCCCTGCGGCCTTAGGGAGAGTCATCTCCTAACCTCCGCCCACACCGGCTGAGAGTCTGAGCATTCAACACTTGAATCCAGATCGGATTTACATGTTTCCGTGTCTACTGTTTATGAGACACACAGGTCTCACCACCCCACTACGGGAAGCTTTTAATGAATGTGTGGGTTTATTTCCTCTCATTTGCCAGAAGTAGGCGGGTGGGGCTGTGAAAAAGCCAAGCGGTTCGGGCCTGGAAGCTCTGAGAGACTGTGGGCCGCTGCGCCGCGGCTCCCGTCTCTCCCCCCACCCTCCGTGGCAGGTGGCCGGCCTCTGCTTCCCGACGTGTCAGCCGAGGCCTCGGGACACAGACTTCGTGGGGAACTGACCATGCACATTACAGTAACTCCCCAGGAGAGTCTGGGGAGCTTTGTTTCACGGTTCTCATAGGATGGCCAGGCAGCCTAAAAAAAAGCTTAAATGTTTTCCAGCTGTCTTTTATAGAGGTTTGCAGTTTTGAAGGTCACTAATTCAACTTGAAAGTTAAGGTTAAAGAAACATAGATGGCGGTGAGGAGAAACAGCCGGTTACTTAGAAAATTAAATATCTAATTTGTTATCTGAAGAGCAGCATGTGCTCATTGTAGACACTTTAGGGAAGACGGGATATACAGTAAGAGTAAAAAGCCTTCCTTCCCACCACCCAGAGGTGACTACTTTGAACATTTTGGTATATTTTTCCAGTTGTTTCTTTTTTCTTTGTTAGTCAGTCTCCTATCACAAAATTGGGATCATTTTCAAAATTAGGATCAAACGTTTTAAAGCCTCTCATTCTACTGGCAGCTTTTCCATGCCCTTGTGTGTAATGGGGGCAGGGCCAGGGGTGTGGGTCCCCCTCCTCGGGTTGTCCCAGGTGAAATGGCATCCACCGAGGCCACGTGTTTCAGGGAGAAATTAGCTGGAGACACTAATATGCGCCTGCTGTTTAACTGTGAACTAGGAGTGAAGTGTGGTGTCCTTCTCGAAGGTGCTGTTTTTTTCCTTTTTCACTTTTCATTGTGGAGAATTTCAAACATGTAGAAGTAGGGAGAGTAGCATAACGGAGCTCCATGTGGGACCATAACCACCTCCAGGCCCCGTTCACATCTTTTTCCTGCAGTTTCTGAAGCAAATCCCAGATGTAGCCTCTTTATAGATAGTCTGTAACGTATCTCTAAAGAAATCATCACCCATAAGAAATCAATGGTTCCTTATCATGAAACCACCATCTGCCTGTGAGTTTCCAGCTGTCTTGTCCGTTTCCTGACTTTTTGGCCAGTTTGTTTCCTTAAATCAGGGTCCAGCACACACTGTGATTGGCTGGTGTCTTTTTGTTGTTGATTTGTCTTTTTCATCTATAGGTTCTCCCTAACTCCCCTTTCTCCTTGGAACTTACCCGTTGTTGAAACGGGGCGTTTGCTGTGAGCTGAGCGCTGTGCACCCAGCACAGGGTCAGCGGGCCAGCAGCGGTGTCCAGAGCGAGTCAGGCCCACAGGATCTGGACGGAATCAGGCTCCTGAGCCGGGTCTGTCTGGGACGCCCTGTAGAGAACATTTTAAAAGACAGTTGGACCCAGGTCTGGCCCTTTGTCTTTGCAGGACTGTTGCACCCTTCCTCTAGGAGGTGTGGCTGTCAGCTGGCCCCTCTGGGTGGTGGCAGCCATAGGGGCCCAGGGCCCAGTCCTGACAGTCCTGGGCCGCCAGCCCCGAGGCTCTGCCATCTCAGATTCTGTAGAGAAACTTCCCCACAAATGCTACCTGGTCTTCCGATGGTTTGACTTGTAAAGGAAGCCAGGTGAAGGCTTGCTTATATTCCTCTATATTTGCCACTTTTCAGAATTGGTTCCCAGCATCTTGCAGCAATGAGCACGTCTGTTTGTACGTTATCCTGTGTTTCATGTGGTGGAAGCCCCTTTACCCACCTCTGGCCAGTGGGAGCCTCTGCCGTCGGCTCTTGATCTTTGACCTTTGGTCCGGTGGACCCCGGACACTGGTGCAACAAGATGCTCTGAGCTCGCTGTCCAGTTTCCTGCCCCAGACCTGCAGTCAGCCAGGTGTCCGAGGAGCCTGGTCTGGAGGTTTCCCAGGAGACAGAGTGCCCCCTCCCAGGCTGGCCCTTCACGGGGCCCTGGTCGGCTCTGACGTTCCCGCTGCAGCTCAGGGACCCAAGAATAACAGAGCGTTGCGTCTGCACCAGGCGCCTCCCTCGTGGCTCCCGGCCAGGTCATGAGGCCGGCCGACAGCGAGGCTGCTGAGAAGTTGTTTCCTCGGCATCCTCAGGGCCACACGTTCCTCCCGCCAGATCCCCGTGTTGTACTGTCACTAAGAATAGTGCATCCCAATGGGTGTGTCACCAGCCGGCTGCGGGCATGAATTCACCTGAGGTTTGCCCCACATCTCAGCACTGGGGTGGCATTGGCTGGGGAGGTGGACGGGAGGGGTGACTGCTGAAGGGGACAGGTTTCCTTGTGAGGTGATGCAAGTTCTAAAACACCGTAGCGGTGGCGGCTGCACTGCACACCTGTGAGTACCCTACACACCACGGGGAGAGTGACGGTTCTCTGGTGTGTAGTGATAGCTCAGTAAAGCGGTAAAAACACGTTGGGTGGGGAGGGTCAAGTACCATCCTGAGACTGAAAGCTGAGGACACCCCCTTCCCCAGGAAGATGTTTATCCACAGACCGTCCTGCATTTTCAGGGGCTCCGTGGTGTCCGCGGACATCAGGCTACGATCCTGCTTCAGCTCAGCCCGCTGCCCCGGGGCTGACACAGGGTCTCCTGTTCCCGTGTTTCCTGGACCACCGTGATAATACTCCTCCCGGCTCCCCGGTCCCCCGGTCCCCTGGTCCCCCTGTAGCCGTCGTCCCCTCCACCACACGCAGGCACCGTTGCCCCCGCGTGTTCCCTCCAAGGTGCCCCCAGCAGTGAGTCTCAAAGTGTGACAGGACTAAAGCCCCTGGGCAGTTGAGGGCTTGCCTCCTGTCCACCCCCCAGCCTCCTGCTGGCCACCGGAGGCTGACTCTCCCGTCTCAGCTCTGCTGGAACTTCTGCCTTGTCACCTCTGGTCCCTGTCTCTGGGGCTGCTCGACGAGTGACCCCAAAACTTGATGACGTGAAAGGATATTTTTGCTTCGGACTCCACAGTCTGGCTGTTTGCTCGAGCTGCTTTCTCACTGTCTCATTCACTCCCTCCCGTCCCCCCTTTCTCTCTCTCTCTGTCCCTGTCTCTCCCTCTCACTGTCTCTCCCCCTAACCCCCTCTTTCTCTCTCTCTGTCTCTCCCCCTTACCCTCTCTCTCTCTGTCTAGCTCTCTGTCTCTTGCCCTGTCTCTCCCTCTATCTCTGTCTCTCTTTGTGTCTCTCTCTCTCACTCCCCTCTCATGTGTCTGGGTTGGTGCTGGCCGTTGGCTGGACCTCAGCCGGGCCCTGCTGGAACATCCCTGCGTGCCTTCTCATGTGGCCTGGGCTTCCTCACAAAGTGGCGCTGGGTTTCAAGGGGAGAACCGGGTGGACGCTGTATCTTTTTGAAGATCTAGTCTTGGAACTCACACAGCATCACTTCTGAAGACCTGCAGTCTCAGGCCCACCCCTATAGCCAAGGGGGCAAAGACCCACCTCCTGGTGGGGGAGGGGAGGTTCCGAGGACAGTGTGTGTTTTTTTAAAGATTCAGTTATTATTTATTTATTTTTGGCTGCGTCGGGTCTCAGTTGCGGCACACAGGATCTTCGTTGAGGCACGCGGGATCTTTCGTTGCAGTGTGCGGGCTTCTCTCTAGTTGTGGCGTGCGGGTTTTCTCTTCTCTAGTTGTGACGCGCAGGCTCCAGGGCTTATGGGCTCTGTAGTTTGCAGCACGCAGGCTCTCCAGTTGTGGCACGTGGGCTTAGTTGCCCTGTGGCATGTGGGATCTTAGTTCCCTGACCAGGGATTGAACCCGTGTCCCCTGCACTGTCAGGCGGATTCTTTACCACTGGACCCCCAGGGAGGTCCCAGTGCGGTTGTTTTGGAACCTTCGTGCCTGGCCTGGAGTGTGTCCTCAGCACAGCCCTGTGGCAGCACATGATGGTTGAAAACATTTCTAGCGTCTCTCAGCTTCAGAGCCCGCTTTCCTCCATCTGTCCTATGCAAAGGTGTCTTTTCTAAAACGTAGATCTGATCATGTTGCTTTCCAGCCAAGGAACCTCAGGTGGCTTGGCGCAGCACCCAGGGATGTGACCTTCCCCCCCAACTTACCCAGCCCTCTGCTTGCCAACCCCCAGCTCTGCACCAGCGCACTCCTGTGCGTCTCCCAGCCGTGCCCGGCGGTTCTGCATGTGCGAAGCTCTGCTTGTCAGCTCAGTGTGATCAAGCCTGGAGAGAAGAAGGGAAACCGTGTCTGAAGCGCACAAGGAGCTGAGCTGAGCGCTCTCTCCCGCAGCCTCCCTCCTCTCTCCTCCTTCCCTCTTTCGGGATTTTGATCTGTAGAGGAGCTGCCCGTGAATGGTGAAATTGGTCTGAATCAAAGAAATAGAAGCAAAAAGCTGAGAGAATCTGACCAACTCTGGGGAGTCAGAACCCAGAAGGTCCAGGAGCAGGGGGTGTTGGGGAGAGAGGTGGGGTGAGGAGAGGAGACCGCCATTTGTGTTGGTTTATAAACCACTCCCCCTGCCCCGACCCTCCAGCTCCTCCCCGGTCTAGGCAGCAAGTCTGGTATTTGCTGTTAGCTGATTACTTGCAAAATTTCCATTTTGGGGTAGAGTGTACATGGCCTGGGGCAGGTGACACACGACCTTTGATCCTGCCTCTGCTCTCTGACCTCAGTGACTCTCCTCTTTAACTACTGTCCATCCCAGACCCCACCTACAGGTGGAACACAGCTGGAGGTGCCCTGTCTTCAGGGCCTCTGGTCGGTAGGTCAGTCAGTCATTGTCCTGGGGTGGCCCAGACTAGGGAGGTCTCAGGTGGGGTGGGGTGCTCGGGGGGGCAAGGTACCTGGCCATCGAATTGTCGCACACTGGGTCAGGTACTGCTTCCTGGGCCACAGCGGGACGGCTGCCAGACCTGCCCCCTGACTGGGTGTGATGTCCGAGGGAGGTCAAGTTCACGTGCCGAGCTAGCTCTCCGTGTACGGCGGGAGTCCTGCTGCGTGTCCTCTGAAAACAGCCCTATTGAGCAACCTTCCGGAGAGATTGGACCCGGAGACAACTATCTTGCAACCAGGGCTTGTGTACAGATGAGTTCCCAGGGGACAGTAGAGGCAGGGTCCGCTGTATCTCTGTCAGCACCTCTGACCTTAGAAATTAAGTGAAAATGAGGTGGCTTTTCATTTTCTTCCCTCTGTCCCAAGCACTTATTTGGAGGAGGGTAGGTCTGGAGAAAAATGGTTCAGAAAGTGGATTTCCTAATGCACGAAACCAAAAGCTTGCTGTCTTCCTGTTCCATTGTTGTTGTTGTTGTTTTTTTTTTTAAAGAAATACAACAAGGACTTACCAGTGTTAAAACCAGTCTGTTTTTGTCTCCTCTTCCTTCCTGTTTTCTCTCTTTCTGTCTTTAAATGTAGCTGCAGATAATAAAGATGAAGCCAGAGCCCGCCCCAGGCGGTCATATCTGGGTAGGTACCGCGCTGCATGAGCCCCCCCAGGCGGTCACATCTGGGAAGATACCACACTGCATGAGCTTCCTCCTCTGCAGCTCGGTCCCTCTCTGTCTCTGCTCGCATCTTTGCCACATCGTCACCTTGCATGCACATCATCCACCCAGTGTGGCCAAGGCTCCAGCCAGCTAACCAACCACACCTGCTGTTTTCAAGCATGAAGTAGCTCCTAGAAACCTGCCCATTTTCTGTGTGTGTCGGGGGGAGAGGGAGGGAGGGGCACGGAGAGGTAGAAAGAAAGAGAAATGATCAGAACACAAGTTTTGGAATTCTTTTGTTAAATTTATTCCAAAGTATTTTATTCTTTTTGATTCTATGGTACATGGAATTGTTTTCTTGATTTCACTTTGGTTTGCTCATGGTTACTTTGTAGAAATAAAATTGATTTTCACATATGGATCTTGTGTCCTGCAACTTTGCAGAACTCATTTATACTAATAGTTTTTTAGTGGATATTTGAGGCTTTTCTATATGCAAGATGATGTCATCCGCAGATAGAGATAGTCTTACTCCTTCTTCTCCAATCTGGATGCTTTTCATTTCTCTTTCTTGCCTAATAACCCTGGCCAGAAGTGGGAGAGTACATGTGCTTGTCTTGTTCCCGATTGTAATGAGAGGGCATTTAGTCCTTGACCATTAGGCATGATGTTAGCTATGGATTTTACAGAGATGCCCTTTGTTAGGTTAAGCAAGTGCCCTTCTATTCTGAGTTTGTTGAGTTTTTTCATCATGAAAGGATATTTAAGTTTGTCAAATGCTTTTTGTGTCCGTTGGGATGATCATGTGGTTTTGTCCTTTATTGTGCTATTACAGTGTATTACATGGATGGATTTTTGTATGCTGAACCAACCTTGCATTCTCGGGATAAATCTCATCTGATCATGATGTATAATCCTTTTTATAAGTTGCTAGATTCTGTTTGCTAGTATTAGGTTGAGGATTTTTGTGTCCATATTCATAAGAAGTATTGGTCTTTTTTTTTCTTCTTGTGATGACTGGTTTTAGTATCAGGATAGAACTGGCTTTATAAAGTAAGTTGGGAATGGGAAGTGGTCCTTCCTCTTCTATTTTTTTTAATTTTAAGACTTTGTGAAGGACTGCTATCAATTCCTTATTAATTAAAATGTTTTAATTGAAATATATTTGACATATAACATTATGTAAGTTAAATGTGTACATGTTAATTTGATACATTTATATACTGTGATATGATAGCCATGTAGTGATAATGAGCACCTCTATCATGTTACATAATTATCTTTTTTTTTAGTAGTTGGAATAATTACTTTTAGTCTCTTAGCAAGTTTGATGATTATAATACAATGTTGTTATCTATATTCACTATACTGTGCATTAGACCTATGGGGCTTATTTACTGCTTGTTGCAAGTTCACCAATTCTTTTAAATGTTTGGTACAATTATCCAGTGAAACTCTCTGGGCCTGGGCGTTTTGTGGGAAGTTTTAAAAGTACTAATTCAGTCTTTTACTTGTTATAGATCTATTCTGATTTTCTATTTCTTCCTGAGTTAGTTTCAATAGAAATTCTTTCTTGGAATTTGTCCATTTAATCTGTTATTTAATTTGTTGGCATATAATTGTTCTTGGTATTCCCTTATAATCTTTTTGATTTCTGTAAAGTTGGTGGTAATGATCTTTCTTTAATTCTTGACTTTAGTAATTTGACTCTCCTCCCTTTCTCTCTCCTTCTTGTTTTGGTTCTTCCAGCTCAAGGTTTGTCCATTTAGTTGGGTTTTTTCCCCCGAAGAGCCAACTTTTGGTTTTGTTGATTTTTCTCTGTTGTTTTTCTAGTCCCTATTTATTTCCACTTTAGTATTTATTATTTCTTTCCTTCTGCTTATTTTGGGTTTAGTTTGCTTTCTGTTTTTTAAGTTTAAGATAGAATTAATTTACTGATTTGAGATATTTCTTCTTTTTTTAAATTGATCTTCTTTTTAAATATAGCATTTACAGCCAAAATTTTAATTATGCCATAATTACAGCCATATAGTATAGTTGATCTTCTTTTTAAATATAGCATTTACAGCCATAATTTCCTTATAAGGAATGCATTAGCTGCATCCTATAAGTTTTGGTATGTTGTGTTTTTGTTTGCATTGGTCTTAAAATATTTTTAAATTTCCTTCAGGATTTCTTCTTTGACTCATTTGTTATTTTTGAGTTTGTTGTTTAATTTCCACATATTTGTGAATCCCCCAAATTTCCTTCTGTTATTGATTTTTAATTTAATTCCATTGTAGTTGGAGAACATATTTTGTATTATTCCAGTCATTTTATTATATATTTTTTTAAAATTAATGTATTTATTTATTTATTTTTGGCCGCATTGGGTCTTTGTTGCTGCTTGCGGGCTTTCTCTAGTTGGGGCAAGCATGGGCTACTCTTTGTTGTGGCACACGGGCTTCTCATTGCAGTGGCTTCTCTTGTTGCGAGGCACAGGCTCTAGACACGTGGGCTTCAGTAGTTGTGGCACGTGGGCTCAGTAGTTGTGGCTTGCAGGCTCTAGAGCATGGGCTCAGTAGTTGTGGCGCATGGGCTTAGTTGCTCCGCAGCATGTGGGATCTTCCTGGACCGGGGATCGAACCTGTGTCCCCTGCATTGGCAGGTGGATACTTAACCACTGCACCACCAAGGAAGTCCCTATTCCAGTCATTTAAAATTGAGGCTTGTTTGATGGCCTGGCTGATGGTCTCTCTTAGAGAATGTTCCATGTGCACTTCAGGATGATGTATATTCTGCTGTTGTCAGGTGGCGGTGGAGGGGTGTCTGTTAGGTTTGTAGTGTGGTCAGGTCTCCTCTTCCCTTTTTCCTCTGTCTAGTTGTTATGTCCATTACTAAAAGTGTGTATTGAAATCTTCAACTACCTTTAGATTATTTGTTTCTCTTTGCACTTCTGTCAGTTTTTGCTTTTTATATTTTGGGGCACTGTTGTTAGGTGCATATGTTTATAGTTTTATCATACTGATAGATTGGCCCTTTTATCATTGTAAAATTTTCCTTCATTTCTAGTAATTTTTTTGTTTTAAAGTCAATTTTTTTCTGATAGTAGTGTAGCTACTGAAGATCTCCTATGATTGCTGTTTGTATGGTATATCTTTTCCACTTTACTTTTGACTTCTTTGTATCTTTTAATCTAAAGTATGTCTCCTGTAGACAGCATATAGTGGATCGTTTAAAAAAACTCATTCTGGCAATTCTGCCCTTTGATTGGATTGTTTAAGTCATTCACATTTAACGTTATTGTGATATGTTTGGATTCACACCTGCCATTTCAGTTTCTGTTTTCTATCCTCATGTCTACCCTAACCCCCAACTGTTCCTTCTTTACTGCTTTCTTTTGTATTAAGTGAACATTTTCTAGTGTAATATTTTAATTCCTTTAATGAGCCTTAAATATATATATAGACACACATATATATGTATGTGTGTGTGTGTGTATACTACATTATATCACATTATATTATATTATGTTATTTTCTTGGTGGTTGCTCTAAGGCTTATGATATGCATCTTACCAGAATCTACTTCAGACTTATACTAACTTAATTATTTAATCAGTTAAGAGAGGAAAGGAGAACTACGCAAGTATACTGTCTTTTATAATTACCTACATAATTACCTTTACCTATACTTTTTGTTTTTCTCAAGTGGATTATAATTATTGCCTGATGTCTCTTGCTTTCATCATGAAGAACTTATTTTTTGTACTCCCTGTAAGATGGGTCTGCTAACAAGAAATTCTCCCAGTTCTTTTTTATATGGAAATGTCTCTATTTTGCCCTTGTTTTAAAAAAAATTTTTTTTGCAGGAATTCCCTTGTGGTCCAGTGGTTAGGACTCCACGATCTTGTTGTTGAGGGCCCAGGGCCCAGGTTCAGTCCCTGGTTGGGGAACTAAGATCCCACAAGCTGTTCAGCCAGGATAAAAAAATAAAGTTTTGCTGGATGTAAGAATCTTGGTTGACAGTTTCTTTGCTGCATTTCGAATATGTTACTTATTATCTCTTGCTGATTTCTTTCTCTTTTTTTTAAAGTTAATTTATTTTTAAAATTTTTGGCTGCATTGGGTCTTCGTTGGTGTACACAGGCTATCTCTAGTTGCGGTGAGCAGGGGCTACTCTTAGTTGTGGTATGCGGGCTTCTCCTTGTGATGTCTTCTCTTGATGCAGAGCACGGGCTCTAGGCATGAGGGCTTCAGTAGTTGTGGCACACGGGCTCAGTAGTTGTGGCTCGAGGGTTCTAGAGCGCGGGCTCAGTAGTTGTGGTGCACAGGCTGAGTTGCTCTGCGGCATGCGGGACCTTCCCAGACCAGGGATCGAACCCTTGTCCCCTGCATTGGCAGGTGATGCTTAACCACTGCACCACCAGGGAAGTCCCTGATTTCTTTCTTCTTTTTTAAATTTCTTGGCTGTGCCACTCGGCTTGCGGGATCTTAGTTCCCTGGCCAGGGATTGAACCCAGGCCCTTGGCAGTGAAAGCATGGAGTTCTACCCTCTGGACCGCCAGGGAATTCCCTCTCTTGCTGATTTCAAGAGTCTGTCTTTTTCTTTAGCATTCAACATTTAGACTATGGTATTCAGTGAGGGTATAGTTCTCTTTGTACTTATCCTTTCTGGAACTTGTTAAGCTTCTTGGGTGTGTAGACTGATATTTTCATCAAATCTGGGAAGGTTTTGGTCATTATTTCTTAGGCTGTTTTCCTCTCCTTTCTCCTCTCTTCAGTGCACCCGTCACACACATGCTGGTGCACTGACTATTGTTCTGTGTGTCTCTGAGGCTCTGTTCAATTTTCTGAATTCTATTTTCTCATTGTTCTTCAGATGCATAATCTTTATTGATCTGTGTTCAAGTTTGCTGAATCTTCTGCCAGCTCAGTTCTGTTGTTGAGCCCCTATTGTGCATTTTTTTTACCTCAGTTACTGGACTTTGCAACTCCAGAATTTTCATTTGGCTCTTTTTAATGATTTCTACCTCTTTATTGATATTCTCTGTTTGATGAGACATTGTCAGTATACTTCCTTTAATTCTTTTTTTTTTATTTTTTTGCGGTACGCGGGGGTCTCACTGTTGTGGCCTCTCCCGTTGCGGAGCACAGGCTCCGGACGCGCAGGCTCAGCGGCCATGGCTCACGGGCCCAGCCGCTCCCCAGCATGTGGGATCTTCCCGGACCGGGGCACGAACCCGTGTCCCCCGCATCGGCAGGCGGACTCCCAACCACTGCGCCCCCGGGGAAGCCCCGTTCCTTTAATGCTTTATGTTCTTTAGACGTGTTTGTAGTGGCGGCTTTGAAGTCTTTTCTGCTAAGTCCAATAGTTCCGTCCCTTCAAAAGCAATGTTTCCTTCTTTTTCTTTTCTTTCTTCTTCTTCTGTGTATGGGCAACTTTCCATACATATTTTGTTGAAAACTGGCTATTTTAGGTAAAATATTGTAGCACCTCTGGATACTGACCCCACCCTGGTTGGGGGGCTTCTTTGCGTGTCTGTGTGTTTAGTGACCTGGCTTGATGGCTGCCCCCTTAGAATCTCTCTCCCTGCTCCCCCGCCAGGCTGGCTGTGGACAAACTGTCCTTGACTCTCCTTGGCCCCCCTGTTAAGCTTCTCTCGGGTCTGCCACCACTGATTAACAACTGATTGCTCTGTTGGTTTTGATAAGGGCCTAGGCCATGCAGCGCTCTAAGGTCTGATCCAGTAAAGTCAGGCAGGGGTGGCCTGAGGCCAGCCTTTGACAGTTGCTGTGTCCAGGAGGGCCGCTCTTGCTGTCTCTCTCTGATAAACCGCCAGCTTCCCCTCAGTTGCCCCTCCAGCAGGTTACCTATTGTTTTTGTCTGTGCCCTTAGGCTTGAACCTGTTCCAAGCAAGGTACCCCTCTGGGGGGCGCTGTGGAGCGCTCTGTTCCCACCCCTCCACTTCCAGGGCAGACCCTCTAAACCCTTGCTCTGCAGCTGGAGGCTGGGCAGCGGTGGCCCTTGGTGGGGTGACCGCAGTGCTCGAAGTGCAGGCACTGGGGGCTGTGGCCCGTGGTATTCCCGGCTTCCCCTCCAGTCGTGGGACCTCCGCCCCATGAGCGCACTGAGGCAGGAGGGGTGTTCTGTGCCTGCTGCTCCTGGGGGCTGCCGGGAGGGGCCCATCTGGGCTGCCCCCGCCTGGGGTCATGCTGTCATCACACTTGGGGTCGGGACAGGAAGCAGGCCATGTCCAGGCTCTTTTCCCAAATAGATGCCTCTCCGTTCCAGAGACTCACACCACCCCTGTCCTGGACGTGCCCATCCCCTCGGCTGCTTTTCACCCCACTGAAGCCCTGCTGGCCGAATTACAGAGGATGTTTCAGGCCAGGAGGGCACTCACTAGCTTTTCTGTTTTTATTTACTTATGGGTGAACTCAGGGAACTTGAGCATTCTCTGTGGGTTTACTGTCAAGTGGGCGTTCTGGAAGGTTCACCTTACCGGAAGGCCATGTCCTCCCTTATGTTTTGAGAAGTAGCCTTAAAACTTCACTTTTAAAGTGAAGCTGCTATTTTGATTTGGCGAAAACGATTTATCCCAGTCTGCCTGGGTCAGGGCCTTTCTGGTGCTAGTTCAGCTGGGTACAGCCATGTGGGTGCTGTGGTTCAGCACAGAGCTGGTTTGGTCAGCCAGTGACCAGCTCGCTGGGCAGAATGGCAGAGCAGGGAGCACAGGCCGTCAGCCTCTGGCCTCCCTCGTTGTCCGAGCAGAAGCTAGCGGTGGGGCCTGGAGGTGTGACGGGACACAACGAAAAGCCTCCTGCAGCCAGGAGCCAGGAAGGCCGACCAACCAGCTCCCACGGGGAGGCTCACCCTGCCCGGGGCCGCCTTGGGACGTGATGAGCTCACCTCCCAGGTAGCACTTTTGAATGAGGGGCGTGTCCCCTCTCAGTGGTCAGTCCTGCCCAGCTAGGGGGTCGGTGGGGCTTTCGGCTGGGTCTCTGAGTCTCTGGGCCATGGCCTGCCTGCTTTGGGCGAGGGTGGTGTTGGGGGCATACGGGATGAAAGGTGGGTTCGAAACGTGAACCAGGCTCTGTAGGCTGAGAGGACATTTATACTCGTGCACCAGATCGCTGGCTACCCTCGCTGAGTCCTGTGTCGTCCCTGGTCATTTGGATAAAGTGAAGCTGGGGGCCAGGAAGGGTCCGCACCTGGGTGCGCTTCCCTCCAGGTCAGCCCCTACCTGGAACCCAGCCGGACCGTGCCCTGGGCTTTCTCAGATGGCCCTGTGCTCCCATGGGGGCTGGCACACCCTCTTTCTTTGCTGGAGGGTGAGCCCTGGATGCGGGCTCGGAGGTCAGGGCTGTGTCCCAGGACCCAGCGGGCCCTTCAGAGTCATATAAACAGGTGAATGAGCCCGCAGTGGGGTTAAGAGCCGCGTTTCAGTTTGAACCAGGGCTTTGAAGGGATGGAAAGTTGGCACGGGAGGGTCTTCTGAGAACGGGGCCGTCCCGAGGGTGGTCTTGCCCCCGGGAGTGGGGAGCGTGGGGAGCCCCCTTGGTGGTGTTCCCGCCCCGGGGCTCGCGCGCTCTCCCCATGGGGCGCGGGCTGGAGCGCACGGGGCCCTCCGGCGGTCACTCGTGTCTTCCCGGGAGCGGGTCGCACGGGGGCGCGCGCGGGCCGCCAGGCCAGGATTGAGCGTCAGTTGCTGCGGAGCCGTAACTGCCAGTGGTGAATAGGGTCTCGGCTTTAATGGGAGGGGCGGGCCCCGGGCTGTGGGCGGGACGGGTCCGGGCCCTCCTGGCGGCCCGGGAGGCGGTGGTGCCGGTTGTGCCGGTTTTCCGTGGCCTTGGACGGCGACGCGAGGAGCGGACCCGACGGCCGAGTCCGGTGGCAGCAAACCGGCCTCGGCATCGGCCCTGCTACCGGCCAGGCCCAGGCGTCCGGGGTCAGAGGGCAGTGCCCACAGCGTCCCCAGAAGCCTCCTTCCTCTTTGAAATGTGACCTCACGATTTGAGAGGACCAAGTTGTTGCATTGAGATAGGTGAGCGGTTTGTGTATTTTTAAAAATCAACTCCGTGGAGGTGCAGTTTACATACAGCGGAGCCCCACTTGGAGGGCGTGCGCTCCAGACAAGTCGCTGGGGGCGCAGGGGGCTCCTGGGCCGGCCGGCTGGTGCGTGTCCCTCGCAGGTACCCGGTGAGGACCCGCGATCCTGCCTGGGGAGGGGCCCGCGTGCCGGCCGGAGCGGAGGCCCAGGAAGGGCTGCCCGGACACGGCTGCAGGTTGCGTGCGGCGGTACCTGGGGTGTCTGAGCGCTGTTCCTGCTTTTCTCTCGCTAAGGAAAGCACCAGGCTGAGTGCGGCGGCCCGGGTCGGCTCCGTGGCGCAGCAGCTTTTGTGTCTGGAGCCGCATTCGGAAACCTCCCCTGGGTCTCTGCTCTTCTCACCGGTGGCCGGTGTACACCCTCTTAGGCCAGGTGTCTTCCATATTCGTTTGGAGCATAAAAATGCAATCTGATAAGAAACCGAGTCTTTCTTGCCACTAGGACACAGTCTCCCGGTGCAGATTCTCCAAATGGTAAATCACGTCTTAACCCAGAAGCGATCGGACTGAACAAGGCGGAGATGGATTTGTGGATCCAGGGAAGCCTCAGACCTTCCGAGTAACGTTTCAGTCATTGGGAAGCTTCAGGGATGTGCTCGTCACCACCAGGTGTCTTTAGAGGCAGGTAGGGAACAGGTGAGCTGGAGGCATCTGAGGCGACACGCGGCTCGGCCCCCAGTCCGGGGCGCCTCCCTTCAGGTCTCAATGCCTTGCTTTCAAGTCTTGCCTTTTGGTCTGGAAACCACATCCCGGGAGAAAGCATATCCTGCCTGAGTTTGGGGCTCGCTGCGGAAATGGCGACGGCGTGCAGTTTATGTTAACACCTCCGGTTCCTTGGGCATCCTCCTGGCGGTGTCCTGCCCGTGTTCCTGGGCTCTGAGCACCGTCTGCTCACGCCTGCACCTGCACTTGACAGACCCCGGCACAGCAGGGCCCGGGAGCCCCAGGGGAGGAAGGTGTGGCTCCTTTGGAGGAGTCGGGGTGCCCGCCCTCCCCTGTGCCTGGGCTAGCAGCAGTTTCTCTGAAGGGAATCCCGACCTCTCTTCTTTCTTAGCTTATTTTTTAAATTATTAATGAGAAAATCTTCTGACACAGGAATCTCTAAAGAAGTAGAAAAAATGTTTGGTCACATCTGATTACAGATCAGGAATCTACTTTTTATTAAGCAGCTTCTGTGTTCCTCTAACTTTTTCTGACTAAACTCTGCAAATTTCATTTCATGCTTTCTGTATCTACCCAGTGGTATCTTCAGCTGACATTTTTCCTTATATAATTCCTACTTTTTTCTCCCTACTGCTTGATTTAATTCACCGCAACACGTCAGTTACAGTTGATGGGTAGATGGGTCACTAAATGTATTTTAAGTTGTCCAGGATTCAGATGACAGCACCTAAAACTTGAAGTTTAAAAGAACTATTTTTAATTTCAGCATTAGAAAATATATTTACTAAAGTGGGTATTTACGTCTGTATCTCTCTATGAAAAGCAAATCATATATATGAAAAACTTTATTATACATTAAAATTTATTTTTAAGATATAGTTTACATACCATAAAACTTACCCTGAAAATTTTTAAAGTTGAGATAAAAGTTACACAAAGTAATCCATTTTAACCATTTGAAAGTATACAATTCACTGTTTTTTAGTACATTCACAATGTTGTGCAATCATCACCACTGTCTAATAACAGAACATTTCTATCACCCCAGAAAGAGACCCCACACCTCCAATTTCCTCACGCCAAGCCCTGGCAACCACTAAACTGTTTTGCCCGTTTTGGACACTTCACATCAGGGAATAATACAATATGTGCCTTTGTGTCTGGATTCTTTCACTGAGCATAATGTTTTCAAGATTCATCCAGTTTGGAGCATGTGTCAGTACGTCATTCCCCTTTTTTTTTTTTTTTTTTGTGGTACGCGGGCCTCTCACTGTTGTGGCCTCTCCCGTTGCGGAGCACAGGCTCCGGACGCGCAGGCTCAGCGGCCATGGGTCACGGGCCCAGCCGCTCCGCGGCATGTGGGATCTTCCCGGACCGGGGCACGAACCCGCGCCCCCCGCATCGGTAGGCGGACCCCCAACCACTGCGCCACCAGGGAAGCCCCATCATTCCCTTTTAAGGCTGAGTAACATTCCATTGTATGGCTGGACCACATTTTGTTCATCCGTTCGTCCACTGATGGACATTTGGGTTGTTTCTACCTTCTGGCTGTTGTGAATAGTCCTGCTGTGAATATTCCTTGGAAGTCTTCATGTAGACATATGTTTTCAGTTCTTTTGGGCATTTACGTAGGAGTGGAGTTGCTGGGTATGTGGTAACTCCATGTGGAATCATTTGAGGATCTGCCAGACTGCTGCTCAAAGTGGCTGCACCATTTTACATCCCCACCAGCTGTGTATGACGTTTCCACTTTCTCCACATTCTCACCAGAACTTTTTATTGTCTTGTTTATTTTCGCCACCGTAGTAACTGTGGCCTGATGTCTCACTGTGGTTTTGACGTGCGTCCCCCTTACCATTAGTGATGTTGAGCATCTCTTCTTGCGCTTGTCGGCCTCTCCCGGGAGCTGTAAGTGATGCTTGTTTTGTAGATTTCTCTGATTTAACGTCCCTCGGAGCTTTTCTTGGCCCTGCCGTCTCGGGACCCGGGACGTGTGTGTCTTCCCTGCAGCAGCCCCCATGCTTCCTCTCCTGGCCCCTGCGTAACGGCCAGTGATTAGAAGAGTCAGGTCCTCAGGAGCCTTCTGGGCGCTGCCCTCTGGGGTTGCCTGGCCCTCGACCATCGCACTGAGGATGTGCCGAGAGCACATCCCCTGAGGGTTTCCTTAACTTCTTGTGAGTCCAGAAGGCAGAGGAGTGGACGGGCTCCAGCTGCTCTCTCGTGGCTGCGTGACCTGGACGAAGCCTGTGTGGAAAGTGGCCGAGGGCTGGGTTGTGGTGGGAGGAGCCCCTCAGAGGGTCGGTGAGGCCCTCTGCGCCGGGGCTGCAGCCCGCGTGGGGTCCGGACACTGGCAGTTCCCTCGTGTGAGGACGCGCGGACCCCTCCTCGCATCCGAGGGAGCACGAGCGACAGTGACGGTCGGTCCGGGACCTGGGAGGGGCCTCGGTCTTAACCTCTGAACTGGAAAGCAGACCCCCTCCCTCGTGCAAGCAGGACGGCAGGTGAAACCGCACCAGTTCTCATCGACCCCACGTGCAGCTCCGGACACTTAGCCGTGGGGGCGGGCTTCCCGGGACGGAGGGCCTGTCCCCCTGCTGCGTGGCTTGCTCCTTGGGCCCCTCTGAACTCCCGCCCCGATTAAGCAGCTCCGTTTTCTTTTAGCAGCTTTACTGAGGTCTGATCAGCGCATGATGAGCGCACTTGGGGTGCAGTTTTGGTCAGGCTGGGCATTATACAGCCTTCACCCAAATTAGGACTGTGAACATGACCGTCAGCCCCCAAATTTTCCTCTTCACCCCCAGGCCCTAATCTGCTTTCTCTCACTAGACATTCGTTTGCGTTTACTAGAATTTGACAGAACTGGAACTATACAGTATGTACTATTTTGTCTGGTTTCTTTCACTCAGCATAATTGTTTTAAAATTTGTCCAGGTTGTAGAGTATATCAATAGTTCATTCCTTTTCATTGTTGAGTTATATGGTTGCACTACAATTTGTGTGTTTATTAACTGGTTGATGGAAATTTGGATCGTTTCCAGTTTTTGACTGTTACAAATAAAACTGCTGTGAATGAACCCTTGCATACAGGTCTCTATATGAACATATGCTTTCTTTTCTCTTGGGTGTATACCTAGGAGTGGACTGGCTGGATCATATGGTAAGTGTATGTTTAATTTTTTAAGAAACTGTTGCACTGTCTTCCAAAGTTCTGTATCATTTTGCATTCCCACCAGCAGTGTGTGAATTCCAGTTGCTTTGCATCCTCATCAATACTTTGTATGGACCTTTTAAAAAAAATTTTTAGCCATTCAGATAGGTATGTGGTGGCATTTCATTGTTGTCTTAATTTGCATTTCACTAATGATGTTGAGCATCTTTTCATGTGCTTGTTTGTCATCCTTATATCTTCATTGGTGAAGTATCCAAATCTTCTGTCAATTTAAGAATTGTTCTTATTGAATTTTGAGTTTTTAATGTTTTGGATACAGGTCCTTTTATCAGATACATGGTTTGCAGTATTTTCTCCCAGTCTGTGGTTTGTCCTTTCATTCTTTTAGTGGTTTCTTTTGACAAGCAGAAGTTTTAAATTTTTATGAAGCCCAGTTTATCAGTTTGTTCTTTTATCGGTTGTGCTTTTAGTGTCAGGTTTAAGGCATCTTTGTCACACTCAAGGGCACAAAGGTTTCTCCCTATTTTTTCTTCCTGGTGGTTTTACAGTTTTAGGTTTTACATTTAGATCTGTGATCTAATTATCTGTCAGTTAATTTTTGTCCACAGTGTGAGGTATGGCTCCAACTTTATTGTTTTTGCATATGGATGTCCAAAGACCGTCTTTTTTCCCCACTAAATCACCTTTGCATCTTTGTCAGAAATCAGCTGTCTGTGTGTGTGGGGTTCATTTCTGGACTCTGCTCTGTCGCATATATTTATTTCTTGATTCCTGTGCCAGCACCACACTGTCCTAATTGCTGTAGCTTTTTGGTACTATGTCTTGGAATCAGGTAGTTTTAGTCCTCCAACTTTGTTCTCTGTTCTACATGCTTTGCATTTCTATATGAATTTTAGAATCAATTGTCATTTTCTACAAAAAGCATGGTAGGATTTTGATTGGGATTATCTTGAATCTATAGATTAATTTGGGGAGAATTGACATCTTTATGATTGTGTAGAAAGTGTTAACACAGCAGGCCTGGGACTGCTGTCCTTAGAAAAGCCTGCTTGCCAAGTTGGCCCCTGGCTGATGTCTGGGAACTTGGAGTTTGGCATACTTCCCATCATTCTTAGAACTGATGAGAGGGGCTTTCTATGCTTCAGCTGTCTGGACACCTGCTTTCCTTCTGGAAGTCTGGGATTTTGCTGTGTGCTAGGCAGAGGGTGTCTACGTGACCCGCCCCAGTAAAAACTCTGGGCACTGAGCCCTTAATGAGCTTCCCTGGTCATCGTCTGATGCTGGAGGAATCCAGCTCATCCGAGGGACGGTCCTGGGAGAGGCTCCTGGGAGCTCACACCTGGAGTCCTCCAGCCGCCGCCCCATCTGCCCTTCTCTTGGTGGATCTTGCTTTATATCCTGTGGTATAATAATCACGGCTGTGGCTCTGGAGGCAGCTGGGTGAGTCCTCCTGAAAGATCATCAGACCTGGGGATGGTCTTGGAGACTCCCGACACAGCGGTGTTGAGACCGCCAGTGCAGAAACACCGTGTAGCTCTCCACTTATGTCTGCTTTCATTTCCCTCAGCAACGTTCAAAGTTTTCAGTGTGCCCATCTTGCACATCGTCACATTTATCCCTAAGTATTTCATATTTTTTTATTACCGTATCATGTATGGTATTGTTTATTAAATTTCAGTTTCTGATTGTTCATTGCTAGTATGTAGAAATGCAATTTACTTTTTTTTTTTTTTTTTGCGGTACGCGGGCCTCTCACTGTTGTGGCCTCTCCCGTGGCGGAGCACAGGCTCCGGACGCGCAGGCTCAGCGGCCATGGGTCACGGGCCCAGCCGCTCCGTGGCATGTGGGATCTTCCCGGACCGGGGCACGAACCCGTGTCCCCTGCACCGGCAGGCAGACCCTCAACCACTGTGCCACCAGGGAAGCCCGCAATTTACTTTTGTATATTGATCTGATAGCCTGCAACCTTGCTGAACTCATTTATTCATTCTAATGGATTTTAGTGGGTTCCTAGATACTTAATAGATAAGATCCTGTCATCTGCAAATAGGGATAGTTTTACTTCTTCCTTTCCCACCTGGATGCCTTTTATTTCTTTTTTCTTTTTTTTTTTTTTTGCCTGGTTGCTCTGGATAGAAACTCCAGCACAGTGTTGATTAGAAGTGGTAAGAGTGAGCATACTTGCTTTGTTCTTGATCTTAGGGAAAAGCATACTTTTGTTTATCCCCTGCCTACCTTAGTGTAACTGTCATACGGTTAACTTACATGTGCTAAAGCCCCATGCTACATTGTTCTTATTTTGTTTAAATAGTCACTTATCTATTAATAAGATTTAAATGATAAGAAAAAAATCATATATATCCACCCACTTATTTACCATTTCCAATGGTCATTTTTTAAAATTGATTTATTTAATTTATTTTATTTTTGGCTGCATTAGGTCTTCATTGCTGCACACGGGCTTTCTCTAGTTGCAGCAAGCGGGGGTTACTCTTCGTTGTGATGCACAGGCTTCTCATTGCAGTGGCTTCTCTTGTAGCAGAGCATGGGCTCTAGGCATGCAGGCTTCAGTAGTTGTGGCATGCAGGCTCAGCAGTTGTGGCTCACAGGCTCTAGAGCACAGGCTCAGTAGTTGTGGTGCACGGGCTTAGTTGCTCTGCGGCATGTGGGATCTCCCCGGACCAGGGCTGGAACCCTTGTCCCCTGCATTGGCAGGCAGATTCTTAACCACTGCACCACCAGGGAAGCCCCCAATGGTCATTTTTGATTGGATGTCAGACATTGTGAATTTTACTTTGCTAAGTGATGGATATTTTTGTGGGCCTATAAATTTTCTTGAGCTTTGTTCTAGGGTACAGTTAAGTAACTTGGAAACAGTTTGATCTTTTTATTTTTTAAAAAGATTTATTTATTTATTTATCTTGTTTATTTTTGGCTGCGTCAGGTCTTAGTTGCAGCACGCAGGATCTTTATTGAGGCAGGCGGGATCTTTCGTTGTGGTGTGTGGGCTTCTCTCTAGTTGTGGCGTGCAGGCTCCGGGGCCTGTGGGCTCTGTGGTTGTGGTGCACAGGTTCCAGAGTGCGTGGGCTCTGTAGTGCGTGCAGCTCGTGGGCTCTAGTTGAGGCGGATGAACTCAGTAGTTGTGGCATGCGGGCTTAGTTGCCCCGCGGCATGTGGGATCTTAGTTCCCTGACCAGGGATCGAACGTGCGTCCCCTGCACTGTAAGGCAGATTATTTACCTCTGGACCCCCAGGGACGTCCCAGTTTGATCTTCTTAGATCTTGCTTTTTCGATTATTTCAGTGGAACCAAAGCAGTGCCCAGTCTGGGCTAACTGTTCCCTACTGCTGGGGCAGGTTGCCCCTGTGCTCTGCCTAACGCCTGTGAGTTTAGAGGTTTCCCAGGCTGGCTGGGGTGAGGGCTGCCAATGTGAACCCTCTTGGTTCCCTCGCTGGTGGGGGCCCCGCCGAGTCCTTGAGGGCCATTCTGCAGGTCCTCTGCCCCCATGCGGCCCTCCCTCCAGCGCCGAGACCTGCACACCCCACCTGCTCCTTCCCAGACCAGCTCCTTCACTCAGGGTGTCTGCCGGCTCGGCTGTGAGGGTCCCACTTCCTGTCCCACGCCCTGGGGACTCTCAGGGTACAACCGGGACAGTTTGGGGCTTTACCACACCCGTTCCCCATCTCACAGATCGCTGTCCTTCACTACCCAGTGTCCAGGGTCTTACAAGGATATATTTTGCCCATTTTTGGTCCAAAACTCCACATATTTTGACCGTGTTTTGGTTGTTTGGGAGAGTAAATGTGGCCCCTTTGCCCCATCTTGGCTGGAAAGAGAAGTGGCAGCTCAGTTTTCACTTTTCCGGCCTTTGTATTCTTCTAAGCACCCCTAGCCGCTTAGGTGTAAATGCCCAGCTAGTATGGGTTTTTGTTCCTGTCCTACAGCCTGGAATTTGCCAGAGTGGAAGGACGATTAACCTTTCTTCTCAGGGCGGTGGTGACTGGGATGGGCTGTTCCCTCCGCCCCTTTGCTCTGGTGCGAGCTGCCACTGTGGGTGTCCCAGGGAATCCCCATGCTGTCCCCCTGCTGCTCTGGGGGGCCCTCCTTAGATGGCTCCATTTGTGGTAAATGCATGAATTGAGGTGGCTTAGGGTGTGCTTGGCTTACCGGTGCCTATTTTTTAGGAAGGCCCTGTGCCTTGATTTTCAGTGAACATTGTAGGCTGAGTGAGTTGACAGGCTTGGATGGGGTTGGACGTTCCAGTTCAGTTGCTGGGCCACAGAGAGGGACAGTGACTGCATCTGAAGCCCACCGGCATCGAGTCACACTGTTGCCATGGAAACACAGCTGGTCATCTGTGGGGCTCTCGTCTTCTTTTTTTTAAAAATTAATTTTATTTATTCTTGGCTGCATTGGGTCTTCGTTGCTGCGTGTGGGCTTTCTCTAGTTGCGGCGACGGGGGGGCTACTCTTCGTTGCAGTGCACAGGCTTCTCACTGCGGTGGCTTCTCTTTTGCAGAGCACGGGCTCTAGGCGCGCGGGCTTCAGTAGTTGTGGCACGTGGGCCCAGTAGTTGTGGCTCGCAGGCTCTAGAGCGCAGGCTCAGTAGCTGTGGCGCACGGGCTTAGTCGCTCCGCCGCATGTGGGATCTTCCTGGACCAGGGCTCGAACCCGTGTCCCCTGCATTGGCAGGCGGATTCTTAACCGCTGCGCCACCAGGGAAGCCCCTCTCATCTTCTTGATCTCATCACACTTTGCCTTCCTCTTTCGTCTCAAATATGTGATAAGTATTGTGAAAATGCATGTGAGGGTTCTTTTTCCTTCCTCTGGCATTCACTGCTGTATCATCTTGTAAAGGGCCAGGTGCTCCCTGGTGCTGGTACTTTTTCCTGGAACTTCAGAAACAGTGGTCAACACAGCTCCTGGAAGAGACGATTCCCCTGCCTGTGATACAGGCAGAGACAGACTTCTGGGAAGTGGGCATCGATCATGACAGGTCCTCTCTCCCCGATGACTAGCTCCTATCCCACCTCCTCTGAGCCACACTTCGTCCTGCCCTTTCCCATTCTCAGGGAGCTTTGTCCTCACCCCCCGGAGGGCGTGCAGCGGTCACTGTGCAGTGGCCTTGGAGGCACTGACCTCTTGGATCTTGTTCTCTGAGGCGGCAAAGCGCTGTTTGCCACATGAGCACTGAGTCGGGCGGCTTTCCACCTCGTCCGGAATTCACGCTTACGGACGATGATGCCTGTTACAGTCATTCGGGCCTTTTGCAGAGACACCTTGAGTTACTTGTTCAGAACATGCTTACTTGGTCCCATCTCTTCCTGAGCATGGACCTGTGAGCAAGCTGCGTGACTTTTTGTTTCGAAGCCCCTCGCACTCAGATGCGGGGCCTGGTGGCACTGCTGGGCCGCCCTCACGTCCCCCCCCCGCCCCCCGCACGCCTCTGCACCTGCCCGCTTCACTCACCCACTCGCCCGGCTGCCGGCTGGTTCCGAGTGTGGTCCTCGCGTGGGGACAGCACTTCGGCTGCAGAAGGCGGATGCTGGTCTCAGGTCGGGTTTACTGAAGGGGGGCACGTCCCAGCGGCTGCGGTGGCTGTGGTGGGCAGCCCAGACCCTCGCCACCACCACAGCAGTAGATGCTCGGGTGAGGGGCTGTTGGATGAGAATTTGACAGCTGTGATGCCTGAGCGCTGCTGTCGGACTCTGACCCACGTGGTTGAAGCTTTATAAACCTGAACGGCAGGAATTACGCTCATTTCCACAGGTCATCACAGTGAGGTACGGTGGAAAGGGCCGTGTCTCCGAGGTTCTCGAAGTGAATTGTTGGCACCTAATCCTTCGGAGGGGGCAGTTTCCTGAGCATCAAGTCCCGGGAGCTGGCGCGCGCTGTGTGTCCTGCCGGCCCGCGTCGCCCCCCAGCCTGGCCCGGCTCGCCCGCCCAGGGCCCCCTGGCTGGTGCCAGGCTGATGGCAGGAGGCCGATCCGTCCGTCACGCTGGGGGCGGAGAGCGGGCGGGTGCTCGTGTGCCTGTACGCAGTCCTTGCTTCCAAAAGGAATTCTTTAGAAATGTATCCAAGAGGCTGTGTTTTCTGCCGCAGATGAGCTTAATTACATAAAATGCAACTTTGTGTTTTCGAGTGTAAACGCAGATTGCGCGCCAGACTTAATACAGTCACGTGCTTTGGCAAATGGCAGCCAGATAACCGAGCTCTCTGGAGGTGGCAACTGGGCTCCCGGCCCCTCCGCGCTCCCACGGACGCCGTCCCCCCTCGTCTTGACCTCACTTTTGGTCCTCATGTCCCTCCTGTGAGTCCGTCATGGTGAATGCAGGGAGGGAGGGGTCCTGTCCTCAGCGTCAGCTGAGCAGGGGGCTTGACAGGATGCTGACTCCACCGAGTGCCCGTGGGGTAACCTCGACCTTCTCTGTACCGTTTCTGGCATTTGTGTGGATGATTTTTTGGCTACAACGGCTTTGCAGAACCTGCCTGTGACGCAGCAGGATGTGGACCAGCAGACCAGGGGCCCGGGATGGCCTGAAGAGAACTAGCGAGGAGTCGGAGGTGGCCACATAGGCCCCCTGCGGGCTCCCTGAAGCCAAGGTGAAGCCCCAGGCCTGACCCTCCCTGGGGGTGGGGGGCGGGCAGAGATGCCGTGACTCTGGCACAGCTCCGGGCACCATTCTTCTGTCCAAGCTCGCGCTGACGTCCTGTAGCCTCAGGACTGGGTGTACAAATATCTGTTCGAGTACCTGTTTTCAGTTCTTTTGGGTGTATGCCCGGAAGTGGAATTGCTGAATCAAATAGTAATTCTGTGTTTAATTTGTTGAGAAACTGCCGTCCTGTTTTCCGCAGCGGCTGCGCCAATTTACATCCCCCCCAGCAGTGCACGGGCTCCCTCTTCCCACCTCCTCACCAACACGTGTTATTTCATGTCTTTTTGATGGTGACCATTCTGACAGGTGTGAGGTGACATCTCATTATGGTTTTGACTTGCATTTCCCCGATGATTAGTGGTGTTTAGCATCTTTTCATGTACCTGTCGGCCACTTGTATGTCTTCTTTGGAAAAATGTTTATTCAATTCCTCTGCCCACTTTCTTTTTAATTTTTTTATTTTTTAATAAATTTATTCATTCATTTATTTATTTTTGGCTGTGTTGGGTCTTCGTTGCTGCACGGGCTTTCTCTAGTTGCGGCGAGTGGGGCTACTCTTTGTTGCGGTGTGTGGTCTTCTCATTGCGGTGGCTTCTCTTGTTGCGGAGCACAGGCTTTAGGCGCGCGGGCTCAGTAGTTGTGGCTCTCGGGCTCAGTAGTTGTGGCTCGCGGGCTCTAGAGTGCAGGCTCGGTAGTTGTGGCTCACGGGCTTAGTTGCTCCATGACATGTGGGATCTTCCTGGACCAGGGCTTGAACCCGTGTCCCCTGCACTGGCAGGTGGATTCCCAACGACTGTACCACCAGGGAAGTCCCATTCTGCCCATTTTTAATTGGGTTGTTTGTTTTTTGATGTTGAGTGGTCTGGTTCTGTATATGTTTTGGGTATTAACCCCTTATAAGATAGTAAATATCTCCTCCCATTCCATAGGTTGCCTTTTTATGTTGCCGATTGTGAGAAGCGTTTTCTTTGTTTCTTTTTTCATTCAATTTTTAAAGGTTGCACTCCATTTACAAAGTATTGGCTATATTCCCTGTGTTGTACAGTACATCCCTGTAGCTGATCTTCCACCCAGTAGTTTGCACCTTGCACCCTCCCACCCCTGTATTGGACCCCACCCCCCGCAATAACTACTAGTTTGTTCTTTATATCTCTGAGTTGCAGAAGCTTTTTAGTTTGATGTAATTCCACTTGTTTATTTTTGCTTTTGTTGCTTGCGCTTTTGGAATCATATCCAAAAAATCGTTGCCAAGACCCATATCAAGGAGGTTTTTCCCTAGAAACACAGAAGTTAAAAATTTTTGATGTAGTCCAATTTATCTATTTTTTCATTTATTGCCTGTGCTTTTGGTATATCTAAGAAATCACTAACAAATTCAGTATCATGATGCTTTCTCCCTGTATTTTCTTCTAAGAGTTTTGTAGTTTTATCTAGTATGTTTAGTTTTTGGTCCATTTTGAGTTAATTTTTGCACATGAAGGTAGGGGCCCAACCTCAGTCTCTTCTCAGAAACTTTTTTTTTTTTTTGCGTTACGTGGGCCTCTCACTGTTGTGGCCTCTCCCGTTGCGAAGCACAGGCTCTGGACGCGCAGGCTCAGCGGCCATGGCTCACGGGCCCAGCCGCTCCGCAGCATGTGGGATCTTCCGAGATCGGGTCACGAACCCGTGTCCCCTGCATCGGCAGGCGGACTCTCAACCACTGCGCCACCAGGGAAGCCCTCAGAAACTTTTTGACAAGGGTTTTCTGGTAGCCATTTGCCAACTGACTTGCTCCCTGAGAACCTAAAATAGAAAGGCTTCCGATCGACTGACCACAGACCCAGCTTTCTGAAGTCCCCGCACACTCACCTGGTGTCCTCAGCCGTCCCTGTCCTGCCCGAGCTCTCAGCCCTGACCATGTTCTCCCCGCTCCTCGGGCACAAAGACAGGACCTAACTCGGCAGGCCTGCAAATCCTCCCCTGCCACACCCTCTCGGGCCCTCTGTCTGGGACGCCTGTGCGTGGGCCCGCTGCTCCGTGTCCCGCCCCACACACACGCAGGCCCACACACTGCAGCTGGGGCTTCTTCAGGGAGCAGCCAGGCTCAGGACCCTGAGGTCCTCGGGGAGGGGACCTCAGAGCTGCAGGCCGTGTCCATTCTGCCTCTGGCGCCCCTGCCTGCCCTCCCCCTTCCCAGCTCCGATGCCCAGTGTCCTCACGTGGGGGACCTGGATGTGGGGGACAGGGCGTGTGGTGCAGCCTGGACCCTCCCCCGTGGCACCTCCCGGCCCCCTGGACGGCCGACTCCTGGTGGCCTCGCCCATGCTGGCAGCCCTTGCTGGGCCTTTTCCTGAAAGGGTGCCAGGCTCTGGACCCTACCAGTCTAAGGACTGGGTCAGGCTCGGCACATCACGCCCTCCCGGACTCCCTCCGTGTTTATCCCCATTCCCTGACCTTCCCGGCCACCACGTCTGTGCCCAGGACCCCTGCGTGTCTCTGCCAGAGCCCAGGAACCTCACGTGAACTGCTCATTTGTGTGAGTGCTTGTGAATTTGGTTTTGGCAGGACATGTCTGTGCAGCAAACGATAACATCAGCTAAGTGTGTGGTGATATCGTACATTTTTGCTGGGCCCTTATTATGGGCTGGGTACTTTTGAGATTCATAAGATTAACTCATTTAACCAATAAAACAACCCTAGGAAGTAGGGACTATTGTTCGTCTATTACATCTGAGGAAATGGAGAAACAAAATTAATCCAAAGTTGTAGAGGGAAGGAACAGGGATTCTAACCAGGAGAAGAGGTTCCAGAGGCTCTGGACCAGCCCACGGTACACTACCAGAGTATTTTAGGAAGAATTTAAGGGTTTTAGTGTCTTTCATGTGGAGCTAATATCTGTATCAAGGCTCCTTCAGAAATGCCGTAATGGAGGCAAGATGGAGCCCACAGTTTACATCCTCCTCTCACTGGCCTCGGCTTCCCCACTCGGTCCCGTCCTCCCCACACTGACCTTGGCCTCCCCACTCGGTCCCGTCTTCCCCACACTGACCTTGACCTGCTCACTCGGTCCCGTCCTCCCCACACTGACCTTGACCTCCCCACTCGGTCCCGTCTTCCCCACACTGACCTTGGCCTGCTCACTCGGTCCCGTCCTCCCCACACTGACCTTGACCTCCCCACTCGGTCCCGTCTTCCCCACACTGACCTTGGCCTGCACGCCTAGTTCACATTTCTCTCCCTTTTGCCCTAGACTTCAACCCCCAGCACTTTTGGCACTGGAACAGCTTTGGGGACTACGTGCAGTGTGTCCTGGCCTTCACCGGTGTGGCGGGCTGTGTCACCTACCTGTCCATCGACTCGGCCCTTTTCGTGGAGAGCCTGGGCTTCCTGGCCGTGCTGACCGAGGCCATGCTGGGCATGCCGCAGCTCTGCCGCAACCACCGCCACCAGTCAACGGAGGGCATGAGGTAGGGGCGCGGCAGGGACCCGTGCGCAAACCTGCTGCTTCACTTTCAGTTCTGCTGGGAAGCTGCCAGTTCAAGAGCAGTTTCGGGTTAGGACGCTGGTCTTCTGACCTCTTGAGGTGCAAGCAGGTGTGTTCCTGTGCAACAGGTGAGGGGAAGCCGAGACCCTCCCGTGAAGCAGCTCACTGCGGGCCACGGAGTCCACAGATGTCTCCAGAAGGCAGAAGGTTCAAGTCCTTTAATGTAGGAAACGACGCGGCAGCTTCCTCCCCCTTAGCACCACCAATAGCAGGTCTCAGGCACTCCCTGCCTCCCTCAGGCACAGTTCCATTTATGAGAACATCAAAAAGCATAAAATGCTTAGGAATTAACTTAACCAAGGAGGTGGAAGACCTGTACAATGAAAACTACGGTGAGATGCCACCTCTCACCCGTTTGGATGGTGACTGTCAGAAAAACAGAACAGCAAGTGTTGGTAAGGATGTGCAAAAACTGGAATTCTTGTTTTCTGTTGGTGGGAATGCAAAACGGTACAGCTGCTGTGGAAAGCAATATGGCATTTCCTCAAAATATTAAAAATAGAATTACAATGTGACCCAGCAATTCTACTTCTGGGCATATGACCAAGAGAATTGAAAGCAGGGTCTTGAAGAGATATTGTACACCCATGTTCATAACATAACAGCATTATTCATAACAGAT
This sequence comes from Mesoplodon densirostris, assembly GCF_025265405.1. Lineage (NCBI taxonomy): Eukaryota > Metazoa > Chordata > Mammalia > Artiodactyla > Ziphiidae > Mesoplodon > Mesoplodon densirostris. The sequence goes on along the minus strand of NC_082675.1, from coordinate 89,822,093 downwards.
AAAACATGGAAGCAACCCAAGTGTACATCAGTGGATGAATAGATAAACAAAATGTGGTCTGTTCCTACAATGGAATATTATTCAGTCTTAACAGGAAGGAAATTCTGACACAGGTTACTTCATGGAATCTTGAGGACATGATGCTCAGTGAAATAAGCCAGTCACAAAAGGACAAATACTGTATGGTTCCACTTATATGAGGGACTTAGGGTCATCAGATTCACAGACAGAAAGTGGAACGGTGGTTGCCAGGGGCTGGGAAGAGGGCAGAGTGGGGAGTTGTTGTTTAGTGAGTATTTATCTGTAGTGTTTGTGAGTGGGTCTCTCTTGTGTACATTTCTTTAGTGAAGTGTAGACACTCTGCCTCCCTTTGTGATGTTTTTAATGTATATTTTATACGTGTGATGTTTCCCTCCACTTGTAATTTTCTTAAATATCTCCTCTATTCATATTTAGAACCACATCAGATAATAATTTTTGCTTCAATCAACATAATGCACAAAACTGAAGAGGAATAGGAATGTCTATTGTGTTTACCCTTATTTTTGCTTATGATATTCTTTCTTCCTTCCTGCTATTCCAAGATACCTTCTTTTCTTGTTTTCGTTTTTTTTTTTTTCCTCTTTTGAGAAACTCCTGTAACTAGCCTTTAAGGGTATTTCAGGTGGTGGCAGATTTTTTACTTTTCCTTCACCTGAGAATGTCTTGATATCCCTTTCATCTCTGAAGGATATTTTTGCCAATATAGAATTCTAGGTTGATAGTTCATTTCTTTTAGCCCTTGAAAAATGTGCCACTTCCTTCTGGCCTCTGTGGCTTCTGATGAGAAACCCACTGTGATTTTTGTTTTCCCCTATAAGTAAGGTGTTACTTTGCTCTAGCTGCTTTTGAGATTTTTTTTTTTTTTTTTGTCTTTAGTTTTCAGAAGTTTGACTGTGATGTGTGTCTTGGTGTGGATCTGACCTGTTTGGGATTCACTCAGCTTCTTGAATCCCTAGGGTTATATTTCCTGCTAATTTGGGGAAGTTTTCAGCTGTTATGTCTTTGAGTCCTTTTTCAGTCCTGCCCTTTACCCCTCTTCTCTAGGACTCTGATGATGTGGAATGTTAGGTCATTTGCTATGATTCTTTTGTTGTTAAGATCATTTCTTTTTTTGTTATGATTCACTGGTTCTTTCCAGTGTTCCAGCCACTGTGCTCTGAGAGCCCATTTACTGACTGTTTCCTTTTCGTTATTGTATTTTTCAATACAGTAAAACTTACATTTGGTTCTTCTTTACATATTTGTTTCTTTTGTGAAGCTTTTTGTTTGCTGAGACTCTCTTTTTTCATTTGTTTCAAGCATATTCATAATTGCTCATTGAAGCAGTTTTAAAGTGGCTGTTTGAAAATCTTTGCTTTTTCGCACAGTTTTGGCATCTAAACACTGTCTTTTTTTAATTCTGTTTGAGATCTTCCTGGTTCTTGATATGACAGATGATTTCCAGTTTAAACCTGGACATTTCCATGTTATTTATAAGACTCTGGGTCTTACTTAGACCTTTGGTTTTAGCTGGCTTTCTTGACACTACCCTGGCGGTAGGATTGGGACGCCTGGCAGGAGTAAAAGTCTAGGATTTCCACCCTCCTCTGCTATCACGGGTGGTGGTGGCGCTGCCTTTTTTTCTGTTTTGTCTGGAGTAGGGCAGTTGTTGGCTAAAAGTTGCCTGTTGTGCCAGGCTGCACCCCTCCTGGTCTTTTGCACAGAGAGCAGCCTGTTCTTGGGGCCTTCTGGCATTTCCTGCTTCTTCAGCTCCAAGTCTGGGATTCCTGTGGCCTTCTCCCCACCTTTGAGAGTCTTGTGTTTCTGTGTAATGTCCAGGGTGTATAGGGGAGGAACAGGGAGACGATTCTGTCTTCCAAGAAGCTGAAGTTTGTGTCACACCTGGTTTTAACTAACCCTTTGTTTTTGTGTGCGATACTCTTAGCTTGGGTACGGGACACATGACTGCAGCTGTCTTTTAGGCTGACCTCCTAAACCCCCCTTTATTTGACCACTGTCTCCATGTTTCTCCAGAAACATCTTTGCCATCTGACAGGGATGCGCTGATGTTTTCATTGGCCCACAGCTCATCTCCTTGACTGACAGCCTTGAAGGCAAGGACTGTATCCCGTTTCTTTCTTTCCCCAACATCTGACAACATGCTTGGAAAATTACAGCAGTTCAGTTCAGTAAATATTTATTGAATGAACTCATGAAGGACTAAAATAGTTGATTCTCTAAATCACTTTCGGGAAATAGGAGAACACTCGGGGAAGCAGGCATGAATGTGGAAGATTTACCAGTGTGGGTACCTAGCTGATCGGGCTAATTCTTGGAGAATTTGTGCACAACAGCAAAAGCTGCAGAAGGCCCCAGTGGGAATTGTGTCCCTGGTGGGGCCGCAGTGACCCATCCAGCAAAGGCAGTGTTGGAAAGACGCCAGGCCGGACCATGGAGGTCTGTGCTGCTCTGTAGAAGCGCAGCCATGGGCGTGGCCGTCCCACTTCCTGTCTCAGGGTGACCTCGGGAGTGACAGGATGCGCAGAAGGCCCTGGTACCTGGGGCGTTTGACCTGAAAAGAGGAAGCCCTGTGTGAGGGCCGGGTGGTGCACACGCTCCTGAGATTCTGACTTTAGGGCGTAAAGGATGTGTGTGGTCGTCAGCCTTCGGTGACCGCAGCCCCTCTCCCCCAGTGCCCCTCCCCCGCACAGCCCACCCGCCTGCCTGGCACTGGGTAAAGGAGACAGGAGGCAAAGGCGGAAGGGAAGGGAAGGACACTGCAGTCACTGCCGTAAGCAGGTCTGGTGAGAAGGCCCGGCCGCGCCGGGACGAAGACCTGCTCCATGCCAACCGGCAGGGCCCGAGCAGGGCCCGGAGCTGGCGGAGGGGGGCCAGTCTCTGTCACGGACACACACACACACACACACACACACACACACACACACACACACACACACACACACACACACACACACACACACACACACACACACACACACACACACACACACACACACACACACACACACACGCCGCTAATTCAATCAGTTTGGAGTGCAGGGTCCTCTCAAGAGCCACTCATCCTCGTTAAGAAGACTAACCTAATCGTGGCCCCTGCCGCCCAGAGGCGGGCTCTGGGTGGAGGTGTAATTAGGTTAGGGGCCTGTTCAGTGTTGCTGTCGTGTCCACTGAGCTGCAGGATGCCCTGGCAGGGCTCCGTGGGTGGGTCTGCAGGGCCAGGCCGCTGGGGGCCAGCTGGGCCCTGAGCCGAGGTCCTGCCCTCTGCACGTGGTGTGGGGTGGTGTGCCCTGCAGGTGACCGGAGGTGATGGGAGGGTCACAGGTTCTCTGCTCAGCTGGAGTTAACAGAGAGGTGACCTTGCTCTGTGTGTAAAGGGCCAACACCCTTTTTCTTAGCGGTGAGCACAGACCAAGTGCTGAGAGAGAGAGTGAGTGCAGGGCTGGAGCCTGGTTACAGTTTTGTTTCGGTTCAGCCCAGGTTCAGACCAGAACTTGCCCTGACACGGGACACCCCGGCCGGCTGCGTGGTCAGCCCCCCTCGGCGTGGACACAGGAGCCTCCTGAGGTTGGCTGCTCCCGTCCCAAACAGAGGACCAGAGGCCTTCCTCCCTCTCCTGCACCCAGGCCTGGACTCAGGACTTGGTCTCAGGGCTGCCTCTGCCCCTCGTCCCCACTTCCCAGCAGCCGCTCTGCGTGGCCTGACCCAGCATCCTCAGGCATCCATCCAGGGAGCCCGCCGGGAGGGCTGCTTCATCCCCTGACCTTCTCTATGATGGAGAAGCCCTGGACCCGCTGGGATTTGGGATTCTCAAAGCCCTGTGGTCAAGGCCACCACAGATCTGCTGCGGGACACTGAGCCTCAACTTGCTTCAGGCAGAAGACCGTCAGGAAGTGTAAGGAGGGAAGGGGCTGTGAGGTCCTATCTGAGGCCAACGTCGTCTCCTGCGGACCTGCTGGAAGGTCTACCCGTGGACGCGTTTAGAGGGTGTGAGCCCACGCACACAGGTGTGTGCACACTCACACGCAACTCACACGCACACGTGTGCACACGCTCACATGCACACACTTGAACAAACGCAGATTCTCAAACATGCACACATGCACACACTCATTTTCACACACGTACATTTCTTGGAGGAAATGCAAGAGATACTTGATGATTTCCCTTTACAAAATGTTAAGTGACTGTTGCTTCTGAACCAGTAATAGAAAGTGATGCAGCTTTTGAAATCATGTTACTAATTAGTGCAGAAGTTCCCTCCTCCTTCCTCCGCGTTCTGCCGGATCGGAAGACGTTCCCCAACAAGTAATTACTGGAGAGCCTGGGGGCGGGTGGGACGGGAAGAGGAGGCCAGCTGTGGGGAAAACCAGCGGGGGAACCGGTTACGATCGAGGACAGGGAGGGGCAGGCGGGAAGCCCGGGGACGAGCAGGGGTCGCAAGAGGAGGGCGCGTGCGCGTGCATGTGCGTGTGTGTGTGTGTCTCCCGTGGCCGCCGTGGTGTGGTGGGGATGCTGAGTTGCAGCAGCAGCTGGGGCCGCCCCAGCCCGCTGCCTCATCCCAGCGGGGACACTTCCTGCCTTGACAGGCAGCGTCCGGGAAGTGTCCACCTGCTCCGCCTCCAGCGTTGCCCTTGAACCTGGAGCGCGGCGCCTGGAGCCTTGGCTGCTCGGGTACCAGGGCGGCGTCTCTGCCGGGGGCTGCGCGTACGTCACTCCTCAGCCCCCCACGCATCTTCCTCTATCGTCCTTGACACGTAACAAGCCCCCAATGCTGTGAGAGGAGAATGCCACGCACGACGCATGTGGTAACAGTGCACGTGTGGGCTCCCACACACGCTTCTCCGCCACAGTACACACGCGCACACGCCACACACCCCTGCACATGTGCGCACACGCCACACCCAGGGTCCAGTCGATGGACGAGGAGGGCTGGAATTAGAACTCAGCAAAAGCCCTGGAACTTTAAAAAAATAATAACTTCATTGAGATTGTAACCTATCACACCATCGCCATTTAAAGTACGCAATTCAGTGGATTTTAGGACTTTCACAGAGCTGTGCAGCCATGACCACAACCTGATTTTAGGACATTTTCGTCCCCCAGAAAGCAGTCTCATCCCCATTAGTGCTCCCCACGTCCCCCACCCTCGCTGCCAGGCCTGGGCAACCACTGGTCTGCTTTCTGCCTCTGCGGCTCTGTCTGCTCTGGGCACGTCACGTAAATGGAATCAGACGACACGAGGTCCTTCGCTGCTTTCGCTCTGCATAATGTTCCCAAGGTCCGTCTACGTACGATGTGTCAGTGTCCACCGTTTCTCAGGTTGAATAATATCTCAGCGTACGGACAGATCAGGTTGTGCTTAGTTCTTCTTCAGCTGGTAGACGTTTGGGTTCGACATCTTTTTGGCTGTTGTGAACAGTGCTTCTGTGAACATTTGTGTACCAGTTTCTGTGTGGACATATGTTTTCCTTTGTCTTGGAATACACCTAGCAGTGGAATTGCTGAGTTGGTGGCTGCACCATTTTCCGTTCCCACCAGGGCTGTTCGGGGGTTCTGGCTTTTCCACACCCTCACCAACGCTTGTTACCTGACCTCTTGATTGTAGCCATCCTCGTGGGTGTGAATTGGGATCTCCTGGGGCTTTGATTTCCATTTCTCTGGTGACTAATGACATCAAACACCTTTTCTTGTGATTATTGGCCATTTGTGCGTCTTCTTTAGAGAAAGGTCTATCCAGATTCTTTGCCCATTTAAAAATTTGGTTATTTGTCTTTCATTATTGAGTTGTAGAGATCTTTAACTGTTCTTACCAGATATATGATTTGCAAATATCTTCTCCCATTGTATGCTGTCTTTTCACATTGCCGCACAAAAGATTTGACTTTGATGAAGTCCAGTGTATCTTTTTAAAAAATTGCTATGCTTTGGATGTCACACCCCAAAACCACTGTTTCTTGTGACCCACGGTCACAAAGACCTACTCCTGTGGGATGTGTTCTGGGTAGGGTTTGAATTTCGGGGAGCTTTGGATAGGCGGACAGGAGGGTAGGTGTGGCCTGGGCCGGGAGGTGGGACTGAGGCGCAGCCGGGGAGGTGTGTGGGCTGCTGGCGGGGCCGGGGTAGGTGCAGGGGTGAGGCTCTCACCTCGTGGGCACTGGCCAGGCGGAGGCTTTCTGGACGGCCGGATGGGGCAAGGATGAGGTGAGAGGTATTTTAGGAATAGTCATCTGCCTGCTCACTTTGGGAGGAAAAATGCTGGAGCCAAGAATGAGGTAACGGGGGCCCGGATTAAAATAGCAGGAGGGCGGGGAGGGCCAGGCACTTCAGGCAGCAGCTGGGGTGGGCACCAGTGTGAGGAGGGACCTAGAAAAAGGAATCCAGCTTCCAGGCGCCCCCTGAGCTGGAGGAATGCAGCCTGGGGACAATCTCCCCTCCCACCCAGACCGGCTTCTGCAAGGTCCTGAGAGCCCTGTGCCCCCGGCATCATCGGAGCCCTGGGCCAGCTGAGCCCTCTGTCGAGGAGGGGTCTTCCTGAAGACCCAGCCGTGCGCAGCCGGCGAGTTCTGGACGTGGTGTCCACGAGGATGTCCCTGGCCTGCTGGCCGGTGGTAGCCAAGCCTCGGGGCTCGCCCCGCCCGATAGCTGTTGAGGGTAAAGGATGACCTAACACCCGTGTGGGGAGAATGGGCCTGGGCTCGGCACACGTCCACAGGGCACCGCAGGGTCTGGGGTGACCAGAGGGTGCGAGGCACGAACTTGTATGTCCAGAGCGCACTGCACGAGGCTCACATCGCTCAGGCTGGCACTGGTCTTCTGATCAGACGGGCCGGGAGCAGCTTGATTAGTATTTGCCCCGGGCCCTCGACAGGTGGGGCTGGTGGTGGAGCCTGTCGGATTCCTGCCCCCGGGGCGACAGCCGACTGGGGGCCAGGCCCGGGGAGGCGCCTAGGCAGCTAAAAATGTTGTGTGCGTCAGGCAGGGCCCAGCTCTCTGCAATGACCTCATGTCTCCACTTGCGGGGTGAAGGTGCACCTGTGCCTTCAGGGCCCAGAGGGACACCAGCCTCGGACAGGCTCCAGCTGTGCCTTCTGCCGTCCCCTCCGCAGCCCTTCCCACAGTGCGAGGCACTCGCTGTGTGCCCTTGGGCGAGCCACCCGACCTCTCCTCCATAAAAGGGGCCGCACAGGCCACTCCGTGTTGTTTGTTTTTGGAGGGAGGGTCGTTGGGTCTCCTATTAAATTTGGGTATCTCTGGGGGAGACTGTGCCTCAGCTCTTAATTCTGTAAAATGGAACTAGACTCATTTATGACTCGTTGGTTCTCTTCCTGTCTTCATGGCCTTTTGAGAAATAGCGGTTGCTTGTCGGAGCTTCTCCTTGAAATGCTTGCTCTGTGGGTGTGGGTTTTCCTTTGAAGTGGAGGTGCTCCGAGCTGTGGAAAGCTGTGAGCAGCCTTGCTGGCAGGCCGGGCATCTCCGTAGCTCAGATGGGTGGCTCTTGGCTCCGGTCTGCCCAGGTGCCCGCAGCCTCCTGGTGCCACCCAGCCACACTGCTGCCCGGTCCCCCGCCGCACACCACTCCCGCTACAGCTGTCACTGGTGCGTTCCTCCACCGCGTCACGTGCATCTCCCTCCCGCCCAGCCTCTGCAACCCCCCCGGGGTTCTCCGTGTGCAGGTTGACCCAAGCCGCTGCTGGGCAGCCCCTGTGCTCCCACCTGCTGCTCTTTCCAGATACCGCTGTGGGCGGCCCCTGTCCCATCCCCTGTGTCCCTGGGCCGTGATGCAGAGTCACCTATAGGCCATTTGTCACACCACTAGTTCACTCTAAAATTCCGAGTTGGTGCACCAGAGCAGGACAGAATTCAGACGGAGAGAGAGGCACAACTTTGCGGCAACAGGTGCCACGTAGAAGAGACGACAGCAACGAGGCATTCTCCCTGCTGCTACTCAGCCACTGTCCAGGGTCTACTAGGTCAAGTGTCCACAGGGACCAGTCAGCAAAGGCCAGCAAAACTCGGGACGGGGCACAGGGTGGCCAGTGATGGGATGCTACTAATCTCAGATCTTCTCCATGAAGGGCCCGTCTTTCCCCTTGGGTGCAGCTACAGATCTGGACAGGATGGATGGAGCAGCTCTGGGTGCTGGAGCAGACGGATTGCGGGAGGAAGTGTGAATGACATGAGACGTTTTGTTTTTTCACATCTGCCAGCCTGGACTCCAGCACAGCCCCAAGTCCAGAGCGGTGTGCTGGGTAGAAAGCTCCGAGAGAAGCCGCTCTGCCTGGTCTGAGGAGCAGGAAGGGCCCTCCTGCAGGACCCGCGGGGCAGACCACCACCCAAGTCCCAGCCTGGCCACCGAGGGCTGCCCACACGGTGCAGATACCAATAGCGCCGCAGTGGTTTTGAAAACTGAACTGAAATTGAGCCGTAGCCCCTGAAAACCAGCCAGAACTTGCAGCTTGAACTTAACCATGTCGGTTCCCTGGTAGAACATAAAAAACGACATTCTCCACAGGATTGAAGCAAGACAGAGTCTCCTTACGTAATGTTAAAAACGTCTAGGATATAAACCAAAATTACCGTGAAGAGTAGGAAAATCTCAGCAATTCTCAAAAGACAATCAACAGACAACAAAGAATCGAAAAACAGTCAACTAAGGTGACACAGATACCAGAATTATCAGATTTTAAAGGCACTAGTATAACTATGCTCTAAAGAGCAACAGCAGACACTCTTTAAATCAATGCAAAGATAGACCATCTCAGGAGAGAAATAAAAGCTGTAAGAAAAGCCAACTAGAAATTTTTAAATTGAAAAATACAGTAGCTAAATAAAAACTACACTTCAGTAGTTCAGTAGTAGAATGGTGATGACAGAGGATGAATTAATGAACTTGAAGATCAGTAAAAGTCATCCATTCTGAACAACAGAAAAAAAATCGGGGGAAAAAAAGAGAATAGACTCAGGGACAGCACCATGAAATCTAACATTCGTGTCACCTGAGACCACAGGAGAGGGGAAGAGTGGTGCAGAAAAGAATGCTGGAGAAATAATGGCTGAAGACTTCCCAAATTTGATGCAAGATCAACGTACAGATTTAAGATATTCAGCAAGTCCCAAACATGCATTACATCACAAACTGCTAAAAACCAAAGTCAAATAAATGTTGAAAGCCAGAGAAAAAGGACTGATGATATATAATAACCTGGGTTTTTAAATGCAGAGTTAGTTATCAGCTAATTAAAAACAAAAATCTTTAAACGCCATGTGAGTCAACACAACAAGCCAAGTGAGACGCACTGGGCTGTTCAGACAGCTGGGCCGGCTGCAGGGTCGACGGGAACCAGCCTTCTGGGCCTCCCCGAGCCCCGAGTCATTCTCCTGATTAAGGATCATGGAAGCCTCCAGACGCTGTGGGTCCAGGTCAGGCGAGCTGTCCACTTCCTGTCCCGGTTCTGCACGGTCGGGCTGACACCCCGGTGGGCAGAGGAGGGGACATGGACATCCCTGCACTGGGCCATGGGCCCCTTGCCTGGTTTTACTGATAAGAGCTGACCTGGGGTCGGAGGCCTCCCAGCTCTGGGGTGAACCGGGGCCACCTCAGGGGCACAAAGTGCCCGTCCTGCCTGTAGCACAGATGGCTCCCAGCCTGGTGTCATCCTGTCCCTGAGGGTCCTCGCCTCCTCCCCGTGGCAGGCAGCCCCCCGCCTCAAACCACAGTCTGGTTTAGTGAGCCATGGAGTGTGCGCCTGCTGTGGAAGTGGGTCTGATTTAAACACTTGATGCAGGAAAACATGAGGGTGCTGATGCCCGTTACCTGGCAAGCCAGATGTTAGATGCTGTGTGTGGAGAGGTGTGTGCAGACGTGAGCGACAGATGACACGGGGCCACTCTGTGCCACACGGACCAATCTGAGACTTTGGGAGTGGCACCGACGACCAGGATTGGAATCGCCCTCAGGCTGTCTTTTGAGTGAGGGGCCTGGCCGGTGGGGGGGGATTGCCGGGAGAAGCCCGCATCACCCTGCTTCCCCCGGCAGCCTCTGGTTTCCTGCTCAGCACCCCTGGGTGCAGGTGTGTGAGGCAGAGGGCTGCCCCTCCCAGGCCAGTTCTCGTGCTGCAGGGTCAGCCTGTGGAACGTGGTGTGAGGAGGTGGCGGTCTTCCCTCTCCCGTCTGAGGCCACAGCATGTCGCCCGAGGGACACACACCTGATGTGCCTGCAGCCAGGAAGGATGGAACGTTTGTGAGGCCGTGTGGGCTCGGCCCCTGTGCCGGCCCCTCCCCTGCTCTGGAGAGCTGTGGCTGCTCCTGCCGAAGGGCCTTCCTGTCTCTGCGGCCATGCACGCGGTGGCTTCATGGACAGGACAGGAGGGATGGGAGGGTGGGCCGAGGCCTGGCATGTCCCCTGACCCCTGGGCTATGTCCCCTGGCCCCTGGATTATGACCCCTGACCACTGGGTTATGTCCCCTGACCCCTAGATTTTGGCCCCGACCCCTGGATTATGTCCCCCGACCCCGGGGTTGTGACCCCTGATCCATGGTCTGTGACCCCTGACCACCGTTTATGTCTCCACAGCATCAAGATGGTCCTCATGTGGACGAGTGGCGACACCTTCAAGACGGCCTACTTCCTGCTGAACGGCGCGCCCCTGCAGTTCTCAGTGTGCGGGCTGCTGCAGGTGCTGGTGGACCTGGCCATCCTGGGGCAGGCCTATGTGTTCACCCGCCGCCCTCTAAAGCCGGCCCCCCACGCGGCGCACCCCGCCAGCGCCAAGGCCCTCTGAGGCAGCCGGGAAGATGAGGATGCAGGACCACGGGCCGTGGGCTCCGGCCCTGCCACCTGTCCTCCCCGAGTGGGGCAGGTGGGTGCTGCGGCCCCAAGACAGGGTCCCACCCATTGGGATCTTGCTCAGCTTCTGTGGCTCTCGGGGGGTGATGGGGGCCTGGGTGCCGACACTGTGCTCTGTTATCTAGGACTTGTGTGAGCAGGTTTTCCCCTCAGGCTGGGCGCCTGCTGTTCTCAAGGTGACAGAAAAGCAGGTCTCTCCCACTTTGGCTCAAAATACTGCTGGCTGGAGCCTGGGTCATGTTCACATACCAGGAGGAGGCCACCCTGGGCCCTGCAGGACCGAGGACCTCAGGAAACCTCCACATCTCAGCCCCCGTGGCCTTGACATGGCTGATGGGGCTGAGGGGGCCTGCAGCTGGGCTGGGGAGCCCCAAGATGGGCGACACAGGGGGCAGGAGTGACAAACGGCAGCAGGAGAGCCCAGGTCCCAGCCCACGGAGCCCGCAGCCTCAGACTGGCTGGGGGTGACTCACGGCAGGGTCGGGTCCGGGACACGGGGGGATGAGGTACCAAAGCATCACAGGGCTCTGGTTGTGAAACCCTAGGTGGGTACCTTTCCAGGGCCCCCAGTGGCCTTGCTGCTCTGCTGGTCCCTCCTGGGCAGGCTGCTGTGGACCCACCGTCTCCAGCCAGGCTCCGGCCAGTGTGAGTCCCGGGGTGTTAGGAGCGGGGCCTGGGTTCTCTGTGGGTGCTGGGGCATGGCAGGTGCAGCAGCCCCCGGGGCTGCCTGGGAAGGGCGAGGGCCCGGGCCTGGGGCCGGGCAGACCCACTGCCCATCCCCACAGAGGGCTACCGCACAGGCATCCCTTTCCTCTGGGAATCGTGTGCTTGCAGATACGGCCTTATGTGTCCGTCTTCCAGGCCTGGAGATGCCTGCGGGTCAGGGCAGGGGACAGCAAGGCAGGTGTCCCCCATGCTGTGCAGGGCATCCCTGCCGCCCGCCTCTTCCTGTGCAGCCCTCCGCATCCGCTGTGCCTGGTGGTGGTGGTGGGGCTGCTGGTCTGACATTGGTCCCCTTCAGTTTACACGAGCATCTCAGCCGAGCCGTGCCCAGCGGCCCTGCTCCAACTCCGGGCCCTGCAGGGCAAGTGTTTAGATGCTTCCACACGGCTCCCGCAGGCGCTTTCCCTTCCCCCAGGCAGAGGGGTGGCTCTGTAATGTCCACGGTCCTGGGGCTGGTGCCAAAGCTGCAGCATCTGCCGTGGCCAGTGGAAGGCGTGCGGAGCCGTTTCCTCCTCCTGAGTTTTCCTCAAAAACTCCTGAATGTTTGAGGATTCTGCTTAGTTCTCTGGCCTGCAAGATGCTTTGAAAACGTTTATTTTTTAAAAATGAAAGGAGATGTCTGTAGCAGTCATTGCCTCCAAATTAGAACATTACCAGTTGCAGGGGTGACCTACATGCTTTGTGTGGGAGCACTGGTGATTCTGTCAGGGTGGCTTTAATTCAATAAACTGCTCGCGGATCCAGTGTGGCCTTGTGAGTGGAGTCGGAGTGGGGGGTCCAGGGCAGAGTAAAGGACCAGTCTCATCCTCGTTCACCTCAGGGGACCCCAGGGAAAGGCTGGGCCAGCGTCTCCTCCTTGGGGGACAGTTCTGGCCCCCGTGAGACCGGGGCTGCTCCCTCAGGCCCCCGGGGACAGTGACCGCCCTGTGCCAGCAGGGCCAGGCGGGGGGAGGTGGTGGCGCCCTGGTCTCTGCCAGTTCACACAGCTCCCTTAACAACGGGATGCCTCAAAAGGTTGCGGAGTGTCTCCTTTAAAGGCCAAAAGAAGTGTTTCAAGGAAAACCGGTAATTCTGTATAGCAAGTAGGGTTGGATCCCTTTGTACCGAGCAGTTTTTTTTTTTTTTCACGGAGAGTATTTATGCTGAGAGCAAGACCAAAAAAATCAACAAAAGTCGAAATACAAGGAAGTGATATATTTTAAGTTTTTTCAGTGAGTCACCCCAGCCTGTAGCGCTGGCCTCGGAGAGTCTGAGTGAGCTGATCAAAAGGTGGTGACATCCGGTGTGGCCGCCCCAGGCAGCAGGGAGCCTCGGTGTGGACCCTGGAGCCCATGTACTGAATCACACAGGACAGGGGTCCTGCTCTGGGGGTAGATTCTGTTTTCCTTCTGATAATGTGTTAATTGAAAATAACTATTTTAATTAAAAAATTAATGCCGTAGAAGTTCAAATACTAAAAAAACAAAAACATACATGAAGGTGCCTTCTGGGGACTTCACTAACGAGCCAAGAAACGGCACTGAACAGCCTCCTGTGTCCTCTGCGGAGCGAGCCCTGGAGCCGCCCGGCAGACACAGCAGAGGGAGCTGCTTCACAGGCCCAGCTGCTGCGCGGCCAGGAGAGCTCGGAACCCCGCGCTCGGGGCGCGGCCACGCACCGGGGAAAGGGCAGACGGTGTTAACAGCCCCACGAGAAGTGGGGCTTCTCGTGAAACAAACATGAAGGTCACTTTTTCCCCCGAACCCTACATGTCCTCTTTATTTTCATGCCTCGTCCTCTCGACACGGACAGCAGTTTGGAAATGGGAACAAAATGGTGCTGCTGCTCCAGCTCCTGGGGTGCGCGAGAAAGGTCCTCTCATCCACGTGAGCTTCCGAAAGCTCTGAGCAGACCAAGAGCTGCAAACGGTGCCGGCACCCTGCCCACAGCTCTCGAGCTGCCCTCGCCACCCCAGCCCTGGTATCCAGCTGGCCAAGAAGAAACTGTATGTGGGGGGGGGGACGCATTTTCCCCGAAGATAAGGGGTACAGGAATTGGGGCTATTTTGGAAGCAAATATGGGGGTTTCTGACGCTCAGCACTGACAGTGGAGCGTGTTCGGCCCTGGAGCTGCCCCGTTCAGTCTGAGTAGCGCACGCGGGTCAGATGGGGGTGGGGGAGGGGGGCCCAAGGGAGGATGCACAGCCTGTGCAGAAAGCAGCCCCGAGGGGAAGGGGAGTGTTGGCTGGTTCCTGGAATGTCACAGACACAAGTCACCCCCTTAAACGCTTTACAGACGTTCTGGGGTCACCCAGAGAGCTCGGGTGGGGACCAGGATCCCGCATCTTGGGGCTGTGGAGCCAGAGGGTTCTTCGGGATCACTCTGGTTTTACCGGTGGGGAAACTCAGGTGCACAGGAGTGTGCCTGGCCCACTCAGCCTGCCCACTGGTTTGGTGGCCAGAGCAATCAAAACCCGGTGCCCCCACGTCAGCGAGCCGTGAGTCGGCGGGAACTGACCATCCCTCTCTGCACAGCACTTGGGGGGCTGAGACGGCTGCATTCGCAGACTCCGTCTCCTGTCCTCCCTCCTGCCGTGCTTTTGAGCGTTTCCAGCAGGTGGCCAGGGAGGCAGGGATGGCGACACCACGTCTTGCGGGAGGCGCAGGGCTGTTCCACCGCCGTGTCTCCAGCCTGGGTTTCCTGGGCGTGCAGGAGGGAGCAGGCCGGTGGGGACCTGGCCAGTTCCCGGCCCCCAACCCAGATGGGCAACCGAGGCCACAGCCAGTGGAGCCTGCCAGAGCGCAGACGGAGGGACCGTGGCGGGGGGGGGTCGGGGTGGCGGTGGGGAGATGGAACAGACAAGCCAGCGGCTGGCGCTCTGCCCGCGTGGTGGGCAGTGGGTGTACTCCGCCCCTCCCCACACACCCGCGGTTCCCAGCAGGACGGCCGACGGGCACCCCATCCCGTGACCCGAGGTGGCCTCTGGTCTTGCAGGGCGCCTGGGTGCCCTCAGAGCCACTGCAGCGAGAGCGGGGGAGGACAAGGGACAGCTGCCTTGGGTCACTCCACCGCTGACCGAACCCTTGGAGGGAAAATCGGCGAGGCCTCCCCGCCCCGCAGGAGGAAGCGGTTTCTTCCCAGACAACCAGCTGTGCTGGGTGCAAAGCGATGTGTCAGCACAGATTCCTCTGGCCTCCAGAGAAGCAGCTCAGTCACCCCGGGCGGGGCCGGGGCGCCCGAGGGGAGGGTGGGGCCAGCTGACGTGCAGGCCTTCAGATTTGCCAGGCGTTTTCAGGGGCGAACAGGTGAGGACGGAGCCCGGAAGATCCCCACGGAGCTCGTGCCAGGGAAGGGAGGTCAGAGGTCAGGGCTGGGACACCCCTCCCCGAAGGGACTGGGGTGCTGTGAGCATCAGTGTCACACCTCTGTCCCTATCGCTTGGCAGCGACGTGGGCTTCTGCAGATGTGATGGGGAGACGCCCTCTGATGGGCATGGCCCACTGTGGGTGACACGGTGGGCGCAGGAAGGGGCTGTGCCCTCTCCCAGCCCCACTGCGCCCCACCAGCGACGAGCAGGGGAAGGTCAAGGTGAGGCCTGGGGACGAGTGTGGCCTTCTGGCATCTGCTACAGGCTTGGAGCTTCTGGGATTGTTGAATTTACTTTTAGCCGGCCATCATGGAGTCCAAAATCCAGAGACAAAAGGAAAGCGGAGAACAGGCTGGTGACGCTCCTTGGAGTTCAACTCTTTACTCAAAGCACAGGATGGCTGTGACCCCCGATTCAGGCCGGGGTCAGCCCCGGGCCAAGTTCTGGGCTGTGCGGGGCGAGCAACATGCACGGCAAAGGGAGCCGGGCCCCCAAAGTCGTCCCTGTCCCTCCGTGCGCAGCGGGAGGTGAGAATGCGGTTCTGGTCCTGGAGCTCCGGGGGAGCAGCCTCTTCACCGGTGCCGCGTCCCCTCCGGGTCAGGGCGGCCCCGCGGATGCCCACAGCCCGGCCATGGAGTCCCCGGCCCGGCCGGCACCGTCGGGGCCCTGCGAGCCGTCGTCCTCCGCGGCAGAGGCGCAGGCAGAGGCGGAGTGCGTGCTGTCCTCGCGCAGGGCGGGCTCGGGGCTGGCGGCACGCTGCTGCTGCTGCTTGAGCTCTGAGTAGGAGCGCGAGAAGGTGTGGAAGATGGAGGTGACCGGGAAGGCCATGAGCAGGATGCCGCTGAGGATGCTGCTCAGCGCCACCACCTGCCCGGGGAGGCTGCGCGGCACCATGTCGCCGTAGCCCACGGTGGTCATGGAGATGACGGCCCACCAGTAGCTGGCCGGCACGCTGGAGAAGTCGCGGCGCGCGCCCAGCTCGCGCTCGGCCAGGTGCACGAGGGGCGCAAAGAGGGCCATGGCCACGCAGAGGAAGAGCAGGAGCAGCCCGAACTCGCGCGCGCAGCGGCGCACGGTCAGGCCGAGCGAGCGCAGCCCCAGCGAGTGGCGCGCCAGGCGCATCACGTAGAGCACGCGCAGCGCGCGCAACAGCCGCAGCGCCAGCCCCGCGCGCTCCAGCAGCTTGTTGCCGCCCGTGCCCGGCCGCGCCGCCAGGCCCACGAGCAGCGACACGTAGAAGGGCAGGATGGCCAGGATGTCGATGATGTTGAGCGGTGTCCGCAGGAAGGCGCACTTGCTCTCGGCCTGCAGCGAGCGCAGCAGGAACTCGAAGGAGAACCAGGCCACGCACACCGTCTCCAGCACGAACAGGCCGCGGCACTTGGGGGAGCACTCGCCCTGGGGTGGGGAGAGGGGGACACGTGTTGGGGGCAGGGGGGCCCGTCCCTCCCGGGCTGCCCGTCCTCCTGACGCCCACCCGTGCCCATGTGCCACTGCAAGGGCAAGGGTTGCAAACCAAAAAAGCCCAATTCCTGTAAAAAAAAAAAAAAAAAAACCAACAACACAAAAATTGACTGGGAGCTTGCTTCCCACAGGAGAGCAATCAGAGCTCAGCTGACCAGCTCCTCAGCAAAACCAGAGAAAATCGTTAAAAAACAACCATTTAAAGCCTCTGGAAACACTCCTAAGGACAAGAGAAAATGAAAAATGTATTCAAGAAAATCTGTGGAAATTGGTTTAAAAAGGAGAGTCTTTGGTATTTGAACTGAGACTCCCCCGGCGTCCCAGCTCAGCAGGGAGGGGGCTCCAGTCCGGAGGCTGCAGCCACGAACACGGGGCTCCCTGTCCCCGTGGGCTGAGTCCCCGGGGAGTGTGGCTGGGAAAAGGGGCACCTACTCGCATACAGCCCCCACTCCTGCAGTGGAATGGAGGCTGTACCTTGAGAATGCCGGGACCCCCTGAGCCCTCGCCCCAGCTTGTGAGGGTGGTTCCGTGGCAGGAGAGACGACAGAGAGGACCTCGGCCCGCTGGCTCCCCGTCTCTCTGCAGGGCACTCAGCTCAGAGAATGGGGGTCACCAAGGAAGGAGCTTGCCACTGCCCCACCCCCAGGCCCAGAGCCCTGGCACAGAGGTGTTGTGTAGGGGAGACGCAGACTGTAAGAGAGATGCCCCTGATCATCTCCCAGAGGAACTGACTTCATTTGCAACAGAAAGTGGTGAAGTTCAAACCCAAGGGTGCTCTCAGGAGTGGTAGAGGCTGCAGGGAAGGGAAACAAGAGGATGTTTGTGGACCTAATGCAGACCCAGCCCAGGCTGCGGGGCGGCCAGTCTGCAGGAGAGAATGGGGTACATGGAGGAGCCCTCCTGGGCTCAGAACAAACAGCAGCACTGACCTCAGAACCTCTTCCATCCTAAGAGCCACAATGTGGCTGGATTGGTTTCTAGAGGAATTTATGCCCAAGGGCCGTTGAAAACAACAGAGCAATCAGCCAGCAATTAGAGGACTTTCAAAGTTCGGTCCAGGAAAGAGACCCAAGTGCTACCAAAACCAGTGTCCTCCCAGGGTGACTGGGCCTCTGAGAGGAGCAGCGCCAAGGGCTGAACACCTGTGCGTGCGTGCGTGCGTGCATGTGTGTGTGTGTGTGTGTGTGTGTGTGTGTGTGTGTGTGTGTGTGGCAGGGGGCAGGGCAGGAACAGACTTCACTAAAATAATCCAACCAATCACTAAACAAGCAAATGACAGTAACGTGCCCTGAACTGGGGGGCAGGGGAAGGCAATATCCAGTGTTCCTAAATTGTATTGTCTAAAATGTCTAGTTTTCAATAAAAAATTATAGGACAGGCAAAGAAACAGTGAAGTATGACCCATACATCAGAAAAGAAATCAGGCAACAAAAACTGCCTATGAGAGTGACGCAATGTCAGATTTAACAAAAAGTTTCAAAATTGCCATTATAAATACATTCACAGAACTAAGGAGAACTTGATTAAAGAAATAGTGGAGGGCTTCCCTGGTGGCGCAGTGGTTGAGAGTATGCCTGCCAATGCAGGGGACATGGGTTCGTGCCCCGGTCCGGGAGGATCCCACATGCCTCAGAGCAGCTGGGCCCGTGAGCCATGGCCACTGAACCTGCGCATCCGGAGCCTGTGCTCCGCAACGGGAGAGGCCACAACAGTGAGAGGCCCGCGTACCGCACACACACACACACACACAGAAGTAGTGGAAGGTATGATGACCATCCGTTGCATCAGATGGAGAATGTCAATAAAGAAACATTTAAAAAGAACCAAGTGGAAATTTTGAAGTTGAAAAGTACAGTAACAAAAAATTCACTCTAGGAGCTCAGCAGTGGATGTGAACTGTCAGAGAAAAAGGGTTTGGTGAACTTGAAGATCGACTGGTGACAATTACGCAGGCTGAGAACAGAGGGACGCAAGGATCGTGCTGGAACCAAGGAATCCAGGTACCAGCAGGAGGGGGAGAGGAGAGGAGGAGAAGAGTGTTTGAGAAACCGTGGCTGAAAACTTCCAAATCTATTGAAAAACAAGGACCTTACACACCCAGGAAGCTCCCTGAGCTCCAGCAGGGAAAAGACATCACAGGAAAAATGCTGACCTCCAAAGACAAGGAGGAAAGCTTGGAAGCAGCAGAGACAGCGATAGGTCACCTGAGAGCTCACTCTAGTGAGATTACGCCTACGTCTCAGCAGAAAGCAGTGGGCAATGTGTTCAAAGTGCTCAGAAGACACCCAAGAATCCTACATCCAGCAATGCTGTCATTAAAAAATGGGGTGACATAAAGACTTGCCCAGATAAACAGAACAGAGCTGCCTTACAAAAACTCTAAAGGAAGGTCTTCAGGCTGAAAACCAGTGATCCCAGAGTCTTCTTAGATGTGATACCAAAAGCAGGAGCAAACAAGGTAAAATAGATGAATTAAACTTAATCAAATTTAAAATGTAATCGCTTCAAAGGACACTGTCATGGCCTGAACTGCTCCTCTTCAAAATCCTTCTGTTCAAGCCCTGTTAGTACCTCAGAAGGTGACTTTCTGGAGACGAGGTCTTTAAAGACAATCCGCAGAACGGGAGGATATGTTTACAAATCACATACGATAGGGACTTGTATCTAGAATATAGAAAGAATTCCTGCAACTCAACCATAAAAAAGACAACCCAATTTAAAAAATGGGCAAGGGATCTGAATAGACCTTTCTCTAAAGAAGATACACAAGTGGCCAAGAAGCGCATGAAACGGGGCTCAACACCATTAATCATCAGGGAAGTGCAGATCAAACCCACTCGAAGGTCCCACTTCACACCCACCAGCATGGCCAGAATGAAAGGGCAGACAACAAGGCGTGGCTCCCACCGGGCGTGAGGGGACCCGGGGCCTGGCACTGCCCCCACCTGGCTCACGTCCCTCTGAGTCCCCGCCCAGCAAGAAGTGGTGAGCTTCCATCGCACGCAGACTAGAGGTGAGGACCCGCCCGGTGGTCCCAACAGGGAGCAGGTCGTGGTTCAGAAGACATGTGCAGCGCTGGCCTCGGTGCCCTGAGGACGCAGAGGTGAGCAGGACCCCGCAGGGCTGCTCCCCAAGCCGGACACCAACTTGTCAACGGGGAAGCTGGGGCGCCCCGACTCCCGCAGACCTCTCCGATTTGCACTTTCTGAGCCAGCCGCCCAGTGCCCAGGGCGATTTACGTGTATCGAGCGGAGCCTGGCGTTCTCACTAATGAGCTGTCTGAGCCCAGCGCCTTGGCCTCTGCATCAGTCGCCCTCCTGGTCGTGCGCCTGGAAAAACCGGCCATGTGCTTACTTCCCCACATGGCCCCGGACATGAGGGTGGGCCCCGGGGAAGGTCACAGCTTTAGGATAAACCCCTGAATGTCACTGGGTAGGTCCATCCTCAAACAGAGGTGATGGCGGCTCCAGCTGGATGAAGGGCTCCCACCCCATCTGGGTCTCGGACCCGCTCCGTGGGGCGCACAGGTGGAAAAGCCGAGTCCGCTCCCGAGCAGCGGGGGTTGGGGGGCGCTCCAAGCCCCGAGGGTGAGCCTGGGGCACACCCTTGTCAGGCTCTGAGGGGTTGCAGCACCTCCCAGGTGGCGCCGATGCCCCGGCCTGTGACGCCCTGGCACGGGCCCAGGACAGGAGCCGGCAGGGGCATCCCACTGGGCCTGGGGCCTTAGGACACAGCAGCTCCAGGAAAACTGGATTTAGGCAGGAAGACGCAGCTGGGGCCACGTGGACTGACAGGGTTGGAAACCCTGGGTGGGGGAAGGGGACCCTCTGGCCGGTGAGCGGGAGGGGAGGCTGGAGCCCCGGGTCGTACCTACCTCACCTGCTCAGGACTCTGATGACCTCAGCCCAAGGGGTGCTTGGGGGTCCCGTGACCCACCGCCCCAGGAGCACCCCCGACGGTGCCCCATCGTCCGGGCCGACCTAGGGCTCCGGGTCCCCCATCATCCCTGGCCCCCCTTCAGGTGGGCTGCGGCCACGTGTGCTGGTGGGGGGAGGGACACAGGCCCCGCCCCCCCGCCCCCCCCGCCCCCCCCCCGTGCTGGAGGAGCGACCCCAGTGCACCGGCCTGGAGCCAGAGCCATCCGACCCGGTGGGTCTGGGAAGAGGCGCACTGCAAGCGGTTCCCCTCGCCCCCTTAAGGACCAGCCAGGAGGCTCACTGGAGGCAGCTATTTCTGGAACTTTGAGTCCCGAAAATGACGGTGATTTATCACAATTTGACACATCTGGCCTATTTGTCCAAAACTGGGTCAGCGGTAAATCTGTGTTCCGCTGGTTCACCCACTTCTGAAGGCCCCATGCCTGCACTTCCACTGACGCCGGCGATTAGGCTATGGCTGCCCCGCACCGGCTGCTGTGCGCCCGAGCCGGGGGGACCTTCCACACCCCGCCTGCCCGGCTCGAGGCTGGGCTCCATCGTCTGCTCTGTGTGCCCTCTGCTCCCCCGGGGGCTGACAATCGGGGCCGTACGGGGCGTCTGCTAACGGCTGCCGCCCCGCGAGCTGTCGGGGCGGGAGGGGAGGGCTCGGGTCTCGGGGGCTTGAGGGGGACACAGAGACTCCGGAGTGGTCATTTCCGGAGGGAGAGAAGGTGGGCCCTACACCCTGGGATGGTCGCGGGCGGTGGGGGACCTCTGTGTCTGGTCTCAGTGGGTGGGACCGTCTCACCTCCACACCACCCTTCGCGTCCCCCGGGGGTGTTCCCGTGAGAACTGCAGGGCCACCTCTGACCCCAGGAAGACGGCCTGGAATGTGCCAGAGCCACTCAAATGGACCAGCGACCCCCAGAGCCCAGGGAAAGGGCTCCCCATTCAGAATCACAAGCACCTTTCGGCTCCGCAGAGGAAACACAGGAGCAGCGAAGGGAATCCCAGGACCCAGAGCCCCTTTCTCTGGCTGGGCCGCTACCACACTGGAGCCCTGACCCCCTCTCGGCCCCTCCACCTCCGGCCACCCGTGGGTGCGGGGAGCTGAGGACGCAGCATCTGCCGTAAGGAACCCCTGGGCTCCGCAGGCTGGACCACGCGTGACCATCACAGGCCCGCCACTCACCGGGACCAGGTGCATGGGGTTCTCACTGGGGGTGCAAGAGCCGGGCTGGGGGTGGGAGGCAGGGTCCCCCACAGGCAAGGGGGTTCCTGAGGAGGGGGCAGAAGTGACAGGGAGGTGCGTGTGGCCCAGGACTGGCCTCGGCGGCTGTGGAGCCCTGGGGTGGCCTGGTCGTCCTCTAGGGCAGGAGGCCAGAAGCACAGCTGTGGGGCTGAGGTGGCAGCTGGATGAGGGTGGGCAGGGCCCCCAGCACTGGAGGCGGGGCCTTCTCCCCAGGCTGCAGCTCCCCCCCGCACAGCCTGCACTGGTGCCCCTCGTGGGCTCCGCCAGGGCTCCCGTGAGGCACCGCCACCTCCCCCAGGGCCCTGGGTCCTGTCTGGTCCCACGGGAGACTTCCCTTCCGGGGAAAGGCCGCAGGACGCCGCGCCCCCTCCCCCGGGACGGGATCTCGGCACCAGCCTGAGGGTCTGTGCGTGATGCTCCGGCAGGCGCTGCCCTGGGCACTGGGCCCCTCCCCCTCCTTCAGTTTGTTGTGCTTCTGGAAGAGGCACTGGGCATCCTTCAATTACTTGTGGCTCAAGAACCAAAGGCCAGCTGCCCCCAAGGAAGCAGCTATGTCACCACGGCGTCGAGTCTGAGCGGACCACAGACGTGGACGCAGGGCAGCGGGCTGTGTGGCCACACTGTCCACGTCCCTGCACATCCAGAAATCGCGAGGCCACACATCAGATTCCGTGCCGGACTGCAAACCTTACGTGGATGCTATTAGCCACTGTCACCGAAAAACCAACCAAACGGAACTGCTAGCGTCCCTCCAGGGCTGTGGCAGCCTCTGGCTGGTAGACAAGAACATTTTCATGTTTATCAGAAATTGCTGAGCTGTTCCCCTCAGGAGCTCCGTAATTCACCCGCTTCCCCACCAGGCCAGGGTCACGGGGGCCACTGCCCCAGGCCAAGGATCGAGAGGGGCCCAGAACACTGGGCAGAGTACGAATCGGTACGAACGTCTCACAGATACGTCTGAAAAGCCTTCACAGGGTGCGTACCCTTCGACCTGGAAAGCCCGATTCTCAGGGACCGTCAGACACGTGCCCGCGGGCTTTCCTGGAAGGACACGCGCTCCGGTGCGGCCGGGGGCGGAGCCACCGCTGCCAACCCCGAGGCCCCCGCGCCGCCTCTTTACAGCCAGGCCGTCCCCACACCCCAACCTGGCAACCACGGATCCCTCTGCCTTTTCCAGAACGCCTCATAAACGGACTGACACGGCGTGTAGACTTTTGAGTCTGCTTTTCCCACATCGTGTCCTGAGACTCATGCTGCTTTGCTCTCTATTGCCGACGGCTTGCTGCACGGATGTGCCGGTTACCCCTGCACCCGTGGGTGTGCATGGCGCTGCTTTCCAGTCTGGGGCTGATGCAAGCAGCTGGGGGGCTTTCGTGGAGACACACTTCCGTTTCTCTTGGATAAATACCTAGGGGGGGTGCTGACCCCGTGTAACTGCACTCAATCATTCTACAAGCTTTTTTGTGGATTTCTTGGGAATTTTTTGTGTGTTCATAGTTTTATTGCTTCCTTTCCCATCGTACGTATACTTGTCTTTCTTTTTCTTGCTTCATTGCACAGGGTAGGACTTCTAGAACGATGCTGACTAAATAGGCTTTATTCCCAATGGCAGGGAGAAGGCACTGTCATTTATCTTTCATCATTACATATGTCATCAGCTGTAGGTTTTTTTAAATAGGTGTTCTCCAGCAGGTTAAAGAAATTCCCTCTATTTCTAGAATTGAATGTTTTTGTTTTAATTGTGAATGGATATTGAATTTTGTCAAACACTTTCTCCACGTCTATTGAGATGACCAGATGGTTTTTCTTCTTTGCTGTGTTAATATTGTGAATTACATTGATTGATTTTCAAAAGTTGAACCAGGCTTGCTTTCCTGAAAAATTCCACTTAGTCATGATGTGTTCCCCTTTGTATACATTGCCGTACTTGATTTATTAGCATTTTGTTGGAGTTTTGCATCTATGTTCATGGGAGACACTGGTCTGTGTTTTTTTTTTTCTTTCCTGTGGTGTCTTTGTCTGGTTTGGTGCCAGGATAATACTGGAAGGGTTCTATTTTCTGGAAGAGCTTGTGCAGAACTGGTATCATTTCTTCCTTAAACTTTTGGTAGAATTCACCAGTGAAACCATCTGGGACTGGAGTTTTCTTTTTGGAAGGTTTTAAACGATGAATTAAATTTCTGTCATCAGCAAGGTTATCTACGCGTTCTTGAATGAGTTCTGGTGACTGAACATGTTTTTAATATTTTTGTTTTATGAAACAAAAAATATAGACTTATAAAGGAAAAAACAGTATTCCTACCACGACGCATCTCCCAGGGGCAACAGTTTTCAGTTATTCCTTCTGATAGTTACTTCCATACTTTTAAATAATGTGCTTACCTGACTACTTATTGATGTAGTAACTGTATACATTTCTATGACTTTGTGTAGCTGAGGATTCGGTTCTCTGACACCATCCCCACCGCATCCATGATCCCTTTCCTCTAGATAAACAGTGGGGTCACATGCTTTGAGGTAAAATCTGTAGCTACTAAGATAAGGTGGAGACGCTTCACTGCTGAGCCAGGTTGTGGGCTACGCTGCATTACATTCTTTTCCCTCGTAAAATGTTTTATTTTTTTCCTCAAGTTTTATGGCCCTGTTCTAAAGTTGCTTAGCTTGCTGTAAATCATGGTATTTTCTCCACATTGAAAACACACCAGACGGTTCTGTTTCCTTTCCAAGGCCTGCCTCCCCTTGCAGGGGCCTCTGCCCTCTTGCTGTGCACTGCGGTCCGCAGCGGCTCTCAGCTCCTCTCTGTTTGGGGCTCTCTGTCCACCTTGATACGCGGTGTCTCCTCTTCAGTTTACTCCATTTTTCTGCCCAAGCGCGTCCTCTGGCACCCCCCTGAGAGGAGGTACGCGGCGGGTACATCTTTGAGCCTTTGCATGTCTAAAGAGTCCTTACTCTACCTCCATGCTTGACTGCTCTGGCCCGATGTAGGCGATGGGCAGGAAGTCCATTTCCACTCGGAAGTCTGAAGGGGCTGCCCCATGATGTCCAAGCTTTCAGTGCTGCTGGTGAAGCTTAACACTGACACGGAGAAGTGCTTACATCTCAGTCAATGCATTTCCAACCAAAGGGACCGTGTAGCTGGCAGAGGTCAGAACCCAAACATGGCCAGCTGGGCCTCCCGAGCCTGCCCCCCTGAGGCCGCCCAGAGTTCCTCCTCGAGGTCCATCTGAGGGCCACCCCGAGGTCTGCCCCAAGCTCCCTCCCCCGAGGTCCAGCGCCGTGGGGACTGTTCACCCATCACGATTCCCTCTCTTGCGGAAGTTCTTGGGTGTCTTCTCGGGGCTGGTCAACCCAGGACCCAGGCCCTCACGTCCCAGAGACTCGGGGTCCCCGTGTCCTCCTCTCGGTCTGCTCCTCATGATCCCCTCCCGGTGATGGCTGCCCTCCTGGCTCGACCCCCGACTCCTCCCCTCCCCCCACCTCCCCACGTCGTCTCTCAGCGCCCCCTAGACGAGCGCCAACCCTTCCAACCAGGCGCTGCGATTACATCTCAGGGCCACTCTCACCCCTGCTGGCTCTGTGGACGCGGCCCTTCCCCTCGGGCCTCCACAGGTACCAGTGAGGCCCCTTGGGGTCTCCTGTTTCCTTCAAGCTCCACCTTCGCCCATCTTTCCCGTGGGCTTCCTTTCCCAACAGGCTTCTCCTCCTCTGAAGGCCGAGGCACCATGTGGAAGCTGCCTGCACCACGGGCCCGTTGGCCGCCGGGCTTCGCAGGTGAAAAGCTGGGGCGGCGGCCGCGTCGAGGTCCCGATGCCGGCAGGTGGGACTCCCCCCCGTCGGGAGAAAGCGCCTCCAGAGGAGGGTTGTCCAGGTGCCTGCGGCGGGGTGCGGGGTGGCTGAGGTCGGTCATGGCAGGCTCTCCCACACCCTACATGGCTGCACCCCAACCTGCTCCCGGGCTCAGGGCTCCTGGGGGAGCAGGCGGCCGGAAGCAGCACCGTTGGGACAGTGGGAGCACAGGGGACAGGTCAGGCTGGCTCCACACCAGGGGCTTCTGGACACCAAGTGGTTTTGGAACTGTTCTCGGAAGGTGCGGCCCCCACGGCCCAGTCCTCACTCGACACCGACCCTGCTTTGATTTCCTAGTGAAAATAAACAGCCGGCCGGCTTTCTTCAGTAGCAGAGGCTGAGGGGTGGCCAGCGGGGGGGCAGCAGAGGCCTGGCCTGGCTGCACCTCCAGCCCCTGCTTCGTTCTCATTTCAGAGCATCAAAGATTCAGCGGCATTCGTCCTGCTAAGGAGCCTGCTGACCCTTAGACTGTGTGCCATCCCTCTTTGTAGATAAACCCAGGCGTGAGGACGAGGAGAGGAACAGGAGCTGGGCCGACTCGTAACTGCGAGGGCAGCGCTGAGCTCAGCCTGAACGCCTGTCGCCCCGGCCTGAGGGATCCGACCCCAGGGAGCGTTCCACCAAAGACCCCGAGGCTTGCAGGTTCTCCCTGTGTTTATCTAGGGTGTAATTAGACTCTTAAAATGCTCACGTCCCTTTGCTGCCTGTGTGCGCTCTGGACAGATTCTCATCCCTCCCTCCATCCATCGCGGACCTTGTGTCTGGCAAAACAGCCAAGCCAAGCTGTCGTCTGCAGCTGGGGCATCAGCAGGGTCACGAAGCCACCCTGTCACAGACTGGACACTTGAAAGGGTAAAGGTTTGTCCTAACTAGTCACTCATTAACAGCTTTGTGTGCGGATCTCCTTTTTGCCGCCCATAAGTACCTTAAGGAAAATACTTACGAACTCATTTCACCAACTCCAAATTTATAATAGTTTGAGCTGAACTGAGGTTTATTTTTTCCGGTTACCTATGGTAACAGGCTCTTGTAGTACAAATGGATAATTAGGAGAAGGAATATCAAATCCACTTAAGAGAACAAATGGTTACAAAGATCAAACAGTCATTTACATAGAAATAATGAATGTACTCATTTCAAATCGTCTGCACTGAAGCCGAACTGTCAATTCACTTTCCTGGCAACAGCCCACGAACCAGTTTTGTGGGGTCACACGGAAAGAAATGAAGACACCTTGGTTACGACGTACTCCACCCTCTGCCTGGCTGGAATGCGCCTGTCTCCCCATTGGACCCACCGGCATCTTCTGGTCCCTCCTGGGAACGACGTGCCCGCCAGATGCTGGAGGGGTTCAGGAACCAGACAGACCCGCAGCCACCAGCATCTTCACACTCGGAAGCCTGAGGAGTGAGACCGCTCGGTGCTCACAGCTGCGAGCACGTCTGAGCTACAGGATGTTCACTCATCCTTTCAACCAGCTCGCTGAGTGTGAGCACTGGGCATCCTGGCCCCAGGGCCCCGCCATCCTCGCGGGAGCGACCCACGTGAGCCGCAGACAGACACAGACGAACAAGATGATCGCAGACAGCGACACCGCCCATGAATTAGTGAAGAGGGCGTCCATCTCAGGGGAGAGCAGTTCCCAGCCACGAACCTGAACTCCATCTGAGTCACAGGCAGCGGCACGAAGTGGGCAGGCACCGCTCTTCGTCTGTTCACCAATCTTAGTCCTTGTTCCTAGGGAAGCCCTCCCGCAGTGGTGGGCGTGCTCCTTCCAGGGAAGCAGGCGTGCTTCCTCCTCTCCGTCCTGTGCCGGGCTTGGTCCCACCCGTCCGTGCGGCGCCCCTGACGCACAGTTGTGCGAATCCCCCTTAGAGCCCTTGGCGGCAGCGGCTTGATCGCACCCTCCTGGCTGCTGGGTTCAGTCGCGGCCCCTCCGAGAGAGGCAGAGAGGCTACGCACAGGGCGCTGGCCCTGCAACTCTTTCCGGCTCCCGTGACCCGGGCAGGAGGCGGCTCCCAGTGCGGACCAGAAGGGCCCTCGTGCCCTGGCTTCCGTGCACTTTCTGACTGGCTTCAGCAGGAGGTGATTTTTCCCGGGAAAGCAGCCCCTCCCTGCCGACCTCAGCACATCCATCTGGCAGCCAAAGGCACAAATGCACGGGGCCAGGGGCAGGGGCCCTGCCCATCACGGCCACCTCAGCAGCGGCAGCACTGTGGACCCGCAGGACCAGCCAAGGTTTTCTGTAGGACCCAGGGCCGTGCCAACACTGCACGGACATCCTTGGGGCAGAGGACGGAGGGTCAGGCGAGCAGGGAAGGTTGAGCGGGGGTGTGCGCAGCAGGGGGCCCCGGCCGGAGGCTGGCAGCCCCTCTTGCTCAGGAGGGGGGCAGCAGATGTGTGTCATCACACTGGGGGAACGTCTGCAGCGCACACACCGAATCCGAATCAAGAACGAACAACCCCAGGCAGGTGGATGAAGATGGAAATCGTCGGAAGTATAGATGGAGGTGGAGATGCGAAAAGCCTGCTAGTGAGCGAATGCGAATTTAAAAAGCCAGAAACTGGCTTCTTTTTTTAAGAGCCAGGCCAATTGTTATCAGGTCGCCCAGCACTGGCCGGGCCCAGGGTCCAGGGACTGCAGCCCACGAAGGCATCGCAAGGCCCCCTTGGGGCAGCATTCGGGGCGTGGGCTCACAGCCCCGCCGCCCGATGGGTACAGCCGAGGACCTAATGAGCAGAGTGGTCGAGTGGTGGGAGATCCGTTAGCACATGTGACAGGAAGGGCTGGAAACAAGAGCTGCAGGGAGGGAACGCTTAAAATTACCAAATAACGGGACTGCTCTGACGTTACTGTTACGGGAACCAAGCGGCTACTGCACCACTTTTACAATTTCACGAAGAGGCTTCGGGAGCAGGGGCACTGAACTGCATTCAGGCTTCAGCAATTACCTCTCATTTTATCTTCACTTTGTTCTGTGCACGGCTCTGTGCCTGCCACGCTTCCGTAAAGAAGGAGCATCACGCTGACAACCAGGAAAACACTCTGAAGAGTGGGTACGCTTCAGGCTGGTGGGAAGCAGAGGGACAGGCCGTCTGGCAGGCACGCTGGGCGGGCGAGGGGCCTGGCTGACCGCGTCCAGGACAGGATCTGCGGTTTGGTGGCTGTTTTCTCCCAGCTCTGCACCCAACTGAGCCCACATGGCCACCGTTCTCACAGGAGCGCAGGGTTTATTTCTCAAGATGCTCATCGCCAGGTCATATCAGAAAACAGTAGCTCTCCCAATCCCCCCGTCTCCGCTGAGACCTTGCTCCTTGGGGCACAGCCCGCTTCCCCAGGAACTGCCAACGTGGGGATTTCACAAACCAAGCCGACCCACTGGAGGAACTCTGACCCTCACTCACCAAGATCTTATGGGCGTTGATAAATTAGAACTTGGGGTGAAATCAACAGCACAAGCTCCTCATCCTGGAACAGCCAGTCTGCTGAGTTACAATAGCTAACGTCTTCTCGTTAAAAACGTTCCTTCATGTTATACTTAATATTTCAGGCTCAAGCGAGCCTAAAATCACCTGAATCCTCAGGTCTGTTCCCGCAAACTGGCTGGTGCTGGATGAATTTTGCTGCCTTAAACGTACAGCTTATAAAAAGCAAAATACCTCAACCCCGCGAGGGAAGTGCTGAGGCCGTGGCCTCGTGTACACTGGGAGAGACCCTTGATCCCCACTCATTTCCAGGCACGTTCAATGTTCTCACGGCCGCCCCGACACCGGCTGCCGTGGAGGAGGGGGGCACGGGGTCCTCTGGCACTGACTGCAACACAAGGTGACGCCCGCCCTACCTGCCTGGGCCCAGGGACGGGCCTCCGTGGGGACGGGCTGGGTGGGGACGAGCTCAGGGAGGCCCGCTGGGCTCCACCGCTTTCTTCTCTGTCCGCTTCTCTCCCTGCCCTGTCCGGGAGCGAGGGGCTGTCCGAGGGCCCAATCGAGGTGGCTGTGTCGGGGGACCAGGACTCAGGCCTCCTCAATTGAAGCCGAGGGCAGTGGCCAGTCTCTCCCCTGGAGGCCAGAGGGGGTCAGTGCAGACTTGGCGTGCGGGGATGGCATGGGGACCCCCGGTGGCACCAGGAGGAAGGGTGGGGAGGCGACCAGAGGGCTGTTTCCTGGCACAGCGGCCTCCTGGTTGCCCTGCCCCGCCGTCTCCACACCGGCTGGGGAGACGGAGGCCCCCGCCACGGGCCCGGGTCACAACCCGAGGGCGATGAGATGCCTGCTGACAGCCGCGCGGGGGCCGGTCGTCTGGTTCCCCAGCCGCCCCTTCGGCCTGGCTCCCCCTCTGCTCCCACTGTGAGCGACAACTCCAGCTGCGTCGTTGACAGAAACCAGTGTCTGGAGAAGGAGCGTCAGTGCCTGGACGCGGCCTCGCCGCCGCCGCCCACCCCGTAGCCCGCATGGGCTTTAGCATCTTGTTTGCAAAAGGGTAAAAAGCTGTCACTTAATTCTGTGTGCAAAGCACCGTCCACAGCAGTTTCCAAGCATGATTCAATTTAACCTCAGCAGCTCTGAAGTATCTGCATTTCACAGACGAGGAGACTTTGGCTCCGAAAGGACATGGGAGTGTTGTCAGGTCTTCAGCAGTGGGTCACAAGAGCTGGGGCGGGAGCCCTGGTCTGCGTTTAAGTCTGAGAACTTAACCAACACCCAGTTTTGCCTCTTTTGGTGACAGAGAAGGTGAACCAAAGGCCTTGGCTAGATTATGACAGAGAGAACCTTGGGACCAGCTTCCAGTTCTGCACGTCAAGAGCCTGGCAGTCGCTGCTTCCTCCAAACAACAACTGAAAAGCTGAACAGACTGAGAAGTCAGCAACTCTTCTTGGGTCCGTAAGAGAGGTGAGCTCACAGGGCAAATCACTGCCCCCAAGACTGGAGAGACAGACGGGTGAACGCAGGGAGTCCAGCTTCCTGGGGCAGAGACTTGAAGCTGCCATGGGAACCAGTGCCAGGTAGGAAAACCTGAACTGTGATGTGTCAATTGCTGGAGGCTCAGTGTGAACACGTCTGAGAGTTATAAGCTCCAGGGGACCCTGTCAGGGGAGGCCCTCAATATTGTGAGATTTACCACCAGGAGCTCGATGAGGTTCTCACAGTAAATATGGGAGAAAAGAAAACAAACCGGGCATTGGTTCAAGATGGCGGAGGAGAAGGACATGCGCTCACTCCCTCTTGCAAGAGCACCGGAATCACAACTAAGTGCTGAACAATCACCGACAAGAAGACACTGGAACTCACCAAAAAAGATACCCCACATCCAAAGACAAAGGAGAAGCCGTAATGAGACGGTAGGAGGGGTGCAATCACAATAAAATCAAATCCCATAACTGCTGGGTGGGTGACTCACAGACTGTAGAACATTTACACCACAGAAGTCCACCCACTGGAGTGAAGGCTCTGAGCCCCACGTCAGGCTTCCCAGCCTGGGGGTCCGGCAAGGGGAGGAGGAATTCCTAGAGAATCAGACTTTGAAGCATAGTGGGAATTGATTGCAGTATTTGACAGGACTGGGGGAAACAGAGACTCCACTATTGGAGGGCACACACAAAGTAGTGTGTGCATCGGGACCCAGGGGAAGGAGCAGTGACCCCAGGGGAGACTGAACTAGACCTACCTGCTAGTGTTGGAGGGTCTCCTGCAGAGGCGGGGGGTGGCTGTGGCTCACTGTGGGGACAAGGACACTGGCAGCAGAAGTTCTGGAAAGTACTCCTTGGTGTGAGCCCTCCCAGAGTCTGTCATTAGCCCCACCAAAGAGCCCAGGTAGGTTCAAGTGTTGGGTTGCCTCAGGCCAAACAACCAACAGGGAGGGAACCCAGCCCCACCCATCAGCAGTCAAGCAGATTAAAGTTTTACTGAGCTCTGCCCACCAGAGCAACACCCAGCTCTACCCACCACCAATCCCTCCCATCAGGAAACTTGCACAAGCCTCTTAGATAGCTTCATCCACCAGAGGACAGACAGCAGAAGCAAGAAGAACTACAACCCTGCAGCCTGTGGGAAAAAAACCACATTCACAGAAAGATAGACAAAATGAAAAGACAGAGGACTTTGTACCAGATGAAGGAACAAGATAAAACCCCAGAAAAACACCTAAATGAAGTGGAGATAGGCAACCTTCCAGAAAAAGAATTCAGAATAATGATAGTGAAGATGATCCAGGACCTCGGAAAAAGAATGGAGGCAAAGATCAAGAAGATACAAAAAACGTTTAACAAAGACCTAGAAGAATTAAAGAACAAACAGAGAAGAAAAATACAATAACTGAAATGAAAAATACACTAGAAGGAATCAATAGCAGAATAACTGAGGCAGAAGAACGGATAAGTGACCTGGAAGACAGAATGGTGGAATTCACTGCCGCGGAACAGAATAAAGAAAAAAGAATGAAAAGAAATGATGACAGCCTAAAAGACCTCTGGGACAACAATAAATGCAACGATATTCACATTATAAGGGTCCCAGAAGGAGAAGAGATAGAGAAAGGACCAGAGAAAATATTTGAAGAGATTAGAGTCGAAAACTTCCCTAATATGGGAAAGGAAACAGCCACCCAACTCCAGGAAGTGCAGAGTCCCAGGCAGGATAAACCCAAGGAGAAACACGCCAAGATACATAGTAATCAAATTGACAAAAATTAAAGACAAAGAGAAATTATTGAAAGCAACAAGGGAAAAACAACAAATAACATACAAGGGAACTCCCATAAGGTTAACAGCTGATTTCTCAGCAGAAACTCTACAAGCCAGAGGGACTAGCACGATATATTTAAAGTGATGAAAGGGAAGAAACTACGACCAAGATTACTCTACCTGGCAAGGATCTCATTCAGATTCAATGGAGAAATCAAAAGCTTTACAGACAAGCAAAAGCTAAGAGAATTCGGCACCACCAAACTAGCTCTACAACAAATGCTAAAGGAACTTCTCTAAGTGGGAAACACAAAAGAAGAAAAGGACCTACAAAAACAAACCCATAACAATTAAGAAAATGGTAATAGGAACATACATATCAATAATTACTTTAAATGTGAATGGATTAAATGCTCCAACCAAAAGACACAGGCTCTCTGAATGGATACAAAAACAAGACCTATCTATATGCTGTCTACAAGAGAACCACTTCAGACCTAGGGACACATACAGACTGAAAGTAAGGGGATGGAAAAAGATATTCCATGCAAATGGAAATCAAAAGAAAGCTGGAGTAGCAATACTCATATCAGATCAAGAAGACTTTAAAATAAAGAATGTTACAAGAGACAAGGAAGGACACTACATAATGATCAAGGGATCAATCCAAGGAGAAGATATAACAATTATAGATATATGTGCACCCGACACAGGAGCACTTCAATACATAAGGCAACTGCTAACAGCTACAAAAGAGGAAACTGACAGTAACACGATAATAGTGAGGGACTTTAACACCTCACTTACACCAATGGACAGATCATCCAGACAGAAAATAAGGAAACACAAGCTTTAAATGACACAGTAGACCAGATAGGTTTAATTGATATTTATAGGACGTTCCATCCAAAAACAGCATATTACACTTTCTTCTCAAGTGCACACGGAACATTCTCCAGGATAGATCACATCTTGGGTCACAAATCACGCCTCGGTAAATTTAAGAAAATGGAAATCATATCAAGCATCTTTTCCAACCACAACACTATGAGATTAGAAATCAATTACAGGGGAAAAAACATAAAAAGCACAAACACATGGAGGCTAAACAACACGTTACTAAATAACCAAGAGATCACTGAAGAAATCAAAGAGGAAATCAAAAAATACCTAGAGACAAATTACAACGTAAACACGATGATCCAAAACCTACGGGATGCAGCAAAAGCAGTTCTAAGAGGGAAGAGGAAAGAGGGAAATCCAATCCTACCTCAAGAAACAAGAAAAATCTCAAATAAACAATCTAGCCTTACACCTAAAGGGACTAGAGAAAGTAGAACAAACAAAACTCAAAGTTAGTAGAAGGAAAGGAATCATAAAGATCAGAGCAGAAATAAATGAAACCGAAACAAAGAAAATAGCAAAGATGAATAAAACTAAAAGCTGGTTCTTTGAGAAGATAAACAAAATTGATAAACCTTTAACCAGACTCATCAAGAAAAAGAGGGAGAGGACTCAAATCAATAAAATTAGAAATGAAAAAGGAGAAGTTACAACGGACACCGCAGAAATACAAAGCATCCTAAGAGACTACTACAAGCAACTCTGTGCCAATAAAATGGACAACCTGGAAGAAATGGACAAATTCTTAGAAAGGTATAACCTTCCAAGACTGAACCAGAAAGAAATAGAAAATATGAACAGACCAATCATAAGTAATGAAATTGAAACTGTGATTAAAAATCTTCCAACAAACAAAAGTCCAGGACCAGATGGCTTCACAGGTGAATTCTATCAAACATTTAGAGAAGAGCTAACACCCATCCTTCTCAAACTCTTCCAAAAAACTGCAGAGGAAGGAACACTCCCAAACTCATTCTATGAGGCCACCATCACCCTGATACCAAAACCAGACAAAGATACTACATAAAAAGAAAATTACAGACCAATATCACTGATGAATACAGATGCAAAAGTCCTCAACAAAATACTAGCAAACAGGGCTTCCCTGGTGGCGCAGTGGTTGAGAGTCCTCCTGCCGATGCAGGGGACACAGGTTCGTATCCCAGTCCAGGAAGATCCAACATGCCATGGAGCGGCTAGGCCCGTGAGCCATGGCCACTGAGCCTGCGCGTCCGGAGCCTGTGCTCCGCAACGGGAGAGGCCACAACAGTGAGAGGCCTGCGTACCACAAAAAACAAACAAACAAACAAACAAAAAACACTAGCAAACAGAATCCAACACATTAGAAGGATCATACACCATGATCAAGTGGGATTTATTCCAGGGATGCAAGGACTCTTCAATATATGCAAATCAATCGATGTGATACACCATATTAACAAATTGAAGAAGAAAAACCATATGATCATCTCAACAGATGCAGAAAAAGTTTTTGACAAAATTCAACACCCATTTATGATTAAAACTCTCCAGAAAGTGGGCAGAGAGGGAACCTACCTCAACATAATAAAGGCCATATACGACAAACCCAGAGCAAACATCATTCTCAATGGTGAAAAACTGAAAGCATTTCCTCTAAGATCAGGAACAAGGCAAGGATGTCCACTCTCACCACTATTATTCAACATAGTTTTGGAAATCCTAGCCACAGCAATCAGAGAAAAAGAAATAAAAGGAATACAAATTGGAAAAGAAGAAGAAGTAAAACTATCACTGTTTGCAGCAATGATACTATACATAGAGAATCCTAAAGATGCCACCAGAAAACTACTAGAGCTAATCAATGAATTTGGTAAAGTTGCAGGATACAAAATTAATGCACAGAAATCTCTTGCATTCCTATATACTCAGAAAGAGAAATTAAGGAAACAATCCCATTCACCATTGCCACAAAAAGAATAAAATACCTAGGAATAAACCTACCTAAGGAGGTAAAAGACCTGTATGCAGAAAACTGTAAGACACTGATGATAGAAATCAAAGATGACACAAACAGATGGAGAGATATACCATGTTCTTGGATTGGAAGAATGAATATTGTGAAAATAACTATACTACCCAAAGCAATCTACAGATTCAGTGAAATCCCTATCAAATTACCAGTGGCATTCTTTACCGAACTAGAACAAAAAATCTTAAAATTTGTATGGAGACACAAAAGACCCCAAATAGCCAAAGCAATTTTGATGGAAAAAAATGGAGCTGGAGGAATCAGACTCCCTGACTTCAGACTATACTACAAAGCTACAGTAATCCAGACAATATGGTACCGGCACAAAAACAGAAATATAGATCAACGGAACAGGATAGAAAGCCCAGAGATAAACCCATGCACCTATGATCAACTAATCTATGACAAAGGAGGAAAGGATATACAATGGAGAAAAGACAGTCTCTTCAATAACTGGTGCTGGGAAAACTGGACAGCTACATGTAAGAGAATGAAATTAGAACACTCCCTAACATCATACACAAAAATAAACTCAAAATGGATGAGAGACATAAATGAAAGACTGGACACTGTAAAACTCTTAGAAGAAAACAAAGGAAGAACACTGTTTGACATAAATCACAGCAAGATCTTTTTCGATTCACCTCCTAGAGTAATGGAAATAAAAACAAAAATAAACAAATGGGACCTAATGAAACTTAAAAGCTTTTGCAAAAGAAAGGAAACTACAAACAAGACGAAAAGACAACTCTCAGAATGGGAGAAAATATTTGCAAACGAATCAACAGACAAAGGACTAATCTCCAAAATATATAAACAGCTCATGCAGCTCAATCTTAAAAAAACAAACAACCCAATAAGAAAATGGGCAGAAGACCTAAATAGACATTTCTCCAAAGAAGACATACAGATGGCCAAGAGGCATATGAAAAGCTGCTCAATATCACTAATTATTACAGAAATGCAAATCAAAACTACAATGAGGTATCACCTCACACCAGTTAGAATGAGCATCATCAGAAAATCTACAAACAACAAATGCTGGAGAGGGTGTGGAGAAAAGGGAACCCTCTTACACTGTTGGTGAGAATGTAAATTGATACAGCCACTATGGAGAACAGTATGGAGGTTCCTTAAAAAACTAAATATAGAATTACCATATGACCCAGCAATCCCACTACTGGGCATATACCCAGAGAAAACCATAATTCAAAAAGACACATGCACCCCAATGTTCATTGCAGCACTATTTACAATAGCCAGGACATGGAAGCAACCTAAGTGTCCATTGACAGGCGAATGGATAAAGAAGATGCGGTACATATATACAATGGAATATCACTCAGCCATAAAAAGGAATGAAACTGGGTCATTTGTACAGATGTGGATGGATCTAGAGACTGTCATATGGAGTGAAGTAGGTCAGAAAGAGAAAAACAAATACCGTATATTAACGCATATGTATGGAACCTAGAAAAATGGTACAGATGAACTGGTTTGCAGGACAGAATAGAGACACAGATGTAAAGAACAAACGTATGGACACCAAGGGGGGAAAGTGGCGGGGTGGGGGCGGTGGTGGGACGAATTGGGAGATTGGGATTGACATGTATACACTGATGTGCATAAAATAGATAAGTAATAAGAACCTGCTGTGTAAAAAATAAATAAAATTAAAAAAAAAGAAAACAGATGGCAAATAAGCACGTGAAAAGATGCTCCACATCGTATGTCATCAGGGAAATGCAAGGTAAAACAACAACGAGACACCGCTCCACACCTATTAGCATGGCCAAAACCCAGAGCACTGACAACATGAAAGGCTGGTGAGGATGTGGAGCAACAGGAACTCTCATCATTGCTGGTGGGAACGCAAAAATGGTGCAGCCACTTCAGAAGACACTTTGGTGCTTTCTTAAAAAACTAAACATAGTTTTACCAGACGATCCAGCAATCGCACTCCTTGGTATTTATCCAAAGGAAACGAAAACTTATGTTCACACAAAAACCTGCACAGAGATGCGTATGGCAGCTTTATTCATAATTGCCAAATGGAAGCAACCAAAAGATGTCCTTCAGTCCTTCAGTGATGAATAAACTATGGTGCAGTCAAACAATGGAATATTATTCAAGGCCAAAAAGAAATGAGCTATCAAGCCATGAAAAAAATATGGAGAAACCTTAAATGCATATTACTAAGTCAAAGAAGCCAATCTGAAGAGGATTTCAACTATAGGACATTCTGGAAAAGGCAAAACTATGGAGAAAGTAAAAAGATCAGTGGTACCAGGGCCTGGGGAAGCGGAGGGAGGGATGAATACGGGGGTGGGGGGTGGGTGCACAGAGGATTTTTAGGGCGGTGGAACGATTCTGTGTGATGCTATTATGGTGGGTTCATGTCATTTTACATTTGTCCAAACCCACAGAACGTACACTACCCAGAATGACGCTCATGTAAACTGTGGGCTTTAAGTGATTATGACATGTGGCGTAGGTTCATCATTTGTAACGAAGGTCCACACTCTGGGGATGCTGATGTTGGGAGAGGCTGTGCATCTGGAGGGGGGTGCAGGGGGCATATGGGAAATCTCTGTACCTTCCTCTCAATTTTGCTGTGAACTTTAAACTGCTCTAAAAAATTGTCTTTAAAAAAAAAGAGTCTTGTCGCTTCTATTCTAGGCATTTGAGCACAAGTCTTTTTTTCCCCTCAGACTAAAGCACAAATCCAAAACAAAAATCCCCTATTTTTCCTGCCAAATTTACATGGAAAGTAGAGGAAAGTGCCCTGAGCTTCATGTTTATCCCTTGGCACATCTGGCTTGGTTTCCAGCGCCTCTAAGAGCCTCGTAAGAGGGTCTCCCATGAAAACAGGCAGTGGTCCCTCCAACGTGGCGGCCCATGACTGCTAGGGGCCTTGGACGACAATTCTGGATGGCGTGGTGGGGGCACGGCGGGGGGAGAAGGGACGCGTCGGGGGAGGGGCCGGAGCCTTGCCTTTCGCAGCAGCCCTGGAGCCGTCACCCTCATTTTACAGAAGAGAACGGCGATCAGGGTCAGGGCCTGAACCGGGAACGCCTGGCTCTCAGAGGAGGTTTTGCCCACAGCAGAATATCTGCCACCAGATTTTGGTGGTTCCTGGATCAGATCTTTGCAAACAAGAAAATAAACCAGTCAAACCTATCATCCGTTTTCAGGGGTCCTGGGAGCCTCTGTTCCCAGCTCAGTCCCTGGGGACCCTGGGGTCACAGGGGCCCTCCCTGCAGCCCCGGGGCAGCTGTGTCGGCAGAGGCTGCTGGCCGGTTTCCATCCTTCCTTTTTCCTGTCAGCTTCACTGGGCCCCGTGGCCACCAGGTCAGGACAGCACCACCAGTCCGTTCTCATGCGTGTGACGATGGGACACAGAGGGTCACGGGTCGCATTTCCACAGGGAAGCCACCTTCCCCTGCTGGGTGGGGACCGGAGCCTCCTGGGACGAGGTGGAGGCCACGTGCAGCCCCAGTGTCCAGTGGATGCTGGTGGGAGAGCCCCGTGGTCCGGCCCTGTGGCAGCGGCCCAAATGCAGCATTCTTACACCGTCGTGGACAGGAGACGCTCTGCCAGGAGTTGGAAAGAAGCCCAGGTCCCCACGCTCAGGGGCTCCTCTGCCACCAGCACAGTCCGTTTGTGCTGCTGCTGGGGCTGAAACAACAGATGTCCATCCTTCGCAGCTCTGGAGCCAGACGCGTGGGGTCCAGGCAGAATCGGTGTCTGCTGAGGACCTGCTCCTGGCTCATGGACGCGCCTTCTCACGTGGCGAAGGGGCGGGGGAGCTCTGCGGTCACTGTTACAGGGACACTAATCCCATCACGAGGGCTCCACCCTCATGACCTCGTCACCCCGACACACTGGGCATTAGGATTCAGCATGTGAATCTGGGGGACGTGGCATTCAGCCGGCAGCATTCTGCACCCCGCCGCCGCCAGTTCATGTCCTTCTCACCTGCATTCCATCCAACAGCCCCCAAAGTCTAAATCACTTCAGCATCAACTCCAGAGTCTAAGGCCTGACATCATCCGAGGCAGGCCGGGGGCGGGGGATGGGGGACTCCAGGCCGAGTCATCGGAGGCAAAGCCCCTCCAGCCCGCCCTGAGCCTGTGAACAGTCGGTGCCGTGCTTCCACACACCACGGCGGGCCAGGGGTCCCACAGGGGAGAACCAAGGAGAGACAGCCTGCTGCGCTGGTTCCGTTCGTTTCTCCCGGGAACCCTGACTGACACAGCTCGGAGGCAGCGAAGCTCTCACCCCAGCTCCAGGCTGGCAATCTCGGAGCGTGTGTCTGTGCCCACACGCAGCAGAAGCTCTGTCACCAGCTTCCGATGCTGTTGCCAAATGTCTTAGTGAATTCAATACTTGAAGCCCCAGTCATGAAATCCATAACTAATTATGTGGGTCTTGATTTAATCATATGAGCTTAAAGGAAAAAATCGACTCGCAAGCCAAACACCAGCCTCCGTGGAAAGGAAGCGCTGGCTCTGAGCGCAGCCTGCGTGAGGACGCGCTGTTCCCCTCAGGCCGGTTCGCAGCCCGGCCCGACGCCAGGCTCAGCCCTGTCTCCAGGCAACGACGGCCGCCACCGCATGAAGGAATCTGCGAGCTGTTTGCTGAAACAAAGGCTTCCGTCCCATCCTCCCAGCGGCTCCGAAGGCCTGTCCTCAGCATCTGAGGGCTGGGCAGGCGCCATGGGGTGACGTCCAGCACGGGGAGGGCCCCGATGGCACGACCTGTCCCCGCGGTCACCTAACCACACCCGACACAGCCTCAGGAGGATGGATCATCCTGCAGCCATCGTGGGCTCTTGGTTGGCCTGGTGCCCAGGTCCTGGGCCTGCGTGCTGCCCGATGGGGGGTGGGGTGGGGAGGGCTGGAGAATCGCTGTCTCCTTCACAGAGCCCCCAGTACCCTAGGAGTGAGGCCGGAGGCCCACTGGAGCCCCCTGAGGCAGCGGGTCGGGGGCCTCGCCTCCCGTCGGGCTTGGGGCACCCACAGCAACTTGCAGGTGGGGTCTGGGGTCAGCCCTGGAGCTGGGGCTGCCTGGCCGTCCGCAGCAGTTGGGGGGCATCCCTCTAGCACTGGCCCCCCGTCTCACCTCACCAGGTTGGGGGGCACAGACCCCTCCCTCTCCCTCTGAGCCAGGCATTAAAACTTCTGCTTGCGTGCCAAGGGGAGACTGTCCAGCCCGGTATAAGACGGGGGGCATCTCAGGGTGGTGACTGCTGTGATCGTTTCTCCCAGGAACCAGGCAGTGCATTGCCTCAGAATGTACTCTTGGGGTCAGAGAAGTCACGGTAACTTTCTGTGGCCACGGTGTTTAGAGGTTTGGTATTACTAACCTTCATCTCTGCAGACAAGGAGGGACTGTTGTGCAGATAGCCCTGAGGCCTGGACATGAGACCCGCTGGATGCCACGGAGCCTTTCCTTCCTGCATGGATGGTCCTGCCATGGACCAGACACTGGGGACTGAGCCAACTCCGGCGGGGGCCTCCCTGGACAGGACAGAGCGGGTCCCGCGTGCACGCCCCCAACCCCTGCCCCTGGGTCCTGCAGGTGGAGGTAAGAGCAGCCATGGCCCCAGAAGTCTCACTCGGCTGGGGAGACACCGGTGCAGCAGTGCGGGGGCCGGGGGGCCCCTGGTCCTCCTTCTCTGTGCTCCTGACCCAGTAAACACCCGAGACGCCAGAGCAACGCTCCTAAGAGCTGTTGCCGACACACAGCGAACGCTGTGCTAAGATAACTCAGGGTTGGCGTGTGTTCCATGGGGCTTCCGGGTGGCGGTCTCCTTCCCTCCCGCTGGCCAGCTTCTCGCCCTGCAAACACCTGTCTTCATCTCCAGAGCAAAACCAGCGTCCGGGCCTGGAGATTCTGCATGGACAACTCTGATGTCACCTGGGGTTTCGAACCCTCAGAAGACCTCAGACAGGGGTGGGATCCTTACGTCTGCTGGCTCTGAGGTTATGCACATGACACGGAAGGTTGAGGACAGGCATCCACGAGGGCAGAGCTGAGCGCTGGAAGCGGCTCCTGGCTGAGACCTCAGTGTAGGAGGGAGACAGCTCCTTGGGCAGCGCCGGCGTGGCCCCGACCGGGGCGGGGACCTGGGGACGTGCAGCAGGAGTCTTGCCCTCGTGTGTTTTCATGACGGTGGTCGGCCTCATAATGCCTGGAAGACGTCCACATCCTGGTCCTCGGGCCCACGGCTGCGTCGCCTCTGATGGCAGAAGGGGCTGTGGAGGGTGGGATGACAGCGAGGCCAGAGCCGGGAGCATCCTGGTTACGGGGCCAGTGTCATCACAGGGTCCTTACAGCCCATCACGAGGAGGGGACGGTGGTGGGAGAGGAGAACCAGGAGACGTGCTGGGAGGACACAGGAGGGGCCGAGGGACGAGGGAAGGGGAGGGGTCCCCCGGAGCCTCCGTAGGAACCAGCCCTGGACGTGATGCCCGGGTCCCACCGGGACCTCGAGGGCGAGTCGTGCCGTTTCATGAGGCAGTTCGTGGTGGTTTATTTCACGGCAGCAGGGGACACACGCGGTCCACGGCGGAGCCGGGCCCATCAAGGCCCCACCGCGAACAAGGAGCAGGCCTAACTGCTCCCGTGTCACCCTCAGAACGGCAGGAGCCAGAGGACGGGCCGTGAGGGTCCCGCGGGTCCCAGCCCTGGGCTGCCCCTCAGACGCTCCTGGGGACCCGGCCCCCACCCGCGCGCCGACCTGGACACCGAACAGCCATGGAGTCGGAGGGGTGGCTCTGCCCGGGGCCCCCGCCGCACCTTGACGGGGGCGCAGGAGGCAGCAAGCAGTCCCGGTGTGGCTGTGGGCCCCGTGGTCTTTCCTGCCGCAGCCATGCCGGGTCTGCTCAGCCCGGGGCTGCCCTGCTCTCGCTAAGCATGGGGGGGAGTCCTGGGCCCCTCCTGGCCGAGGGTCCTCGGGGCCTCCTGAGTCGGTTGGACGCACCGGAGCCCCAGCTGCTTTGACTTGGGATGGCCTGCGCCCTGCGGATCCCTGTGGCCCCTGCCCGTCCCGTCCACACTCTGACTCCACGGATCTGATGGCTCTAAGTGCCTCTTATGAGTGGAATCAGACAGGATTCATCCTACTGAACTGTCAGTTGGCTTGTTTCATTCGGCAAAACGTCCTCAAGATTCGTCCCGCAGGTTATGCTTTTACCATCCTTCTTCCTATAAACTGTAGAAAGTGGAGACCTAGCTCTCATTCAATTACAACGCATGACAGCAGATTCTGGATGGAGCCACCACCGGGCACGGGGACTTCCAGGGCACCGAGGAGACACAGGGGCAGCGCTGCACAGCGAGAGCCTGGATTTTAGGGGAGGGCGGACCGCAAGGACGCCCACCCACAAGCACACGGCGCCTGAGTGGCCTCGGGAGCACAGGGGCTTTGTCGAGCTCTGCCAGCCACCCTGGGGCTCAGGCCACGTCACCAGCCAGAGGGGACCTGGACGTCTGGCTGCAGAGTCT
Organism: Mesoplodon densirostris; assembly: GCF_025265405.1. Lineage (NCBI taxonomy): Eukaryota > Metazoa > Chordata > Mammalia > Artiodactyla > Ziphiidae > Mesoplodon > Mesoplodon densirostris. Next base: position 89,779,551 of record NC_082675.1, on the reverse strand, counting down.
GCCCTGGGGCCAAGACAAGAAGGCGAAGGGAGCTGGTCCCTGTGCCCAAAGGCCGTGTCCCGGCCACCCTGGAGCCGGGGGCTGGGATTTCTGTGCAGTGGGGGCCTCCTTCCAGCCCGGGCGGGGGCCCAGCCACTCAAGGGGCATTTCATGGATCGGCAGCAGGAATCAGCTTTCCTCTGAGCCCCTGAATAATGGAGGATAATAATCTTTTTTCTCCCTCGATGCTTTTCTGCACCAACACACAGAAATAACCACCAATGCTGCCAGAGATGACAAGAGATGTCACCAGACAGACTGATGAAAACGGAGCCGCACGAGCTCACCCCTGGTTCTCCATGACACCCCCTGCTCCCCCAAGATCGTTTTTCAGGAGGGAATTGGGTGCATTTAACTGGAGTGCCAACTAGAATGTGGGTGCGTTGGGGAAGCGTCCCTGCTTGTCACTGGTGGAGGATGAGGACCTCAGGCCCACGGAGCTGTCAGTGCCGTGCCTCTCAGAGGCTGCTTTCTGGAGCCTTCAAGAGAAGGCCTGAAATCTCACAAAGAAATTATTTAGCCACTTAATTAATATCAGAGATCAAACAGAGGTAATACTTGAGCCTTGTGACTTTCAAGCTAAATTCTACTGGAGGGCTTCCCTGGTGGCGCACTGGTTAAGAATCTGCCTGCCAATGCAGGAGACACGGGTTCTATCCCTGGTCTGGGAAGATCCCACATGCCGCGGAGCAACTAAGCCCGTGCACCACAACTACTGAGCCTGTGCTCTAGAGCCCGTGAGCCACAACTACTAAGCCCGCGTGCCACAACTACTAAGCCCGTGTGCCACAACTACTGAGCCTGCGCTCTAGAGCCCGTGCTGCGCTACAAGAGAAGCCACCACAATGAGAAGCCTGCGCACCACAACGAAGAGTAGCCCCTGCTCGCGGCAACTACAGAAAGCCCGTGTGTAGCAACAAAGACCCAATACAGCCAAGAAATAAGTAAATAAAATAAAATAAAAACTTCTACTGGAAAAACCCCAACAAACAAGAAAATAATGAAGGATTCCAAGTTTTTCTCTTCTCTGCCCTCCATCCCTCATGGCCTCGTGCCTGGAAACTTCTGTGGTCAGACCGTCAAGGGTGCAGCTGCAGGGGACAGCAGGGAGGCTCCCCGCAAAAGTAAACACAGAATCACCACAGAATCCAGCTAGTGCACCCCTGGGATAAACCCCAAAGAACCGAGGGCAGGGACTCACCAGATGTTTGTGCTGTGTCCACAGTAGCATTATTCCCAGCAGCAAAAGGAGGAAGCGACCCAAGTGTCCACGGACGGATGATGGATGAACAAAGTGAGGCGATACATACAAGGGAGTGTTACTCAGCCCCTAAACAGGAAGGGGTCTGACACCTGCTGCATCACGGATGCACCCGGAGGACACTGTGCTCAGTGAAACAAGACAGTCACAGAAAGATGCTGCCTGTGTGATTCCACTTAAGTGAGTCCCTGAAGTAGCTGAATTCACAGAGGCACAAGGTACAGGCTGGGTCCCAGGGGCTGGGGAGTTAGTGTTTGATGGGGACAAAGTTTCAGTTTGGGAAGAGGAAAGACTTCTAGGGACGGAGGATGGTGATGGTTGCACACCACTGTGAATGTAGTTAACGCCACTGAACTGCACGTAAAAATGGCTCAGATGGTGAATTTTATGGTTTTTTTTTTTTTTTTTACCACACACCCAGAGTTGATGAAACATAAAACTTCTTCCTGTGGCAGTGACAACACCTACTATTACTCAGCACCTACTGTGTGCAGTGGGCCAGGGGCTTCGTGAGCACCCCTCACAAGCACATGGCCACACTCACCACGTGCTCACCAACACTGGGATCCTTACTTCCTAATCTGATGACTGATTTAGTCAGACAGCATCTGGGTGGTGTGAAGCAGTGTCTCTGGATATGGGGAAGAGGTGGGTGACGGATGTGAATGGTGGGTGACGTGGGGGCCAGATGACGCCTCGAGGATTCTCAGGGTCAGCTCGACCTCCGGTGACGCTGTCATTAGTTGACACAGCCCTAACTTCTGTTCCCTGATTCCTGTGTAAGTGATTTCCTTCCTCGGATTGTATGGAGTTACTGCTACTGAGAAAGTCCAAACAGGTCGAGTGTCTTTACAAGCAGAATCCCCAGCTGGGGCCTAGTTAAGACAACTGGAAATGGCAGCTCAGGAATCAGACACCCAAACAATGAAGGAAGCCAAACCAATTTCCTAAAATTTACATTTAAATTTAATCTGCCGTCAGGATCACCCGGCTCTTGGTCAAGACCTCTCACAGCTAATGCTCCAGAAGAACCGAGCTCTGTGTCTCTGAATAATGAGCTGACGGCAGCGGGCGAGCTCGGGCATCACCCCGGACTGCGGAGGGGCTCTCACTGAGAGGCTGACGTGAGCTCTGCCCTGCTCTGCCCGGGGCCGTGGGGTTCAAGTCCGAGCCTCGGCCACCCCTGGAAGCTGGAGCTGCGGAGGTTAAGGCAGGACGCCCCTGCCACCCCGTGAGAAAACACAGGCAACGCTTTGAGGGCAACACGCAGCCACATCCTTCAAATACTGCCGCACCTCCTCTCGTCTAAGCCCGACCCGGACGACACCCACTCGGGCATTCCCCGAGTGTTTCCGAGACATTCCGTAGTGTGTGCATCGCACAAACGCTGCTGAGCTTCGGGTGACATCCTAACCCCAGGACCTCCCGGGACGACAGAGGGGGCAGGAAGTCTAGTGTCTGCTCAGAAACGAGCCCCAGCGCCTCCACAAAGCCGGCCCTGGGTGCGCCAGAGCTGGGCGCCTGGAAGAATTCAGAGGTCCTGTCCCTGTGGCTCAGGACGACGGGACTTGAGTTTAGAGCACAGCACTCTCTAGACTGGGCGTTTTAACTCCAAGTTGTCCAAGCCTCAAGGCCTGGCCGTCAGAGAGGCTCAGTGAGAAGGCCCGCCGGCCCGGCAGCCTTGCCGAGTTCTTGAAACTGGCTGGAATTTGGAGCCTCTGCTGGCAGCGCACAGTGGGCGGCCTGACGGGGCAGCCGCGCCAGGGGCTCACTCCCGGCGAACCTGCCCAGGGCGGGTGCAGGGGGGTCCAGGGCCTGCAGTTTCAGCGACCAATGGGGTCGCGGTGCCTAAGACCACCACCCAGCGGGCGCCCCACGGCCCAGCTGCCGCCGCCCCTCCCCGGTTCCGTCCCAGCCGCCCCCAGCCCTGCCCGGCCCAGTCGCCCCGGCCCCGCGCTCACCCTCTCCTCCTCGGCGCGGATGTCGGGCATGGTGCTGAGGCAGAGGCCGACCGCCGTGACGGCCACGAAGGCCACGGACACGCATGCGAAGAGCTTGCCGGCCGGGCCCGAGCGCGGGTCGTCCAGCACGTCGCGTAGGCGCCGCCGGCCGCGCGCCAGCCGCCCGCCGCCGGGCCCAGGGGCGCAGGCCGGGCTGCCGGGGCCCCCGCCCTCCGCCGGCCCCGCGCGCGCCTCAGCGGCCTCCTCCTCGCGGCGGCGCAGGCGGCGCAGGCAGCAGCGCTCCAGGTGCGCCTCATCGATGCCCCAGTAGGCCAGCTCGTCGCGGAAGGCCAGGGCGCATGCGCCGCGCAGCAGCCGCAGCTTCCCGGCGCGCAGCAGCGCCACGATGGCGCGGAAGGCGCACGGGCTGCGGTCGAAGAAGAACTCGTCTCGGCTCACGTCGTAGTCGTCGCACACGCGCAGTAGCTCGTCGTGGCCGCGGCAGGCGCGGAGGCGCTCGAGGCGCGCCAGGGGACAGCGGGCCAGCGCGGCCCAGGCCAGGCGCACCCTGCAGCCGCCCACGTTGATGATGACGTGCCGGGCGCGGGCCGCGCCAACGCCGCCAACGCCGCCAACCGGGGGCTCGGGGCCCGGGGGCTCCGCATGCCTGGGGAGCAGGGCCGTGGCCCCATGCGCCGCACCAGGGTCCGGAGGCTGGGCCTGCGAAGGAAGGGAGCGTGCGTTAGGCCGCAGACCGGCTGGGAGCTCGGGGACACCCGCCCACGCACGACCTTGGGGCTTGGGGAGCGAACCAAACCAAGGGCTCCGTTGGCCCGGCCGCTCGGTTCCTCTCTCCTGCATCCCTGATGCCTGCAGGTGGTCCCAGGAGCCCGCCACTCAGCTTTCCAGCAGGCCCCGCTTACAAGGGACCCGCCTTAATTTCTTGCCTGGAGACTAGGGACGCGGCCAGCGCGGGGCAGCACGAGGGAGGAGGGCGGGCCGCCCTGGAGATGCCGCCTCAGGAGATGATGGCCAGGCCAGACCTGGGGGGTTTCCGGCTGGTTAACAAGCGGGGGCCGGGGGAGGGGCTGCTGTGGATGTGTTGATCCTTAAGAAGCGCCAGCCAAACCGCCAGAACAGCCTGTGGACGTTATTTGGATTCGGATTAGAGGGAACCAACTATAAAAAGACATCTAAGAGTAAATAAGAAAATCCCAGCACTATCTATGATTTTAAAGCTTTTTTAAAGGCATGAGACTGGTACTGCACTCGTGAAAAACAGGGGGTTTCGACCCCTTAGAGGTCCACAGTGAGGTATTCGCGTGAAATGAGGTCTGGATCTTCGTTAAGCAAATCTTTCTCAAGGTGGTGGGCAGACAAAACACTTCACCTGCTGCTGGAGCCCGGTGATGAGAACACTGGGGCCATTATACTTTCTCTCTGCTTTTATGTACATTTACAAACGTCCCTAATAAAAACGGGTTTGTGGGCCTCCCTGGTGGCGCAGTGGTTGAGAGTCCGCCTGCCGATGCAGGGGACACGGGTTCGTGCCCCGATCCCGGAGGATCCCACATGCCGCTGAGCGGCTGGGCCCGCGAGCCATGGCCGTGGAGCCTGTGTGTCCGGAGCCTGTGCTCCGCAACGGGAGAGGCCACAGCAGTGAGAGGCCCGCGTACAGCAAAAAAAAAAAAAAAAAAAAAAAAAAAAAAAAAAAACGGGTTTGTTTTGCTTTTTAAAAGCTTCCAGATAATTCTGCTGCACAGCTGGGTTTGGGAGGCACTGATGTAGAGAAACTCACGATGCTTCGGTTGCCTTGATTCTCTAAACCAGAGGTTCTTTATTTGTTGGCCATGGGAATTCTTCAGGGATCTGTGAGCCTTCTAAAATTAGATGCAAACTTGTGTGTGTACACATTTTTCTAATAGAGGATCCTCAGATTCACAAAGGGATCTGTGGCTCCAAAGCTTAAGCTCACAGCTCCAAACATATAAGGGAGGGAAATATCTTTGTAGTGGGAATTGCTAGCCCGGATCTCCTTTAAAATATTTTGAACATGGATCACCCACACTGGTTGGTGGGCATGTGCACTTTGGCATTCGTTGTCGGATGCCTTCTTAAGAATGCTTGGCAAAGGTAAGATTCCAGGTGAGTTTCTTATATGAATGATTACTTGTTTTATTCTTTGACCAGGGTTCAAGAAACTCACAAAAGAAATCATATTCTTCTTCTTAATGAGTATCTCATCATAGCTTGTGCATAGACCAGCAACCAAAATTCCTAAATGTGTTGGTTTACTTAGCACTTGTTAAAAGGACGTGTCACATAATAGGTTACTGAGACAAAATCATTTTTGTCCTGAATGTGGACATTTAAAGTTTCGTGGCGTATTTATCCACAATTGCACCTTACATCCCTTCCTCTGCCCAGTGCTGGGTCACCCCTTAACATCTATGTATCTGTTTGGAAACAGGGCCCCTGACTCAGGAACCACATCAAAAAGGGTCCATAAGTAACACTGATGACTTTGTCCTTTTCAGAGACTCCTGTGGGTTCTTTTCCACACCGCTGGAGGGCGGTTCTGTTCCTCCTCCAAATCCTGCTCAGGATGGTCCCCCTTGACTTGTTAACACAATGGGGTCAGTGCTTTGGCACCACGCACTTCTCTGCCCTGTGGCAACAGTGAGAGAGCAGAGAAAACAGGCAAATACCAATCCGGGGACATAAACTCCAAAGGTCCCATTTACCAGGGAGTATATCTTAGACATCGGCTAGGCAGTAATCTGGAGGGGAGGGACACAGTTCCAGTTTTGTTCTCAAAGTGTAGACTGAGGGCCAACAGCACCAAACTTATCAAGGGAACCTGCAAAACAAAAGTATATTCCTGGCTCTACACGTAAAATCCTGAGTGACCGGAAAACTGCATAGTAAGGACCCCCAAATATCCCCCCATTAAAACAATGAGAAAACCGGTAAAAAACCATCAGAATCAACGTTTTTTTGGAACTCTGGACACTAACCAAAGGGGAGCAGCACCCAGGGGAACGCTTGAGTAAAAACAGCCGAGGGCTTCCCTGGTGGCGCAGTGGTTGGGAGTCCGCCTGCCGACGTGGGGGACGCAGGTTCGTGCCCCGGTCCGGGAGGATCCCACATGCTGCGGAGCGGCTGGGCCCGTGGGCCGTGGCCACTGGGCCTGCGTGTCCAGAGCCTGTGCTCCGCAGTGGGAGAGGCCACGATAGTGGGAGGCCCGCGTACCGCAAAAAAAAAAAAAAAAAAAAAAAAAAAAACCCAGCTGAATCTTGGTAACAACAGTGAGCTCTTAGCATTTTATTTAACCTGCTTCCCAGCTCAGCGTTCACCTTGAATATGACAGCCTGCGTTCCTGGTACCAGGACTGGTACTGGAAGAGGAGAGTGGACCCAATTCAGGAGGAACCATAACTATTTGGACCCTTCTGGTGGCTCCCCCGAAAGACCCGTCAGAAGGCTTGCCTGTACCTCCCCTAACTCGGGACTCTCCCAGGCTAAAGTGGCCACCGGGGCAGTTTGTGGAAATCACTTACACAAAAATGTTTGCTGAGGCAATGGATGAACATTATAGTTGGGGCAAAAAATAGACTAACCAGAAAGCTTGGGAGAAGAGGCTGGGGAATGAGATGCTTTGGAAATGCTCCAACAAACTGCTCAAAATCTAGAGTGCTGCTCATGTGCCTGGGGCCATGTACATGCTCAGGAAAGACCTGAGAAGGCCCTACCCTCTCCCCCTGCCCCAACCCCAGCTGACCTGCAGCTCTGCACAAGCTGGAGGTGAAAGGGGGAGGCAAGGGACAGGCCTGCTGTGTGTTGAGGGGGCCCTGACATACAGGGGCCCGGCTGCAAAGACTGGTTTGTTTTTGGTTTTGTTCCAGGCATGTGAGAGTCTCTGTCCAGTCACTTGCTGACCATTAAGCTAATGGGACAGAGATATCAGTGGCCACACAAGACAAAAACATATAGACTTTGCCTAATTCGTCCAGAAACGTCAAACAAACAGCAGCAATTACACCAAACCCTGGGGAGGGGAAGAATCTGATTAGAAGAACACAGGAGTAAATCTTCACGGCCTTGGAGTAGGCAATGGTTTCTGAAATACAACAGAAGCATAAGCAACAAAAGAAAAATAAATAAACTGGACTTTGTCATACTTAAACTCTTTTGTGCATTAAAGGACATTATCAAGCGAATGAAATGATAGCTCATGGGAGGAGAAAAAATTTACAAATCATATATCTGATAAGGGTCTAGTGTCCAGAATATATAAAGAGCTCCTACAACTCAAAAACAAAAAGACAACCCAATTAAAACGTGGGCAAAGGATTTGAAGGACTTCTCCAAAAAAGATACAAAAATGGCTAATAGACACTTGAAAAGATGCTCAGTGTGATCGGTCATCAGGAAAACGCTAATCAAAACGACTTGGTACCACTTTACGTCCATCAGCTTGGTTGTGACCAAACAAATGGAAAAAGGAGTGTCGGCGAGGGCGTGGAGAACTCAGGACCCCCGTACGCTGCTGGTGGGAGTGTGAAATAGTGCAGCTGCTGTGGAGAACAGTTGGGCAGTTCCTCAAAGAGTTAAACATAGACTTACCATGGGATCCAGCAATGTTACTCCAAGAGAAATGAAAGCCTAGGCTCACGCAAAAACATGTACGTGAATATTCACAGCAGCGTTATTTACAATAGCCAAAATGTGGGAACAACCCAACTGTCCATCAGCTGACCAATGGATAAGCAAATGTGCTCCATCTACATACTGGGACACAATCAACCACAAAAAGGAATGAAGTGCTGACACAGGACACAGCACGGATGGACGTTGAAAACATGGTGTAAGTGGAAGAGGCCGGACAGAAAGGAACTGTCCAGAGCAGGCAAATCTGCAGAGACAGAAGGTAGGTTAGTGGTTGCCAGGGGCTGGGGGGTGGGGGAGTGACCGATGCATGGTGACAGGGTTTCTTTTTGTGGTCATGAGGATGCTCTGGCATTAGGTAGTGGAGAGGGTTAAAATACTAAAAACACTGAATTGTACACATTAAAATGGACATTATCATTTCAATTTAAAAAATTGACATCCGGTTCTGTGCATGTCAATGAGCAGGTGTAGTGCGCTAAAGCCTGAGAACCACTGCTTCAACTGCCAAAATCAAGACGTTTCATTGTTGTTAAGGATTTGATGCTCTAACCACTGCCAGGCAAACCTACCACCAGGGCGACTCACAAACCGTAAAGCGGGGGGCGCCCAAGGGGTGTTCGGCATGCAGCCCGGATGCCCACTGACCCTGAGATTTGGGAGGGGGAGAAAACCAGATAGAAGGGGTCGTGGGGAGAGAGCCAGCGTGCCTGCGCAGTCACTGCAGGATCTGAGGGCGAAGGCGCTCAGGGCCCAGCTGTGTTGCTGATGCCTCAGGGTCGGCGTTTCATGCAGCAAATGTCAGTAACATCTGCTGGTGCTGGACACGCGATGCTGGAGCTCATGGCGGGGGAGCCGGGGCACAAGGACGACCGGCACTTCCAACACCGCGAGGCGGGCTCTGTGCAGAGGAGAGGCTGCCCCGAGGGCTTTGCAGGCTCGCTGGCCGGGCAGGAGGTTGGGGAAATCTGAGGAGGTTATGCTGAAAAGGAAGATCCTACTTTCCTAAATGCAGTCAGTTGTTCAGGTCGCGGGAACTTGTTGCAGAGATCCCCCAGGCTGCCGCTTTTCGTCGAAGACCCAGGGACAGCGGCTCGGGATTCCACATCAAGGACGCCAGCGGCTCACAGCCGACCTCCTTCCCAGGCAGCTCAGAGGGGACTCAGCATCTGCCCAGGAGGCAGGCGGGGGTCCTCACAGGAGGCGCCCCACTCTCCGGAGCTGTGCGAGGCCACCGGGAAGGATGGAGCCCCCAGGGCAGGCTCACAAGTTTCTGGGCTGAGGCCGAGGTGTGCCCGAGGGAAAGTGCCACGTGACCTCACGTCTTTTTCCCGTAACTGTCAGAATCAGAGCTGACGGCAGCTCCTGCCTGGAATACCGTGAGGGGCAGAGACAAGTATGGAGTGGGAAAGCCCACCTTGCCTACGCTAGACTGGGGTCCTCCACGTCTTCCTGTCCCCGTGGAGCCACGTGACAAGTCTGTAGCACAGGTTAATCAACTCCTTTTGTAGCCACATCAAATGTGTGCTTCGAATTCTTTGTAGGTAGGGATGACTGATCATTAAAATAACTGGGTAATCAGCCAGATCCTACAACTTTCCTGTAAAGGGTTTTCTTCCCCGGAATATACATTTACAAATATAAACATAACTTACATGTTACTAAGTGTTTTTTTTTGTTGTTGTTGTTGTTTTGCGGTACGCGGGCCTCTCACTGTTGTGGCCTCTCCCGTTGCGGAGCACAGGCTCCGGACGCGCAGGCTCAGCGGCCATGGATCACGGTCCCAGCCGCTCCACGGCACATGGGATCTTCCCGGACCGGGGCACGAACCCGTGTCCCCTGCATCGGCAGGCGGACTCTCAACCACTGCGCCACCAGGGAAGCCCTACTAAGTGTTTTTAAGTCAGGTTCTCTCTTAAGAGACTGACAGTCATTGCTGAGAGCCCTGAAGTGCATCCCTATCTTCTGTGTGGGGCATAAGAGGCATTCAAGTGCCGTGGATTTTAAGAAAAAACCTGACAGCTCAATAGAAAAAATGGGCAAATTGTCACAGAGTTTACAGTAAAGGGAAAACACAGACTTTAAATATGTGAAAAGATGCTCCACTTCATTTCCTTTTTTTAAAATTTATTAATTTATTTGGCTGCCTTGGGGGTTAGTTGTGGCACGTAGGATCTTTTGTTGTGGCAAGAAGGCTTTGTTGTGGCGCACGGGCTCTCTAGTTGTGGCACGCGGGTTTTCTCTCTCTCTAGTTGAGGAGCGCAGGCTCAGTAGTTGTGGCGCGTGGGCTTAGTTGCTCCACGGCATGTGGGATCTTAGTTCCCCGAACAGGGATCGAACCCGCGTCCCCTGCATTGAAAGGCGGATTCTTGACCCCTGACCACCAGGGAAGTCCCTCCAGTGCGTTTCTAGTAGCAAAAATAAACATCTCAAATTACCACGTTGTAAGGTGGGAAGGTTTGATGACACACGTTATTGCCAAGGATATGGGGTCTCTTGGACGTGTTCATTTCTGGTAGATAGTAAACTGGTAAACCATCATGACAGGAGGTGGAGGGTTTGAACTAATCCTACAGGAAGCACCAATGTTTGCCCCTACACCCTAGTGAAAGGGTAAACTAGAAAAACATCTGCCTATGGGATAGGAGGATTACAAGATTTCTCTGCCTGGCTCTACAAGAATATGTGTCGAAAAGCCTACCTGCACAATGGATTTGAGGTTGAAACTTTTGTCTCTGAAACTCAAAGCTAGGAAATTATCCCCCGTGAAAGGTGGTCCCATGTTGGCCATATCCTGGAGACACACATAATCAACTGGGGTGACTCTGTCCCTGGGACACCTGGCAAGGCCCGGGACATTTTTGGTTGTCGTGACTGGGTGTGACTGGCATTGGTGGGAAGGAGCCAGGGGTGCCATGAAACCCTACAGCGCACGTGCAGGACACCCCAGAACAAGGGCAGACCTAGCCCAATGCCATCAGCACCCCTGGTCTGGAGGGACGACTCGCCACTCAAGCCTCATAGCTTCCTGCTGATGAAGCCTCAACTGAGATGAATTTACAAACCGAAATTATAAAATACACAGGGCAAAATCCTACGGGGGCAAACACCAGCAGGCACAGGAATAACGGGATCAGGCTCCTGGGAATTTGAGATGATAGGATTATCAAAAATCTTTACAGACATCAAAGAAGGAATTAAAACCCCAGAGGAAGAAAGACATTATCACAAAGTCCAGGAGGATCTGAATAAGAAAGTAGTTTCCAGAGGTGAACAGATGAGACTGAAAGTAGAGTCTGTCAGGTTAGGGTCAGGGTGAGATCAGGTTGGGGTTAGGGTGAGGTCAGGCTGAGGTCAAGTTGGGTCAGGCTGAGGTCAGGTTGGGTCAGGCTGGGTCAGGTTGAGATCAGGTTGGGTCAGGTTAAGGTCAGGTTCGGTCAGGTTGGGTCAGGCTGAGGTCAGGTTAGGTCAGGTCGGGTCAGGTTAGGTCAACTTGAGGTCAGGTTGGGTCAGCTTGAGGTCAGCTTGAGGTCAGGTTGGGTCAGCTTGAGGTCAGGTTGGGTCAGGTGGAGGCATTCTCTCCCAGGAACCCTCCAAAAGGGGTCAATGGAAGACAGACATCACAGACAAGGACACATAAAGCAAGCAAAGGAGAAAGGAAAATGATCAATTCTGTTTACTAGGAATCCCAGAGAAGAGGTGAAAATAAACCAAGTGACGAAAATGTGGTGAAGATGGAAGACATCCAGCTGCAAAGGCTCAGTGACCAACAGGACGAGGAGATTCCATGCCTGGCGCTTTACAGGGAGACCTGGGGGCTTTAGTCCTCGAAAGGACTGTGTGCTGTGGGACTGGGCTTCGTAGCTACTCTGGGGAAAGACCCCACCGTGTCCGGCACAGCCTCCCTCCCGCTCTCTCAGCTCAAAGCCCCGTGACACTGTAACTGGGGCTGGACACACTCAGCGGTCACCGCAGAAAGGGCCAGGGGCCTGGTCCACTGCCTCCAAGGCAGCTGTGGCCGGAGGAGAGGGAGGCGTCTGCCCATCACACTGTGCGCCCATCGGGTCCTGCCCCAGCTGGTACCCCCGCATTCCGTCCCTGGGTCCTTGGAGCTGTGGGCAGGAGGGAGGCCGGTTAGGGATGCGTCTCCTGGGGGGCCTGCAAGGGAGCGCGGCAGAGGGGCGTGTGTGAATGAAAATGAAAAGGGGGAAAAACACACATGATTAGGAAGGGGTTCCCAAATACCAGAAGGTCAACCCACAGTGGAGGAAATATTTATTCTGTAGCTGAATTTACCAATTTAGGCTTAAAAACATGAACTGGAACAGACTAAAACCTCTTTAGCAGAGATAAAGTTTTGGGTGTCACCAAGCGAAGTATTCTCTAGGAGAGATTTCTTTCCTTGTACAAAACAGACAGCTTCTTGCTTGAAGAAGGTGACCTTTAAAATGAGACCCCTGGCTGTACGTGGGACAAGGGATCCCTGCTGTTGGGCACCCCGCACCCCCCTGTGGCCCCCACGTCCCCGGCCTGTGCACACACTGGTGGACTCCCAGCTGTCAGCACCTGTCTCTTTGCCGGACTCCCTCTGCCTGCCTACCCAGCACAGGCCACAGACGCTTGAGCCTTCGTGCTCCCCGGGGCAGCTCTTGCCATGGTGACATGAAGCCCCTGAGCCCCCGGTCCCGGGAGGGGCCTCAGTGTAGACTCCGGGGTAGGGGTGGGGCGTGGGGGCGGGGCGTGGGGTGGGGTAGGGGGTGGGGCATGGGGTGGGCTGGGGGCTGGGGGTGGGGACTGGGGTACAGGGTGGGGCGTGGGGTGGGCGGTAGGGTGGGGTAGGGGGTGGGGATGGGGATTGGGGACTGGGGTAGGGGTGGGGCATCGGAGTAGGGTGAGGCATGGGGGTAGGGTGGGGGGACCGGGCACCCTGAGGGCACAGGAGGCCCCCAGATGCGTCCAAAAGGTGGGCGTTTGATCTCAGCTTAAAAGCCAGTGGCTTTAGGATCTGAAACATTATTTCACACCGTAAATGTTGCCAGATAGTGAATCCAGTGATTAAAGGCTCTGATAAACTGTTCCCTGCCTCAGTTCTGGTTCGGAATCTTTACAAGTTCAGTTCACACGCCACCTCCTCCCTCACCTCTTCTCACCATCAGCCGCCCGGTGGTTTGCAGGAAAAGGGGGCCGTGACCCGGCCCGTCCACAAAGACCATTCCAGCCTCTCGGCTGGTCTCTCCTTCCAGGTACCTGCTTTGCTTTACAGCTGAAACGCTTAACCTCTGAGCTGACACAGGTTCACGAGAACGAACACATAAGACAGGCCATGTGACAGTATGGAAAAAGTGATCTAAATAAGAAATGCTTTTCTCCAACCAACCAACTAGCAGATGACTGTGGCTGAGCTAGCTTAAAATAAAAATGCATCTAACCTCCTGACAATAAAGAGAACACAGGTTAATATTTGGTGAGCCACTGCATTTTTTGTTTTTCAATTCTTATTGTCCTACCAAGACAAACATCATATGAATTAAGATAAAAATCATCTATGGGTTAAAAACAAAGATCCAAAGGCAAAGAACTAATTTTAAATAAAACATGATTCTTAGGAAATTTCAGCCTTAAAGATAAGTACTCTTAGGACCATTTCTATAATTTCTTTCCAGTTGTTAAACTCCAGTGTGCTCAACTATTTTGTTTCGAAATGCATTTATTTTCTATATGTCAAAGTTACACAAATTACAAAAGGCTTCTAAAGTGTGTGTATGAACAGAGCTCAGACTTGCTGACTAGATCCACTGTTCAGCCGTGTTGTTGACACAAAGATGGAGGATTATTTTTCAGTTATGACTTATGAGAACCACATATAATCTCCAAATCTGTGAGACACATAGACATTTGGTAACTAATAACTCTTATTCACAAAGCATGATGTATATATACAGCAGAGCTGCATATAATGCCCTGAAGATTTTTTTAAAATTAAACTTTCAATTTTGAGCTTGTAGAGATCCTTTTACCCAATTTGTCTAGTGGTAGCATCTCGCAAAACCGCAGGGTGCAGACACGGACACAGTCCAGACACAGAGCATCCATCGCCACCACGGCCCCCCCCAACCCACCTCCAGCCCTCCCAGCCCCACCCTAACCCGGCCACCACTGGTCTGTTCTCTGTCCCTGTACTCCTGTCATCCTGAGAATGGTGTATAAAAGGACTCGCACTGTTATGTAACCTTTGAGGATTGGCTCTTTTCACTCAGCATAATTCTCTGAAGATTCACCGGGTTGTTGCTGTATCAACAGTTCACTCCACGAGCTCTCGTGGTGTGGATGCTCACAGCTCCTTAACCGCCCACGAGGTGAAGGACAGCTGGGTTACTTCTACGATTTGGCTGTTATGAGCAAAGCTGCTATGAACATTTCCATAAAGGTTTTTTCCCCTCTCTGGGTTAGATAGCCAGTGGAGCAAAAGTTTTTACTTTTTTTTTTTTTTTTTTTTTCGGTACGCGGGCCTCTCACTGCTGTGGCCTCTCCCGTTGCGGAGCACAGGCTCTGGACGCGCAGGCTCAGCGGCCATGGCTCACGGGCCCAGCCGCTCTGCGGCATGTGGGATCTTCCCGGACCGGGGCACGAACCCGTGTCCCCTGCATTGGCAGGCGGACTCTCAACCACTGCGCCACCAGGGAAGCCCCAAAGTTTTTACTTTTGATAAAGTCTAATTTACATTTCTTTTTTTTCCTCACTGTGCTTTTGGTATCAAGAATGATGTGCATGATCCAACATCCCCAAGATTTTGTTATTTTTCTAAAGTAAATCGTTTTACATGTTACGTTTAAGTTGGACTTAATTTGACTTACATTTAAGTCTGACTTAATTTGACTTAATTTTTGTATAAGGTGTGGGACTTAGGTGCTCAGCAGGAAAAGACATCTACACCAACTTCCCAGAAGTGGAAGCCCCCAAAGATTTTGAAAGCAAGCTATAAAATGTTTGCTAATCTTGTGACTTATAATAGAATCATTTTAAAGAAATTCTGCCAGCTCTGGAAACAAGTTACAACAAAATAAAACCAATGTAATTTTTCCTCTAAAAATTTTACAATTTACTTAAATCATATGCATGGAGCATCTAGTGTGTCTTCATGTTCTAGGTGCTCAGTATCTTACAAATTTTTTGGAAGCTGCGTCTAAATATAAATATGTAAACAGATGTTTTAGGTGTCCATTGACTCTGATTTCTAGACAAATATTTTTTCTAAAATTATTCTTAGACGAGCAGTCACAGAAAGTGGCTCTAGTCTCCCCAGGATGACTCAGAATTTTAATAGCAATCTTCACCTACATTCTACCCAATTCTGAGGGAACATCCGGCCTTGGTTCCAGCAGCTTGTGACACCCGCCACCCACCTTGTACCGGTACCCGGTGGCAGTAATGTGCCAGTTCTCACTCAAACCCCTCTGTTCAACCTCTGCCTTTTGGGGATTTGAAATCAATAAGCCTAGACTGGGTTAATTTACCTCTAAGTGTTTATTAAGCTCAGATAGTTCTACTGAATAAATAGGAAAGAAATATCTGATCTGCTCAGAGCGTGGACATGAACACGCCCAGCATATCTTGTAGGTTCGTACAGCTAAACGCTTTCTCTTTCTACTGCAATCGCACTTCAGCACCTGGGACCACTTCTTCCCACTGAAGAACCGTTTCTCACCAGAAGCGGCTCATTTCTGATGGGAACAGGCCAGGTCCAATGTGAGATCAGACACCATGTGCCAGAAAGCAAAGCAGAGCTCCAGTGTGAAAGGGCATGTGTCAAAGGTCGAGGGTGGCACAGTCCTTCAGGCAGACTTTGAAAGTCTAAACACATAGTGACTGGACTTAAAACACGAGCAGTAAAGCCCTCGAGTCTATGGTACATACAGTCTACACAGTGACAAAGAGAGGAAGAAAGAGGAAAAACACTCACCGTCGGAAAACAAGACATCCGCACGGTGCTGGCTACCAGGTCATCGAGAGGGGGGCGGGCTTCACGACGGGTGCGAACCATGTCCACCCCTAATCCCGTAGCCGAACTTGGTGCCAAGGGTCTGGGCTGTGGTGAAGGTGCAGCGGTCAGAGTCTCCAGCAGCCGTCCAGCTCTGCCCTGGGCAAGGACGAGCTCCAACAGGTGTCCAGACCCAAGTCCCTGTGTCTGGAGGATACGGGAAGAGGAAGAGACAACTGGGGTCTTCAGAGTCAATGACCAGGGAAAATAAAAGGTGGGAGGGATGTTCTAGAATGTGGGGTAAAGGAGATCAAGAGACATAACCAAATGAAGTACATAAACCTTGATTAGATTTTATCCAAAAAACCCTACAAAACACAGTTTTGGGACAACTGGGGAAATCTGAATTTGGACCTGATATATTCATTATTGTTAACTTTCTTAGGTGTTACAGTGGAATTTGGTTACAGAAGAGAATGACCTTATTTTTAGTAGATGCATGCTTAACTATTCAGGGATAATTGTCTTGGTTTCTGTAAACTACTTCCAAATGGTTCATACATTTCATATATATATGGACACACACATATGTATACACACATTTCATATATATATATATATATATATATATACTTCCACACAGATGGCTAGGTTTTCACTGTACTACTCTTTCAACTTCTTTGTACGTTTGAAATTTTTCACTTAAAAAGAGCTAGGAAAGGGCCTCCCTGGTGGCGCAGTGGTTGAGAGTCCGCCTGCCGATGCAGGGGACACGGGTTCGTGCCCCGATCCCGGAGGATCCCACATGCCGCGGAGCGGCTGGGCCCGCGAGCCATGGCCGCGGAGCCTGTGTGTCCGGAGCCTGTGCTCCGCAGCGGGAGAGGCCACAGCAGTGAGAGGCCCGCGTACAGCAAAAAAAAAAAAAAAAAAAAAAAAAAAGAGCTAGGAAAGGGGCTTCCCTGGTGGTGCAGTGGTTGAGAATCCGCCTGCCAATGCAGCAGACACGGGCTCAAGACCTGATCCAGGAAGATCCCACATGCTGCGGAGCAACAAAGCCCATGTGCCACAACTACTGAGCCCACGAGCCACAACTACTGAAGCCCGCACACCTAGAGCCCGTGCTCCGCAACAAGAGAAGCCACTGCAGTGAGAAGCCCGCGCACCGCAACGAAGAGTAGCCCCTGCTCGCCGTAACCAGAGAAAGCCCGCGTGCAGCAATGAAGACCCAACGCAGCCAAAAATAAAATAAAATAAATACATTTAAAAAAGGAGCTAGGAAAAAGCAGCCCCCTGCCAAAACCAACAAAACGTAATTCTAATGACATTACTTTTCGCCTCACAAAGCAGGACGCAGAACAACATACGCCTCCATTTTTATTTATGGAAACATTAATAATGATTATGCTGTGTCAGCTAGTCTGGGCCACGGGGTGCCCAGATATTTGGTCAAACACTTTTCCAGGTGTTTCCACCGAGGCGTTTTTGAATGAGATTAACATCTAATCTGTAGAGTAAAGCAGACTGCCCTCCCTGACGTGGGTGTCTTACATCTTATGTCTTAGCATGAAGGTTTTTTTTTTTTTTTTTTGCGGTATGCGGGCCTCTCACTGTTGTGGCCTCCCCCGTTGCGGAGCACAGGCTCCGGACGCGCAGGCTCCGGACGCGCAGGCTCAGCGGCCATGGCCCACGGGCCCAGCCGCTCCGCGGCATATGGGATCCTCCCAGACCGGGGCACGAACCCGTATCCCCTGCATCAGCAGGCGGACTCTCAACCACTTGCGCCACCAGGGAGGCCCAGCATGACGGTTTTTATTTTTTTTTTTTTATTTTTTTTTTGCGGTATGCGGGCCTCTCACTGTTGTGGCCTCCCCCGTTGCGGAGCACAGGCTCCGGACGCGCAGGCTCCGGACGCGCAGGCTCAGCGGCCATGGCTCACGGGCCCAGCCGCTCCGCGGCATATGGGATCCTCCCAGACCGGGGCACGAACCCGTATCCCCTGCATCGGCAGGCGGACTCTCAACCACTTGCGCCACCAGGGAGGCCCCCAACATGAAGGTTTTTAAAGATAAAAACCCTGCTATGTGGCCAAGCCCGCTGCCTCTCGGCCCTGCAAGGTCCCCGCTCCACCGACGCCCGACACCGGGACCCTGCTTCTGCTGCTGGTGGCGCTTCTGGGCTGGCAGCTTACGTCGGCTGTGGGTCACCCCACCTTCCTTTCCCTTCCTGGCGTCTGCCAACTGCGCTAGGACAGAGCCCGCACACCCTCCGACACAGAGGCCCCGGTCAAGGACTCAGCTTTGCTTGTGTGGATCTGCCTTTGTGCTGTTTCAGTCAGAACCGACCACACTGGTCTTGACCACATGGGCCAAATGACTCTCTTACACATATTGACTTGTCCATTATTCATTCACTTTTACAGCACACTTTGACCTACTCCTAATGGCTCCTGTCCGTCCATGGGGATTTCCGCGCAAGTTTGTTTCTTTTAAGGTACGGTGGCCACAGATCTGGGTTTTGTTCTATAAACTCGTCCTTACTAATTTCTCACTTTGCAGACATCACTTACACCGTGGGTGTCGAAAGAAAAACAATGAGAATCACAGCGGAAGTTCCCAAGGACCGTAACAGTCACATCTACCTGGAGCAGGAGAGAGTTAGGTTACGTGGTGAGATAGCCTCAGTTCATTATAAGCTTGAGAAACACTGAGAAAAGTTATACAACATCCTTCCCGGCCAGTTTTTGAGGGAAATCAGGCCTCTGCCTGCCCCACCGACGGGGAGGTGCCAGCTGGCAGGAGAGCAGGTGAGGTGGAACCGTCCCAGCTCTCGCAGGGCCGGCACGTGCTGCGATGAGGGGACAAGCCAAGACCGTATTTCTTGGAAAACAACACACATAAATGTGTGAACACCTGGTAAGCCTGCCAGGTGCTGCACACAGCGAGATTCCCGCATGTAGGCGGGAAAACCCGGGACGGAGCCAGAAGCCAGGTGCCCGGGCCAGTTACTTAAAAGTTACTTAAAATCTCTCAGGGTCTCAGGGTCCGGTTGGTGAATCAAGGGATTGGATGAGATGATCCCTAGGCCTCTTCCAGACTCAAGGTCCATAAATACCAGATAAGAGTGGAAAAGATGGAAAGCCTGGCCTCTTGGAAAAAAGCAAAAGGGAGCGGGAAGATGGAGGGGGCGTGTAGCAGCAACACCTGAAGAAGAGAGAGACCTGGGCAGGTGGGGGACACCTGGGGGCAGGTGGACACAGTTCCACCGGGGGGCTAGCACCCTCGACCACCAGCCCAACTTTCAGTCCGTGTCCTGGGATGAAATGATGTTTCCCCTGTGCCCTCTGTGTCCTGGGATAAGGCAGCCCCGAGGAGAATGAGGTCGGCTGGGGCCTGGGGCACCCAGGGGACAAGGATGGGATGGGACAGTGGACACAGGCTCTCTGGGGGCCCCGAGTTCTTCATTTTGCCACCACCCCACTCTTCTCTACTCAGAGTTCCTCGTGGCCATCTCTCTTCGTCTCTGTCTCTTTCTTTGTCTCTTGTCTCTTTCTCGCTTTGTCTCTTGTCTCTTTCTCGCTTTGTCTCTGTCTCTGACTCTGTCTTTCTCTCTCTCTGTCTTTCTCTCTCTGTCTCCGGCTCTCTCCTTCCTCCCCAGCACAGCCTCAGGCTCCGGGGAGCTGTCCGGCGGGGACCGGCGTCCGAGCGGCCAGCCCACCCGCTGGTTCTTTCCCCCAAGCTCTATCCTCCTCCCTCTTGTGCATTAACCTCTGAGGAAATCGCTGTTTTCAGGTGTCCACATGTTGAGACTCTTTAGGCGATGGTTTTGATTCGATGAGCCCATTCTCCCCGGGGGCGTCTGGGCCACACGCAGGACCCTCTTACTGTGGGCTGGTCCCCCCGTCGGGGCTCACCCCAGGGAGCCCTCTTCCAGAGCTGCTATCTCCCAGGCCATCTGCCGGGGCTTCTCCAACCCCTGAAACGACAGGTCGGCCCTCCTTTAGGGCGCTGTGTCTGGACCTTGGCTGGTCATGGACTCCTTACAGAATCCAGGAAGCACGGTTCACTGCCCCGTAAAGTACACGGTCAGTCTGGGGTTCTGAGGACCCTCTGAAATCTGCCGTGGTCACAGGGCCCCACGATCCCAGGGGAATGTTTTTGTTTATTCCAATTACCCACTTAGTGACATCGTGATGGTTATTGTACTTTTCCCCAATCAGCGTTCTCACTCGCGTCTCCAAGGTGTGCAGATGCTCTGAGTGCAGGGCTTTGACAAGACAAATGGAAACACAATAGCTTCTCAGAACTTGTTCCTTTCTTACCTCCTCTCGGTCTCCCATCAGTGACCTAGACAGACACTCGGCGTATCGCTCTATAAATGTAAGAACTGTCACCTCCAGGCTCAAACGCAAGGCCCCTGAGCACGTCTTCCCTGTTTCAGGGCGAGGGTTCTTTCTGGAGGCCAGTGTGCATCCTGTGTCCTCACCTCGCCTCGCCCCCCCAGTTATTCCCTCTTCCAAGCCCCCCGTGGGCTCTTTCTAATCAGCAGAAGAACAATTCACAGATGGACACCCCTGCCCCCAGCACAGCCGCTTCTGGCCCTCGCTGCTGGGCGAGAGTCTGCACCACGCGCACCTGCCCCCGCCCCCCAGAGCGCTCGGCGGGTGAGCAGCGCGTCCCTCTGGAAGCCTCTGCTCTCTGGGCCCACCCGGGGCTTCCCGGCTCTCCCCGCTGCCCCCACAGGCCCGACGCCCTCCTGGACGACCGTGAGCTATGCCCTTGCACGTTGTAAATGAGCTGGCCCCGAGTGGAGGAGCCGCCAGAGCAGAAGCCCAGGGGTCACCAGGGCTCAGGCCACCTGCCCACCGCTCTCGGCCACCCGGAGCCCAGCAGACCCGTGTGTGCACTGCAGCACCTGCCCGTGGCCCAGGCCTCTGGGCGCACTCAGGCCCCGGGCTCTGTTGCGTGATGCACAGGACGAACGGTCACTTCAGAGGCGGTCCGGGCCTCACCCTCAGCAGGGTTAGGGTCTCTGGATCCTCAGCACAAACCTCCTTACGGGCTTCAGTGCATCTCCTTGTGCCGTGAGCCTATGGGCTGGAAGAGCATCTTGTGTTCCAGGACAACCATAACTGCTAAGTCTGCTTCAGTGCGTAGCTGAGAGGATTATAATTAGTACATCTGTATGCAGATGTCCGTTACATCCATTTTTTTCTCTGAAATAGCTATTTGCATAGGTGCTTTTGCTTCTGGAGCCCAGAGGAGAGGGGCTTCCACCCAGCCTCGGAGCTGCGGCACCAGCAGGGAGAAGGGAGTCGCCCCATCCCTTACACATGGTTTCCTGGTTTCCAGCCTGTGATTTGGAGGAAACATCGCCCCGAGGGAGGGGTTCACACTGGCATTCTGTCTCTCTGCAGCGTGTCCCAAATCCATCCTGAGCATCTCTCGGGGACGGTGAATGCACCCTCAGTGTGTCAAGGGGCTCCCAGTGGGTTCGTCCCCACCCCTATCAATTTCTAAACCCACATAATAAAAGCTCTTGAATGGTCTAAAATAGACCCCGAAGTTTGAGAGCCGCTGTCCTGAGCTAGCGAGCTCCCTGGCCCTGCCCCGCTGGTGGGGGCCTGAGCTCTCGCTGGGCCCCGGGGGGCTTCCCGAGCTAAGAGGCTGAGCCTGCGGTCCAGCCTGGCCCTGGACACCGACCCCAGAGCAGATGTTTGTATTGGACGGAGCTACTGAAACTGCAGTGAATGGAAAGATGATGGTTTGAAATTCTCGTGGGTCACGGCCGCTACCCGCTACCGCCCACTGCCCATCACACAGGGGGTCGGGGGGGGGCATCCCTGTGTGGACCAGTATCCCCAGCACCTGAGAGGAGGGGCTGCAGCTTGAGGGCACAGGGCTGGCCCAGACCAGCCCCCAGACCCTCCAACTCCAGCTCCGGGGCCCCTGGACGCTCTGGGGCCTTAAGTGAGGGTCCCCAGGCTGGTCCCCAGAAGGAGGCTCAAGGCCTCCACCGCATCCCCATAAAAGACCAGAGGCCCCCAGTGATCCCAGTAAGAGCAGGCGGCCTCCTCACAGGCTCCAAACATCAGATCTCAGCTCCCTGAGCAGGAAGTGAACAAAGCAAAGTTTCTAGATAATTGAATTTTTACTTTTTAGTCAGGACAATTCTTAATTGGTAATTCCTTCTTCAAATCAATTTTATTAAACAAGTAATTAATCATTCCCACACCTTCTGCAACAGGATGTGATGCACGTAGCTGGACCTCCGTGTGAGCCCCTGCGAGGCTGAGGGACACCGCTGTGCTGTCACCTTCTCCAGGGAGTCCCGACAGCAGGGGACTCCTGTGCACCCCGAACCCCTCACGGAAGGAGCAGTGCACCTCAGGAGAAGGGGTGCTGCCTACTCTCTGCAGAAATAAGTCTTCAATCCAAGTCTGAAGCGATTGCCTCACTGTGAAGACCTCACGCACCAGAAATTCTCTCTCCGGTTCAGCCGCGGTGTTTCTGCAAAATATCAGAAACAACCCAACTAACTGCCCACACAGAGGAGAGTGACCGAGTAACTACCGTGGTCCACACCGTGAGGGACCAGCAGCTGCAAAGAGAACGAGGACGATGTCTGCAGCCGGGCGTGATGCCTTCCGGGACGTGTGTTCAAAGGCACATCTGGAGACGCACAGGCTAGTGAGACCGAGGCATATAACATAACACGCACAGGGCCTGCCTGTGCAGGAGACATTTAGGAAGAATAAGCAGAAACCACAGGGACTGGTCCCCGGCTGGGCAGGTGGGGAGGACAGGGCGGAGGCCTCCCCTGAGCTCCCAGAGCCACACGCTCCACGTTCCCTTTGCCACCAACGACCAACAGTCAGGTGGGAGAGAAAACAGTAAGAGCCTCACAGCAGGGGTGGGAGGAGGACACGAACCCGCCCGAGAAGCCGTGGGAAACAGCACTGATGGCTGTGAGGCCACAGACAAAAGAGCTGGGCGTGAAAGGCTGTGTCGAGCAGGTAAACTCTCAGGCTGAGAACATCCTTCTGAAGTGTCAGCAACTCGATATGCAAAGAAAAACTGGAACTTGCAGACTCAGGAGATGAAGGAGAAACACAACCCAGACGTGGGAGGGATCCGAGAGTCCTGGAGCGCAAGTGAGAACGGGCGACGCCGGAACGGGCTTCAGCGCGGTCACCATGCAGGACCAGGGTTGATTCCCTGGTTTCACTGTGTTTTTGCAGAAGATCTTAACATGAGGGGAAGCTCAGTGGGGATACAGGAAAACTCTGTGCTAATTTTTCAGCTTTTCTGGAAGTTTAAAATAGTTCAAATAAGAAGGGTTTTTTAAATCTAATGTTTTCTGTTTAAACCCTGAGGCACTGGAATGAAAAGCACCTTGAGTCTGAATTTGATGAGTTTCACTTAAGCCTTCACACCCCCTCCCCAGGTATCAGTGCTGGGATTTCCTCAAAGGCAAAACCTCCAGACGCTCAGCCCACTTCTAGTGTGGCCTATCAAATCCTAACAACGCTTTCTGCAGAAATCAGAAACCATCCTAAAATTCACAAGAAACACCAGAGACTCTGAACAGCCAATCTTACAAAAGAAGAGCAAAGTCAGAGGTCTCACACTCCAATTTCAGAACATACCACAAAACTGCAGTAACTAAGAGTGTGGTCCTGGCACATGGACATAATCGAGAACCCAAAACAAAGCCTCACAATCACAGTCAGTTGATTTGGACATGGGTGCCGGGTCCACTCAATGTGGAAAGGACAGTCTTGTTAACAAACGGTGTTGGGAACACTGGACAGTCACGTGCAAAAGGATGAACTTGAACTCCTACCTTACACCACATGTAACACTTCACTCAAAATGGGTCAGTGATCTAAGTTTAAGAGCTAAAACTATAAAAATTAAATAAGAATGGGGTCAAATCTTCACGATCTTAAATCTGGCAATGCTTAAATATGACACAAAAAACATACACAACAAAATCTAAAAATAGATCAATTGGACTTGATTAAAATTAGACTTTGGTGCATTGAAAGACTCTATCAGCAGAGTGAAAAGACAACCCACAGAACCAGAGAAAATATTTGCAAATCACATACCTCATCAGGGTTTAATATCGAGAATATATAAAGAGTTCTTACAACTAAACAACAAAAAGAGAAACAATCCAGTTTTAAAATGGGCAGAGCCCTTGAATAGACATTTCTCCAAAGAAGGCAAACAGCCAAAAAGCACGTGAAAAGATGCCACACATCCTTAGTCCCTGGGGAAATGCAAACCAAACCCACAGTGAGATTCTATGGGGATGACTTTAGTCAGACAGACAGACAGTGGCAAGCACTGACTGGAATGTGGAGAAATTGGACGCCCACACAGCGCTGGTGGGAATGTAAAATGGTGCAGCCTCGGTGGAAAACAGTTTGATGGTTTCTCAAAAAAGTAAACACAGAATTACCATATGACCCGGCAATTCCACTCCTAGGTATATAACAAAATAATCGAAAGAAGGGACTCCAACAGTTATATGTCAGCCAATGTTTGCAGCAGCATTATTCCCAATAGCCAAATTGGGAGCAACCCTCAACAGATGAACAAATAAACAATGTGGTCCATCCATGCGAGGGGATATTTCTCAGTCACAGAAAACATGAAGTACCGACACCTGCTACAACATGGATGAGTCTTGAAATCATTGTGCTAAGCGAAACAAGCCAGACTCAAAAGGACCAATATTGTATGAAACAGCTAGAAGAGGCAAATTTGTATAGACAGAAAGTAGATTAGAAGTTACCAGGGGATGGGGTTTCCCTGGTGGCGCAGTGGTTAAGAGTCTGCCTGCCAATGCAGGGGACACGGGTTCGAGCCCTGGTCTGGGAAGATGCCACGTTCTGTGGAGCAACTAAGCCCATGTGCCACAACTATTGATCTTGCCCTCTAGAGCCCACGAGCCACAACTACTGAAGCCCACATGCCTAGAGCCCGTGCTCCGCAACAAGAGAAGCCACCCTGATGAAAAGCCCGCGCACTGCAACTAGAGAAACCTGCACACAGCAATAAAGACCCGATGCAACCAAAAATAAATAAAATAAAAATAAATTTTTTAAAAAAGAAGTTACCAGGGGCTGAAGAAGGAATTATTGAAATAGGGAATTATTGCTTAATGGGCACAGGGTCTGTTTGGGGTGATGAAAAAATTCTGAAAATAGTGGTGATGGTCACACAACATGGTGAGTGTAGTTAATGCCACAATAGTACAGTTTAAAATGGTTTAAACAGCCAACTCTACGCTTTACATGGTGGGGAGCCTCCAGCTGTGGCCTGAACTGACTCGTGACCCCGACCGGTGACACGGCCCCGATGCAGCCCAACCAGAGCAGACAGCAGTCGCCAGCTGCACGTCGCCTGTGTAGACCATGTGCTCAGCATGGTACCCGGTGTGGACCCACATCCGTGAGTGATGGGACCTGGGGTGTGTATGGAGGAGCCCTCCCCATCTGCTCACAACGCTGTGGCCTGAGTCCCAGCTGTACCCGATCGGCCACCAAGGAAGTTCCCAGGACAGTGAGGCCAAGTGTCCTGCCCTAGGGCAGGTGCCCGGGACAGCCAGGTGGTGCCAGCGGAGGAGTCGTCCCAGGTGGCCACGGCCTGCGGGGTCCTGCCTGCGTTGTCCTGCCCAGCGTCCCTCTGCCGGCTTCTCCCATAGCCAGTGCCCTGTGGGCATGTGGCCTTTTCCGCTGGCCTCCCCACGTGGCCACTGCCCCTCGCTGGCCTCGAGTCCAGGGCGTCTCACCTACACCCCCCTCTGCCATGGCTGTGATCTCTCTGCTCTTCTTACTTTGCTTCTTTCATCTCTTGAGTATTTGCAGATGCCTCAGTTTCTTGTTTGACACACGTTCGCTGAGGTGCTATACCGCCAGGCACCGGGCTGGGCCCTGGGCTCCGAGGGGCTGGACCGAGAGTCACAGGTGATCCCAGCAGCCTGGCCAGACCTCGGGCTGCTGGACGCCCACCTCTGCTCCCTGGGAGCGGCTCACCCTGAAAGCGGCACGCAGAGCGCCACGGCAGCCTTCTGGAGTCTTCAGGACAAGGTTCTGTCTGGGGACACAGAGGCTCTGCAGGTTTGGGCTGGTTCAGCATCGCACGTCCCCAGAGGTGATGACTTAGCTGCTCTGACAGCAACCCACATTCTCCGTAATTAGGACCCCTTAGGAGATGCCTTCGCAGCCCTTAAGCGATTTTGTGGGGGAGCCCCCGCTGTGACTTCAGCCTTCAGAAAATAACATTTTTAGAAGAAATGCTGCTTCCTGTCAGCAATGGGAAGACTTTTTCCCCCTTCTCCTTTATCCACAGCTGCTATAGATAAAAATGGGTCAAAATAAGTAAAAACTGACATCCTGCTCCTGCAGAGTCACAAGGGCTCCCTGCCACGTGGAGGCCCCCTACCACGTGGAGGCCCCCTGCCATGTGGAGGCCCCGTGCACCCCCCTTCAATGGGGCGCCAGCCATGAGGCTCCTGAAGGGACCAGGCATCAGTCAGTGATAGGAGATCCCTTCCTGGGAAACATCTGTGTTGGTTACATTTTCTCCTCTGGGAAGTCAGTTCCTCGGAGGCAAAGGGCACTAGCAGTAAGGATGTGTCCCAATCGTGGTCCCACCTCACTGGACAGAGTTCACCGGGGACACGGCTAGACCAGAGGTGGAGGGGGGCTCCATCCGCAGCGGAAGCCCAGAGGACCTCCGGGCAGAAGCAGCGGGAGGGAGGCTCAGCAGCAGGGCCCCAGGAGAGGGGGCATGTGTGGGGAGGGCCGGGGATGGGGGCGGGGGCGGGGGCACAGTGCCTGAAAGGGCTGCTGGTGCGGCCCCTGCTTTACAAGCTGGGCTGTATCCAGGCCCGGCCGTTGTAAATGAAAGAAACTTCCATGTACAAGATACTTAGGGATACACCCGACCAAGGAGGTAAAAGCCCATTCCCTGAGAACTACAAAAGGTTGTTAAAGGGAATGAAAGAAGACACAAATAATTGGAAATATATCCCATGTTCATGGACTGAAAGACTTAATATGATTATGATATCTACACTACCCAAAGCGATCTGCAGCTTCAGTGCAATCCCTGTCAAAATCCCAATGAGGTTTTTTGCAGAAATAGGAGAGCCATCCTGAAGTTCATGTGGGACCTCAAGGGCCCCGAAATAGACAAAACAATCTTGAAAAAGAACAAAGGTGGAGGCCTCACACTTCCTGATTTCAAAACTTACTACAAAACTGTAGCAAACAAAACAGCGCATCACTGACATAAAGGCGGATTTATGACCAACAGAATGAATCGAGAACCCTGAAATAAACCCTCGAATACATGGTTAAATGGTGCCAAGACCATTCAATGTGGAAGACCATCTTTTCCACAAATGGTGTTGGGAAAACTGGATATCTGTATGCAAAAAAAAAAAAAAAAAAAGGAAGCTGGATCCTTACCTTACACCATATAAAAAAATTAGCTCGAAATGGATCAAAGACCTAAACATAAGAGCTAAAACCATAAAACTCTTAGAAGAAAACGGAGCTTTTCTTCTAAGCTTCATGACATTGGATTGGTAATGATTTCTTGGATATGACATCAAAAGCACAAGTAAAGAAAGGAAAAGTAGATTAACTGGATTTCGTCAACATTAAATAATTTTGTTCACCAAAGAACACTATCAACAGAGTGGGAAGACAGCCCACAGATCAGATGATAAGGAGAAAATATTTTCAAGCCACATATCTGATAAAGGACTGGTATCTAGAATATATGGAGAACTCCTACAGCTCAAGGACAACCTAAAAATCCTATTTTAAAAACGGACAAAGGACTTGAATAGATATTTCTCCAAAGAAAAAAATATAAATGGCCAATAAGCACATGAAAAGATGCTTTAACAACACTAATCATTAGAGAAATGAAAATCAAAACCACAATGAGATACTACTTCACATCCATTAGGGTGGCTATTATAAAGAAAACAAACAAACAGAAAAAGAGTATTGGTGAGGATGTGGAGAAATTTGAACCCTTGGGCACTGGAGGTGGGAATATAAAATGGTACAATCACTGTGGAAAACAGTACAGGGATCCCTCAAAAAATTAAAGAGTCACTGTATGGTCCAATAATGCCAGTTCTGTGTATCTACCCAGAAGAATTGAAAGCAGGGACTCGAACAGATACTTGTGTGCCCACGTTCACAGCAGCGCTGTTCACAACAGCCGAAGGTGGAAGCAACCCAGGTGTCCATCAGCCGACAGGTGGATCAGCAGCAGGTGGTGACAGACACAGGGAATGTTATCATGTTACGTTACAAAAAGGAAAGAAATTCCGCTACAACGTGGACCAACCTTGAGAACACGTGCTAAGTGAAAGAAGCCAGTCACAAAAGGGCAAATATTGTAGGAGGTCCCTGGAGGAGTTAAATTCAGAGACCGAAAGCAGGATGGGGCCGGGGGCCGGGGGAGGGGAGAGGAGTGAGTGCTTCACGGGGACAGCGTCAACTGGAAGATGAGAACGTTCTGGAGACAGAGGATGGGGATGGTTACACAGGAATTCAAATGCATCTGATGCCACTGAATTGTACACTTAAAAATGGTTAAAATGGTAAATTTTACGTTATGTATCGTTTACTGCAATGAGCCATGTAGTCGCCTAGATCTTATCACTGATTAGTTTTCAGATTACAGGGATCATGAAGAAAGCACTGTTTATAGACGCCCAAAACGTGACACTTAGGTCATGTTTAAGGAGCCCTGGCCGTGGCAGCTGTACTTTCGTTTTGGTACACCCGGTGGTTCCGCAAGCTTTCCTATTTCCATTCTTTTTTCTCAGCTAAAATGTCCCTCTCAGAAGACTGCTTCAGAAAACCCAGAGCAGACTGTGCACAGTTCACGTTCGCAGCGATGCGCGCTAGATTCGCTGGAAAAACCCGCTGTCTTGTGTTGTGAGGTCATAAGCAGGGACTCTCAGCTTCCCAGAAACTGACAACTACCCCCTCCCTAGGGGGCCCCCCGCCTGTTCTCTTGGGGGCCTCGCAAGCTTGCGGCGTCTGAGGGGCACGAGGATGTCCCTGTGGGACCACAGCTGGCAGCTGTACCACTTCTCCCAGGATGTGGTGGGAACCGGGGCTGGAGGCTGACCTGGACTCAGCACAAAGGAGGCTATTCTGGGAGGCCTCAGGGTCTCCCGCAGGGGTCAGCCTGCCGACAGGTTCAGCTCCGGTCCCTGGGCTCCTCCTTGGCGTGCACCCCGAGACCCCCTCCTTCCCCTCCCAGCTGTGTCCCCCTCCCCAGGTCACACTCCTGCTCCCACTGAGGCTGTGCCCAGAGGCCCTTGGGGAATTGCCAGGGTCGGGCACCTGTCCAGATACTTGAGCTTTAACCCGTGGGATCATCCACAGATGAACGTGTCAGCCCCTTCACCACGACCCCTACAGTCTGAGTAACTCATCAGTGACAAGAGCACAAGTGCCCTGTTCTTTTGAAGTTATTCAGGATAAATAATAAAGGAGCGCAGCTGATAGAGCCACACACACCCGAGGCCCCGAGTCTCAACCCTCCTGTCTGCTCCCAAAGCTGGGCTGCCACGGCTCCGCAGGCGTCACACCTGGTGTTCCTCCCATCAAGGTCAACACCTGCCGCTCGGTTCCAGAGACCCAGCCAAGAAGGACGTAAGGGCTCTTGTCTCCAGCCCGGGGTCCGAGGGTCGAGGCCTGCTCCTCGAGAGCTATGTGACATTGCAAGTCGACTGCCGGCCCTGTGTCCGTTTCTCCACCCGCGACGGTGAGGGTCAGTGACGGCACCCGTGTC
This sequence comes from Mesoplodon densirostris, assembly GCF_025265405.1. Lineage (NCBI taxonomy): Eukaryota > Metazoa > Chordata > Mammalia > Artiodactyla > Ziphiidae > Mesoplodon > Mesoplodon densirostris. Next base: position 89,749,822 of record NC_082675.1, on the reverse strand, counting down.
ACTGGGTAGGGAACCAGCGAGGCCATCGCTGTTCATTTCAGGCGGTGCCATCACCTTCCTGCAGCCCAGATGTGACCATTTCAACGATGACAACAAAGCCCATGTGTTTGCCTGTGGGACTGCAGGCAGGTCCTGCCAATGGGCCGCTGCTCTCCGATGGCCCAGGGGTACCCAGGCCCTGGGGCCAGTTCTGAATGAGGCGTCCAGATCAGGTGAGGCTGTGTGGACGCACAGCAGGAAACTCCGTTGACTGGGGAGGGGCTGCCGCACACCATGATCGACTTGGGGTGAACTGGTATCATTTAATTTTTATACAGCTTGCTGTTAACAGAGTCCCCAAAATAAACAGTTGTGCCACTTGCTTCAAGAACATTTTCTCTTCAGTTCAAATAGTTTCTTTTTAAAATATATATATATATATATATATATATATATATATTTAAAATTTATTTATTTTGGGCTGCATTGGGTCTTTGTTGCCGCGCGGGCTTTCTCTAGTTGTGGCGAGCGGGGGCTACTCTTCGTTGTGGTGCGCGGGCTTCTCATTGCGGTGGCTTCTCTTGTCGCAGAGCACGGGCTCTAGGCGCATGGGCTTCAGTAGCTGTGGCACGTGGGCTCGGTAGTTGTGGTTCACGGGCTCTAGAGCACAGGCTCAGTAGTTGTGGTGCACGGGCTTAGTTGCTCTGCAGCATGTGGGATCTTCCCAGACCAGGGCTCGAACCCGTGTCCCCTGCATTGACAGGCGGATTCGTAACTACTGCGCCACCAGGGGAGGGAAGGGAAGCCCCCACCTAGTTTCTTACCTTAACAATGCATACTTGTTCTAAGAGGGCGGGAGAGCTGGTGGGGGGGCGGGGACGAGGAGGAAGCAGGGAGGGGCTCAACAGGCCTAGGGCAGCCCCGAGGGAGGGGACTCCACGACCTGGGCGCCTCACCTGTGGGTCCCACCCAGCGGGTTCCGTCGGCACCTCCGTAGGGTGGCCCGGATGGACCTGGGGTGGGAGAACAGATGGGGGTCCACTGCCCCTCGCACTCACGACTGGGATGACGGCCAAGCAGCGGCCAAGTCTTCCTGGGGGTGTGTGGCAGAGGCAGCGAGCGAGCAGGCCCCTCGGAGCAGCCCCGGTCAGGAGGGGGCAGGGGGCTGGGGGCCGCTCCCGCCAGAACCTTCCGTCAGGGAAGAGCCCACACAGCCTGATCCTAGCAGCTTCCTGGCAGCCCTCCCGGCACTGGGCCTTTCCAGCAGCCGCCTTCCAGGGGGCCACGCAGGGCGGCTGGACCCTGTCTCAGGTACGTGGCATCCTGAGCATCGCAGGGTCCTAAGGAGGCTCCGAACTTTTCACGGGAGGATGTGAATGTACGTGGTTCCCGGCATCCCGAGTCCCCGAGACGACACGCCCCGCCCCTGAGCTCCCGCCCAACCCACCCCATTCGGTCCAGCTGCTTCGACGGCACTAGAGGGTTAATTTCGCTCAAACAGAGCACTAGGATCCCACCGCGATCCAGCTCCCAGCAATGAGGGAGGCATCTGTGCCTCGTCCACCCCGCAAAAGCCCCAGGTGTCACTGGTCAGCTGCTGGGTGCGGAGGAGGTTTGTCAGAAAGGCGTGGGACGAGACTTCCCACCACGGACGCAACACTTTTCTTTTCAGCCACAAGAAGGATATGTTTTGATGTTTCTTATTCATCTCTACATTAATTTGCATAAATGAGTCTTAGACGTTCATCTTCATAAAGAATAATGTTCCAATTATAAACCTAAGCCATGGGAAAAGTGGAAAATTGGACAGTACACTAGCATAGAAGGAAGGATTACCTTTAATCCCATCACCACTGACAACCGACGTAGATCCGGGGGTCCTCCCCCACTTTCTTTCCGTATTCTGACACAGTTGGCTGAGTTGACCTCTGGCTGCTGGCAGCTGCGGTGGGCATGGTGCCCGGCGGGGAGGGAGATGGACGGGTGTGTGCCTGCAGGCCCCGCGTCCACAGCAGGAGAGGCAAGAAAGCCCCCCGGGCAGCACTGGAGCTCACGCGTCCTCAGACTCCACAGTTTTCCTCTTTGCTCCGTCCCAGTCAGACAGGAAGGCTGAGCAAGGCTTCCACGCAGAGGTCCGGCTGGTGGGCCGGGGTCGGTGGGCAGCGAGGGCCGTAAGGAAACGCCCACAGTTTTGCTAAATCGTGGTTCCTTGGCCCTTGGAACCCCATGGAAATAGGACGTTGGCTCTTTGACACCACTCGAAGCCCTACCTGCGCTCTTCTGACTGCCTGCAAGCGTGTGGGTGGACACTGGGGAGCATCTCATCCCGAGGATGGGCCATTACCCCTCCCTCAGCACTGCCCTATCACTGGACACTATTTTACTGTTACTTTACAGCTAGACACTTGTATGAAGGCTGCAGAGAACACCCTTTTGCATATTAAAGTCATTTTCTCTGAGAAGCTTCCCTACCCCCACGAGAAATATATATTAAAGGATATTACTAACTAACACACAAAGATTTTTCATTGTAAAAAGTGTTTTTAGGGCTTCCCTGGTGGCGCAGTGGTTGAGAGTCCGCCTGCCAATGCAGGGGACACGGGTTCGTGCCCCGGTCCGGGAAGATCCCACATGCCACGGAGCGGCTGGGCCCGTGAGCCATGGCCGCTGAGCCTGCGCGTCCGGAGCCTGTGCTCTGCAATGAGAGAGGCCGCAGCAGTGAGAGGCCCGCGTACCACAAAAAAAATTTTTTTAAAAGTGTTTTTACTAAGCAAATTCCCCGGAGGCTCATCCAAACCACTGCGTGTATCAATAGCTCACTCCTATTTTATTGCAAGTAGTATTTCATGGTGTGGATGGACCACTGTTAACCTTTCACCCATAGAAAGAATCTGGGTTGTATCCAGTTTTTGATTATTACAAACAGAACTGCAATAAACTGTCATGTACAGGCTGTTAGGTGAACAGAAGTTGTCATTTCTCTGGGATAAATGCCCAGGAGTGCAACTGCTGGGTCATATTGTAGTTGCATAATCGATTTCATAAAAAAACGCCAAACAAATTTCCACAGTGATTGTACCATTTTACATCCCCACCAGCGATGTATGAGAGATCATTTCTCTACGGCCTTGTCGGCATTTGGTGTATATTTTTTATTTATTTTGATAAGTGTGTAGTGAAACCTTTTTGTGGCTTTAATTTGCTTTACTCTAATGGCTAATGATGCTGAACACCTTTCATGTGCTTATTTACCATCTTTATATCCTCTTCAGTGAAACAGCTGTTCATATATTTTGCTCATTTTTAATTGGATATTTTTGATTTTGTTGTTGTTGTTGGCTATTGAGTTTTGAGGATTCTTTATATACTACAGATTTGGGTCCTTTATTGGATGTGTGGTTTGCAAATATTGTCTCCCGCTCTGTAGCTTTTCCTTTCATGCTCTTCAAAGGGTCTTTGGAAAAGCAGGTTTTAATTCTGATGAGGTCCAATTTATCAAGTCTGCCTTTTACAGACCATGCTTTTGGTGTCAAGTCTAATAACTTTTTGCCTAAGCCTAAATCCAGATGATTCTCTCCTATTTTTTTCTAAAAGTCTTATGGTTTTACATTTTAAAGTCTGTGATCCCTTTTTGAGTTAATTTTTTAAACATTTATTTTATTGAAGTATAACTGATTTACAGTGTTGTGTTTGAGTTGATTTTTATAGAAGGTGTGAAGTTAAGGATGAGTTCTTTTTTTCTCCTGTGGATGACCAACTGAACTGCCATTTGTTGAAAAGGCTATGCTTCCTCCACTGAATTGGTTTTGTAACTTCGTTGAAGATCAGTTAGGTGTACCTGTGTGGGTCCACTACTGGGTTCCCTGTTCTATGCATCTGTCTGTCCCTCTGCCAGCATCACATTCTCTTATTACTGGAGCTATATAGTGAGCATTAATATGGGGTAGAGTAATTATCCACTTTATCCTTCTTTTTCAAGATTGTTTTAGCTATGTTAGAGCCTGTGCCTTTCCATATGAATTATAGAATAAGCTGTACATGTCTACAAAAATTCTTGTTGGGATTTTGATAGAAATCGTATTAAACCCATAGATCAGTTTGAGGAGAATAGACAACTGTACTGTGTAGAGCCTTCTAATCCGTGAACATGGTATGTCATTCTATTGTTCAGGTCTTCTTTGATATCTTTCATCCACATTTTATAATTTGCAGCATATGGACCCTGTAAGTGTTTTGCATCATTCATACCTAAGTATTTAATTTTCTTTCAAGTGACTGTAATGGTCTTGTGTTTTTAATTGGTTTCGCACGTTAATTGTTGGTATACAGAAATGTGAGTGATTTTTGTGTATTAATATCTTACCCTGTGACCTTGCTGTATTCACTTATTGGTTCTAGGAGCTTTATTGGTACATTCCTTGGAATTTTCTACACAGATAATCATGGCATCTGCAAAGAGGGGTAGTTATATTTCTTCCTTTCTGAACTGTGTGCCTTTTAGTTCCTTTTCTTGCTTTATTTAACTTTCAGTACTAGGTTGAGCGGGGACGCCCTTCCCTTTTTCCTGATCTGAGGGGGAAAACATTCAGCCTTTCACCATTAAGTATGATGTTAGCTGTATGTTTTTTTCAGGTGCTCTTTATCAAGTTGAGGATCTATTTCTAGTTTTCTGAGAGTTTTCATTAGTAGTGGGTGTTGTATTTTATCAAATGCTTTTTCTGCATCAATTGATGTGATTGTATATCTGTTCTGTTGATAAGGTGAATTGTACTGACTGATTTTTGAATGTTGAACCAGACTTGCATACCTGGATTAAATCTCAGTTGGTCCAGTAACTTTATGCATCACTAGATTCAAAGTGCCAATATTTTGTTTAGGATTTTGTGTCCAAGTTCATGAATGATATTGATCTGTAGTTCTCTTTTTTTGTGTGTTGTGTTTGTCTAATGTGGTCTCCAGGTAATGCTAACCTCAAAGAGATTTAGAAAGCGTTCCCTCTTTTTTGTTAAATATTTGGTAGGATTAATTCTTTTTTGAATGTTTGGTAGAATTTTCCAGTGAAACCCACAGGACCTGGAGATTTCTTTTTTTTAGGAGTTCTTAAAGAATTAACACAATTTAAAAAGTTATATTATTGATATAGTATCATATATAGAGATCCTTCCTCTTTTCTAATGTAAGCATTTTAGTGCTCTCCATTGTCCTCAGCACTGCTTTGGCTGCACTCCACATGTTTTGATTTGCTGTGTCTTCATGTCCTTTCGGTGCTATGTACTTTAAACTTTGAGGCTTCCTCTGTGACATGTGACTTGTGTGTGTGTGGTTCTCTAATTCCCAAGAAGTTAGAGATGTTTCTGTCGTTTTCTACTCTGCTCCTGGAGTCTGTAGGTTTGTAGTTTTTGCCAAGTTTGAGAGGTTTTCAGGCATCCTTTATTCAAACACTTTTTCAGTCCCATTGCCTTTCTTCTCTCCTTCTGAGGCCTGATGATAAAAATGTTGATATTTTTGTTATTTTCCCACAGGTCCCTATGACTCTGTTCATTTTTTTTTTCAGTCTTTTTTTCTCTCTGTTGTTGAGACTGGTCAGTTTTGATTAATCTCAAGTTCACTGATTTTATCCTCTGTTATGTCCTCTCTACTTTTGACCCCATGCAGCAAGTTTTTAAATTCAATTATTGTATTTTTCACTTCTATAATTTCTTTGTTTTTTTTATAACTTGCATTTCTTTGCTGAAATTTTCTGTTTTTCGTTTGTTTGTTTGTTTCAGGAAAACCCATAATTGCCTGGTGAAGCATTTTTGTGAAGGCTGATTTAGAAGACTAGTCAGGTAATTCCAACATCTGATTCATCTCAGCATTTATTGATGGTTTTTTTTAGTCAGGTTTTGATATTTCTGGTTCTTGGTATGATGAGTGATTTTTTTTTTTTTTGTATCAGAGACACTTTTGGACATTCTTTTGCATGTTGAATCCTATTGTTCCAGCTCCATTTGTTGAAGAAACTATTCTTTCCCCACTGAATGGTCTTGGCTCCTCTGTTGAAAATCAACCTCCACAGACTTGGGGGTTCATTTCCGGACTCCCCACTCTATTCCATTAATCTATACATCTCTTCTTATGCCAAGACCACACCATTTTGATTACTGTTGCTTTGAAGTAAGTTTCAATAAGTAGTAAGTGTGAGTCCTCCAACCTTGTTCTTCTTTTTCAAGATTTTTTTGACTTACCTGGGTCCTTTGCAATTCCATATGAATTTTAGGACCAGCCATTTCTGCAAACAGGAAGCAGGGATTTTGACAGGGAGCATACTGAATCTGTAGGGCAGTTTGGGGAGTACAGACACTTTGATAATATTAAGCCTTCCAATCCATGAACGCAAGATGTCTCTCCATTTATTTAGGTCTTTAATTTCTTTGTATTTTTCAGTGTACAAGTACTTCCTTGGTTAAATGTATTCCTAAGTATTTTATTCTTTTTGATGCTGTTATAAATGGAGTTGTTTTCTTAATTTCCTTTTCAGATTGTTCACTGCTAGTGTATAGAAACACAACCAGCTTTTGAGTATTGTTTAAGTTCTGGTTTGTTTTTATTACAGTCATTGCTGATGGATATCACCCACCACTTCTGAGGTTGGAAAGTCCTGTCCCTCCAGAGACTTCAAATAGTAACTTCTAGATTTTTCTAGTTTGTTTTAAAATGCTTGATTTCAGTACGTACTGCCTCTACTCAGTATCTGGTATTGGATGACATCAAAGTTGGTCTCCTCTTACTGGCTGAGCCACGGTCCCAGCGTCCTGGTCAGCCTGCCCTGCTCCCTGGAGTGCCAGGATGAGCCTCCCTCAGTGCATGGAGCCCCACCCCATGTCCCAGGAGATCCTGTGCCCCATCACAAATGCCACATTGCCGACATGGGCGTCTTTCTCCAGCCTCTCCTGTCTCTTTCCCAACGCTTCCTTTCTAAGTTTCTCTTTTTGTCCCTCTTCACTTTGATTTTTTTCTTTTAGACTATTTCCAAGTTCCTCCTCTTTTTGAAATATCAGCTTCTGCCCTAAGACAGAAAGGCCTTTTACCTTAGAAGCTCCACACTGGGTGCCGACGGTGCTTCCTGCCTGCTCTCCTCCCCACAAGGCCATGGGGGTTGTTTCCATGCCACAGACAGGGACAGCAGTCGTGTGGGACCAGACTGAACCCAGCCACAGGTGCCTGAGTGACATGGACACTGGCCACCAGCTCAGCGACCTCATGACTCCTGGAGGCTGGGCGCCCATGATGCAGGAGGAGGGGTTGGAAACCACAGCAGTGAATCACGGAGGCAGGGAGGCTGGGCCCCAAGTCAGCAGGCATTTGGCGAGACTCCTATTAACAGTGCCTAGGAGAAGTGAAGGCTTCTGTTCTAGGCTGGGAAGCCTAGAGGTGCCATCTGGAGGTGTCATCAGTGGGTCTGAGTGCCCACCCTGCTGTGAGGGAGGGATGGCAGGGATGCCCCGTCAGGTGCCCGTGTGCTGGGGTGTCTGCATGGGGCTGGGGGCCGCATACCAGGCTCTCAAGTGCAGACTCCAGCCCGGGTCTGGGGCCTCGCAACCACGGAGGCTAGAAAGGATTGTGAGTCAGAAAATGTGAGCCTTGGCCCCTCAGTTGGGAGCTGTGTGGCCTTGAGCTCATCACTCAGATGTTTCTCATCATCCAACGGAGCAAACAACCCACCCAAGGAACTCTGGCGGCAGGGCTTGTCCCCCCAGCGAGAGGACATCTGGGTGACGACACCCCCAGGCAGACGGAGTCCCGAGACGCAGGAGTCACATGGACGGTGAGGACAGACAAGCCCCGGGGGGCACAGACCTCTCAAAACACACCCCCAGAGGCCCTGCTGTTGGGGGACAGTGAGCAGAGAAGGGCCGCCCGCCTGCCTGCAGACCCCAGGCGCCGACCCAAGGTCAAGGTCTGAGCCCAGGGCCGTGACTGATCGCGGGCAGGTCAGCTTCCTTGTCCTTAGGGTGAGTCTCCCCGAGTTCTTTCCAGGTCAACACCTGGGAGTCTCAGGTGGCCCAGGTTTGGGGCTAATTCTAATATTTACACATGAAAAAAAATGAGGGAGTTCAGCCTTGAGACTCTACACAGAGCCTAGACCCACGGGGAGGGTGAAGACAGAAAACACTGCAAAACTCAGGTCAGTACCTTCGAATTCTGGCCCCGCGCCAATGGCAGCTCTGAGACCAGATGCCCACAACCGTGCTGTTCGCCCTCCACTAGCGTTGCCGTCACCGGCCTGAAATGAGGCTTGTGAGCCCTTATTCTGGTCTCACCACCAAGGGGACAGCGGGACGTCCCTTCACAGCCCGGGTGGTGGGAGAGCCGCGTGCCAAGGCCTCCTCCCCGCAGCCGTGAATGGCGCCAACAGACGTCCGATTCTGGGGTCCTTCTCCTCCAGGCCGAGTTAGGCGACGCGTTGTGTGTGTGGGGACAGAATATGATCCCTGCTCCCCGGGGCCGCAGCGGTGGGAGGGGAGGAGCCCGCACCTGGCCCAGGGCCGCAAGGGCTGCAGGGCAGGTGCCGCGAGAGGCTGACTGAGTCCCAAGCACGGACAAAGGGCCTCGCTGGGCAGCCTCCCTGCACTGGGGGGGCGGAGTGGAGGGGGACGGGGGGCAGCCCCAGGGCAGGCGTGTGGCCTGAAGACGGCCGCACGCCGCTCAGTGGGGACACGTCTCAAAGTCGCCTAAATTCCCCCCACGTAACGACACCAAGAAGAGGTCTGTGAGCAAGACAAGCACACACGGGCCACCCAGCTCAGACCCCCCAACCCCTGGGCGCCACTCCAGGTCTCCAGGCCGCATGGCTCACGGGGTGTTGCCTGGAGATTTCTCTAAGGGTCTCCCCTGCCCGCCAGGCTTGTGCATGCGTGTATGTGTGAATGCGTGCATATGTGGGTGTGTACACATGTGGGCGGGTATGTATGTGTGTATACATGTATACGTGTGTGTCGATGTGCATGCGTGTAGGTGTATATGTGGGTGTGTACACGTGTGTATGGATGTGCATGTGTGTGGAGCTGCGTCCATCCTTCTGTATCTGTATACATCTCCTCCTCCACAACTGGACTCCAGATTTTAGAGGCTCAAGATATACTTTCTGATGCTTAGCACAGAACCCAGCTTACTGTGAACACTCAGAGCTGTCTGCTGACCTAATGCGTGCTGGGCCCTGCAGCACAGACACGGCCATGTGGCCAAGGCCAGAGGGTGGGCACCCAAGTGCTGGTGCTCACACGGCGGGTGGCCCACTGCAGGGCTGGAGGTAAATGCAAACAGCGTGGGCAAACGGTGGTCCGGGAGGAAGCACACACCAAAAATGGGAGAAGCGGGGCCGCCACAGAGAAACCGAGGACAGGAGGAAAGAGCAGCGGGGGGAGCAGCTCAGCCTCCCTGGGAGACAGACGGGACCACCGAGGCAGCAATGATCCCTGAAAACACGCGCAGGAGACCAGGCGCCTCCCGGTGCAGGACATGCGGGGACAGGCGTGATGCAAAGCGCAGGAGCCGGCCAGCTCGGTGTCAGCACACGTCCTGCTCACACTGTCTCCTGCGCGAGTGCTTTGTAACGACCCCGTCGTACCTTCCGACAGAAAGACTGGGCGTTGGAAACGTCGAGGCTGAGATTCGAGATGCGATGAGAGTCAAGGGGCTGTGCTGGGAACTCTGGCACAGCGTCCCCGAGAAACCCTGTGGTGTCCTGTGTCAAAAGCCGAGAGAGAGGTCATGCACCGTGACCAGACGAGGTGCTTTTGGAAGAGAAAGATGTCTATTATAGAGCATTGAGAAATGAGAAACAACCCGCGTGGCCAACAATAGAAGGAAACACAAACACACTTTGACAAATCCACCCCAAAACATTCGATTTAACAAGTGAAGACATGAAGACATAAAGTGATCCCAAATACTTGTGTGAGAGTGTGTGTACATGGGAACGTGGGTGGTAATTCCGTATATAAACCCTGAAAGAAGGACATATCCTAACAAATCAGTAGCCGTTCCCTCTAGGAGGGGAATTACACAAGCTTTTTCTTAAACTTAGGCTTCTCTTTAATCTATGTTTCCAGTTCCTCTATGATAAAAATGTACTTCTTTCACGGTGAAGGAAAAGCAAGAGCAGGTATTTTTAGTTGCATTTGTTGTATCTGGAAACATGTATCGGGCTCGGAGCGGGCTTCTCTTTGGTCGCGTTCCCTTTGGTGTGAAATAATCTCTTCACCTAAAAGGGCGTTAGCCCAGACGTGACCCACCCATGACGCTGCTGAGCGGAGCGGGCCCCTCTCCCTCCCAACGGCCTGTCTGCCTGCAGCTCTGCTCTGGTGTACGCACCGGGCACCCCCCCTCCCCAGGGACCAGGTGTGGGCTCAGATGCGTCGCGGCCCCCAGCAGGCCGGCAGGTGTTTCCCGGGAGTGACAGCCCCTCGGAAGCCTCTTACTCGCCAAGCCTCCGCCCCCCAGTTGTAGGTTTCTTGTTAAAACAACACGTCAGGATTCCAGAAGATAAAAATCCACCTTGCTGGGCTTCTCTGGTGGCGCAGTGGTAGAGAGTCCGCCTGCCGATGCAGGGGACACGGGCTTGTGCCCCGGTCCGGGAAGATCCCACATGCCGCGGAGCGGCTGGGCCCGTGACCCATGGCCGCTGAGCCTACGCGTCCGGAGCCTGTGCTCCACAACGGGAGAGGCCGCAACAGTGAGAGGCCCACGTACCGCAAAAAAAAAAAAAAAAATCCACCTTGCTCATCATGCTTGTCGCCCCGCACACCTCTGCGTTTTCTTGAGACTCTAGAATTTTTCTACTTCCAATTTGGTGAGTATTCAAGAAGCCAACGATACATATTTCCTATCTTTCCTCATCTAAAAGATGTCTTTTTTTTTTCTTTTGGTGGAAAAAAAAATCAAGGAAATTTGTTCACGGTCAGAAGCGGTCATTTTCTTGAAGTAACTGTGAACTAGCTAAATTCTCCAGAAAGGGGCCTCACAACATTACAGAACCACAATCAAACATCAGAGACTGAGAAGCAAGACTGTTCCCTTCCCATGACGAAGTAGCTAATCTACATAACGGGCATTAATTTTTAATGCGTTTTATTTCACCGAAGCATTACACTCCATTGCATTAATTGCTATGATGTTACATAAAACATTCGGATTTAACACTTGTCATGCACTTTTTCCCATGTTAATCTACACGCCTCCTCGACCCCCGGAAAGGAAGGGGACCCTCTTCCTGGCTGTTACCAGACCCGGTTTGGCCGCTGTTTGTTCAAGGAGACGACCTGAAATCTGCTTGGCTTGGAGGTCAGGGGCTCAGACCGCGCACGGGGACTCTGCCCCAGGGGCTGGCGGCGGCACCCTTGAGTTCGACCTGCGCTGGGGGTGGGACTCCGGGACCAGGGAGTCCGGCAGGTGCCTGCTTAGCAAGGGGCGGGGCCTGAGCCAGCGCCCCGCCCCCCCGGGCCGGCCCCACCACAGTGGGCAGCCCTGCGCTCTGCTGTGAGCCTGGCCTTTCTGCTGCCCGGCTACGCTGAGCTCAGCGGGGAGATCTGGCTTCTAGACCCACGTTCTGGGCAGGGCCTTTCCGTTATTTTGAACCCGTTTAACGTCGTGACCCAGAACTCAGAGAACTGCACTCATAATAGGTGACATGCCGGTACCTTCTGTTCCACTCCTGCTACAAAGACGCCAGTCACAACCCACACACCAGCTTCCCCCTGTCCTAGTGATAGGAATCACCTGGCCTCCGGCTGAGGCTCCGAACCCCAGGCCCCATGTCAGCCCCCGGACAGAACCCCGGACGGAGGCAGGCACCCTCTGGGGATGGGAGGGGTGAGGGCGCATGTGGAGACCCCCGGCTGGGAGTGCGGAGGCCCCAGGAGGCCACGCCAGCGGGGGTCAGGCCCTCCGTCCACACACACCCTCCCTGAGTCCTGCTGGGGCCGGGTGGCTGCAGACCGGTGAGGACTGAGTCAGGAACACGGGGACCACAGCGTCCCCACCGGAAAAGGCTCAAATCCTTTACCAAACTAAATCTGCCTCTTCAAGCTAGAAGTTAGTAAAAACCCAACAGTCAGATCAGCCTGAGGGTTTCTGAGGCTCTGCTGGGCCCCATAATCCTAGCCTCGATTTTCATGGGCCCAACCCTTCCCAAGTCTAATCTAAGGTTTAAATTCCATCGTTTAAATATCTGAGAAGGTTAAAAATATCCAGGAAGGTCATTAAATTCTGGGAACTGCAGCCCAGGGCTCTGGCTCCGCTCTCACTGGAGCTTATCTGCTCCCTCCCCAGGAGGCTTGTCTAGGGAGGAGGGAGGCCGGGTGGGGTGGGGGGGCACAGAGCAGGTGTCGGGTGGGTGAGGTGGGGGCAGGGCGCCGTGGCCCAGCCTGAGCCCCTCGGGAGCAGCGCAGGGCGTCGGGGGCCCAGGGCACCGTCTGCCCCCCGGTGTGCGCCGTCTGCTCTTACTTCTTAGCTTCATTAATTTAAAAAACAACGTCGTGTCTCCTGTACTATTTATACGTGACATTTCAATGTGTCTTCTTTCTAATCAGACAATCAAATTAAAGTGTTGGGAGTTTCATTTTGCATGAATGTGTGCCCGGCTCTGTTTCACGGAAACGAGTTTTCCCCCGAAAGTCAGAGAGCTGGCATGGTTCAGTCCAGCCTTCTCATCTGACACGGGAGGATCAGAAAAGATAAAACAGCAGCAGCTGAAGCGTTTGCCCACCGGCTCACGATCGAGGAGGCCCAGTACGTGTGTGTCTGGCCTCACAGCGACGCGCACCCGTTCCTGCTTGCGTGCGTTCATGGCACGGGGCACCGAGTAACCGTCTGTACCTGGCAGGTGCCCACAGGTGCAACGCCGAGCGGGGAGCAGGCCTCTGTCTCGTCTGCTTCGGCTGAGAAGCGCTGAAGCTCTCAGGAGAGCCGCTGGGAGGTGACAGAGACACGGCTGTTTCTTTCTTTCTTTCTTTTTTTTTTTTTTTTGGTAGTAACCTCTCTCTCTCTCTTTTTTTTAACATCTTTATTGGAGTATAATTGCTTTACAATGGTGTGTTAGTTTCTGCTGTATAACAGAGTGAATCAGCTATACGTATACATATGTTCCCATATCTCTTCCCTCTTGCGTCTCCCTCCCACCCTCCCTATCCCACCCCCCTAGGTGGTCACAAAGCACCGAGCTGATCTCCCTGTGCTGTGCGCCTGCTTCCCACTAGCTATCTGTTTTACATTTGGTAGTGTATATATGTCCATGCCACTCTCTCGCTTTGTCACAGCTTACCCTTCCCCCTCCCCTGTCCCCAAGTCCATTCTCTACGTCTGAGTCTTTATTACTGTCCTGCCCCTAGGTTCATCAGAACCATTTTTTCCCCTTAGATTCCATATATATGTGTTAGCATACAGTATTTGTTTTTCTCTTTCTGACTTACTTCACTCTGTGTGACAGACTCTAGGTCCATCCACCTCACTACAAATAACTCAATTTCATTTCTTTTTATGGCTGAGTAATATTCCATTGTATATATGACACGGCTGTTTCTTCAACGGCCAAGCGGACCCCCTTTCAGCTGTGACGTGCAGACTAATCACCCACTGAAAGGCCGGCTGGGGCCAGAGCCTGAGCCCTGACCAGCTCCGGGGGTGACGCTGCGGCTTCCAGGCCGTCGTGGGGCGGCGGGGGAGGGGTCGCCAGGGTGCTGGGGTGTGAGCGGCTCTCACCCGGCACCGTCCTCCACCTCGGCCTGGAGCTACCCAGTGACGCCCTCTTCAGTCTGACCCGGAGTGACCTCGCGGGCAGTGCGGGCTCCGCGCCTCACTCCTAAAATGTCCCTGTTCCTCGGGAACCTGCCCATTAGGACACGGTGCTCAGATATTCGGACGCACGTGGCCGTTCTTCCCGGACCCCCTGGGCCCTCGCATCTGGCGCCGCCTCATCTGCCCCCGTCACCCCCACCCCTCACAGCCACGCTGCCGCGGAAGCTGAGAGGCCGCCCCCGGCTCCAAACGCCCCTCAGCCCGCCCTGCCCTCCTGGTGCCTGGGTGGGAGAGCTGGGGCAGGAGCGGGGCTGCCCGCACCCCTGGCTGTCAAATCCTCCAGGGACACAGACCCCACCTGCTTTTGCCAGGGCAAAACCCAACATGTTATCACTTCCCACCAACCCATGTGTTCCACACGACCTATTAATCACCGCACATACACCTGTAATTATGAGAGTGCGGGTCCCAGCCATACCCTGGGTAGAAACTCTTAATTAAACTCAAACAATGAATCAACCAGCACATATTTTCTGAGCATCTGGCGTGCGCAGGCCTCAGTGCCAGGCAAGAGCTCGTGTCCCTCCTTTTCTCTCATGCCTACAAAAACATCCAATTTTTTTCTTAAATTATGGAAATCTCAAGGTATTAAAAAAAACTTTTGCAAAGTGGAAATACACACAATTGTAAGATGAAAAGGATCAGGACACTTGGCCCTGGCCTCGGAAGGGGTCTGGGAGTTTTATCCTAACCTGTCCCCAGTGAAGGTGCCGATATACTAGCCTTTCGTTGGCAAAACTGTGTCACCCTGAGTGTGTGTGGCTGGTAAGCAACGGGGATCCACAGCAAGGGGATTCCAGCCCCAGATGAGCCACAGTGCTCCCCCCGCATTCAGTTTAAGGGAAGCCAGAACGAGTGCATCCATTGACTAACGGGGAATCATAGATGTAGTGAAGCCTCGGGAGGCCTGCTGCATACACCGCACCATCTAGAGATTAGCGGTGGGGGCAGGACGGCGCCCTCTTCTGCTTAAACTGCCTGGGTTGTGGGATCGCCCTGGAGGTCGCCGCAGAGACGGAGGGTCTCTGTGCTCTCACCCCTGGTGGACAGGGAGATCTTGGGGGTTCTCCTAACTGACCCCCTCGGCAGCTGCCCCGGGGAACGAGTGGGGGCAAACCAGCTGCCTCCGCGAGGCCACCTCCCAGCGGGGTCACTGCCACTGGCTCCAAATCTTGGCCTTGAGTACAGGACTCAGGAAACTGGAATCTTTGCAGCCCAGCGAGAGGGAAGGGAAGGGGAGGCCCAGGCAGGGAATTCCAAAGGCCAAGTAGAATCCACCCAGCTCAAACCCAGCATTGGGCTGGAGTTTCGGATGAGGTGACAAACGGTGACAAAAGGAGACACAGACCACGATCAGAGCCCTGCCCGGAGAGTCGGAAATCAGAAACCGAGTCTGCTGGGACCAGCGGGCTGGGAGGGGGCTCCACAGGTCACCCGAAACCCCTCGAGAGCAAACCCGCGTGGGCGCAGGGACACGGCAGGGTCCCCAGGGACTCGGGAGCTTGGGGGAGCATTAGGGGCGCAGAGACCCCAGCTCGCCCTTCTGGACGTCCTTCTCATCCCTGCCGAAGCCCAGGACCCCCTGAGCACCCGCCCCCCTCATTTCCAGAGCCACTATCCGGACCCGGGCTGCTCTCTGAGCCCCCCAGCCCCGGCGCCCGATCTGGGCTCAGAGGGCGAGTGTGGGAGCCCCCTGGGCTCGGCTCGGACGGGGAGGGCGCAGGGAGCGCTTAGGATCCTAGTTGGCAGAATTCGCAGACCCTCTCCTGGGTTCAGGTCCGCGCCCCGGCTCCGCGCCCGGGCCAGAGAAGGCAATGCTGGGAGGGCGGCCGTGCGTGAGAGAGAGAGAGAGTGTGTGTGTGTGTGTGTGTGTGTGTGTGTGTGTAAGGCTACCCTTGCGCGCACCGCTGTGTATACGGGGTGACGTTCCCCTCTGCACAGCAGGTGCGGCAGGAAGGGGCGAGGAAAGGGCACCCGCGCGCCGGGGACTCGCCCACGTCCCGCGCCCTCTTCGCGGAGCCGGGTGCGCCCACAGCCAGCCAGGGAGGGTGCCTGGGAGATCCCTGGTCATCCCACTCGGGTGCCCCCACCCCGGTCTCCGCTTAGGTCACCGCCCCGCTCCCGGTCGCGGACGCCGCTTTGTCCCACCCCTCCGTCCCCTCACCTGGGCTCCTGCAGATCCGACACAGACAGACGGGGCGGCAGCTGGAACCAGGCTCCGGCCAAGGACGTCCGGACCTCCATGAAAGCGCACGAAGCTGGCAGAGCCCGCGCGCGCCTGCGGCCGGGCGCCGGCCCAGCGCGGGACTTGGAGCCTGACGGGGGGCCGGGGGCGGCGCCCAGCCCAGCCCCGCCCGCCGCTCCGGCGGCCGGGGGGTGGGGGAGGGGCGCTTAAATGTCCCTCCCGCAATCTCCTTGGCCCCAGCCCTCTGCGCAACCGAGCAGAGACCGCGCGCGCCGGACTGTCGCCGCTCCAGGACAGGTGCCTCCGCCCCCGTTGCCCTGCGCCCGCCCAGACGCTCGGGTGTAGACCCCTGCGCCCCTCCCGCCCCCGCGCCAGGATCTCACGGTGTAGACCCCCTGTCCCCGCTACGGCCCCGGGAGACTCTAGCGTAGGTCTCTCTCCCCGCCGCGCCCGCCCCCCGTCTCCCCTCTGGCCTCGGGACCCCCTGGTGTAGATCCTACTGCGTCTCCTGTCCCCGCTCCGGCCCGGAGCCCTCACTGCAGAAGCCCCGCGCCCTTCCGCCCCGCTCCGGCATCGGCACCCTCCAGTGTGGAAGCCCGCGCCCCCGGCCCCGTTCCGGCCCCGGGACCCTCCCCTGTGGGTCCCCGGCCCCACCGCGCGCGCAGCTTCACCTCGGGGCCCCCGACTCCGCGGGCTGCCGCTCGGCTCGCCGGGCCGGCGGCCTCCTCCAGGAGGAGCGCGGCGTTTCTGGAGCCCGCAGCCCGCGGAGTCCGGCACCGCCCCGCGCACCGCCCCCGGCCCGGCCCGGCCCCGGCGATCCGCCCGGCTGCTGTGGCGCGGCGCCCCCTCGCGCCCGGCCGCGTGTCCTTAGGGCGAGCGGATCCCTGGGCGCGGCGGTTCGGCCGGGAGCCCAGGGACGTGTCCACTCAGGGCGAACTCTCGGGGGCGCACGAGGCGCGGACCCCGATCTGCGCCCCGCGCCCACCGACGCAGGGGCGGATCCAGAGGCGCAGAGACCCCCGCCCCCTCCATAACCACACGCGGAAGCGGCCCTTGCGGGAAAGGGGCAGGCGAGGGGCTCTCCAGTGAGCGCGGTCGCGAAAGCCCGGAGGAAGGGCACCGGAGGGGTCTGGAGACGCTCGGCCGGTCACCAGGAGAGCCTACTCTTTGCGGGCCGGCACTGCCAGATGCGTGTGTAGTGCGTCCTGGATCCTGACGGCCTCTGTGAGGGGCTGTTTCACCGTGTGCATTTACACGAAGAAGATGTTCCTCTCCAGCTTGAGCCTGGACACCGAGACCTTGGAAAGAAGGTTTTTTTCTTCATAGAAAAGAAATATTCAGTGAATATCAGAGCCTGGCCACCCCTCTGTCCCTGAAAGGCCACTTCTCCCCCAGAAAGTGATGGCTTCTGGGTGCTGGCTGTCCCGTGTTTTCCGGACAGAGTCTGTCCTAGGCTGAGCAGAACCTGTTCTGGGTGGCGGGGCATTTGCCCCCTGGGGATGGATATTGTAGCTGCTGAGGCAGAACTAGGTGGAGGACCCCTTTAACACAGAAGCCCTCCAACTCTAGGAAACACTGAACAATAAATGAGCAAACAAGGCGGCTTATGGAAATCTCTCGGCACTCTCTGGCCCACAGCGAGTGCCCAGCCTCTGGGTCACATAGGTCTGAGTGTGGGTGGGTATGTATGATTTCTCGGGCTAAATACTCCCCGGCCCCTAACCCTTCATGGGAGGAAATTTCCAGCCCCAGCTCCACCGCGGCTGCCCCTTCAGAGCTTGTGCCGTGGTTGTGATGTGCAGAGTGGCACGAGCCCATCCCCCTCCCCTCTCCAGACACCATACCTCTGTGCATCCAGCCAAAGCGCTCACTAGCCTTTCCTGGCCCAACGTCACGTTCTCAGTCAACTCTGCGTTTTCAGTCCGCAAAAAGCTCTCCATCTCCCCAGTCTCTACTGGTGCAGTTGTTCTTGGTTTCTCCTGATCTGCGGTTTTTAGCTATTTGGTTCTTTAAAATCTAGGTGCAGTATATTTGTTTCTATTAAACTGTGTTTGTTAGTTTTGACTAACCTCTTTGGTGAGCCTGTCAGGTATTTCAGAAGCCTAATCCTATCATACAGTGTATAATCTCTGTCCTCACCTTGAGCTGGTGGAAAAGCGGTAACTGAACGTTCTCCAAAGAGGAGGACGCCCAGGGGCTGGGGCCTCCACTGAGCTGTGCCTCTGTTTGGTGCTGACTGCAATCATCTTGCCTTATCGTGGTGCCAGGGACACTCTACCCCCATCTAGACTGTTCTAGCAACGCACATTTTCTGTTTTCTTTGGGAGACTTAATTGAATGCCTCTCTGAGATAGAAGCAAAACTCATTAGGCATCTGAACTGGTAAGTCTACCCATTTTACAAAAATGAAAAAGAAAGGATAACACGCGTGGTCTGTTTAATTTGACTTTGTCGTGATGGACTAACCATCAGCACTTTGTTTTAGAAACAGTGCAGTGTGAACTTGCTGGCACAGGGTGCAAATCCTGGTCCATCACTTGGTAGCCTCGGTGCATCTTTGGCCAAATCACTTACCTCTCTGTGTGTCACTTTCCTTGTCTATAAAATGGAAATAACAGTAGAACCTCCTTCACTGTTTTGATACTTAAATGAGTTAACGCTAGGACACATCTGGGCCATAGCAAACAAAACCAATTCTCATCATTATTTTAGGCGCTTACACAGCAGTAACAATCTAGACTGTGGTAGGAATGCTGAAACAAGAGACTGAGCACGTCTGCAAACCGAGGAGCTTTGAACTCCGGGCCCAGGGGCCCTTGGGGAGGACACGCAGTCCAACCTCCGCCCAAGGGCTGCCTGGCACCCGCAGATGTGATGCGCACTGTGGGCATCCTTCCACGTGGGCCAACTCCTCTCCCTAAAACCAAGCAAATAGTTCAGCATGTCGGAGAGGGACAGACCATTCTCAAACTTCCTTTGTAAGTACTCTTCTCATCTCTCGAAGCCCCTTAACTTCCTTCATTATGTATGTCTCTTTCCCTTTTATTATTTTTACTGCTTTGTTTCTGGACTTCTGAATGTTTTGCTCTGTGTTTCTGATCGTTTTGAAGCCACTGTTAGGCAGCGTCAGTAAGTAGATAACGCTGCGGGTGTTGGACCCTCTGGCAGCCACGTGTCTGGGGGTCCAGCACTGCAGGTATTTTATAAATTCGCTGCTGGTCCACAGGACGGGAACCAGGGACAGGGTTGCAAAAGATGGTACCATCAGCCCCAGTAGACTCATTTTTGCTTTTTCTGAATAATATTAAATTTATTGCTGTTTGATGCATTTGTATTTTTCGTGTAGCTTCTGCTTTAGGAAAGGAGCAAACATTTACAAAATTTTTTTTTTTTTTTTCATGGCCCACGGGCCCAGCTGCTCTGCAGCATGTGGGATCTTCCCGGACCAGGGCACAAACCGGCGTCCCCTGCATCGGCAGGCGGACTCTCAACCACTGCGCCACCAGGGAAGCCCTACAAAATGTTTTTTGAACGTAATTCGTGCTTATTGTTGAAAATTAGTAAACCTTCTGTGAAAAATACAAAGGAGAAAATAAGAAATCCCTGTACTTCCCATCTCCACCATTCAAACTCGACCACTGTTACTGTTTAGGACCCATTTTGGTACCAAAACATTTTGGACTCTTTTAATGTAAGAATATATTCTTGTTTGTTTCTATACACAAATAGCATCATAGTAGCTCCTGGATTTTCACTGGATTTAATAGGAAATGAACATCTTCAGTGTTTTCCAGGCTCCAACATCATTTTAAATGATTGCACAGGATACCTTCTTGTGACTGGTACCAAACTGTAACTGAAACTCTGTTGTTTGACATCTCTGTTTTCTCCAGTTTTCCACTACTATAAAATACTTCTGCCAAAACAGCTTTCTAGGTTTATCTTAACCCACTTTCTTCACTATAGTAGCATATTAGTAAATACTGACTGGTATGTTATTAGTGGAAAACCCTTGCTGCAAATGAAATCCTTTTCTTGAAGAAATAGAAGGTTTGCATATGCACTTATTTCTCTCTCTATCTTAGCAGATAGTAATCCCCTTGTGCAGGGACTTTTTTTTTTTTTTTTTTTTTTTTTTTTTTTTTTGCGGTACGCGGGCCTCTCACTGCTGCGGCCTCTCCCATTGCGGAGCACAGGCTCCGGACGCGCAGGCTCAGCGGCCATGGCTCACGGGCCCAGCCACTCGGCGGCATGTGGGATCTTCCAGGACCGGGGCATATACCCGTGTCCCCTGCATCGGCAGGCGGACTCCCAACCACTGCGCCACCAGGGAAGCCCTGCAGGGACATTTTTATTTTCGCTTCCTTGTCCTTAGCATAGATGGGACCTGGCACCCATGTACATGTTTGGAAGGTGTTTACTGTGAGTGTATAAGTCAGGAAGGGAATGAATATTGTTATGAATGTACACGTCTAATTACATTCTTTACCAGTGTTTTCCAAGTTAGTACTTTTCTTCTGGGTATTTAACTAAAACTTTCATGAATTGGCTCCTTTTTGAAACAAGATGATACATTCTCTCCTCTTTTTTTGGTAACAGCTTTATTGAGAAAGAATTCAGGTACCGCACAATTCGTGCCCTTCAGGTGTGTGATTCCGTGGATTTGAGGATGCTCACAGAGCTGTACAGCCGTCACAGTCAGTGATAGAGCACTTTCACCTCCGCATAAAGAGCCCCGGACCCTGGTGACATGAACCCACTTTCTGTCCATCTGTCTGTCTGTCCACCTGTCCCTTTTGCGTGCCAGGTGCTCAGAGCTCCGTTCAAGAGTCTGTCGGCCTTCCAGACACTTGCATTCTTCTGTTTGCTCACCTGCCTGTTCTTGGCTTGCTTTCTTGCTGTCTCTTCTCGTTCATGTCCGTTTCTGACGTGTGTCACCCTTCATCTCTGAGTGCTGCAGGGAACCAGCCCTCTCCCTGTTAGTGGTTCTCCCCACCTGAATCACCTTTCCTGGTTCACTCAGCTGCTACTTGAAAACATTTCTCTTTCTGCCTTTCTGTTCTCTGAGTTTTCTTTCTCCGGAGCGTTTGCAGCATTTCATGTGTTCTGATCACTTTGTAGTTCCCGCAGACGCCCATGATCTGTGCTCCCCCCACCCCCAGGCCACTGGTGGCTGTCCTACCCTGTGTCCACCCCGTCCTCCCGCTTTGATGGATCACATGCCCCCCGTCCTCCGTCACGGGAGGCCGGGCCTTTGAGCTTCCCCAGAATTCCCCCTTTGTTCATCCCTTTCATCGTCCACCCCGACTCCCCTGCTCTGCAGTTCTCTTCTTCCATTTCCTCATCTTACTCTGAGCTCCATACAGGGACACCACCTACTAAAAGGTAGATGGTTTGCTTCAGCGCGTCGTCCAGCAGGCCCTGGGCCTTCTCCTCGTGCCTGTGGTTCAAGAACAGGACGGAGTTTCACTCAGGAGAGAGGTGTCCTTCGGAAACGTGTGCATCCCTTTAGGGTGGCCTCCGAGGACAGGGGCCTGCGGTGGATTCTTGCCAAGTGCAAGCAACCAGCTTGTCTCCGCGGCTGGGGGGTGGGCGGCTCACACGTTTGAATTCTCTGAACCCCACGCATCTGAGGAGCGAGGCTCTTCCCGGGACCGGGTCCTCCTCTCGTCCTGACGAGCAGACACACTTGTGGTCCAGGCCCGTGGGCCCGGCTCTGCTGCCTTTCATCTGTGAACTTCAGAATCTGTGCCTCAGTGGGCGACTCGTGCAGCACTTCTCAACATGGCTTTTGTTATGATGAGATGTTCGTGATCCCAGAAGCGCAGCAGGGTTTCTACAGGAGTCGCTCATCATTTAATTTAAACCTACAGTGGGATGCAAGGGTCTTGCTGCCTCTCAGTTTTGTGCTTATGAATTTAACATGCAGTTTCACTTGTGTCACGCTTCTCGAAAGCGGCCTCAAATTTGATGCAATAGCGTCTTAAATTGTTTGAATTGCTTAACCCTGTACTGAGTAAGGGTCTGGCTGATTGGGACTTGCTTCTTCCCGAGTTATTTGGCGTCAGTGACTCTCTGAAGAGAAATACCTCTCTTGCCTTTGTGAATAGGGCAGAGCCCTCGGCAGCTCAAGTGTCACGGGACAGGCCAGTTACCCTCATCCAGTTCAGTAAATCCTCGTTCACACCCGATTGGTGCCGGGTGTGCTGGGCACTGCAGCCTGAAAGATCCACTGGAACCAGCTGGAAAAACCTTGCTCTGCGGTAGCTGTGCGGTGGGTGGTTGGGAGGAGCCTGAGTGTGGACGCGCAGGGCTTTTCCGTCCCGGCTCAGCCTTTAAACCAGCTTCAAATTTCTCCTCTGCAAACAGAAGCCCACTGCGCTCTACCGGCAAAGCTCTGCAGAACGGCGGGGTCTCAGATCACAGAGGCCAGGACAGCGGTGAGAAAGACACAGAGAGACACAGCGAGAAGCTACAGCCTACCCCGCACCCCCGGCACACACGCACAAACCCAGACAGAGCGAAGCGCCGTTCTGGACGAAGCCGTAGCAAGCAGCAGGCCCTTGATGGCCTGTACTGGAGGTAGGCTTCTTCCTCAGAGAATGAGGAATGAATCAGAGGAGACGCACGGAAGGATTTCCTGCAAGTAATAATAAAAGCGGTGCAGGAGACGCTCGGAAAAGGGTTAGCAGAATGGGTGCGACCAAAATAAACCCAGACGCCGAGCAGTGACATCCCAGCCGCCCTTGACCTCACTCTCCTCCGTCCCTCAGAAGGACGGTGATGGTCCCCGTCAGGCCCAAGCGCGGAGCAGGGCTGCCTCCCTGCCCCCCATGCTGCCCTGGCCGGTCAGCCGCCTCTTCTCGCTGGGGTGGTGGTTAGAGCTTCCTAACTAAAAAGCAGGCAGACAAATACATAAAATCCAGCCTCCTTCAGCGCTCTGACCCTTGTCTCCCCGTACATGCTGCTATCAGGGCCTAAGCTGGTCTCCCCGACTCCACTCAGGTGCCCGGCTGTGCAGGCGCCAAGGTCAGACCTGCCGGTGGCCTCGCCGCAGATCCCGTCCGTCCGTGGTCCTGGCTCACGACGCTCACTCCCTCCTTCGGACGACGGGCTGCCGTTCATCATGCACGTTCTTCCTGCACTTGCCTTTTAAAAACTCGGCTCCATCTCCCCGCAACACACACAGCAAGACCACTGCTTATAAGAGCGTGTTGTATTTCAGGCAGAAATGCCTGTTGGTTGGCCTTTTCCCTGGGTAAATTTTCAGCCTTGCACCCTTGCTAACAGTTCCCTCGTACACAGTCATCCTCATGACATCTAGGGTGGGTGCCTCAGACTGCCTGGTCTTTAATTATCGTTCGAGCGCCGTGGCTCTGGGGCGTTTGAAGGCCTTGGCAGGGCTGCAAGCTTCGTGCTCCCATGCTGGCTTTGGGGTTTTTCTTTCCTGAGGAATAACAAGGCCCGATCCTAATTACAAGGAGTCCCCACAGTTCTGACAACACTTCCATCTGTGGCTGTCCTGCTCGCATCTGCCACAAGAGAACAGAACGCCCACGGTGGTTACACGCGCGGGGCGGAGCTCCTGCCCTGGTTATGAAACAGCAAGTCATCTAGGATTTCAGTGCTTCCTCGGGGGGCTGGGAGTCTGGTCACGCCCCCCTCGGACAAGATGAGGGCCCTGGGCAACCAGCCCGTGTGTGTGCATGTGTGCGTGCACGCGTGTGTGCGTGTGCGCCGTGCCATGGCAGGCGCTAGGTGCACGCGCTCAGGGAAGGACACGGCACTTCACGTGGGAAATGCTGGGGTTCCTTCTGTCCTGATGGCAGCCGCTCCCCTCCGTCCCCCGCCCCTCCACGCCCCTTCCCAGTCCTGGGGAAGGAAGCCTCCGGGATTCAGAGATGCCGGGCCCGGTGTGGGGTGCAGGGCGGGCCCCGGGCGTGAGCACCCTGCGGACCTCCTGTCCTGGAGCGGCAGAGATAGGACGAACCCTCCGGAAGGACAGCACCAGGTGGACCCTGTAAGGAGCAGAGGCGGGCCAGGTGGGCGGGCGGTGGGGTTCCGTGGCTTCCGGGAAAAGTCTGCATCTGCCCATCCGTCTCGGGGGCCCCCAGGGCCTCGTGGCGGAGGAGTGGGGACACGGGTGGGGGCTATCAGGGCTGTGGCTCTAGGGCGGCGAGGCTGGGGTCACCCTCTGGGCAGAGTTCGGTCTGTCCTTCCCCCGTGGAGCGCGGATGTCGCCAGGCGCAGAGGAGGGCCCACATGGTGGCCCGAGGAACAGCCCCAGCCGTCTGGAGAGGTTTCCCTGCATTGGTTAATGGACTGGCCGTCCGCTCACGCCCTCGGACTGGACAGGGCTCCCGGCCGTGGCCCCGGTGCTGGTGACCCCTGCTCCCAGCTTCTCTGAGAGTCGAGGTGGCGGCTCTTCACCCCCAGTTTCCCACTGAAAAGTAGTAAACCAGCTCTCTGTTCATCAGAAGGGCTACGTTACTTACCTCTCAAGGCAGACAGATCTTTAGTGTGAATTTCTAGAAGTAGCAGGTCCCGACCCTATGTCCCATGACCGGCTTGATGGTGCCCTCGGGTCGCATTTGGTTTCGGGGACGAGAGAGCCCTTCCAGCAGGAGGGTTTCTCTGTGCCAGGTCCTCTGTGCAGGTGGGGGAGGGACGTGGGGACAGGGGGCGGGGGACAGCCCAGCCCCATCCCGTGGAGACTGTGACCAAGGCCCCTGCCACCTCGTGGCACCCCACGGTACTGTTTCCCCTGCAGGGGCAGCCGTCCGCTCAGGGTCCAGGGGATGTTTTAATTCTGTTTTTTTGCTTTCTGGGAAGAGTGGCTCCTTCCCAAGGGACTAAAATGAAAGTGACAAAAAATAAAAATGTGAACAAACATTTGGAAAAACTGTTTAAGCTCACTTATAAGTAAAAACTGCAAGTTGAAAAGATGCCGCTTTTCCTTATGAAAAGAAATATCTTCCAACGGTCCCAGTCATCCTGTCCTGAAAACCCCTCTGAAGGAAACGGGCTGGAGATGGAAAAGTTGGGGTCTAGGAGTGTTTACAGAAGACACATTCATAATATTGGGAAACGGGGAATTTACTCAGTGTCAAGCTCAGATTGTCCCTAGGATCCCGGCTCGCGGAACACGCTTCGGGGTTTGAGAGCACCTGCTTTCGGGACAGGACGTGAAACTGTGTGGAGTGGACGTGGGGTGGGGCGTCTGCTCCAGAGAACAGAGCACGGAAAAGTCGGCGCCCCGTGCCGTGTGCTGCGTTTGTGGGTTGCAGTGACTTTCACTTTTATGCATTTTCCTTATTTCCTGCAAAGAATCTGGGTAACTTTCATAACCGTAAACGGTGGGAAATGAGCAGCACGTAGGGGTCCTCCCTCAGGGTGAAAAGCCTGTGCTGTAACCTGGAAAACCGGAGGATTCCCCAAGGTTTACTCCGGGAAGGCCTAGCCCTGTTTTGAGAACAGATTCTTTTACAACTTGGTAAAAACTGAGGATCGAAAGTGCTTTTTCTAACCATAGACCAGCCGAGCGAAGAAAAAAAGTTCAACAGAGAAAAACCAAATGTGTTCACTGCCTCACGTTAAAAAGGGAAGAAGGAAAGAAAACGGATTCTGGTGGAGAATCACATTTCCAGCCTCAGGTCAGATAAGGGGATTATGATCACATTTCCAACTTCAGATCAGAGAATTGTGGGCTTGGCCAAAACACCCCCTGTTCTCCTAGAGTGCTATTAAATGGTGAGTGATTTTATATTTTATTTACACAGATTGCCTCCTTACTGGAAACACATGTTACCTAGGTAAGTGGGCCGGCACGAGCCCTGCACCTCACTTCGTCTCAGCGAAGGACGTGAGCTGAGGCTTCAGACGGTGTCTCGGGGCCCACGTGTCTCTCTGGTCTGTGCCCTCGGTTGGCCGTCGGCAGGACTGCACCTGAGCCAAGGCCCTGACGGCTCCAAGGGGAGGGAGGGTTCTGGCAACTCTTCCAGAAGGGATGTGGGTGGTTCAGCTCGGGTCGCTGCGTCCAGAGGCACGGACTTCCGGCACATCAGGCTGGGACCACGGGGTGGTGGGGGCCAGGGCCTTGCTCCCTCAGCTTCCGGGCGGGTCATCCCCGGGGTCCTGTGGCTGAGGTTCAGCCCATCCCTGCCCCCGGCATGAGATGCAGTGCCCCCCACCCCATCGTGTCACCGAGGCTCTGTGGCTGCTGCCGAGTGCCCCGCGGACGGGCGGCAGAGGTGCCCTGGGTGAGAGCCATCGTGAATTCTCTGTTAGAATGAAGCAAGGAAATCGCTGTTTCGGAGCTGCGGCCGGTTCTGAGTTGGCTTGGACTTGATCTCAGAGGTCCTTTGGGCCTGCTCTCATTTACAGGTGAGGAAAGGCCACTAATGTCTCAGATACAACTTAGAGGAACAGAAAAGGCCAACCCCGGTTTATTTTCATTGTTTCGGGGCTGACTATTCACTGCAACGCACGGATGTGAACACAGGAGGAAATAGGGGCAGAATGTGTGGCCACGTCAGGAGGTGCCCTGTGCGCGCCCCCGGCTGCTCGCGGCCCCCCATGGTTTTCCGAAGCCCCAAACCTCAAAAATGGGAGTTGCGGGAGCTAAAAATAGACATGTTCCGGTGACGAACGCAGCCTGTCTCCTCCCTTCTTCCAGCTAAATAACCCAACTCTGTTACAATGTTTCATAAGCCCTCTCTGCCCCCTGGTACCCGCGTGTGCGGCTCTGGATGAAATGGCCCCAAGTGAAGCTGTGGGAGTCCAGGGCTGAGCCAGCGCCCCAAGTGGGTCCAGTCAGCTCGAGGCCCCGGGGGGCAGAGAGCGCGTAGCATCCAGGAGCTGTAGCTGAGCGTCTCGAGGGGAACTCGCCCCGCGTGGCGTGGCAGGGGCTGTGGTGCCGGTGCTGCGGCCGCAGCCCACGCGCCCTTTACCAACAGCGACGCCCTTGCCCGGGAGGCTCCCATTTCCTATGCAGCTGACCGCTGGACCCACAGAGGAAGCGCCTGTCCGTGTGCGTGGACACGGTCCTTAGTTGCATTTTCCATTCTTGTAATTTTTTCTCTCTCATTTAGGAACTTTCCTTAATTACCCTCTTGGCGCTGGGTCTGTGCCAGACGCTTGTCATGCAAAGGGTTCCTGTGACCAAGAGCTTCTGCTCTTATCGGGGAGACAGACCTGTAGACAGGTGTCAGATGTTATGGTGCAGGTAGACGGGTGTGACTGTGCAGGTAGACAGGTGTGACATTGCAGGTGGCCAGGTGTGATAGGTAAACAGGTGTGACCATGTGGGTAGTCAGGTGTGACTGTGCAGACATTCGGACCACCGGGATGCCCTCGCCTTTGTCACATGCAGGCCTTGGTTCAGTGTCTCTCCTCCAGGGCGGGGAAAGACATCTGTTAGCCGACCCCTGGGAGAGCTGAACCCTGGCCAGGCAGGAAGTTCTTTAAGGAGTGTCCCGAGGGCCTCTGAGTTCACAAGCAGCGAGCAGAGCCCAGAGCCGCTTCCCTTTCATTTGGGCGGGGCCATGGGGCGGGAGGGGAAGTGGCAGGAGCCACCCCGGGGCACCCGCCTGCTCCAGCCCTCACTCCCGCTCTGCTGACCCTGCTCTGGCCTATTTTCCGCATGCACCTCTCTCTGCACATCCACATCTTTCCGCGGCTGCCTCATGATTTCTGACGGTCCTGTGCCCCTTGCTTCACACTCTCAGAAGTTTCTGGGCGACGCCCAGTACAGCGGTCCCTCTCCCAGCCTCTACCCCAGTTACGAAGCAACAACTGGCTGCAAGCGAGGCTCCTCCTGCATCCTCACCCTCCTGGTGTCCAAGGAGACAGGCTACCCGGGGTCAGCTGCGTCACTGTCGTTACAATGCTCCTTGGACGCTGTTTGGACCCGGGCGGGACTGGGTGCTCCTCAGCGCCAGGCATTTTCAGGGCCTTTGTGACGGGGTGAATGGGCTCGAGGGCTCTGAGTTCCGGCCGCCGCAGCAGGTCATCACACCAAGTCCCCATGGCCACCTGACAGGGGTCGCCGGGTCCCGAAGATCCCAGGACCGAGGTGCCCTTTTCCCTCAAGGGTTCGGGGAGAAGCCCTGGTGAACTGTGACCCAGCTCTGCGGCTGTAAGCACGGTGAGGACAGCGAAGATGGTGAAAAGGTTGCATTCCGATGCCCTCCCGGGAGGGCGCGTCCCTCCCCCGCTCAGCACCCCAGGTCTCACAGAAACTCGGGTGCCTGCAGGGTCCGGGGCCCCTCCCGGCTTCCACTCAGAGGAGCGTGCGTGGTCTGAAAAAGCAGGGTCCACAGAAAACAGAACAAGAGCCATCGTTTTCTTTACAGACGGCCCCAGGAAGCAGAGATGCTAGAACGTTCTCAGCTGGCAGCAGACACAGACTCAACCCCAGGCCCACGGGTGCTGGGCTGCAGGTGGGAACATCGCGGGGTGTGATGCTCATGGTCACGGTGCTGGGGTGCAGAGTGCAAGGCCCAGACCCTCGCTGGGCCGGGCTTCCTCGGTGGAAGAACTCAGCCCGGGGGTGACGCCTCCAGCCGAGCCCCGTGTAAGAGTGGGCGCCGGGCTCGGCTTGCCTCCCGGGGGACACGCCCTGGGCGACTGCCGCACACAGATTCAGGACGGTGACACTGCCCACCTCCGAGGGCCGCGACCATGGAGGCCCCCAGGTTGGTGCCCCCCGGGTTCTGCCACGGGCTCCCCTGCTGCCTGCCGTGTCTGTGTCCTTTCTCTGGGACGAAGCACAACCCCGAGCGTGACAGCCTTCTGTGTCCTCGAGTCCAGCCTGTGGGTGGTCTTCTGTGGATGCTTCCCCCCGCCCCCGAGC
This sequence comes from Mesoplodon densirostris, assembly GCF_025265405.1. NCBI lineage: Eukaryota > Metazoa > Chordata > Mammalia > Artiodactyla > Ziphiidae > Mesoplodon > Mesoplodon densirostris. Next base: position 89,720,969 of record NC_082675.1, on the reverse strand, counting down.
TCCCAGCTGGGACACCGTCGGACGCTGAGAAGGCCTCTGGCCCTGGCCCCTCTCCTCCCCCCGACGTCGTCCTGTGAGGACACATGCAGGGCTCGCCCAGCGGTGGTGGGCTGTGTGGGCTGTGTATTTGGAGGAAGGGTCAGCAGGGTCATTTCAGGACAGGACGGAGCCCGCTGGGCCCCGGGTGTCTGGGGGGTGGTGTCCCTGGGGGAGGCCGAGTCTGCAGGACGGAGCAGTGGAGGTGACTCGGGACCCTTGTGGAAAGGAGGGACCTGGTGGCTCAGACGCTGAGGTCACATCTCCCCCTGCGGCTCTCTGCCGAGTGCTGGCCTGGTGGTCTAAGGGACAGGCGATGGGCCTGTCACTGTGGGACGTCAAGTGTGACACCATCACCCACGTGATGTCACAAGCGGATGGGGGCAGGGGGCCAAGTTAGCCTCAGGCTGGTTTTAGGCTGTTTCTCCTGCCCTTCGGTTCGCTCTCTGCCCACGCGCACCCTCCCTCCCCAAGTGGGGTGGATTCTCCTACTTATTATCAGAAGCGGGAAAGGTAATTACCAGGTGAGGAATCGTAGGTAACAGACAAGGGTGCTGGTTACAAGTTTGCTTTTGGGCAGAAAGTTTTACTTGTTTGACAGCAAGATAACAAGCATTGACAGGACATCACTTTTTGGAAAGACCTATTTGAAGAACATTGGAAAGGCTTTCTAGATGTTTCCACCGGCTCTCAGCTGGCCTCCGACTCCCTGTCCAGCTCCGGGCGGAATGGACGGGCTCTAACAGCCAGGAGGCGAGTGATGCCCTGGGCACGCCTCACTTCCTGCAAGGCGTGTCGCTGCACATGACCTGGGGGGTCTGCTGAGGGCGGGGGAGCAGGTGTGGCATCGGGGCCCAGCTCTGGGCTCAGCCTGCAGCTCCCGGGTGCCTGAGATGGAGCCCCGGGCGCCCCCAACCCCCGCCGGCCCGAGCACAGAGCAGTGAGGCTCCCACAGCGACCTCGGGGGCAGGAATAGGGGTCAGCGTCACAGGAGGGGTGACCAGGGCTGGAAGAGACGAGGGACCAAAGAGGAGAGAGAGGCCAGCCCCTCCCACCTGCGGCCACGCAGCCTGGGTGTCCCTAAACCCAGCCGTCCAGCGCGTGAAGGTGTTCTGAAAGGGGCGCTTCTAAGAGAGCGTCGCCTTGTTCAGGTTGACCGTGAACACTCAGCTGTCCCCTTGTTTATTCTCGCGAAGGCAGTTTCCAGGGTCCCTTCCAGGGCCGGGTGCCGGGCCGCTCGCTAGGACTGATTCAGCAGCTGAAAGACGGACCCCCGCCTTCAGGGGTCTATGGTGCTGGGGCGTCCATGGTTGACCCCGCCCTTGGTTGGTACGCAGCTCTGGTAACACAATTCGGGAACAATCACGGCCCTGCAGAGGCTCGGAAGGCAGAGGCCCGGCATTTGAATGGTTACCCTGCTCGCTTATTTTCCTGTATTTGCTGTGGAGTGACTGGAAAATTCCCCATCCCTCAACGCCTACGAGCCAGAGATTACCAGAACCAAAAATAAAAAGATACCCACAGCTTTTCAAAGAGGAGCAGTGAGGTGATTGAAGGCTCCCCCAGCCCTCCTCCACCGGCCCCAGGGGCTCCAAGACAGCCGAGCAATCAGAGAGACAGTTGCTATTGGGGGGAAAAGTACCAAATGCTGCTAGCTTTAAATCCTTCTTTTTTATCAGATTGGACTCTGGCCACTTTATAAAGCTGAACATTTAGATTTTAGAAAGCAACGCAACAGCCCACGGGTTCAAGAGTGATACCAGGCCTTGCAGAAGACAAATGTTATGAAACACATAGAGAGAGAAAGATCTCTCATTATGAATCGTACCCTGCGCTGTTCCCAAATATAACCAGCGCATAATTAAAAAACTTCCCAGCGTTATTACCTTCATCACAACAACAGACGTGCCCAGGAGTCCACGCCCCCACGAGACAAGAGCTTGGTGGGGCGTCCTCACGCCCAGAGGCCTCCACAGGCTTCCCTGGAGGACGACCCATCCACTCATCCGCAGCTGAGGTTCTGAGACAGAGATCGTACCTGGCTGGTCCTGCCCTCATGCCCCAAGGAGACGAAGGGGAGGGTGTGGGTCTCGGCTTCCCCAGCGGACGGAGCCCGTCCTGACGGAGCCTGCTCTGCCCTGGACGGTGTGCAGCCAGAGGGCAGTGTCAGGAGTGGACGCAGAGCCTGGGAGGAGCAGCTCAGCCCATCGCAAAGCGTTAGCTTGGACCCAGGGGGCTGCACACGGGACACTCATGCAGCAGGGTTCTCAGGGGAGGCCCTGGCGCTCGGGGCCTCTGGGCCAGGACGGGTCGGTGGACGTGAGCAGAGTCAGGGCCGAGAAGGTGGCTGCAAACCGAGCCTGAAGCAGGGCCTGTGCTGTGTTCTGCGAGGGGCGGGGGCGGTCCGCTCAGCTTCAGGACGGGGGCATTTGCTGTTTGATAAACCGCAGGCCGGGTTATTGCCTCGTGGGGATTGTGAGAAACGGGTCCAGAAAGGCCAGCACAACTCAGGCCCAATGGTGGCCGTTCCCGAACCGTCCTGGCAGCACGGCCCCGGCACCTGCATTTCCCCAGATCATTGCTGGGCGGGTGCAACCCTGGAGAGCGAGTGTCTGCAGGCTCGGAGTCCCATGGGTTACTCCGCGGCGTGGGGCTGCATATCTCACGCTGTGTAATTATGTAGCCAAATATTCCCGGGGGAGTTCTGTTTACAGAGGGAGTTCTGATTATTCTTGAGGTTTGCTTAGTATGTGTGTGCGTGTGTAGGTGAGTGTACTGAAAATAGCTGAGAGTCTGTAATAAGTTAGAGGAAAGGCAGGCAGTTCGTTTGTCCAACTGACTAGCAGTGCGATTTGGGGGGAGTTATGGACTCTCTCTGGATGTGAAACGAATGGACCGCAGCTGCCCACGTGTGGTCTGCACAGGGTAGGTCTGCACCCCGGAGCCTGTTGGAGGTTTAGGCTCAGGCTCCGCCCCGACCACGGATCAGAATCTCCATTTTATAAGGTCCCAGGCCGCTCATCCGTGAGCAAGCGTGTGCCGGAGGCTGGGCCTCTCCATCTCTGAAGTCCGTCCAGCTCTGCATTTATTTGATTCTATGAAAAGAAGGAAGGCTCTTAAGAGGCCATAAAGGGACCAGCAGAGAGAGAATCTCTCACCAAAGGGCAACAGCACAATGCTGATGAAGAACCTTCGTGTTTAATGTGTGTGCAGGGCAAGTGCAGTGGCCCCGTGCAGCGGTGCTGTTATTAAAATGAACGTGTGTGAACTGACCATTTAACATTTGCACCTGACCATGAAATAATGTATCACAGAACAAAACGCATCAGTTCCTGACTGCTGTCCTGCTTTGTCTCTTGCGTCACCTGCGTTGGGTCTGAAACCAGACCCAAGTGGGAGTACTTACAGCACGGAGACGGCAGATGCCACAGACCAGCCCTAGTGGATCCTGACCCGTTCCCAGCGCCGGGCGTCTGTCTCTCTACAGTCTCGCTGTGAGTGGAGGGAGAAGGCTGCTTCCAGCGAGATGTGGGGACTCCAGGGCCTGGCCTCAGACAGGAGGCGAGCGGGTCACAGGGTCACTTGGGAGCAGCCCAGGGCTCTGCATGTGCACCTTTTTACTTGGATGTGATTGACTTTTGCACCAGAAGCCAAAGGGGGCTCATCCTGCCTCAGCAGCAGCTGCAGGACGCTGGCTGCCGGAGCTGGGAGATGGCCGGGTCGCCCCGGGGCAGGCGGAGCCACCCCTGCCAGGCTGCACCTTGCCCTCCACCCGGCCCGGCCTGCTGAGTGATGACCACTAGAGCGTTTCTCCCCTGGAACCATCCTGCCGCGCTGCGTGGCTGCACCTCCGGTGCCGAGCACACTGACCAGCACCAAATAAATACGTGTTAAACATACGAATGAATAAGAAAGCAACCCCATCAGGAGGGGCTGTCCTGTCCTGTCGCCGGCTCGCTGACACCTTCTAACACGCGTGTCAAAGGGCGTGCTGTTGGCGTGAGCAGCGGGTGATCATGGATGCTCCGTGGGCTGGTGCAGCTGTCAGGCGTCGGAGGAATTTTTGGCGAGAGCTCAAAGCCAAGCCTCGTGCCCGTTTTCAGGGCCTGCTTGCCCCCCCGCCTATCACTCGGAGCCGGTGGGATGACTCAGCGGCCCAGAGGGTCTGACCAGGACCCGCTTCGCACCGCAGAGGAAGGTTCATGGGCTGGGATGCAGGAGCGGGGGCCCCTCCCACCAGGCTCTGCGTTTGGGCCGGGTCCAGGCACCGTTCTCCTTGCGATGCACATATGTGTTTACAGTGGGAGAGACGCCAACAAAAGTTAAGTTCATACGCATGTGGGTTTCATGTTTATATTTTTCTGTTGCAGAAATGAAACTGCTGCTAAATATGTTATACGTACAAATAGACAGATAAATCATAGATACACGGATTTTGTTGTCTCCAGCGTATTTTTATATTTTATCTTTTTAATATACTTCAGACAACATTGATGTTTGAACAGTGGACAGGAACCCCTACGGTGGTTCTTCTAGAGCTCGGGGTCGGATTTCCCTTTTTCCTCGTGTGCTCTGTGTAGAGATTTCCCCTGAGCATCACTGGGTGGCTGAGGCCCCGTCGCAGGACCACAGGCTGCTCCCGGGTCAGGCGGAGTCCAAGGGGCCCGAGGGGCTGCCGCACTGGGTCTGTGGCTCACAGATCAGAGAAGGTGGAGGTCAGTAAAAGCTGCTGTCCCCACAAAGCCTCTTACATGGGAAAGCGCAGGCTCTGCGTCAAGGTGACAAGGAAGTCCCCTGGGCCCAACGGGCAGCTGAGTAACTGTCAGTGGAAGCGAAACAGAGAAGCACAGGCTTGTGAAATGAGCCAGCGGGTCTCCTGGAAGCTGAGTGCAGACAGGAGGGGCCAGCAAGGCTCCAGGGCACGGAGGCTGCCGTCCAGAGGGCAGCCCTCGCCCCCCGCCGGCTGCAGAGACCCCAGATCACGCTAAGAGAAGTGGAGGCTCCCCCGGCCCTTCTGGACACCACACACGTGTCCCTCTAGAAGCGTGGCCCTGGCTTCCGCGGTGGGGACCACGACCAGGAGGTCGGCTACAGGTGGAGGCCGAGGAACAGGGACGTGAGAGGCGGCCTGCGGAGAGGTCAGCCAGGAGGGGAGTGGCCACAGGAAGTGGTCAGCACGGAGAGGTGGGCAGGGTGGGCTCTGACCTCTGGGGCGCAGGCTTCGCTGGGTTTTCTCTCCGGCATAGCTGAATGTTTTTGCATCCTCAGGACACACCCCATGAAGGCGTTAGAGGCTTGACGGTGTGTTTGGTGCTGGTCACCGGGCACTGGTCTGACTCTGCGTCCTGTGTGCCTGCCTATCCTCTGGAAGTTTCAGGGCCCCCTTGTTACCCCTTTGATGATCCTGTTTCCAGAGCCGGCTGTGCAGGGACCAGACTCTGAGGTTGCCATGTCCGTCCTCGGGGAGGGGCGTCCACCGGGGCCGCCAGTTTTCAAGCCCCCGCGCTCCTTGGCCTCGCAGGCCCTGATTTTAATCCCGCCTTAATCTCCTTCAGTATATTCCGCCCACCTTGCTGTCACCACTAAGGCATGTGGGGCGAAGCTGGGCCCAGGCCGTCTGTCCCAGCAGTGAGGGCTCGTGGAGGTGAGTGAGAAGCTCGTGTGTCCCCTCCTCTGGGTGTCCCGAGGCCCCGCTGACTCTTGCTGTCGTCTCCCAGGAGGTCCTCCTCATGGCCAAGTCCTCCGTGGTTCCGAGCACGCCCTGGAATTCTCAGAGGCGCAGTTGTCAGGGCCCAGCTCGTCACGTCACACGGGCTCTCTTTCTCTGGGGCGCGGCCTGTGGGAAAGGTCTCGCACTTTCGCGGCATTGCATCTTTAGCATTTTCACCCGGGAGTGGTCCTCACAGCTGCGGAGCTTGCCTTCTGCCTAGAGAGGTGCTGCCGGTGCCAGGGTCCCTCGGGCGCCCACCACGCAGACAGCTGGACCCGCCTTGCGGATGGAGGGCCTGGCCCGACGTTCAGGAAATCTTGCAGTGTACAGCTTGCTTGTTCACCCGTGCCGCTCTCTGCGAGGGTTAAAACAACACAGACAAAACAAAAAAGAATTTAAAACCTCCTCTATGTAGCTCAGCTATTAGGAGGTGTAAGTCTAGTTTTGCCTGATCAAAGCAAATACGACCGCTCGTTCATTCACTTGGACGGTATTTCTGAGGCTCTCCTGGGTGCTGGAGGCCAGCACTGTCTTCTAGCCCGTGCGTTGCTGTGGTAACAGCCACCGGCCGGCCGCGGCCCAGCCCAACCCCGAGTGTGCCCAGACCTTGGGTGGGCAGGGCCTCAGGGGCCCGTGGCTGCTAGAGGCCCCCCAGACAGCGGGCTGGGCCTCAAGACCCCCTATGTGGCAAAAACCAGAGCAGTAACTGTTGTTAAGACCATCCACGGCGGCTAAAATTAGTGCAGAAGCCCCGCGATGGGCAGGGTAACTGCAGGTCTCAGGAACTGTTGAAAGCAGAGTAGAAAGCTGGTGGCCGCTGCTCTGACTGCAGTCCTGACACAGGCTGACCGGCCCCCCTAGGCGTGGTCCCGGGAACCTGAGAAAAGCCCACCTTGAGGGACCATCCAGGAACCCCTGGCTGTGCTCGTCGAAAGGTCTGGGTCGTGACAGAAAAAGACTGAGGACCTGGAGGGGATGAGGGGGTCTGACGACCGAGGAAACGCCAGAGCCAGGACAGATGGGGGGACAGACAGGGGACCCTAGGGGACAGCCTTGTCCCCAGGGTGTCAGGTGGCCGGGCCCCTGGCACAAGCTCCTCATCCATTGACCCCAGTGACACACAGCCGTGGGCCGCCAGGGCCCCGCGGGGACAGCACGAGCAGGTGGTGGTAGCTGGGGACACAGCCCCACCGCCCACACCCAGCCTGGTTCTTCCGAGTGGATCACGTCGGCTGGGGGGGGTGATCGAACTTGACCCGCCCTCCCAGGCTTTCAATCCCAGAGTTCACGCCCTCACGTTGCCCGGCGTGGGCGGCTCTGTGTGGACCCAGGTGGGGTTTGTTTTCTTCCTGAGGTGCTCCTGTAGGCGCTCTGGGTGTGGGCGCCGTTTTCTCTCCAGTCGCTAAGTGCAGGTCGTGACACCCTGGCCGGACAAGCCACTTACGACACCGCGGTGACCAGAAACGCTCGCCAAGACCAACCCTGTTAGGACGAGCGCTGGCCTCCCCCGGGTTTGCATTGTCACGTCAAGTGACCTTTTCAGCAAAGGGAAAGATGACGTCTCTCGTTTTTTGTTCGGAGCTGGAAGTACCTACCAGCGTATTAAGTCAGTTATGTTTCAAGCACCGCTATTCCCGTTGCTGTTCTGATCACTTGTTTATTTAGCAGGAAGCCCTTTCCTCGCACTGGGTCCCGTGTGCAGACCTGCACGTGAGCCGCCAGAAGGGCACGAGCTGGGCCACCGCTGGGGCCCCAACAAGGCGCTGTCCAGGACCCATCGGTCCAGCCGACACCCTGCCCGAAGCCAGAGGCTCCCTTTTTGCTGTCGCTGCCATTCTCAGACACTCGACAGACCGGGAGCACCCACTGCACCCGCCACGTGCTTGCGAAGGCGCCACGGGGCGGCACGGAGTCCCGGGAGGGAAGCAGGGGCCGGGAGCCATGGGGGGCTGGGGGAGAATACGGATGCTGTTTGCTTCCGGGAACCCGTTGGATTTGGAGCAGCAGCAGGTCACTGGGTGCTGCCTGGGCCCCGGCGGGCGCCACTCAGGGCTCAGACGGGGGCTCCTGCGTCACTTCATCCGGGGGCACGGGTGGAGTCGCTTCAGGGAGCTGGGCTCCTTTCATCCCCAGGGACCCGTGGCTTCATTTTGTTTCTAACAATAAAGCGGCTGTGGACTGGCCCCCCGCGTCCCGAGGGAACAGAATCCACGACATACTTGCTGTCAGAGTGAATCTCGGAACAGCAGGACTTGGTGCTCGCCGTGCCGGTCGAGGTGGTGGCTCTTTCTTGTGGGGACAGAGAGGAACCAAGGCCACACGTTAATCTCAGCCCAGAGTCACGAGGCTGCTTCTCCTCACAAAGTCCACGAGGAAACCCTGGGGGGTTTGGGGGGCATCGCCGTGGGCAAGGAGTCTTTACCCCGGGACCCTCCAGGGGTCAGAGGCTGAGCTGCCCCGCAGAATCCGGGGTGGCCCCTGGAGACCCTGGTCCAGAGGGGGTGGGCAGTGCCCTTCTCTCCTGCCCCTCATGCCCCCGCGCCCTGCCCCCCGCCCCCCAGTGGCTCCCGCCTCCCCGAGGGCAAACAGGATGGTGCCCATCGGCCTTGACCTGTTTCCTTCTCAGCAGAGGTGACGATGGCTGCCGAGTGCTGGGCAGCAGCTCCACCCCCCAGAGATGCAGCTGGACGGGACCTGCCTCTGAGCCTCTCCCCAGCGACCGGGGCCTCTGCAGAGGGCAGGGGAGAGGCCGCGACCGTGACGGGCTCTGAGGTGGCCCCTTACAGGGGGAGCAGGTGGGGCCCCCAGACTTCACGGGGGGCTCTCTCTGCAGGGATGACCCAACCTATCACGGCCCCTATCACGTGGTGTGAGCCGGGGGTCCTGACCGTGATCCCTGCTGCACACTCAGGAAGCCAGGACGTCCCCAACCTCAAATCCAGGCTGACTTTTCTGGAGCACTGTCGTCTCGGGGGAGACAGAGAGCCTGGAAGCAGCTGCACAGAGTGCGCTCTGGAACTCGGTCCAGCCTCTCAGGTGACACGACACATGGTGACCTTGTCAACTCGTGTTGCTGCTCGGAGCTCAGACTCTAAGGCCAGGTCCTTAGGGGCCTTCGTCTCCGCACAGATGGTCCCTGGTTGGTGCCAGGACGCGGCGGGCGCTCAGCTGTTAGAGAGGTCAGAGCCCGCAGGAGACCATCTCCCGTGGATGCGGCACCAGTCAACCCTGGGCGTTGGCGTGTGCGTGCACGCACGCTGTGTGTGCACACGTGTGCTCCCACAGGTGTGTGTGCCTGGGGGGGGGTCATACGCTCAGCAGGGCTAAGCGAGCACTACAGCGGGTCCAGCGTGGGCCACAGACATTGCTGACCTCAGGCCCCAGGGGCCCCTTGGGAGGAAAGCCGACAACGGGGGCCAGCCCAGCTGCCCACCTGGGGTCTGGGACGATTGGGGCCCGTGCCTGCAGCCTGGTGTGCCGGACCAACCGACCGTCCTTTCACTACAAAGCAGCTGGCCTCGTTCTGTGCATCTTTAAAACTCAGACCGAGCGACTTCATTCATGTTGTTGTCACTTTTTATTACAGAAAATTCCAAACACATACCAAGTAGGCAGGACTCAAGCTTTTCCAGTGAAAATCGCATTGACCTCGCTCCCCTCCAAGCCCCAGCCCGCCCGCTGCACCTCGTACGGTTCCAGTGCAAACCCCAGACACCATGCCATTCCATCATAAATCTTTCAGTACATTCTCTTAAAAAGGGGGCTCCTAAAAGAGCTACACTTCACCTAAAATAACTGAACAATATTCATTAATATCACACATCTGTTCATGTTTAAAAGTCCTGTTGTCACGCTGTGTCTGTGTTACTTTCAGCTTGTGTGAATTGGGATCCAAACAAGCCCACGCACTGGGACTGGCTGCCATGCTTCAGTCTTTAATCAATAGGTTCCCCTCCAGCTCTTTGGCTTTTCTTGCAAATTATCTTTTGAAGAAGCCAGGTTGTCTCACGGAGTCTTCAGCAGCCTGCCTTTTGCACGTTGGATATTGACAATGAAAAGACATGGAGGAGACGTAAACGCATGTTGCCAAGTGAAAGAAGCCCACCTGAAATGGCTGCGCACTGTGTGTCCAACTACAGGACGTTCTGGAAAAGACAAAACTGTGGACCCGGTGAGCAGATCAGTGGTGCCAGGGGCTGGGGGAGGGAGGGAGATACAGGGGGAGCACAGAGGATGTTTAGGGCAGTGAAAACACTCTGTATGACCCCATGATGGCGGATATGTGTCATTACACACCTGTCTGAACCCATAGAATGTACAACACCCAGAGTGAATTTTATTTTATTTTATTTTTTTTTGCTGTATGCGGGCCTCTCACTGCTGTGGCCTCTCCCGTTGCGGAGCACAGGCTCCGGATGCGCAGGCCCAGCGGCCATGGCCCACGGGCCCAGCCGCTCCGCGGCATATGGGATCCTCCCAGATCGGGGCACGAACCCGTATCCCCTGCATCGGCAGGCGGACTCTCAACCACTGCGCCACCAGGGAGGCCCCCCAGAGTGAATTTTAACATAAACTGTGGACTTTGGGTGATGAGGTATGGACATAGGTCCATCAGTTGTAACAAACGTACCGTCTGCTGGGGATGTTGATAGTGGGGAAGACCTCCCAGGCCAGGAGGGGGTGTACAGGAAAGATCCACACCTCCCCCTCAACTGTGCTCTAGCCTTAAGCTGCTCTAAAAACTAAATTCTATTAAAACAATATGCATAAGAAACTAAAACAATACATCGAAATGCTAATGAGGTTAGATCCGGTGGCAGGATTATAGCAATGTTTCTTCCTCATCTTCAATGGAGTCTATGTTAACATTTCACAATTAGATCAATTTTTAAAAGCCAGGCACGTGATCACAGGAAAGGACTGTAAATGCTAAATGTGACTGTCACCTCTGGGTGGTGTGATGAACGGCCTGTTTCCTTTGTTGTACTTGAAAATGTTTCCACCTGGGCAGCACTTTCAAAATGGAAAAGCTTTATGTAAAGATCAGACTGCAGCTCTGAACGTGTGTGCGTGTACACACATGTGCACACGTGTACATGCACACGCTCAGCAGTCCACACTGGATTGAATCTTTGAAAATACAAGGCGTGTACCGTGAAGCTGGCCCTTGTGGTGCGTGAGTGGGTGGCTCCGGTCATCCTCCAGGCTCTTCTGCTCATGTGGGGCAGCCGGGGTCCTTGCAGGGAACACCAGTGTCCCCGCCCTGACACCTGGGCAGCCCCCGGCCCTGACTTGGGTTTCCGCATGGGGTGGGCACACAGACGGGTCAGACTCACACGACAGGTGTCCCCACGTCACAGCTTCACGGTTGTTTTAAAAACATGAAAAAACATGAAAAACTCAGATGGGACGAGATCCACCCACGTTTACACAAAATTTCAACATTGCGTTTCTCAAGGAAGAGGGTAAAATTTCCCTACATTTCCAGTGTTACAGACTTTTGAGTGTTTGTAAAAAGTGGCTTGAATTTATGATCTGCTTGTGCAAAGATTTCTCACGGACCCAAGGGATTCTCTCTCCCAATTCCTGGTCATGAGTTTCCAGACAGCTGTCTTAAGCATAAAGCCTGACGTTTAAGTTACGTTCAGGATGGCAAGTTCAAGCTTCCTATTAAAATTTCTAGAAAAGATGTCACTTGGAGGAGTTGCACAAATTACCCAGCATTTCCCTGACTCGAGTGCACGTCTCTCTGTGAGACGGCACGCAGGTCCCCCAGGCAACCCTCCCCCAAGGGTGGCGCCACTTCCTCAGGAGGCTTGAGGGGTCCCGGGGACCTTCGGTGCCACCCCGGCCCCCGGGACGGCTCAGCATCCCAGCACGTGCCACTGAGAACAAGGCTGCAAGGAGACGTTTAACTACCCCCAGCCCTCTTAGGGATATCCACCCGAGGCGCTGTGTCGGGTTTCAGCGGGAAACCTTGAGATTAGTCACGTTCCCAGTTCTGTCTTCTCCGTTTCTGCCCTAGTACAGACCCATCAGAGGGGCCTCCCCCTCGCTGCTCCCCAGGAACGGTTCTGACCGGGAATCCTGGAGCCTCACACTGCTGTTGTGGAGACTGGCGGGTACACGAAGGTACGCTCACCTTGGTGAGGAAACTAGGCGGGGACTGTGCCTGCATCCTTGACGTCTGCCGGCCCACACCTGTCCCGTGTGCAGCATGATTCCCACTCCCCCCCTACACCCCGATCATCAGGAGGGTGGGTGGCATCTGACCGTCAAAGAGAGGACAAACCACGGGAGGAGGATTCAAGTTCCCAATGACACCTGAGCATTTGGTGAACACCTGGATCCAGCCGTACCTGAAGCTCCACCTCACTTCTCAGACAAGCCAGTCGATACAGGAAGACAAGCCCACTGGAGCTGTGGCTGTTACTTGCAACTGAAGAGTGTGAAGAGGACACAGCCTGAGCCCAACACTCACTTTTAATCCAGTAATTAGCCCAGAAAATGGCAAGAAGAAGGTCTGCTGTGCTGACCTAGAGCTGGAAGCAGGCACACCTCCTGTGTCCTGGTGACCCAGCAGCCCAGGGGCTGCCCCTCCACACGACAGGAACGCAGCATCACGGGCACACCCCGGGCTCTGCTTCCTCCACCTGCAGCCTGACCTGGAGACATCACGAAGGAAGGACCAAGGGGCTGTCTCAGACAAGTTCACCAGCATTACCGCCCAGGGGTCTCGGGTCAGCGGTACCGGGTGGGGTCTTCCTGGGGCCGCCCGAGCACACGGGGCCTGTGGGTGAGACCTGGGACCCCAGGGGCGGGACCACGCGTGGCCATGCTGTCTGGCTGACACACCGAATACGATGAGTTTCACACCCTGTCAGCACTGAGTTCCCAGGTCAGAATTGCCTCTGGTTTCCTTGGGTGTCTTAGGTCAAATTTTCATAAATCTAGTGATTAGACGTAACACTGGTCCTTGGCATTCCTAAAGCTTTGGTGCAGTAAGGGAGAGACTAACAGCCACGGACCGGCTTGAGATGATCGTCTGCTTTTCTGTTTCAACGTCCAAGGCCCTGGTCATTCACCCAGGAATCTGCCCCATGAGCTCCCTGGAGGGGAGCAGGACAGGGCAGCTCACCCACGCACGTGGTGCGAGAGCTGGATCCCATGAAGAGGGAACGGGGCAGAGAAGACGGCTTACAAAAGGGACTTTTATTAACGGAAAGAAAAATCTGTTCGGTGGGTCACGTATGAAATAGATATACAAAACTTTACATCCGATCTCGCAAAGGAGCCAAAGGCTGCCCGCGAGGGAAGGGCCCTTTGTCCCGGCGCCCGCGAGAGCTGCAGGGCCCTGGGGGCCCCAGGCCTGTCCTCGTCACACGCCGATGCGCGGCCTCGCTTGAGACCTGTGCATGTTCTGGTAGCTTCCATCGTGAAAGAGCAGGAGGACGCTGGGTTGCTGCTGCATCAGCCCTCTGCCTGGTCGGACGCCCAGCCTTCACCCTAAGTAATATGCTGCGGTATTTAAAGGAAAAACACCTCCCCACACCCCCCCTCTTCCTGATAAAAAGCCGCAAACGCCAGTCCCGCTGTGCGGCTCTTCTGGGCTCACCCACCCAGGATCTTTGGCATGGCCACGTTCCCTGCCCCGCTGTCCTTAACAAGTAGGCTTTCTTGCAGTGAAACTTCTAAAAACACCTCTTTATGCAAAACAGTGTGTTTCTGCAGGTGGAGCTCTGCACACAGACATGTCCGACTGGAGGAGGGGCAGCCCCCGGGACGGAGGTGAGTCGAGTGCCCGCCCTGCGGTCACATGAGGTCGCCGAGCTCGGCCTCCAGCGCGGCCGCCATCTCGTCCGCCTCCGAGCTGCCCCCCTCCTCGTCCTCGCAGCTGGACGCTCCGCTGGACTCGCTGGCTGCGTCCTCCTCGTTCAGCTTCCTCTTGTGGCCCCTGCGAGGGAAGCACACGCGCCGTGAGATGCTTGTGGCGCACACGCTCCCCGGCCCCTCGGCCGCTGGCCCCCATGCTTCCGGAACAGCCCTGACAGCACAGGCTGGGCACCAGGGCAGCCTCCGTCTCCAGCAGGGAACGAAATACCCAGGATGTGTGAGGGCGGGAGAGGGAGGGGCCCGGAGCGAGCTCGGGGCTACGGCTGGCACTGGACAAGCCGCTGGGAAGGGAGGTGGGGACAGCCGCCAGCAGACAGGTGTATGTTTTACACTCACGTCTATGAAATCTATTTTGAGTTAACCACTGAGTACATTCCTGACTGTGGGCTACGATTAATTATTCTGCATTTGGACATCATTTTGGACATCAACAGTTTATAGTTGTTGTCGCACCATTTATCGAAAAGAAAAGTTACGTAGGAATATATATACGCGCCCCCCCCACTACTATGGTTTGGGGAAACCTTCTGAAGGGAAGAAACCCCCCAAAAGATTTACCTTTTAGAGACACAAGAGGCATCTCAAGCAGTCACAGACACACACGAGACTGGGAAAATGACGTGCAAGACTATGACGTCTATAACGTAAGACCTATAATACACACAGAAATTTCTACAACAAACAAGGAATAACCTAATTGTGAGAAACACTCCTCAAACAGAAAAGGGCAGTTGGCAGAAAAAAGGGCCAACGAACACTGAAAAAGATACTACTACGTAATTTGAAAAGCGAATCAAGGGGCCAGTCAGGAAGCACATCCAGCGCTCAGGCTGGCAGAAGTCAGAGGAGAGGGACCCCGGCCCCGGAGGGAGCACGTGACCCGAAGGGGAAGCACACGGTTACTGCGACCCAGCGCCGCCCCCTGCTCAGCCGCTCTGGCCTGGCTCATCAGCCCCCGCGGCTGGAGCTGGGCCCCCAGTGGGCGTGAGGACAGGGAAGGGAAAGTAAACCCGAAAGAAACCCCTCGTCTCGGGTCCCGTCGGCACGGGGAGGAGGTCGGTGCAGGAAGGGGGGGCAGCTGGGAAGCGACACGCGGCTGGGAGGGCGCCAGGGTCTGGACAAGAGGACGAAGCCGTGGGGACCTTGTGATGCGCTTTCAGGAGAAACACCGACCAAGGTGGATGCTCGAGCACAGCCACGGCTGGGACGCGGCATCCGGGCCTCGCCAACTCAAGCCAAATCTGAGCAGACGTGCGGCCCAAGGGTGCAGCCCCTCAGACACACTGTAGGGTTAGCTCTGGATTTGCGGGAGATGGTGGAACAAAAGATGGTGTTGAGTGTAATTAATCGGAGGCGCTCACACGATTCCCCTTCGCTGAGCGAACATGACAGATAAACTTAGAAACGACGTGTAGATGGAACGGTTTAGAGAGACTGCTTTCTCCGCTACCGTTCAAACTACTGCAAATAACCGCAATGACAGCCACGCTCCACGGGGCACTGCCCAGCACCGCCTCCCAGGGACAGAACTGGGGGGTCGCGTGTGCACGTGCGTGTGCAGCAGTAACACACACGAGAGCAGAGTCAGCCCCAGGCCTGAGTTGTGCTCAGCTGTGGGGGGCGGGCAGAGGGGGCTGAACCCCGCCTTCCAGGCCACCGCTTGTGGCTGCACCGCCGGCGGCGCTGAGAGCGCGTGGGGACGTGGTCGGTCCTCGAGGCTCCTCCCCGACTGCCCTCTACCTCCGGCGTGTCCCGCCTCCTGGGTGTCCCCGGGGTGGGTGCCGTGCGTGCTGTAAAGCAGATCCCCGTCTTCTGGTCACCGAGGGGACGAGCTTCCAGGAAGCACCAAATACAAGGGCAAAGAGGAGGTGTGCCCGTGACTGGTGAGGAAGCCCCCGGGTCCAGGAAGAGCCGGGCCCTCTGCCTGTGTACAGAGACCCTCATGCACCCCGAGCTGCTTCAACAAGGAAGCTGAAGCTGAGTCCGTGGACGGCACCCGGCTGCGTCGTCCGGGATTGGTGGTCTCCTGCGGGGACGGCTCCACGGGTGGCGCAGGGGGGCCCGGGAGGGACCCTGGGGCAGGAGAAGTGCAGGCCCCTAGAAGGCTGATCCTGGGGCGTCCTGTTGATAAAACCTCCTGCACTGCATCTGGAGACCCCGCTGCAGGGCAGCCTTTCGGGACAGCATGGGCTGCACAGGGTGTCCCCCCCGCCCCCCAGGGAGATGCCAGCTGACAGCTAGGCAGGACCCCACGGCTGTCGCAGCCTCTGTGCAGAGAGACAAATATCGACTGTGCTGAAACCCGGCTGGCCCTGCGGGAGAGACTCTGGGGGCTCGGTGTCCACTCGTGCAGCCGTGTCCAGGGGCCTGGGGACCAGGGTCGGGGGCCACAGTGATAGTGCCTTGTGCTGGGAAGAGCAAAACCTTCAGTCTCGGTTAAATGATGTTTGGAGTGTTCCTATATCCAACACGACTGAGTTTTAGTAATTAAAAATCACCTCAAAGACTGGACATAGCTCCAAGTCGTGGTTAATAAACGCCTAAAATTGATACCAGCTTCCTTTCGTCTCAGCAGAACGTGCAATAACTGTATTTTGTTTTCACAACCAACAACACAGCCCCCTAGAAAAATGCTAACAGATTTAATTTGGGGAAAATTTAAGGCTCAAGAATCAGCTCAGATTCAACGTGGAAAAAAGCAAGAACGTGAACAGGAACATAAATCACGTATGTACGTTTCCTCCCTCACGTCCCAGCCTCTGAGCTCTTTGCTGTAAAGAGGCACGTGGATCCGCACCTGAAGTCTGCTGTTTAATAAGGTGCACAATTATTTTAGCAACTACGGCAAATAAACACACATTATTATTTTATACCGGTGTCTAACCAACAAGATCAAACAATCCATAACGCATTTATTTTTCCAACTGCTGGTTACAACCAGCTTGGTAATTTTGGCAGAAAGATAAAGAACAGAGCAGCACGGCAGGTGGTAAGGTCACTATTTTCCCTAACAAAAGCTGTTTCAGGTACGTGTGTGCATGTGTCCATGTGCGTGCAGGGGAGTACCTGCCCTGGGGTGTGGAAGGCCATCCGGACCCCGAGGCAGACAGGACGCGCGTGGGTTCCTGCCTGCCCTGACCGGTCACGACAGCGGAGGCTCTGCTGCTTCTTCAAAGAGGTGCACGTGTAGGTCACTGTAACACAACACCGGGCTCCAGGGCGTGTGATCAGGTCAGAGCCACAGGGCGAGAGGGCATGTTCCAAGGAAAAATCGTACGGGCCACATCTGTTCAACTGTTTCTGAAAAGCCTGAGAACTCAGGTGACATCACCTATTTTGAGACAAAGGGGTCTTCTGACCCCTGTCCTGGTCTTGGCTTCCTGCATCTTCGCCGTGAAGCGTGCAGATGGGGACCTCTGAGCTGACCCGGGGAGGGTCCTGAGCTCCCGGGATGTGTCAGATGACGTTCCCCGTCATTCGGGAAGGTGCCAGTCATCACGTCCCCGGCAGTCCTGCCACGTGTGCCCGGAGGGCCTGGCGGTGCCGTCTGAGACGCTGTCCCCAGGACCCTTCAGCGGTTCTCAGTCTCCGCGGCTCTGGGAACGTATCCCGTCTGTTCCTCTGATACGCGGTCGCCCTCTCGGGCAGCTCCTCTGGCCTCTTCTGTCTTGTCTGTGGATCATTCTTCTGTCTCTCTGATGTCTCGTGATTCTTTTTGCTGGAAACTGGACCTTTTAGTTACTGCATTGCAGCCACTCCGGGCCCTGGTCTCCCCTCCCCCCAGGGCTGGGCTGTTCTGGTGAAGCTGCCGCACCGGCACCGCCCCCCCACCCAACAGCGCAACGTCTCTGGGGTCCAGCCTTGGGTGCGGGCTCAGCGCAGGGAGAAAGGTACACACAACTAAAACAGCGCTGCTTTTTATCCATCACGCTGCAGCGGCCAGAAGCCGTCACGAAGCACCGTATCAGGGAGGGTGGGGGACAGCCAGCCCTCTCACCATCGGCACGACCCTCCACGGTCGGAGGGCAACTCGAAGCAGCAGCTACCAGGTCAAGTGCGAAGGGCTTCCGACCTCGGTGATTCCGCCTTCAGAAATCGACCGTGTGTGATGACCTCGCACACGCAAGGGGCTGGGGCACCAGGTGTCACCACGGTGCTGCTGGCTATGCAGGTTAAACATCACAAATCAACACACGAATCGACGGGAAGCCACGTGTCCACACAACAAAAGGGCAGCTCCTCAGCCACAGCCTGGGGAATTTACAACCTGAACCAAGCACCTTGGTCCCAGGGTCACCAGCTGGCAGCGCAGACAGAAGGTGTCTGACGGCAAAGCAGCGACAGGGTGGAGAGGTGGAGGGCTGGCTGAGAAGCGGCCTTCGGGCTCCACCCCGGCAGCAGAGCTGGGTCTGCTCTGGTCACAAACACCAGGCCCACGTCTCCTCCATCTTTAGAGATGACCAACCTCCCCAGCGCAGTAAAGACAGCCTTGCCTAGGCGACCGCCCAGCACTGAGAACAGCTCTCACGCGTGACGGCCTCTGCACACCTTCGCACCGTCTGTCTGCATGCTCGGCTGGGACCCCGGCCACCGCGGCCCTGTGGAGAAGGGGAAGCGGCAGCAGAAGGACCGGGCGGTGGGAGCCCGGGACCCGGGTCAGCAGTTCAGCCTTTAGAAGCGGAGTGATGCTCCTGACTAGTTCACCACGGGACCGGGTGGGCTGGGGAAGGTGCTGAGACTAAACTCTCGGGCACTTAGACAACGGTCTTCGGGGAGGGAGAGCTGGCTTCCGCTGGCCAAGCCTACGCCCACGACACGAGACCCCAGGCCGAGTCTCCACATCGCGCGTCTCCTGCGAGTGGTGGGGACAGGGCGGCGTCTCCAATGCCTGCGGACGTCTCGTCTGGCAAGTGCCTGCCAAATGGCCCTGACTTCTTACTCGGGGATTTACCTCAAGGAGCGGAAGCGCCCCTCGAGCTGCCGTGTGTAAAACAGGCGCCTGACGTCTGTTCATTTGAAAGAGGAATGGATCGGTTCTCAGTGGACAAGCCGAAACCCCACCCCGTCCTTCCATCAGAAGTCACCTTCAAGTTCCAGTGACATCAAGATCCCATAGAAGAGCCCGGCCACTCAGGCTGGCAGGACATGCTGCCAGAGCTCGGGAGAAACCAGGCTGCGACCCAGGGCGCAAGGCGCCACCGCTCGCGGCAAAGGCCACGGACCGAAATGTTCCGCAGGCAAGAAACAAACCCCCAAACATGTCTGAATTAATTTCAAGTAAAAACGCTACTATGGGAAAATCCAAAGTGTCCACACTTCTATAGCTAGAGCCCACTGACAAGAATGAAACATGTGCGAAAACCACATTCGCCAACTTCTGGGCAGAGAAAGGGATGAGCTCCCGAGCCCGATCACGGCGCCTCAGCCCCGACGCAGGGCAGACTCGACGTCGCGTACAGGGAGACGCCGAGCGGCGGAGGGGCAGGCGGGGGCAGGAGCAAGGGTCTCTGGCCACCCAGGGGGAGGCGGCATCTGGGTGCACCCTGGGCTTTGTCCTCATCTCAGATTCCCACACCGCGGAGGTCAGGCCGCACAGCACGGTGTGAAACAGCAGCTGCAGTGAGGATGGTGAGGAGACCGGGGCCGGGTGGGGGGGCTCCTGAGCAACCCCCGCCCGCCCCACGCCGGCCCAGCGCGGACCACAGCCCCGGGCCAGGCCACCGGCCCTGGCGCTGGACTCCCTGGCACCGTGCAGGGCTGAGAGGAGCCGCAGTGGACGCAGGCCACACGCCTCTGGCCCCGATGGCAGGACCAAACCACCGCAGGCAAGGCTTTCCCCGCGTGGCCCGGAGCTACTTCACGTGTGGGCAGATGATTCCGTGGAGACAAAGCAGGACGCTGGCCCCAGGACTCTGGCCCGTCCTGCCCAGTCTTAGAGAAAAGGCTCTGTGTCTTTCTCTTCACTTGGCGGAGAAAACAGAATCAGGCATGCAGAGCAGCCCGGCAGCACTGGAGCCGGGGTTCTGGGGTGGCCTCCTCAGAGAGGCCCCAGGTCCCCACGTCCCTCGAGAGCCCCACGGGACCCTCACGCTGAGCTGAAGACGCAGCTGAGTCAAACAACTGTGTAAGGCAGGGGTCTCTGACCCCTGGGCCTCGGACTGTTCCGTGGCCTGTTAGGAACTGGGCCTCATGGGAGGAGGCGAGTGGCGGGCGAGCGAAGCTCCATCTGTATTTACAGCCGCTCCCCGTCGCTCGTATCACTGCCGGATCAGCGGTGACATTAGATTCTCGAGGGGGGTGAACGCTGCGGAGAACTGCGCACGCGGGGGATCTTGGCTGCACGCTCCTTATGAGAATCTAATGCCTGGTGATCTGGGGTGGAGCTGAGGTGGTGATGCTGGGACCCACTGGGGAGCGGCTGCAAATACAGATTCTCATTGGCAGGGAGGTCTGGCTGCACAGAGACCATAATAAATCAGTGGCTCGCAGACTCATATCAAAACCCTATCAGTGAGTGGCAGGTGAAAACAAGCTCGGGGCTCCCACTGAGTCTGCACTATGGTGAGCTGTGTAATTACTTCATCATACGTAACAATGTAATAATAATAGAAACAGAGTACACAATAAACGTGATGCCTGAATCATCCCGGAAGAAACCACCCCTCCCCTACCACAGGTTTGATCCCTGGCTGGGGAACTAAGATCCCACATGCTGCGAGGTACGGCTCAAACAAAACAAAACAAAACAAAACACACATATATACGTACATACCAATAAGTAAATAAAGTAAAATACAATAAAATAAAAAGGAAAGCACCATCGTACCGTCCTACCTGATTTAGCGTCAGCACTTACAGTCCTGACAAGCTGAGTAACCCCGAGAGCAGACACTGGTGTTGGCAGCTGCCCTCGGCCCACGCCCTGCACACGCGTGAGGTCACGCGGGGTCCAGTTCTCACCACAACCTGCCTACGAACACTCGAAACCCTGGGAAGACCAACGCCCCCCCCCCCAGGGGCTGCGAACACTGCGCAGCTGGACACAGAGCACGGGGCCGCCATGGGTGGACAGCACGCTGCTCCTGGCCGTGTCCCGTCCTGGGTCCACACACAGCAGCCCTCCAGACATGAGCGGGGACTCAGGGAGAGGAGCCCCACCGCAGGCTCCTGGGCCGCTGGGACCACACCTGGGCACGCACCACCACCTACAACAGACACTGTGCGCTCCGTGAAGTGGAAGTGTTACATCTGCCCAAGTGGTGACGGAATCATGAACAACTTGATAAAAATCGAGGGCACCACAAATGTAATATTCTAAACAACCTGTAACATGCTTTGTATGTTCAGAAACAGGACAGTGACCTTTGTCCTCTCAGGACCACCCAGACCGACATCTTTAGGTCTCTTACCCCCTTCACTATTGCCTTGGAAATGATACCCGCACACCATGGTCCGTAACAACACTGGGAAGATACAACAGGATAACAAGAGCGCACCGGTCAACACGGAAGGCGTCTGGCGCTCGCGGGTCAGCGCACAGGCCCCCCCTCACCTGGGCCCCCTGCGCCTCCCAGCCCCTCCCCTGCACCTGCACCCCCCTCCTCTCCTGGGCCCCCTCACCTGGGCCCCCGGCCGTCTGCTGCACTCCTCTCGGTGGGTGGCGCGGACCTGAGCGTGGGCGGCCCGGGCCTCGGTCCCCGCTCCCGGGCCTCCGGGTCTCCCGGCTTCTTCTTCTCGCTGTCACTGTCATCGCTGCCCTCTCCTAGGATGTCATCCACCTGACAAAGGGCCAAGAGTCAGCACGAGATCACCTTTCTGAAGAATCCACGCAACGGCCCCTCCCCCGGGAGTGACACCACAGCAGATTTCTGCACGGGCCCCGCTTCCGGCGACCAAGCACGCAGGACACCTCGTAAAGCTCCAACACGGGGCCCGCCGCGAGACGGATGCTTACAACCAGCACCGAGGAGCGTGGACAAGGCCCACGGGGTGGATGACGGGAGGCAGAGGCGGCCCGGGCCGTCCCTCCTCCGCGCCCACCTCGCCGGATCCTGGGACCCACGCGGCCGCGTGGCGGGTGCCTGCCTGTCTGTCTTCTCTGACAGACCTCAGGCTTAACTGTTCACAGACACGGCAAGGGAGGGTGGTTGGGGGGCAGGGGGCAGGGGGCAGGGCCCCGACGACAGCTGACGCCCACGACGGAGGACGGGCCCACGTTTCCTGAACATGGACCCGCCAGCACATTTTCCAGGGAGGAGCAGAGACCCCGTGTCCCGTCAGCTAGAGTAACTACGTTCTTATGGCCTCAGAGCGGGGTCAGCACTTAACAAGTCTGATCTGTGACGCAGCTTCACGTGTGCGAAGCGACAAGAGGTCTGCTCATCGGGCTCTGCCCCCGGCTCCCAGCCAGAGCCCCCAACCCCCCTTAGTCTCCTGGACGAGGGAACACCTTTGCTCTAATGAGGCGACCGTGGGGGACTCTGGGGTGGGGCTGGTCACACCCAGAAGCACCAGCGGATGAGCGGCCTGGACCTTTCTGCCCCACCCCACCCCCAGGACGCCCCCCTAGAACCCCCAAGGCACAGGGCTCGGGAGCTTCTGGCCGGGACCCTCCCGACCTCACCCGTGTGCCCTTCACCCGCTGCCAGTCAGGCCTCGACCGCGTGCCCGATTCCGCGTTTCCCAAGTTCTCAGCCGTCCCGGCAGGGCTGTGGGAACCGACAGGCGGCCGGCTGGTCAGAAGGACACGTGACAACCCGGGACCGCCCATTTACGACCGCGTCTGGCGCCGGGGAGTCCCGTGGGCCGTGCGCATCCTGTGTTTCTCGACTGCTGGCTGCGGCTGCGGGTGAAGGTCTCAGGGCAAAGCCAGGTGGGCACTGCCACACCCCTTGTCAACCGAGCAAGAGCGACCGTCCACCAAACGCTCAGGGAACGACCCCCTGCGGCTCCAGCACAGCAAGGCTGGAACCCAGCTAACAGCCAGCACTCGAGGGCCGCGCGGCATATGAGAGACAGAGGGCGGCCGGCGGGGGTGACGAGGGCTGCGCCCACGCGGGCTCTTGGGCATTTTGAACTTTAAACTACGGGGCGGGATGGCTACTTTATCAAGCTCAGAAAACACGCCAAGGAAGGAAGGCTGTTAGGTGGACTTCACTCACGGGAGCTCCGACTTCTTCCAGCAAACCACCCACTTCTGAGCCCCGAGTCAGGGAGGCTCCCGTGGGGCCCAGAACCCAGGACGACCAGGGGATGCCCCCTCGGCGCCCCTCCCACGCCCGCAGCACCCTCCTGGGTGTGTGCCCTGCACACCTGCTGCTCCCCATGGCTCTACTGGGCCCGCTTCCCTGTGAGAGTCGTGGACTCGCAGTGCACGGCAGGGACACCTCGGGGAAGGCACCGGAAACGGGACAGAACGGGTGTCAACCCTCTGATTAAATTCCAGGGGAGGGGGGGACACCCCCTCTACAGAGCAGCTCTGACCAGCGACCACCAGCCACACCCTGAGCGCTCAGGCCAAGGTTGACGTCTTTGAACCACTGTATCCAATCTGAAATCTATCAACACGCCGTTTAGGGAGGAACGATGCACAGGGACCTCCAAAGTTAAAATGCGGAAACATTTTAATTGACAGTTAAAGTGCTGGCTTTATCGTCAGGGGTCACAAGATCTTCACACGTAATATACCCTCTCGGGTTAAACTAAAGGCACTTAACAAAAAGCATCTAATTGTATTAATTCTACCAGGTTACTGGCACTTACACTTCACTGGTCTATTTAGTTGGCTGTACTTAACTTCATTTTGATAAGCAAACCTCCTCTTGTCAAATTCTGCTCTGAAAAGACTTCAGGTCTTTAACTCTGCATCCCATCTTTGCAGGGGAAAAGAAAGAACTAAAAGAAGTCAATCGTTTAAAATCTGCCCGAACCACACAATCTCAGCAGCTCAGAGACTGCGGGGCGACCCCAGCCTGGGCCGCGTGCTGGGCCCCCCACGAAGGGCTCGCGCCTCGGTGGCGTTAGCACCAGGCCTGGCGGACAGCGCGGGCTCATCCCGCAGGAGGTCTGGTTTCATCTAGACCCTGCTTGGTGTGCTCCCCCCAGCTTCCCTCACATAAAGTTCTGTATGAGGACAACTCTGCACTTCCTGAAAAACAGGGATCTGTAATGAACCATTCACTTCGTAAATGTTGTTTTAAAAATGCTTGTGTAAATATTTAAAAATCTTAATTAAGGGAAAATCTAAAAGCAAGTACGTGAAGAGAAATACAAAGTTCACTTTTTCCTCAAGTACTGAAAGCTCCCAAAGGGCAAGAGCACGAATGACATCAAATGCTCTTGGGAATGTTTCCATCCATCGACTTGGAAGATGCAGAATCACGAAGACTTAGTAAAACTCATCTCAGCTTCTGACCCGTGGAAGCGAGGCAGACGGGGAAGGAACAGAAGAAACAGAAACAGAGCAAGTCCAGGCCGAGAACGGCCACAGGGGACACGGCCTCGTCCCAGCCCTGGGCCCAGCACTTTCTTCTCACCATTCTGTTACTCTGCCTGCAGAGGGAGGGAAGCTGATGCAGCGAGGGCCGTGCGCAGAGCACGAGTGAGCGGCTCTAACCACTGACAGCGCCGCCTGTGCAGAGGACGCGCCTCCAAGGACCACGTGCGTGAACTCTACGCTCTGGTCTCCGGCAGCGCTCTCCGGGTGAGGTAGAAATGGCGCACCTGAGGGGCCTTTACACCAAGGCCAACGTACTCCTCTCTTGGCCAGAAGAACCAACGTCCTGGTCACTCTCCTTGGTAGGCTGCATTCTCACGAAATAAAACCGGAAGCACTGCTGGGCCTATTAAACTTACCTTTCTCCAATGACGTTCCCGTAACGTGGAGAAGGGGACCAGAAGGCAGCCGTGCACACACCCGCGTGGTTGACCCTCGTCTAGACTTCACGCTTCAGGCGGACACCGCCAGAGTCTGCTGTCCCCTCGGCGGCCACGGAGGGGACGCTCTCCTGGGGCCCACAGAGCCCTGTGTTCCACAGGAAGCGCCCCGGTGGCCAGGCCTCGGGCAGCCATCTGCCCCCGACGGTCCCCGCATGCTTGGCACCCACCTGCCCCCCACGGGCCGGCCCAGCAGAGTCTGCGGAACAGGCCCTCTGGGACGTGAGAGCCAGGCTAGGACGCGCCTCTACCTCACTATCGGCTTACTAACGTGCTGTTTCCGTGCGTGCGTTATCTTCAACCTCAAGTATTTATCCTAAAGCCCAACGTGTGGTACCTCAAAACACCTGGCGTCCATGACAGCGACTGCGGGGCTGCCCACCTCCTGACACCCAGATGGCACGGCACGGCGGTGAGACATGCTGACGTTGGGAGCCTGTTCCCCACACTGACCCTGACGGCCCGCCCGGGAGCACCCGCCCCGCCTCAGGCTCGGATACAGTCCCGAGAAGAGAACCGACCTCACACGGGTGTCGAGGCTGACCGGGCTGCACAGAAACGGGACCACAGGGCGAGCCAGGCCAAGCAAAAGGGCCGAAGACAAAAGGAGGAGAAGATTCAGGTGGTCGTGAAAACAAAGCATTAAACCTCTGCAGATACGTGCTGCTCCTAAAACACGCAGTAAGAACCCCCAGTACCCGAGAAACGCGTGCTCTGGCCTCACATCAGCTCAGGTTAGCCCACACACGGCGGCAGGAGGGCAAGCGGGCGTCAACCCCGACCCCCTACCCGTGACCATCTGTGTCCCGCTGAGCTGGCCTTTCCCACAGCCCGCTTCCATCCCAGGGGAGAAGGAGCCTGGACGTCGTGACCACCTTTGAAGAAATTCCACAACTGGCCAAACTAGTTTATGCCATCAAGGGCAGTAAATTTAAGTCTTCCACCAAATGTGAGGTTTTCAGCCATTATCTCCCCAAGTATTTTTTCTGCACCGATCTCTCCCTCTTATCAGCTCAGACGACACAAACATTCAACTTCTGATTTGACCCCGGTGTCCCTGAGACTCTGACCCCCCTGCCCGGTCTGTTTTCCTGTTGTTCCTCAGGGTGATTCCTAGAACCCTGTCTTCAAGTTCACTTAATCCTTCCTCGACACTCCCGTCACCAGGGGTCCTCCTGGTGAATTTCAGGGCATCTGCCTGAGCGTGTGTCCAGTCCTGATGTTTCCACGTGGTTCTTCTTCGTGGTCTGCACTCTCTTCAAGGCTGTGCCTCTCCCAATGGCCATGGCCACGGCCACGGCCGCTGCTGCAGTACTGGTCTGACGACCCCAACGCCTGGGCTACCCGGGTAGGCGCCTGCTGTCACTCTCCTGGGAACCGCCCGTTCCTGTGTTCGCATGTTGAGTAACTGTTAAATCGTGTGCTGGACATCCTGAATATCATGTCTTGGTAGGAGCTCTGGAGAACGGGGTTTTGTGTTTTAGCAGGTAACCAGCCCAGTCAGGCTAAGATGGAAAGTTCTGTCCTGCCGGCCGTGGACCGTGACGTGAGTTTCACGCCTTTGCAGTGCTGTCCGCCCCACACCCAGCACGACTGGGATCGACTTCTAACAAATAGTCGAAGACAAAAGAAGTGGGAGGAGCAGAAACGGAGCCGGAAGCCAAGGCAGCACACGGGACACGCGCACACACACGCCAGCACACGCGGGCCACCGCAGAGCGAGAGTAGCGCAGGAAGGTGGCAGAGGAGGAAGGTATGCCGTGCGCTCAGCGCGCCTGCAGGCGTGAGATGCAGCCGTGTCAAGTGCGCCAGAGGAAGAGTGCAACCCTGTACTGGCCAGGGCCACACGGGCGCCGTCCACACGCACCCACATCTGCTCCCCCAACACGTGCACCGCTTGTGCATCGTGCTAACTGTGCACCTCCAGCTGAGCAGACGCCGCACGGCAGGCGCTGTGAGAACTTTCCACGCTTTTCTTATGCATCTGCTAGTAACAAAAACACATGCTGACGGAACTGATCACCAGCAAAAACATGCTGTGAGAAGACGCCACCGCCTCTGGGAAGCGACAGCTTTATGGCAACCATGCAGAATGGAAATCACATCAATCCTACGAATCATCGTAATTTGCGGAAAGAATCACGAATGCGCTAACGGCCCTGACTTTTGAACACAAACTCAAACACTGCTGGACACGCCTGCTCCAGCCTCCCAGCTCCCTAAAGCTGGGTCTTCGAGTAGCTTCTGGGATCACCTGGCTTCTTCTCAATGTTTTGAAGCTCGTGGAAAATGCGCCTCTTATTCATAACATAATCCTCACAAGACAGTGTTTGCTGCCAGCACAGAGCGCACCCGCTGGCAGGGGTGGGATAAGCAACTCTGCAGATCTCCCTGGGGCAACAGCCCCGTGATGCGTGCAGCAAAAGGGACCACGGTAGTGAGGGCAGCAGGCTGAAACTGCCACCCACGTGTGCAGCGGTGGCCTCTCGGGGTCAAGTCACCACCTTCGGACACGTTGGTTACTGCGTATCAGAGGCTTTAACCCGCCAGATAGCAAACCTGTGCCTGAGGTCTCAGTTTCTCCAGTGAGACGTGTTAATGTCCATGGATGGGAAACGAGACAGGACTTCCTCGCTGTGCTGACGGATGGTGCTCGCTGGTCCACACAGACCCACATATCAACAGAAACAAAGCACGCCCCCAAACTGTCACATAACGTCAACCTCCTCCTCGACAGAGGCTGCCGCGGTGCTGAAAGGGAACTGCTGCCCGACGTCCGCACGCGGGCTGCACGCGTGGAGGCCACACCCTCACCGCTTCCGCCTGAACCGTGGCAGACGGGGAGTTGCTGAGCCTCTACTCAGCAAACAGCTTTTTCACATGAACCAAAATACACAAATACAACCATCTGGCATCAACACGACAAAGACAGCGGTGATCACACCAAACGTGGGTATACTTCTGCTTCTTTGAAAAAGGCAACGAGGAGGTTCTGCTCAGATTCTGGGTCTGCAAAGATGCTCATCTGAAACGCCCGCCTGCGCGTGGTGTGTTACAAGGACAGAGGCTTCCCTCATCAGGTTTAGGTGCAAGCTGCGAGTACAGAACACCTTGCTGCTGGTGAGATGTGCCTTTGGTGAGAGGAGCTGACCCTGGAAATGAAGGGTTCCGGGCGGCTGGGGGCTGGGAGAGGCGTCTGTGCTTGGGACGCCCTGGCTGGGGAGCCCCCAGACATGGTCCTCAAAGTGTAGAGCAGACAAGCACCTGTCGCTGCCAGTCCGGGCCCATCTGCAGAGCCCCCTCTGGTGGAGTAAACTACAACTACAACAGGCTCAGAGCCACCGCCCAAATGAGCACCCAGGCAGCACCCTCTTCAGTAGTCCTGTTTCCCTGAACTTTAAGGACAGGGAACACCTCTCTGGCCTCAACCGCCTGCTGCGGCTCCACGGGGGCCTCCCGCCCTTCGTGCGGCCCTGGGGACCACAGCCTGGCCTCCTCTGGGCAGAGCTGCAGGTGGTGGCCATGGTCTCTGGCCAGCTCTGTCCAGCCTCGAATCCTAAAGCCCCACACGGCCCCCGCCCTGCCATGCAGGGAAGATGGAGAGCCGGGTGCCCGCTCCCCTGGTAATCTGGCGCCCGGCACTGACTGAGCGGTCTCTCTGGGGCCCAGATGTCACCGGGAATCGAGCAGGACCCCCTGAGCACAGCTGGACACCAACCCCTGGTTCCCTCATTTATAAAACGACAGCCATGTTTGCTGGAATCCCAAGTCCAGGATTTCTCTCTCCTTCAAAACCTTTCTTCCTGAAGAGCCAAAACTAAGGTTTTAAGGCTAATTTTCATTTCTGAAAGAAAAGCCAGGTTTCAGAGTGACGGGAAGTGTATTTAACACTGTTATTTCATGTTAAGATTTTGACACCCTTTGATGTGCAACAAACAAGTAGCAAAATCGTCGCCACTGCCTGACAAACTGAACCGGGTCTCTGCAGGTGTCCAGCAGGGAACCCACCCTGTCCACCTGGGAGGACTGGGGCAAGGGGGTGGGCAGGAGGAGAGCAGTGAGTGTCCAGCTGTCCCCCGCCAACCGCCAGCAGGGAGCATCCCTCATGTAGAACAAGGAACATCCTTGATCAAGAAGACAGGCTTATGGCTAAAAAAATTTTTCTAGGAGAAAACATTTTTATGAACAAACCCCAGCAGTGTACTGGCTAAATGCTCAAAAAGGCAGAAAATGGCAAACAGAGAAATTCGGCACATCTGAAAGCAGGTTTAAGCGTCACGGGATAAATTATCGTCTGAAGATGATGGTCTGAGTTGCTGGTAGGATTCTATACTGAATATAACATTCTTCTGCTACCGCTGGAAGTACGCTGAAACGCATCTCTGTCCTCAGGGCTGTCCCTGGCGTCCACGGTGGTCCGAGGACGACTTCTGTCTGCGCAGTATGAGTGGCCGAGTGGCCGCGGGAGCTGTCTGTCTCTAAGACGCAGATCCGAGGGCCGGATGGGTGTCGGTCCTGATCCGGGCCCAGCTCCGTTTAGTGGGACGTGAGGTGTGGTGTCCACAGTGGTGCCTGCGTAGAACGGCAGCCCCAGAGCCATGCTGCCCAAGCCACCTTCCACAGGCTGGGGCCTTCTCTGAGGGGCCTGACCTAGGATGGACGAGGGGCACACAGGCCCTGGGGCAGGCACGGGACACAGGGCAGGCTGGTGGGCGCTCCCACTGCTTCCCTCGTGGGCCAGAGACAAACAGCTGACTTGCAAAATTATCTATAGTTTAGTTTTGTTCTGGTCCTAAGGAGAATCCCCTCTGTATTTAATCTTCACTTCAAAAGGGATTCTGGGTCCTATTATCATTATTCCCACGATTAAGCATTTGGAAAAAAACACCACTTCTACCCACGTTGCCTGAAACCTGTTAGTGGTGTAACAGCCAATTCCCAGTCATGATCTGGGTGTGTTTCAAAACCTACGTGCAACCTGAGAGGGCAGAGGGTGTCTTGACCTGGGCCCTGCGGACGCGGGGGCCGCCCGGGCACTGTAGGCTGCTTGGCGGCTCCCCTGGCACCCACCCACTCGACGCCAGGGGCCCCCTTATTAGCGACACCGCCAGACACCGCCGTGGGCCTCGGGGTGGAAGGGGGAGGTCAGGCCCGTCGGCGCAGAAAACTGCCGTCCATGTTGCCAGTACAACAACTGGTCGCTTCCTGCTGTTGTCACCGCCTCTCCCACACGTCCCGTGGAGACCAGAAGGCCGGGCCGGGGCTCACCTCCTTGTCCATACTCTCCAAGTCCTCCTTACACAGCGTGTACAGCGGCATGGTCTCCGACATGCTGGGCTGGCGCTTCCTTCTAGAAGGACCAGGCTGCTCTCCGTCTTGATTAGCTGGCAAGTCTTCACCAAACATCTGCTGGTGATGTGGCTGAATCGCTCTGAAAGGAATTTCACAGGCCCCATATGAGGAAAGTTGGTCTGAGGTCACCTTTCCAGCCCTGAATCAGATTCCCGATTCTCGGGATAGGCGCGCGCGCGCGCGCGCGCGCACACACACACACACACACACACACACACACACACACACACGATATCTCAGCTGTGGAAACACACGCTGTCTCGTGGACGGTACCTACTCAGGCTTGATATGGGTTTGTTTACGAAACCAAATCCCTGCTGGTCCAGCCAGGCTGTGGGCCAGTCAGGCTTGCCCTTCTTTGGGCTAAAAGTGAACACTTAGCTCACCCCATCAACAAACCGCACTGTCCAGAGCATCCGCCTGGCGCGATGCATTTGAGAACAAAGGGCAAAGGTGAAGAGAGACGGTGAACTCTTGCCCAGAAACGAGCCGGAGGGCTGTTTATCCTCAGAGTAAGATCAAGCAGCCGTAAGATTTCAAGAAACAAACCATTTCTATATCATCCAGGCTATAAAAGTAGAAATAACGTGATGGTGAATTTAAGACACAGAGTGCCCTGCGTTGTAGTGAAAGTCCATCCGCCCACAGAGGGCAGGAACGTTCAGGGTCATGCGTGTGGTTTTATTAAACTATTAAATATCAACACTGCATGAGGAACCAGCCTTCTGTTCCCAGAATGCTTCTGTCCTGGAGCCGAGCCCCAGGCTGGCGTGACAGTGACTGTCCTCTGAGCTACCCTCTCCGTTCCACCTGGAACAGACCCCGGAGCACCCCTGTCCCCCGCACACGCTCCCAGCCTGTGTCAGTGCCCATGACGGCCTCAGAACTTAAGGGGCTTCGTGAAGCAGGTGGCCGTGCCTTCCTTTGGAGCTGGCCAGGGCACCTCACGGCCACCAGGAAACTGAAGACGACGTAGCAAAACCTTGTTACTCTGAAGAAAAATGGTGGTAATAATAAGTCTGAGTCACAAAACTGAAAGGAAGCAACTGTACTGGGCTAACCACACACTATCTGACGTGGTTAAGATCTCTGACCCAGAAACATGAAGGACCACCTAGAAGTAGACTTCCGAAGTCAGACTCTGTCCCCAGCCTCTCGACGGCCCGCCCGCCTTGCCCGCCTCCACGTACTCGTGCGGCTTAAGGGCTTCCTGTCCTGTCTTCTGACCTGGGCATCAGGCTACACTTCAGCCCACCCCCCCTCACCGTCACCCCACCGCCCGGGGCTCCTCTTACGAACACGGAAAACGGCAGAAGTACCTTTGTACTAGCTAGCACAGCCGCCCTTCAGACCCAGAACGGGGAAGGTGAGAACACGTGCACCCCCTATGGAGGGCTCATGGGCCCGGGGGCCCACTGGTCCTCAAGGCAGCGGGCTGTGGGCTCGGCCTGAGCTGTGCACAAGCACCTGAAAAGGCAGGATGTTCTTCCACGTGGAAGATGCTGAAAATCGGCCACCACGCTCGGGGGCTCCTGAGAACCCCCTCAGGGCATTTGCAAGACCCTCCCTCTTCTAGAGACACACCGGGCGTCCCCACCGGACGGCAGGTCACACCAGGCGGACCAGGAGGCAGGTGGGAATCCCGTCTTCCGCGAAGCCAGAGAGATTCGCAGAAATGCAGACGAGCCGCCCTTCTCATTCCATTTCTTTTCGATTTGGAGAAGAGCTATTCTTCGTTAAAACAGTGTTAACGGGCAGTGGTTTATTGCTC
Source organism: Mesoplodon densirostris (assembly GCF_025265405.1). Lineage (NCBI taxonomy): Eukaryota > Metazoa > Chordata > Mammalia > Artiodactyla > Ziphiidae > Mesoplodon > Mesoplodon densirostris. The sequence continues at coordinate 89,689,272 of NC_082675.1, read as the reverse complement.
TTCTGAGATGAATGAAAAGCAAGTACGTTACAGGCACCTCTGTTTTGCTTTCTAACCTGGTGAACACCAGGCTATGAAGCCCCCAGGACCGACAGCTGGAGGCCCAGCTCACAGCCCCCCGCCGCCTGCCTGCGCGTCTCCCCCCAACGGGAACGTCGCTGCGAGACGCGATCAAGCAGATTCCCTGTGGCTTCTGAATCGGCTCCGCACGCACAGCCCGAGCCCCAGGCCCCACGGTGGCTTCTCTGGTGCTTCCCGCTGCTCATCCTGGGAACCGGCAACTGGACACACCCACGGGCAGGCCCGGCTCGTGAGCGGCCGCCGCCGCCGCCGCCGGCACAGGACCGGGCAGCAACCCTGCCTGCTGCCTTGCCTCGCCCCACCGCGCCGGGGCCGGGCCCTCCTCCCAGCCAGCGGCCACGGAGCCGGCGGCAGAGTCGCTGGCAGAGCAGAGGCTTCTCGCCTGGAGGAAGCTCCTGAGCAGTTTTCTTTCTATGGGTCATGCTTCCACGGTCCAGTGTGTGGACCCTGCCTGGTCCTACGTTTCCTAAGCAGGTCCGTGACGCGCTGCAGTGTCAGTGGAGCGCGCCCACCTGCCAAAGCCGGGAGGCGTCAGGCTGTCGTGGACCCCGTGCCAAGGCTGCCTGGCAGCAACACCGACCCCCAGGCCGGCGTCAGCGGAGGCCGAGTGGGACCCTGGACTTCTTGTGCCCCTGCCCGGCAGGGGTTAGGAGGTGTCTTATAACCTCAGCTGCGCGAGCACAGCCTGCGAACGCCAGCTCAACAGAAGGCTTCAGCAAGGTCCAGACTCTCAGAAAGAGACCTGTCTCCAGGTTTCAACTGAAAACCACCTGTCACACCAAGAGCCAGGAAGATCTCCAACTGACTGAAAAAAGACAATCAGGGGGTGTCAACTGAGGTGGCCGGAATGACAGAATGGTCTGACGAAGGTTCCAAAGTATCCGCAAGAAAAAGAGATGCTTCAATAAGCAACTACGAGCACACTTGAAACAAATGAAAGAAACAAAGAGCCTCAAGGATGAGACAGAAACTAAAAGAACCCAATGGAAATGTTAGAAGTGAAAACAAACAAAAACATGCACTGGGTGGGCTCAGTATCGCGACGGAGCGGACAAAGGGAAGGAAATCTGAATCTGAAGACACCCTAGAAAGTTCTCCATGTAAACGACAGGAAACAGACTGAAGAGGAAAAACGCACACAGCCTCAGGCCCACGGGACGAGAGTGAGAGTCCACGTTCATGTCACTGGTGCCCGAGAAGGAGAGGAGAAACACGCAGAGCTGAAAAAGTACTTGAAGAATAATGGCCGGAAAGAAATGCCCCAAATTTGGCAAAAAAGACGTGAAACTTTCAGATTCGAGACTCTTAAGTGAATCCACAACAGGATAAATACCCACATCCATATTAAGACACATAACCATCAAATTTGCAATTCAAGACAAGGAAAAAAAATCTTGAAAGCAGCGAGAGAAATGCTACTCCAGTTACAAGCGAAATGCGACTCAAGTAACAGGCCAAAGAAGAAAAACTGCGTGAGCTTGAGGTCAACACAGATAAAGCGATGAAGAAATTCAACACCCATTCACGGTGAAACACAGGGAAGACAGGAATCCAAGGAGGAGCAGCTACAGAAACTCGCGGCCGACACCACATGTGACGGTGAGAGGCTCAACATTTTCACCCTCAGACTAAGAAAAAGGCAAAAATGCCCACCAACCACTGGAAGAGACACAGGACCCAGGAACGGACCCACAGTAATACGGTCCCGAGTCCAACAAAGGTGCAGAACAAGCCCACGGAGGAAAGAGGGCCTTGCCCACAAACGGCCCCACCCTCAAACCTCTCACGTTAGGCCAAAACTCACTCGAAACGGACCACGGACTTAAATACAATACGTGAAACTACCAGGATCCAGGCCAGGCAGGGTCCACAGAGTTGACACCGAAGCATGACTCACGCAAAGACAACCAGTCAGAGAACCTCCCCCAAATGAGAAACGTCTGTTCTGCCAACGACTCTGTTACGAGGGTGGAAGGCATCCCCAGAGCACGAGAAGCTTCCACAAGGCTCGCAACTGACGAAGGACAAGGACCTGAGACACCCTAAGGGCCTCGAACGCACGGGCAGGCGACGGGACAGCTCGCTGAGGAGCCTCCACAGAGGCAAAGGGCCGTGAGAAAGGGTGAGCATGAAACCACACGTCCCACAGCCTCAGGGCGGCTCAAGGGGAAGCGGGGGCACCAGATGCAGAGAAACAATGTCCCCCACCCGCTGGTGGGGACGTAAAAGGTACCACCACTGCAGAAAAAAACGGATGGCTTCTTGTAAGACTAAACACACTCACTGTACAACTCAGCAGTCCCACTCCTGGGCACCGATTCAGGAGAAACAGAGACATACACAGACGTTTACAACAGCGGCGGCCGTATCAGTAACAATCCAGAGCTGGACACACCCCAGATGACCTTCGGCGGGTGAAGGCCACAGAAGCCATGGTACCTCTGACCACGAAACACTCCTCAGCAGCGGACACGGCCACATCGGGGCAGAATCTCCAGGGAACTGTGCTGAGTGGAGCTGCACGCCGCGTGACTCCACTTACTCCCTGTTCTTGGGCTGACGGGAGTACAGGGACAGAGACGGGCCAGTGGTGGCCGGGTTAGGCTTGGGGGTGGGGCTGGGAGGGCTGGAGGTGGGCCGGGGGGCCCTGGGGGGGATGGATGGTATGTCTGGACCAGGCCAGGGTCGGCGTCCCAGCTCGAGACTGGCTGCACCCGACAGCCGGTTCTGTGAGATGACGTCAATGGGGGAAGCGGGTTAACGGTCCCTGGGATCGGTGTTATTCCTGACAACTGTCTGTGAGTCTAGGATTGTCTCAAAATAAAACCTTTACTTAAGAAAACAAAACGTCCACAACTTATAGCACACAACAAACAATGGGTAAATGAAAAGGAATTCGGAATTTCAGTGGCTGTCCGTGCAGGGAGATGCATTTCGGTGCACGATGCCGGGAAGCCCGGGGCCCCTCGCGGCCCGCTGTGTCCGCGAAGGGTGCTGCCCCCGCCCTGCACCTCTCACCCTCAGACACCCCTCTGAGGTCGTCGCCTGCGGGAAGCCCAGTTTGGGCTCAGTGACCCCCTTGGAGCCACGCCTGTTGCAGGGCCCTAGCTCAGGGGGGCTCTGAACTGAAGCCGCCTGGGACCGACAGAGCCCAGCGACTGCTCTCAGCTCCACAGTCCACACCCTGACAGCATTCCTCGTGCAGAAATCCCGTGAGGGGGAGCTCCGCCCCACGTTCCCCAGGGACCTCTGACTCCAAGCCCCACGGAGGGCCAGCACCCTAGCCCAGAACCAGAATAGCAAAGCAGGAACTAGAGAGCCTTACAACTCCCAGATGAGCACTGGCAACAATGTAACGACTGACAGCTCCAGGTGCCCTGTCACGATAGGGTCTGTGGGGTTCCGGGCTCAGAACACCGCTGAGACGCCACCCTTGGGGGAGGGGGCCCCTGCTCCTGCCCTCTGCACACGGTGGGTGAGGGGCCACTCCAGGAAGCAGGACCAGCAAAGGGCCGACCGGCCCAGCGGGGTGGCCGGTGCAGGGCCGGGGGCCCAGGGCTCAAGGGCGCGGCCGTGTGGATGGATGGATAAGGCACAGACGGGGCTGGGTGCGCCCTGCCGCCAGCGAAGCGGGAAGGAAGGGCCTGCTCGGTGCCCGTCCCCTCAGAGTTGTGCTTTTTTCTTATACAAACTGGTCCTTTCATCAGTTCTGAACGCAGAACTGTCAACAAGCTGTACCAACATTCATCAACGTCAGGAGAACATGCAGTTTCCCATACATACAAGCAAGGCGAGAAAGAGTATACTGAGCGCGACAAAGATCATCCAGAAAGCGCATCCCGGCCTCCCGCCGTGGTCCGTCGTCATCAGGACCAGGCACTGGTCTGGGTGACTGCCCCTTACAAAACCTACAGCACGGCCAGCAGGCTTAGTGAGTCACAGTAACGCTCTTTTGTGTACCTAGGCAGTCTGATAATTACCAAAAAAATTTAATATTTTGGTGAAATTCACACCTCCAAGTCCAAAAAAGCACAAATTTCCTCCAAAGTCAGGTCACTAGAATAAACTACAGCCCGACGCGTGTATTTTCCATAGAAAAGCTGGGCAGAGCTGGAACACTGTGATGTCACTTGAAACTGAATTACCGCTGTTCACGTACATCTGCACATCTGAGAACAAGTATGTGGTGACCTGTCGCCTGTTATTAGTGTCGTACGGTGAAAGGCGCACTCTCCCCGCACCCTCGGGTCTGTGCTCAGACGGCACTCAAGCACTTCTTCTCCTCGGAGAAATCCCAAGCCTGCTGCCCCTGTCTTCCACCGAGGCTTAATCATCGGAAAACCAGTTTTGTACCTAGTTTTTAAACATTCCAAACAGTTTAAGACAATGTGCTTTTGTTCTTCACATATCAGAGAAATAAATCAATGTGTGCTTTTATTTTCAATGGTAAGAAAGCAGATTCTAAAACCAGGAGCAGCTCCGGTAAAGCTCAGGACACTACTGACTTCGTGATGCTTGAAATTACGTAACCGTTACTGTAAAATTGCACTTCTGTGCCATTTTAACGCACAGATCTTTCCTGTCGGTGTGCTTCTGACTCAAATTACAAATCTACAGACCATCCCCTGGAACAGAAACGCGACCACACAACCAGCGAGACCGCAGTGAAACGTGACTCTCTGAAGAGGGGCCCAGGTTGCTGCTGGTACGGCCCATCCGTTGTGTTCTGTTCCCTCATCTCAAGTGTCAGGGACCATAGCGTCGTTTTACTCCAGGTGATGCCCATCTAAGCGAATCTAGGCAGCGACCATCGCCAGGCAGCCTAGGGAGGCTTGTCAACTCTGCTAAAGGCCGGAAGTTGACTGAGCCAAACGAAGACCACCACAGAACCTCCTCCTGCAAACCGGAAATGCTCTCATCTCTGTGGCTGTGTCATCACTCCTCTCATCCGCGTTGGAAACCCCAGACTCATCACAGGCCCGTCCCCTCCCAGGTCCACCCCTACTGGGCAGGGGCACCCGCACTGGGGCATGGGCACCTTGCACCCACCTGCTGCTCTCAGGCCTCTGTGTCCGATCACGACAGTGGCCACACGGATGTGACCTGGGAAACAAGGAAGCATCAGGGCGCACTTCCTGAAGGAGCTGCTCGCGGAGATGCCCGTCACCGCCCACCTCCCCCCACTGTTTATACACCCTCCTCCACGAGCCAGAGGGGCGGGGCCCCAGCCCCCCGCAAAGCGCAGGGCTGGACGCTCGGAGGGGCCTCAAGACACCTTCCCATCAACTGCACCTCACCCAGCACCGCGTCCGAGCCCTCGGCGTTTCCGCTGCCTGCAGGTCCCGAGTCCAGTCGGGAGGCGCTCCGGGTGGGCGGCCAGCTCACCGCGGGTGCCCTCGCGTCCGGCGCAGCCAGCTTTCTTGGGACACCTTCCCGAGCCCAGGCAGGGCAGGTGAAGCGGCCACCCCGGGCATCGCCCCGCCCTCGCCGCACAGGCAGCGGGGACCCCGACCACACACGGGCTTTGTCTCGGCGCGCGTCTTCCCTGCGCGCTCCTCGGTCCGTGACGGCGGCTGCCAGCCCGGGCCCCGCGTCACAGCGGTGGCTTCCCTGAACCTGCTGTCACTGCTTCCTCCCAGGATGCCACCAACAGCCGTGTTTTCCGTTGCTTAAAATATAACCAGGCCTCCGAAGCCCGACGGACAGAGCCTCCCAACCCGGGGAAGGCGCGGCCGCTGCAGGAGGGCCGCGGGCGTCCAGCCCCGCCTCGTCCTGGTGCCCGCCCTGCTCCCTGGAGGCCCGCACACGGGGGTCCCGGTCCCTCCCAGTTCCACCCACACGTGCACGGCCGGAGCCGTGCTCAAGGCCTACCTTCTCTTACTTAGGTGACCTTATTTTCCATTAATTTATTAGCCCTAACATACTCGTGACAGTCCAACAACAGCTTGCTTTAATTCTTTTGCTATATAGAAACGTTAAAGTTTAAGAGGTAAAAAGCAGCCATGTAGTTACACGTAACATAGCAGGGTACAATTATAAAATCACTTAATAGTATGATATGATATCGATATACCACTAATATTAGCACTAATTGACATTATATAACATATATAGCATCGTGTAACAGATACCTCAAACAGGCTTTCTCTGTCTGGTTTTAAGAAGGTTATGTGTTCTGCTTTCCTCCATCAACTGGCCTGTGGACGCCGAGCTCCGGGATGTGAGTGCTTGTTCCCTGTGGGCTGGGGAACTTCCACGCTGACCTGCCCACCCACCCCTCCTCTCCTCTGGGGTCTCGTGGGTCCCCATGTCTACCCTGTCCCATTCCTGCCTTTGGGCACCCAGTCTGCATATTTTCCATGGGCCGTCTTCCGTTTAATTTTAGGCTTTGTGTTTTTCAGTTCTAGAACAGCCATTAGATTATTTTCAAAGCATTTTCAAAGGCTGCAATCCTCTGTTGAGATTCTCCACCTTTTCGCCTGTTTTAACGCCTGTCCTTTCTTTCGCCTTATTGACAGGGTAGTCACCGTTCTCTGAAGGCTCCTAAGATCCCAGGAGCCTGTACGGTCTGGGACTCCAGGGCCCCTGGGCTCCCCGTCTACTCTCCCCTCCGAGATCTGTTCCGATGGCCTCAAACCCCCACCTCGTCTCAGAGCCGGGGAGGCACTGCCTCAGGCTCGGCTTTGCCCACCAGTCACACAGGACGGGGCCCTCGGGGACCAACTGTGCCGGATGCTGGCTGATACCTTCAAGTGGCCGTGCAACACGTTCTACGCAGCCTTCTGGTTCCCTTCCGCAGGAGGGTTAATCCAATCCGAGCAGCGCCACGTCGCCAGGACCAGAAACCCTCCCCTGGAGGGTGCTGATCTCAAGCCCGCGCTCACTCTGGGGTGGACTCCCGAGCCAGAGCCGGTCCTCAGTGGACGCTGCCGGGAGCTGCTGCGCCGTGCTGTCCACAGCCCTCAAGCACGAGTGGGCGGGCAGGCTCAGTGCAGCACTGGACCACCACGTCTAAACCTTCTGCTGGTTGAAGATGTGAGAAGCAGCAGCCGGCACTGCCGCCCAGCCTGGCCACCACCTGCTGGCCCCGCGTCCCCTCCCGGGAGCACGTGGAATGCAGCTACCCCCGCCCCACTGCCTGTCCTGGCTCCGCAGGGCCCGGCGTCCTGAGCTCACGCAGGTCCCCGCCCGTCCCCCAGCGGCTCCAGGGCTGCGTGTCCCTCACGCCGCGATGTCGGCCTCCCTCTGAGCACATGCCTCACGCTCTAACTCAGGGTGTCTGGCGGCCTCTGATGTAACCTCGCTGGAAGCTCTCTTAAAATCTCCGCTAACCCTTACCCTGTCCTCGAGGCCTGGCCGTGTCTGCCTCGGGAGCCCTGTGCTTGCTGCAGACCCTGGGCCCACGTCCTGCCTGGGCTGGGTCCCCCTCAAGGTGTGTCCCGCACACCCATCGGGCTTACTTTCACGTAGAGGGACCTCAGAAATCGGGGTGATCTCAACACGAACAGCTCAGAGTCAGGACGAACGCACGACAAACACACCAGGTGGTGACAAGCGGGACATCCTTAACAACCCCAGGCCTACACACGTGAGGAGTTCAAGGCATGCGTGACAGGCTAGGTTTAGAGAAACAAGCCACCTGTGAGATTCTTCTGGACAGTAAAATACAGAGCTACCAAACAAAACTCAAACTGTTTGTAGGATGACACGCCTGAGTTGCTCTAAATACTGAAGCACTTCTGCGCTGACGGCACATCCTCTGCAAGCACGGGCCAAGTCCATCACGTGCTTCAGCATGACCTCTACTCAACCAGCAACCCGCTTAGCTGCTGCTCTGGCGACAGAGGATGCCCAAGCATCGGCTCTACGTCCAGAAGGATCTGACAGTGAAGCGGCAATTATAAACATCTGGGCCATAAACATTCACTATAAAGAAAAAATCCCAGCAACCCACGTATTCAAATGAGGATGAAGAACCAGCATAGCTCGGTAACAACCATGGGACCCGGAGCCAGCCAGGCGTCTCCTCCTGCATCCAAGTGGTGGCGTCGCCTACCTTCCAGCAAACGTTTCCCAGAAGGGACAGTGACAAAGCTTCCAAAACCCAGTAAGGAAAAAGGGGTCAATTAAGGGTATAAAAAGCCAGTCCACTGAAATGAGATCCAGGGGACTAATCAACATGTGCAGAGGCGAGCCTCACGCCGCTCGGCAGCCGGAGACTCATCGGAGAGAGAAGGCGGCCGTGTGCCTTGAGACAGATCGAGGAGGGAGGAGAGGGAGGGGCCGGTCCTGCCGGGCAGACACGAATCCCCACAGATCTTTGGCAAAGTAACAAATAACTGCCCCCATTTATTAAAGTCAAGGACATCCACGATCTTTAACCTAGTAATCCTGCTTCTGGAAAGGAACTCCATGGGAGTATAAGCAGCACAAAGCGATCATAATGCATCTTCTTAAGTAATTAAATATCGTGTTGTCGGAAGAAAATCAGAGCTTAATCAGCGACGATGCTTTTAGAACAAAATAATCCACCAACCAATAGCCCAACTGAAACTGGTCTAAACCCCGGGCATCTGTCCACATCCGGAGCCCGGCCGCAGGGTCAACGGACACCCCGCTGGCCTCCTGGGGCCCCTCGTCCACATCCACTCTGCTGGCGTCAACCGGGCTCGTGTCGGCCCCTGCGGTCTGTTGCCGAGGCCAGAGAAAGGCCAGAGGGTAGGGAATCGGGTGAGTCACTGCCCACTGTAAAGGGCACTCTGGTGGAGCCATGCGGTCAGTGCAGGCCTGCCAGGCCGCCAGAGCAGGAGAAATCCACCGCCACACATGGGCCGCTAACAGCAAGGGTGGCTCTCAGGATGGGCTCGGGGCTCCAGAAAGGAGGGGACCCGGAAGCAAGGCCACGTGCGTTCAGCAGAAGCACAAGCATTTCAAAGCAGTGGCCACTCTTCAAAAACAAAGCTTCAGGTCCCTCATTTACGTCTCAGAGTGCTAAGGTGTTTACAGGATGCTCCGTAAGGTCCCCAACTCAGCTGATTTCCAGTCAACATGCAGAAAGGAAACAGACACTCGTGGAGACACGTGTGGAAACCACTGGCCACGTTCCCTCAGGGCAGTGCCTTCCTCCCCGACCTGGGTCTCTCTCTATCTTGCTATTTACCAACTGCCACGGCCACCAGGGCCCTCAGTGTGACCTGTGACCTGAGGGCCGGGGCTACAGAGCAGAGCCGCTCCCAACTGGCCCTTCTGGGGGTGGCAGCGGGGACGGGCCCGAAGGGCAAGGCAGGAGGGTCAGGTCCAGCCGCCTGAGGCCACCCCTTGGCACCGAGCAAAGGTGGAGCGTGTGCAGATCCAGGCTAAGCCACGGACTCGTCTGCCCCAGTCCCGGGACCCGAGACAGGACGGAAGAAAATGCAAAGGCCCGACGCGGGCATGGGTGAGGCCTGTGCCCCCGGCCCGACTCCACAGGCACCCCACTCCGCTGCCTGCCGGCTAAGCCCTGCGAGGACACCTTTGCGTGCGGGGCGCGCGTACCTGAAGGAGGAGAGCTCCGCGTGCACCGGCAGGGAGCCGGGGGGCCCGGGGCCCGCAGCACCCTTACGGATGAGCTTGCCCGTGCTGGCGTCGTAGATCCGAACTTCAGGGCCAGGCGGGGCCTTGGGATGCACGGGTGTTGGATGAAACAGGGTGGTCGGAAGCAGGCCCTGCCTGTCGGGAAAGGCGGCCGGGCCGTCCTCCCTGGGGGGACGAGAACGAGGGCGGTGAGGAGGGGCTGAAACAGATAAGGACCCCCCGCGCCTCCCTCCCGCCGGGACTGTGAATCCGCACGTGAAGTCGTGGTTCTCCGTTAAGCCTAGGGCTCGACCTCGGCTGCGGACACAAGGCCCCTTGGAGAGCGCGGGCTGCACCGCTCTCTGACACTGTTTTCGGCTTCACCTCTAAACACAGCACCCGCTCTGACAGAGCCGGTGCGCCGTCCACGCCGCCTGGCTCCACTCACGGGCCCTCCACACCCATCCCTCGTCCTGGCCACCCCCTCCCTCCACACTGGACTCTGTAAAGACCCTGTGACTCGATGGGACCACGTCCCAGCTGTGAAAGAAACAGCCGCAAACTAGGATTCGCCGCTTAAGGCTGACTTGTGTCTCACAAGAAGCACCTCCGCTTCTCCTCCAGGTGACATGGGTCAGAGGTGCTCTTTGCAACAGTCTGCTCGGCGGCGGCGGCGGGGACAGGCGGCGTCTCCCGAGGGGGAGCAGCAGCCGCATGGGCTCCAGCGCGGACCCTCCCTCTGGGCCACCAACCACCCCCCAGCGGGTGCCCACCTCTGGGATTTGGCCTGGTCACCGCGCAGTGGGAACAGCCGCTCCTCCACCTTGTCCCAGCGCTCCAGGCAGCTCCACAGCCAGTCGGGGTTGACCACGTGCAGCTGCCCGGAATCCTGGGCCTGGCGCACCTTCTCCGTGCCTGCGGGCACATGCACTCTGCTCGGAGCCGCCGCGGGCCACTTGTCTGCCGTCAGGGCTTGGGGCGGCGGGGACAGCAGGGGCCCTGGAGGGAACAGCCCTCAGAGCGGGACCCGCCGTGTCACGGCTCCTGAAGGGCCCCGTTTCTCTACATCGGCACCCACCCCAGAGTCTTGAGCCCGGGGCCTCAGGGAGCTGTGACACCTGGGTGCCCCCGCAGCGCGGACCGTGGTGGCAGCCGGTTCTGAGGGGGAGCCGGGGACAGGAGCCCCACCCAGAGGCGGCCGGGGCCTGGGGGGGAGGGTGTGACTCACCGGCCCGCGCGGCGATCAGGTGGGTGGCCCGGTCGGGGTTGTCGGGGTCCAGCACCAGCTGGGTGAGGATCCTGGCCCCCAGGGCCGTGGCGTGGTAGTGCTCCCGCGTCTTCTCGATGGGGAAGTTCGTGGGGTGCAGCCCGCTGAAGATGATTGCGACGTCGGCCAGCACCCTGCTGCGTAGCTCGGGGACAATCTTCCGGATGTCGGGGGCCTCCTGGGTCTCTCCGCGGAGAAAGCGGTCGTACCTGGCATAGTACGTGGCGTGCACGCGGGCGAGGATCTCCTCCAGGTGGACCAGGTGGTCGTCGGCGTCGGCGTCCTCCTCCTCCTCCTCCTCCTCCGCGCTCTGGTCCAGGGACTCGCCCACCGTGATGCCCGACTGCTCGCTGTTCTGGGACTCCGTCTCAGCCTCCCTCCTGTCGGCACAGCTGCCGCCCAGCCCGCAGAGGCCGTCCCGCTCGCCCTCCCCCTGCACGGCCGCCTGGACACCGGGCCCGGGCTCCACGCACGGACTGGCGCCCGGGGGGACGCCCTGTGCCGCAATGTCCCCAGCACGGCGGGTGGCCGGAGGCTTTCTCCGGGTCCTCTTCTCCCCACTCTCCCCGTCAGAGGGGACGGGGGATGGCCGGCCCTCGGAGTCGCTGCTGCTCCCGCTGTCACTGGGGATATCTGGGTCTGGGTCAGGGCCCACCGGACCCCGCACAGGCCTCTTCTCTGGAGGCGTCCGCCCGTGCTGCTGAGTGCCTGCCAGGGGCCCCCGGCCGTCAGCCGAGGGGGCGCGGGCGGTGGGCCGGGCGCCCCTCTCCTCCTCCTGCACGGGACAGGGCCAGACCCCCCGAGGGCCCGCGCCCCCGTTGAGCTCCCGCGTGGGCTTCCCGAGGCCGTTGCTCTGCTCGACCCCAGACACCTGCCTTCCTTCCTCGGGATCCTTGACGGACAGAGGCTGCTCCGTGGCGTCGGCACCTTTAGGAGAAGGACTGACTGCACGTGTGCATGAGAGACAAGGTCACCGTTACCTAACATTTAAGAGGAAACCCCCTGTGGAAGCAAACTCCATCCACCTGCCCCCAGCTGCTGGCTGGAGCCACCTCTGGCCAGGGAGCGGCACCCTCAGCTAGGAAGGGCTGGAGGGTGAGTATCTGAGGTTTGCGGGCCTCACCCGGTCACCTCGTTCGGGTTCCGCAGTGGCACGAGACGCCCAGAACATGCCTGGCTCCCAGGCTGTGGTCAGGTCGGGCCCAGCTCGAGCTGTGCTGTGCAGCCTCGGCCCCGAGGGTGCCCTGGGGTCTCACTCCCCTGCCTACACCTCAGAGTTCTACTTTAGTGACAACAGCGATAACTGTGTGCCTCAAAATGGATTATGTAAAAGCTAAAGATCATCAGAAACACTTTAAACCAAAACTTAAAATGTTTTTCAGACTCTGGGTTCCAGCTCGCCTGGGAGGTTCCCCGCAGGCTCTGGGCTGGGGCCCGGCACCAACCACCCACAGGCTGGAGCCTCGCACACCAAACTCCCAGTGTTATGCTTGTCTTTTAAGGAAAGCCGGGAGGAAAGGCAGTATTCAGATGCATTAAAGAGTATGCTTTTCTTTTTTGCGGTAGGCGGGCCTCTCACTGCTGTGGCCTCTCCGCCTGCGGAGCACAGGCTCCGAACGCGCAGGCTCAGCGGCCATGGCTCACGGGCCCAGCCGCTCCGCGGCATGTGGGATCCTCCCAGACGGGGGCACGAACCCGTGTCCCCTGCATCAGCAGGTGGACTCTCAACCACTGCGCCACCAGGGAAGCCCAAAGAGTATTCTTTAATCTTTACTCAACGGGAAAAATGTTTAGGCTGGTACTAGTAAAAGAAAAAAAAAAAAAACCCAAACTCCAAATAATACCACGTTTTTCAGCATAATATAAATAAACCCAACACAATCTCTATGACTACTGAAATATAAATAAATGACCCAAACCAAACTGAATCCTGAATTAACAGCAGCCACAGCAGAGACAGGACAGAGCTGACGCTATCTGACAGGAGGGGCCACCCACCTCTCCTCCTCGCCTGGGGCTCCCGGGACCCGGATGGGGCATTGATGTCACCTATGCCCTGGAAGTACACGTATTTCTTCACAGTTATCAGGTTGGGGGCAAACTTCCACACGTCTTCTCGGTCATCGATAATGCAAACCATGGAGTCTCCACAAGGAAAAAGATTTCTACAAGTAAAAACGCATCGCAACTACTAGCACAATTTACAAAAGGCCATCACCAATTGAATGTCAAGATCATCTTTTATATGAAACCAGCAGAGAGCATATTAATCAGAACCACATGCAAGCCGCACTGAAGGGCTTTTGTTTAGCTCACATTTAAAAAAGTTTCCAGAGGAAGTTATACTGAGATAGTCACACTTTTCTCCAGTGCCTGACACCCCTCAAGGCAGGGGTCATGACCGATTCTTCAAAGGGCTGGAGAGTGAAGGGTTCACTGTTTGGGGCCACGGAAAGCCCTCACCTGGGGAAGCCGGCACGGACCAGTGGGCCTGGCCACATCCCAACACGGCGTTATGTACAAACAAATGTAATCAGCCTGTGCCAGGTGAGAGCTATCAGTTACAGGCAGGAGGGCAAGGCCTCACTCAAATCTCGGCTGGGGCACCTACACGATGCCAAGTCCAAAAAGTGACTGTTGTATCCCCCAAAGCTATGAGGATGTACGGGTGGAGGAAGAATGTTAACAGGGTCCAAAAAGCCACCTTATGGACACAGGCCTGCTCTGTGGTCTTTTCACTTGATTTCTGCCCACAACACTTAGATTCAGACAGACAGGCGCAAGGATGCAAAATTCAGAAGGATGAGTGCTTCCTGCCTGTTTTCTAGGATCGAGAAACAAACCCAGGAGAAATGCATGTCATTGTTCAGGTTTTCTAGCTGATACTAAAGGCTACAGGTAGTCAGAAAAAAACGTTCACGTGTCCAGAACTGTCTTTGGTGAATCTGTTTTCCATAGGCAAAACATAAGCGGTGGCTAAACTGACTTACACAGTTAATGCCTTTAGCACATTTAAGTCCAGATGAGGGAGGTGAACACCACACCAACTCGAGACCGGGGAGCGGAGCCCAGCGCCGCCCCGGAGCTGCCGTGGAGCCCGTCCTCCAACACGCTCAGCCTCGGGCAGGTGTCCCCCGAACAGGACAGGTCATCACACCCTCCCTCAGTTTCCTTCGTCCTCGTATCTGCTCATTCGGTCGCCTAACCAGTCAACGTGAGAACTGTTTCTGAAACAAGTACTCTGAGTCTCTCCTTGTATCCCATGGACGTGAACAGGTCTCAGTCCGTGTGGATACCCTAAACCTGAAACATGGAATGTTAGCTAAGGGTGGCCAACGCCAGCCTAAAGGCCGCTGAGGCCACAGCTGTTACTGTCCAAGTCTTAGGAATCAACAGCCATGAAGAAAGTTATATCTGATATAGGATCATAGTGGGGGGAGGCTACCTTTCTGGGTAGAAACGGGGAAATTCCTTGTACAGAGTGAGCAGGAAATTCCCAAGAATATAAATCAGCCCTCGGGGTGTGGGGTGGGAGGGAGCCCTGGTGTAAGAGCACACAGACCCGGATGGGGAGGGGCACACGGGGACGGAAGGACGGGGAAACGGGCCAAGCGCCAGTGCAGGGTAGCACGACTCAGGATCTGATGACTGACTGTGCGCTGCACAGCACGCAAGGTCTTAAGGAAACAGAAACCCGAGGTGCCAACACCCCCTAAAACTCCCGACTAGGCCAAACAGCGCCCTCGCCCTCTGGGGAGGCTCTGGGGGCTTGGCCGCCCAAACTGTCTCTCCACGCACCCCCCAGGCCCTGGTCTCGCTCCTCCCCTGACACCCATGTCGCCCCGGGCTCTGGCCCGCGTGCCCCAGGAGCCACCACGGCCTGGACATTCAAGCAGAGCAGGGAAGGGAGGGGTCTGGTTAGAAGACAGCGGGCTTGCTACGTGCCAGAAAGTGGACGCTGGTCACCGGGAGAATAAATACACAACGATTGGCCTGATGCTCAAAATGCAGACTTTACAACGGGAACTGAACGGTGACCTCAGCGATGCGCACAGCCAGGTACTTACCTAAGGTTCCCCGTTTTGGAAAACGGGTCAATACATTCATCCCTCGATAATATTCGATGTGAAAAAAGCTTCTTCTCAGGATCTAAGAAGCCTTTGAAAAGAAAACAGGACAAGGTCACGTGTCTGCGATGCACTGACGTCCCTTCCTGCATGCGGTGATGTGCAGACACAGAGCGCAGGCATCAAGCACTTTCCTCTTTCAGGTGAGACCGTCACCCTCTTACAGTTCCTTCCCTCTAATTTTAACGCAGGTAAGGGCTTTGGTCCAGGAAATGTTGACTGAATCTCACATCACTTGGAATCTCGCTGGGACAGCAGATGGGATGAACAAAGATCAGCGTTACCCTGGAAGCTCAGAGCCGCGGGTAATTAGCACGTGAACTCACCACGTCCGCCCACCTTGCAGGGGACTCGGGGCGGCATCAGGGAGGAGCCCATCGCCAGAGAAGTGGCGCCGAACAGGGGTTCAAATGCTGGTTTGCCTTGTCATCTCCCTGACCTTCGTGTTCACGAAGCAAAGGGGAGGGCAGCGTGTTGGGGCAACGCTCTTCAACCCACACCGTGACCGGACAACCCGTGCTTCCTCAAGCCTTTCTTTACACGGACGAGGAGGCGCCTCCATAACGTCACGTGCGTCCTCCCCCACGCGGCCCGCCCAGGGCTGCCTCCCTCTGTGACAGGACCCTTGACACTGCAGGTCTGACACCCACGCCTTACTGTTTCCTACTACTGACGGAGACGGATGCGTCACTGGTCGCTAGGCCTGCAGCCCGAGGTCCTCCTCTGAGCGGAGCCGTGTGCCCCTCCTGAGGCCCCCGCGCGGCGAGGCGGCAGCCGCCCGGTGCTCAGGGCCTCGAGGTCACTGAGTCGTCAGTGCTTCATCGACAGACAACGCCCATCTCGCAGGAGAAACACACACTACCGGTTTACTATGTGAAGAACTGGTATGAACGCTGAAGCCTCTCAGCGGCTAAATCTAAAGCACTAAGCATCAGAGCCTCTACAATAAATGCAAAGCGTGCAAAGCGCTTAACGTTTCTGCCCCAATGGAAGCGCTCCTATCCTCGTTACACGTTTTCTGAAAACAGTGAAGTCGACAGGAAGAGGAAGTTACGAAAACCATCACTGTCAAAACCACTGTCAGGCCTCCCCCCATCTGGCCTCTGCTTGTCATCTGCGAATGATCAGACTGACACGGCTGATCAGCCGACCCCTCCCAGCCAAAAGCGCTGTGGCCACTAAGCTCAAATCCACGTGCCCCCGAAGGCCTCGCAGCTCCCAGAGCTACGTGGGGCACCAGCGCCTCCTCCCGGGCCCTCTCTGCAGGTGAACCGTGGTCGCTCTCAACGCCCTCACCGGGGTGGCCGAACCACCTCGGGTCCGCGGTTGAGGTGCTGCTTGGAGGGTCTCTGCACCCGCTGTCGCTGGGACACTGCCTGCAGTTTCCTCGTGACGGCCTTGTCTGGACTTGCTGCAGCTTGGGATTCTACGGCACACGGCGCAGCCTGAGATGGGGCGAGCCCTGCTCTCAGGAACCTCAGGAAGCGGCGATGGCCACAGGCCCTGGTGGGGGCAGGGCAGCAGGCCGAGCAGGGATGCCCCCCCGGACCTTCGCTGGTGCCTCACCAACTGACCCCTAGCGAGGCCAGGTTCCAGAGGGGACGGCCACAAGGAGAAGCCCGAGGCCGCGCCTGAAGACGTCACTTGCTATTCCCACGTGGGGTGTGGCCTGCTCAGCAGTGTGAGAACTCTGCAAAGGAGGTGCGTCAGTGTCCACACCATGCTCCTGGGAGCCGCCGAGCAGCCACGTGCTGAAGGTGAGCACGCTGAACGTTAGTTACAGGATGGATTAACTGATACGCTGCCTCTGTGCTGGTGACTAACGTTTCCTACAAAGGCACCAAGTGTTAAAGGGGATTTAATATGTGCTTCCCCACTGACAAGACCAAGACCCATCTGCAAAGGCGTTTGCATTTAAAAGTACTTAGTTTAACGTCCCTGTAACTAATCCTAAGGAGCTGGGACACACTGCAGGTGCCAATGTCCACTGATGGGCCCCAGCGGGCCGGAGCCCAAGTGTGCCTACGCAGGGGAAGCTGGTGCCCTTCGCCCCGTCCCCAGCCAGAGCTGGGGGCCAGGGGGCCCTTGTGTCCACGCACGAGAGCAGCCAGCACAGAACCGCAAGCCCGAGCTAGGACAGCAGGTTAATGCATCATCACGCTGCTCCCTTCCAAGTAAGAGAGACTCTTCTGTCTGCGCTGAAAGTGCTAACTGCAGACAAACACAAGCAACACGGCTCCAGAGCTATTTCCTAACGGATTAACATTTTTTAAAAGAACCCTCATAGAGAGAGTTTCTACTTTTCCACGTATGTGTGGTCCTGACCAACTTCCAAAGTGGCCCGTGGCGTGCAGCTGACCGCAGTGACGGCAGCCTGCCCTCCGGACTGGAGCGCGTCTGGTCACGGCCCGTGGGCCCGGCAGAGCAGGGAGGTTCTCGTCTGCCTGCAGCCTGTGGACCGACTTAACTGGGCCCCCACCTACCCGCTGGGAGACTGAAACTGAGTTTGAGAGACCTTCCTGATCTTTCCCCTTCATCTTCAAAAAACGTCGAGAAAAAGAGAGAAGCCAAACGTTAAGTGTCCAGTGGGGGGACTGAAGCCCGCGGCCCGCTCACCTGCGATCGTGTGTGCGTACAGCCGGCTGCCGAACGTGAAGACGTGAAGCTCGTACAACTTGGCGATCTTCTCCAGGAACCCCTTGCAGTGCGGACGCAGACGGGTGTGCAGCATCGGCTCGCCCCGGCCCAGCTGGAAGTGGAATATGCCCTGCAGAGAACAGGCCCAGTCACAGGGCGGGAGCGGCCGGTCAGGGGGTGGGAGCCACCGCGAAGGCCTGGCCCTGCGGCTGACACGTGACACGTGACAGCTGCATGGGACACCGGCGGAGTCTACGTGCAGTGAACCCCGCCCACTCCACAGCAATGCTCTCCTTTCTCACGCTCTATGGGGGAGGGGGGCTCCACCTCCCCTGCTGCGGTAACCACCTACGGTAAGCACCCAGGACAAGCATGGAGCTACCCAGAACGACCAGGTAACTACCCACCTGGGATAACTTCCTGTGATGACTATGGTACCTCGGCTGTCCGAGGGCTTCACTAAGAGGCTATCAGGACACCGGTGGACGCTTACACACCCTGACCGTCCTGCCAACACTGTTCCTCTGATCACGGACAAAGTGAGCACCCCTGAGAGAGTCACCGCACACAGCGCAAGCAGCAGAGCCGCTGCGGACCACTTAGACCCCACCTCCAGGGGCTACTGACAGCGTCTCCCAGAGCTAGTGGTGAACACAAACCAAGGGTCCCACATCACTCAGTCTGACTCATGGATGGTTTAAGATGCAACTTCACTACCTTACAAATGAAACACGGAAGCTGAAACAGTATTCGCAGACACCTTTAGGAGACAGATGAAATTAGTAACCCCAACCTGCTTACACGTGATTAACGTGCACGCATGTCTACTCTCCTTAGGGAGTTAACCTTTGATCCTTTTAATCCTCTTTATCATTTTCTCAGTAGTAATAAACTAAAAAGAAAGGAAACAACCTGAGGCCTAGTTAATTTTTTGCTGGCTCTAAATTCGTCACCCCCCTCATGATGGGGCCGTTCTGGTAAAGCATCTGGGAGTGTGAAATGGTATAAAACACCTTCCACCATACTCAACAGCTAAAACGTCCAGAAGCTGCAACAGAAACATCCTTAAAATCCCAAGTTAGGATCTCCGACGTTAAGCATTCAACATGCCTCTCTGGCTGTCACCAGCAGGTGTCCTGTGGGTCTGGAGTTGGGGGCGAGGCGGGGGGTTGCCATGCGTCCCGGATGCCGCCTGGGGGTCCAGAGGGGCCTGGCCAGTGGGCAGGTGTGGGCAGAGGCACAGGGAAGCCCCCAGCAGCAGTTGAGCGCCGTCCACACGGCCCCGAGGACACCCTCCTGCCACACAAGCTGAGAACGGGAGTGGCGTAACCGTGCAAACTCTTACGAAAGGAATGAAAAGGCCCGGCTTCGCAGGCAGATCGAGCGCCGAGTGGCTGCGGTGCTCGCCGCAGCCATGCCCTCAAGCTCTGCCCCACCCAGCCTGAGTGCAGCGGTCGTGATGCAGGAAACCCCCGAGACGCCTGCCAATCGCGGACGTCACACAAAGAGCATCTTACAGAAGAGCCCATGACGTCAAAGACTTACGTAACTGAAAACCACACGCTGTTCTGTGGGTGAGGGACTCAACACCAGCACTCACCAGCTACTCACCGTCCCCCGCACCGTGGCCGAGAGCATCTGGAGCACAGCGACCTGCGCCTGCTCACTTACTGAGCCGTGAACCCAAGCTCCTTCAGACGAAGCTCGTAACAACGCTGCACGGGCCTGGGCCATTGCTGAGTGAGCTGCACCCACCACCCCGCCCCCCGGAGGAGCTCACTTTGTTGGACATCTGCTGGCAGTGCTGCTCCGTTGTGTGGATCAAGGTCTGGTCCAAGTCCACCATGAGCACTAGTTTTCTGTTGCGATGCAGTCGCTGCTGGTCTTCCCTTCCTAGCTTTTCAGCTTGCTAGTTAAAAAGGAAAAAGAGAGATGACAAAGGAAGTACATGTGGATCCAAAGCAAAACTCAGTCTTATCAGAAAACAGAAAAGGAAGCTGAGGGTGGTCTTCACTGCCCCGCACGCCTTGCCCGCCTCGCTCACAAGCCTAGCGGCCTGGGGACTAGGCCCCAGTGCCCGGAGCCAGTCCTGTGTGGTCCAACCCTCTTCAAGCCACTCTGCCTTGTGACTGCTTTTCATTAAACAGGTAGACCAGTGAACGGGGGCCGAGAAGAAAGTGGCTGTGTCTATACAGACTCAGCTGAAGGCTCTGGAGCCGCTCAGGGCAGGCGACCGGCAGAGCTGAGACAAGCAGTGGGCCGAGCGTGGGGCGGAGGGGTGCCACTGTCCGCTCCTGAAGCGGCTCACACAGGACAGGCGAGGGTTAGTCCTTCACAGCAGGGATGACGGGGGCGCCTTCTTCTCTTTCTATCCTCAAACTTCCTTGTTTTGTCTTAAACATACACTTATGTATTTGTATTTGTTTAAATTTCAGCAATTCAGAAAAACCAGAATCACGTACCTGGCACTTTGTCTTTCCCATGAAAAACAAAGTAGGTACCTATCATTTAAAAGCACACACCTAATAAAATTACAACTCTGAAGAGAGCTTTTACCTACTACTTGCAAAAACGTAGAGCTCTGAGACTGCCTTGCGATAAGACAAGAAGCCAGTTGTTACAGAGCCCCGTGAGGTGGGCACCGTGCCTAGTGCCCTGTCCTGGCAATGCTCACTCACGCCACCCAGGTGTCAGGAGGCCTCTGACCAACACGGCAATGTACAAAAGGAACCTTTTTCTTTCCAGACATCTCTCCAGCACTTGTACGTCTTTGCACGTGAAAGCACAGCACCGGGCCCTCTCCCTCCACCCCACGTCCACACAGCCAGCACTGATCAGACCTGACACCTCGCCCCTGCTGCTCGGCCCCCTGCTCCCCGGGCAGGAGCCCTCGAGATGCCCTCCCCTCACCCCTGCTCACGATCCGCCCGGGCTCTGCGCTTCCCCCTCGGCTCTCTTCCCACCCCGCAGCTCTCCAAGCCCAGGGTCCGGCTGCAGTACCCTGGAGAGCTCCCGACTCAACGCAGCCCCGCGGAGCAGTGCCGCCTGCAGGTGGGATCATTGCGGCAGGAGGAGGAAGGGGCGCAGCCCTCACCCGCGGGCAGGCCGCATACGCCACGTAAACCACCCGTCCACCGCGGCCACGCTGGGAACACAGTGACGACGACGACAGAGCTGGTGTCTTCTGTGGCCCCTGACGCTAAGAGCGGCCCACAGGTGCGCCCACAGCTCTCAGGAACCGTCTTCCCAAACGCTGCCCCTGCCAGCGGTGCACTTACCTCGGAGCTCACCATTAGCTCGGGGACGCTGTGCACCATCGACACGGTGGCCGTGGACAGCGGTACCTGTGGCCTCCCATTCTGACTCTGCAGCCTGCGAAGCGAGAAGGGGCTGCTGAAACGACACCTGCAGCTCATTAACTTACACAGAAATTTTAGTTCAGACTTTAGCTGATGAGGCCGGTGGGCTTAGTGCTGAAATTTCCCCCACGGTCTGAAAACAGACAGGAAAACCCAGGAAAAAATTAAGTACGAGTCACACTCACTGAGTTCCCTTTGGAAATGAAGATGGCCCCACTGAAACACAGAGGCCCAGAGCGCGAAAGTACAGGACAGTCCACACTGCTCTACACGTACAAACGGGGGAAACCGCTCAACAGTGGTGGCAAACTAGCGCAGGCTGCGAGATGGGGGCCTGGGGGCTGTGAAGTGCCGGCTGCGTCCAGGGACGGCTGGTCCCAGTGGGGAGCACGGTTCACGCGGCGGGGATAAGAAGGCAAATCCCAACCCGCCAGCTGTTTCCTACCACACCTGGGGTGGGCGGCAGACATGCTTTAGTGCTTTCAGAGCTCAAAGAAATCAAGCCAGAGAGGAGGCGGCCTGACTCACGCTACACGCGGGCAGATGAGGGGCAGTGGAGACAGATCCTCCAGCCCGAGCCGCTCGGGCGTCTGGTCCCTCCACGCTCACACCCACCACCCTCGCGCTGCAGGGGTCACGGTGTCCCACTCTCGAGCTGCCAGAACTTACTGGGTCAGGTCTTGGCCACACTCAGCACACAGGCCCTTCATGACGACGGGGTGGCTACATCCTTCTAGTTGCACCAGAACCGCCCTAGAATTGGGGGTGAAAACGGTCACAAGTTAGCAAGAACGAAAATCTCCTGCTTTATCCAACTCCTCTAGAGAGCATCTGAGTGGGCACAAAGGCACCTGGATTCCGGTACCAGTTCTCCCGGTGACGCTTGCGTCACTTTAGCTTCACATCACCCTCCAGGGGTGCCACTTCTCTGGCTATAAAATGAAGGGCTTTTTCATCTACAATGAAACACCTGGGCCCCGTGCCAGTGTCGCGAGGGAGGCCCTGCTGGGCGTTTACCCACAAAGCAAAGACTGTGAGGCCCAGCGGCGTTCTGGTCGGTGCCCCACACGTGAGGGCGGACGGCTCTGCACCCCTCCCTCCTCACCTGTTTCTGTCCTAAAGGCTCTGGACTGCAAATGATTTTCACGGGCAGACAGAGCTGCCAAATGTGGGGGGGGGGGAACCAGGGAGGCGACACCCCTCCTCCGAGCAGGGCCTCCTCCCTCCCCGTCCTTCCGGCCCGTTGCTCATCACGACCAGCCACTCGGTGCCCTGGGCCAGGACGCCCCACCGACCCCCGTGCTGGGCGGGGAGGGCACACCAGGCCCCGCCCTGGCCCCGTCGGCCCGGCCCCTCTCCCACCCTCAACGCTGTCTCAACCTCTCCCCGAAACTGCCCCCCTCGCCCCGATCCTAGACAAACCGGAGCGGCGGACGAGCGGCTGCCCTGAGCACACGCGGCTCCTCCCTCGACCTTGCCCTTCTGGTGGCGCCTGCTCCAGGTCCTGCCCGCCTCGGCCACTGGTGATCCGGCACCCAGGGGAGACCTGCCCTGCTGGCCTTCTCCACGTGTGGCCCCTCAGCCCCCCACGTCCACCCAAATCCCTCCACAAGGCGCCCACGGCCCCTTCGCCCAGCAGCGCCTCCAGGGCTCTTCCGCCCGTGGCCTGGTCGGGGTCTCTGCTTTCCCAGCTCTCACGGCACCTGGGCCGCACGCAGGCCATGCCCTGGGTTCCAGGGTGAGATCACTGCCGGGCCGCACCTGGTCCTCCCCACCCGGTCAGTTCTGGGGGGCGTTCACTGCTGACACGGGGCGCCCACCTTCCCAGACCCCTCCCCGCCGGGACCCTTCCCAGCCAGCCCTGCTCTCCTGCGCCTGAGGGGAAGAACGGGGCCCAGGAAGCATCTGCGACGGTGTGGTGGAGCCAGCAAGTGGACCGGAGGCGCTCTGCTCAAGGTCAAAGGTGCATCTCAGACATCTGCTCACGGGTCAGGGGTGCGTGTGGGCCCTTTGGCACCTGGTGAAAAGTCTGCCGCTCACCTCCGGGGACGCTGGCGGCAGGTGTTTGAGAAACAGTAACTGGCTCATCCACCAACCCAGGAGGTTTAAAGATGCTGATGTTGCTTACACCTTAGTTACAGGTTCCGCTGACCTGCTGCCTTGTGAGAAAGTGCAGGCCACACGAACACCAGTGACCCAGGGGCTCCCGGGCCAAGAGCGATGAGCTGGGGGCCCAGCCTCCACACAGCGCTCCTCCTGGTAGGCACAGCTGGTGGAGTGAAACTGACGGGGTACAGCAGCTCAGAAACACTCAGCCCAAGTTAAGAGGCGGGAAAACAGACTTGACAGTCACCCGTCCGTAACCGCAGGGGATTGGTTCCAGGACCCCGCAGGTAGCAGAATCCGAGGATGTTCAAGTCCGTTATATAAAATGGCCTAGTATTTGCATATAACCTACATGCAT
This sequence comes from Mesoplodon densirostris, assembly GCF_025265405.1. Taxonomy (NCBI): domain Eukaryota; kingdom Metazoa; phylum Chordata; class Mammalia; order Artiodactyla; family Ziphiidae; genus Mesoplodon; species Mesoplodon densirostris. Next base: position 89,665,785 of record NC_082675.1, on the reverse strand, counting down.
CCTCCTGCGTACATTAAAGCACCTCTCAGTTACCTACGATACCCAACACAATGTCAACGCTATGTAAATAATTGCCGGTCTGTGGCAAATTTAAGTTTTGCTTTCTGGAACTTTCTGAATTCCCCCCCCACCCCCCAAAAGTTTCGATCCAAGCTTGGCTGCATACACAGATGCGGAACCTGTGGCATGGAGGTAATTCTGTCAATTACCAGATCACTCAGAACCGCTCTCCAGGGTCAGAGCTGTCTATCCCAGCTGACTTCTGCATCTTTGCATGGGCTGAAAAAATTCCCCCCAAAAGAGATAAAATGCCAAGAGAGGGGGAAAGGGAATTCGACAGGAGCACAGCAGCAACGTCCTTTTCGGCACAAGTTGTTTCCTCCTCCAGCTTTGCAGACGCTGCTCCGGGCCAGGTGAAAGGCGCCGAGTGCGCCGCGTTCTACCCTAATCCTCCACACAGCCAAGGGGCCGATGCACTGTGAACTCTAAAAACAGCGCTTCAGCCAAGGAGACAAGCCGCAGAATGCTAGGCCAGTCGCCCATAAAGGTCAACTTTCCTGGTTCGTCCCTGAAGAAAATCCATAGGATAACCATCAAATGCAACTCCTAAACAAGTTATTTTCCCCCAAATACATAAGTATCAAACTCTCCTGATTTTTTTGTACTCATCAGCTTTTGTGTCTGCTCCAATAGGAAGGTCAGAGAGCACAGGGTCTATCAGAAAGAGCCATGTCGGGGAGCTGGGCCCCAGCACGCTGCTCCCTGGAGCAGTCGCTGTCAGGTGTTGGGTCTGGGCGGGTCTTACAGGTTAGGAGGGCTACAGGGTTTCTTCCAAGTGCTAAGCCTCTGAGTACTGAAGGATATTGGAGGAAAAGAGACTATTTTGTGCACCCAGATTGTGGTTTCTAAATGCCATTCTCCATTAAAAGCCAAGCAGGATTTCTTGGAGAAATGGCTGACCCCAGGGCTGGGGATGGGAAAGCAGAGGCCATCTGTGTCAGAAAACAGGACCAGGCTCTACGCTAACGGGACCTGGAAGGGCGCCCGCTTCCAAGTCTAGGACAGTTTGAGCATTAAGGCAAGTAATCGGAATGGACCATAATCCACTGAATAAAATAAGAACCCCTGAATCCACACTGACAAATTAGTTGTTCTTACAGAGGAAAACGAATCAAGGAATAAAGCAGAAACGATGAAATTAAGAACATCAGCACTGTACAACCCTGATAAAAACATCAGGTTCAGACAGGCACAGATAAAGCTGGCTGGATATCCATGGAAGATGCAAAGGCACACCTACAGAGCCTCCTCCCGTGTCGGTCCTTATCCATCACCAAACTTCTTTCCTGATTACTTTATGTATATATTTTCCTTTCCTTTGGAGACATCAATGTACCCGAGTGAATTGAAAAAAAGCAGACAGGTGAGGGGGAAAGGCATCATCAGGTACACAATGAACAGACTTACTCTCTGGCAGACAGTGCCTTGTCAGAAAATTTTCAAATCCAGGTAATTTCAATCCACATATATATTAGGAAGACAGAAACAGACTCTCATTCTATCTACATCCCCCCAGGGGGACGCTCTGGATGAAACGCAGCCTAAGGAGAGAGCAGCGCAGAGGAAGCCCTGGCGAAGCCTCCGCAGGGGCGGTGCCGGTGCATCAAACCCTCCTGGGACCGCAGCCCCTTCCTCTGTCTCAGTCACAACAGTCCCCATTCTCCCCGACAGCATGAAGCGCTACAAAAACGCGCAACCCCGTTACAGATCACAACAGTATCTACGGATTATTTCCACCACACCCAGAGGCAGGGCTTCTACGCTCCTGCAACTGTTCACTGCCTGAGAACAACCTCTGACGTGGCCAGGAGGAGTCCTGCAGAGGACAGTGCAGATGGAGACAGGGGCAACTCCAGCCAGGTGAGCCCGGCGCTGCGCTGGAGCTTTCCTCCCCCACACACCTGCCTTCCAGGAGAAACGCTACCACTCTTCAGGTCCTCAAAAAGCCCCACGATGAACCCCTGCAGTAAGATACCCCAAGACCTGAAACACCAAAAACACACCAAAAAGAAAATTACTCACAGCGGGGAGCCTGTCACTCTATCTGATTGGTTCCATGACCTCACTGGGTTACTCTGATCTGCAGAACTGGCTGTCCTGATCCATGCATGCACGTGAGTCTCACTAACTGCTGTGACCAGTAACTGGCCCGTCTGGGCCTTGGTGGCCTTTTCCATGCAGCGGAACAGAACCACGTGGAGAAAAGGTCTTTCCCTCAGGGGTTTTCTACACAGTAACAGCAGCATCAGGGTGCACCTCCATCGTTTAGCTGGCAGGTTTACAGGCTCATTATGGACCAAGCAATGGTCAGGTTAAGACCTGACTTCAAAGTAACGCTGACAGTGTGCCCCACACACAGCACAGCGAGCCCCTCTCTCCTAAAGGAGGCCAGGCAGACAGCTCTGGTGGCGGATGCACTCAGTGGGCAGGGGCAGGCGCCTGAGCAGAAGGCTGAGGACCTGGCTCCCCACCAAAGACGAGAGGAGAGGAAAGGATGCGGGATGAGACCCCCAGGACTGCGGGGGAGGCCAGCTCTATCCCGGTCACCCACTGCTGGTGGACTAGGTAGAAGATGCTCAGAAGCCAGAGGGGCAATGAGAGCTACAGGGAGAGGAGCAGGGACTGATGCTCCCCCAACCCCCGGGGAGGGCCAGGGTGGGCAGAAAGGGAACGGAGCACCCAGGGTACTGAGGTCCCCACAGAGGAAAACTGCACACCAGCCACTACGCAGGAGGCAGGGATGCGCACCTGCCCCAGGTTTCTGTTCCTGACGAAGAAAACAACCCCACCAGTCATGTGCACACGCCTTTGGGCACAACACTGGTCAACTTAGGGAGAAGGTATAAACTGACAGGGTCATACACTTTAAAAAAGAAAAAAAAAAACAACCCTTGACTAGATTAAAACAGAAGTACGACAGCAAGAGCCCGTGGCAGGAGGGTGCACTCCTCCTCCTCATCCTGACCTACCTGTGCCCAGGCCGCTCCCCCTTCCTGAGGTGAGATGCAGAACCGCACCAGGTTTTACAACCACGTTTCGCAAGGTTTACTAGAACCTAAAGAAGTGCACGCCTCCCAACAGCGGGCACTACGACAAGCATGGAGTACGCCTGATTCGTCCTGTACGCACTATGACCCCCTACTTTTCCTAATTTACAAACGTGAAGTCTTGGGGGGAAGCACCTACTACAGAAAGAGAGAAAAGAGAGCACAACTGTTTTACAAAGAGTGCAGTTCCGGTGACGGAGAGTTTTTTTTAAAAAAAGGCTTGCTGCCTCTGATTAGTAAAGTCACTAGTAGTGACCGCCGTCCAGCCTTAGAAGTACAGGCAGCCACGCAGCTGTGGGCTCTAACTTACAAATTCTCTCACAGCGCAGCCTTCAGCTGCCGCCCCGGAGACTCTCTCCCACCCAGTGCCGGGCCAGGACCCCTTCCCGGCCCAAGCCCAGAACTCCCTCTAGAACTCAGCCCCCTCCCTCCTTCCCACTCACCCGGGGGCCACCACCTGGCCGGGCTGCGCGCACAGCTCCCGCACCACGCCCGCGCGCTCCGACCTCAGCCTGCGCTCCGTGCGCACGCAGCCCCCGGAGCCGGCGCGGGTAGGGGCGGGCCCGGTGGGCTGCGCGGAGGCGGCGGCCTCGCACACGGCCAGCACAGAGCCGATGCGTACGGCCGCGCCAGCCGCCACCCTCCACTCGAGCAGGCGCAGCGGTCCGGGGCCGGGGCAGCGCACCTCGGCCACGGCCGGCGGCTGGGCGCCCTCGGCGGGAACGCGGCCGCTGGGCGGTGCCTCCATCGCAGCCGAGCGGAGGCGCTGTGGAAAAGCGGCGGTGGGCGCTCAGGGCCCGGCGCCCATCGCGGGCTACCGGGCAACCCCGGCCCAGACGGAAGCGGCAGCGGCGCTACGATTCTCCTTTCGGCACCGGCTTCCAACAGTCGCCCGTTCCGCGCCGACTTCCGGGACAGCGTGCGACATCACGTGCCACCGCGTGCGTACGCGCAGGCGCCGAGGGCCTGGGTGTAAACACGCCCACGCGGGGCCCGAGATATCCTCCGCCGGCCATGGGAACTGGGCGCGTCCTAGGACCACGCTTCTGCGACTGGGCCCAGTGGGAACAGTGTTCCTTCGCCCCATCCACCACATAAGCGCCGGCATCTGGGGCTGCGGGTCGGCATGCAAGGCGGGGCTGCCGGCCCAGAAGCCCAGTCAGGCGCTGAGGCTGGACATCGTGGGACTCTAAGTCCCGGCGTGCAACGCGCCCTTCTGTACCACGAATCCCCGTAAGGCGCCGTGAATCCCGGCGGGCAACGAGGGTCTCTGTCTCGCAGTCCCCGTCACCGGCTGAGGGCCGGCGTCATGAGAACTACAAGTCCCGGCATACAACGCTCTGCTGTTCCCACAACCCTTTATTCGCTGAGGGCTGGCTGGTGTCTTAGGACTGCGAGGCCGGAGTCCCAAACCCCATCAGGCGCTTTTGGTCCCGGCATGCAACAGGGGCTGACGTCACACAACTCCTCCCATCACGTGCTGAGGCCGGTCGTCCGTCGTAGAACTACGAGGCCCAGCGTGCAGCGCGCCGCTGTCCCATGAATCCCAGTCAGGCGTTTGGAATCCCGACGTGCCTCGCGGGAGTCGTGGACTGTGGTCCCAGCATGCTGTGCGCGGTCTGGGGGTTGGAGTTTGGTGGGCGCCGGCATCCCCGCGTCGCCTTGGGGTGCGTGTTTTGGGGTCTTCTCGGGGTCTGGCCCTTCCCGCACTGTCGGAGTCGCCTCGCCGCCGTTCCCGCCTGGGGAGGCCAGGTGCACTGTGCGCAGGGACCGGGAGCCACTGTGGAGACAAGCCGAGCCATCAGGGAGGAGTGGGAGTGGTCGTCGGCGGGGGCCTTCAAGGTCTTTCTTGATAGGATTTCTGAAGAGCTGCACTTTCTCTGGTGGGATTTGAACATAAGCACCTGTCCCAACGGCAGAGCCCCCAGGTGCATGAAGCAAAAGCTGACGTAATTTAAGGAAGGCAGACAGCTCAACAGTAGTACGTGCATAATTTTGCAGCACTTTGCTTTCTTCCGCTTCACAGATACTGCGGTTTTTTTTTTTTTACAAATTGAAGGTTTGTTGTAACCCTGCATGGAGCAAGTCTGTCAGCACCAATTTTTGCAGCAGCCTTTGCTCACTTTCTGTCTGAGTGTCACATTGTGGTAATTCAAGCAAACTTTTCCGTCGTTACTGGTTACGCTGATCTGTGATTGATGGCCTTTGGTGTTGCTGTTGTAGTTTTGGGGCGCTGACAGCCGCGCCCAGGTAAGGCAGGGAACTTAACTGATAAATGTGTGCGTTCTGACTGCTCCACTGACGTGCGTTCCGTGTCTCAGTATCTCTCCTCGGGCCTCCCTATTCCCTAAGACGCAACAATATTGAAAATAGGCAAATTATTAACCGTACGATGGCCTCTACATGTTCAAGTGAAAGGAAGAGTCGCACGTCTCTCACTTTAAATCAAAAGTTAGAAATGATTAAGCTTAGTGAGGAGGGCCTGTCGAAAGCTGAGATAGGCCGAAAGCTAGGCCTCTTACGCCAAACAGTTAGCCAAGTCGTGAACGCAAAGGACAAGTTCCTGAGGGAAGTTAGTAGCGCTACTCCAGTGAACACACGAATGATCAGGAAGCGAAACAGCCTAATTGCTGATATGGAGAAAGTCTTAGTGGTCTGGATAGAAGATCAGACCAGCCATAGCATCCCCTTAAGCCAGAGCCTAATCCGCAGCAAAGCCCTAATGCTCTTCAACTCTATGAAGGCTGAGAGAGGTGCGGAAGCTGCAGAAGAGAAGTTTGAAGCTAGCAGGGGTTGGTTCATGAGGTTTAAAGAAAGAAGCCATCTCCATAATGTAAAAGTGCAAGGTGAAGCAGCAAGTGCTGATGTAGAAACTGCAGCAAGTTATCCAGATCTAGCTAAGATAATTAAGGAAGGCGGCTACACTACACAACAGATTTTCAATGTTGATGAAACAGCCTTATATTGGAAGAAGATGCCATCTAGGACTTTCATAGCTAGAGAGGAGAAGTCAATGCTTGGCTTCAAAGCTTCAAAGGACAGGCTGACTCTCTTGTTAGGGGCTAATGCAGCTGGTGACTTGAAGTTGAAGCCAATGCTCATTTACCACTCCGAAAATCCTAGAGCCCTTAAAAATTACGCTAAATCTACTCTACCTGTGCTCTATAAATGGAACCACAAAGCCTGGATGACAGCACATCTGTTTACAACATGGTTTACAGAATATTTTAAGCCCACTGTTGAGACCTACTGTTCAGAAAAAAAGATTCCTTTCAAAATATTACTGCTTATTGACAATGCACCTGGTCACCCAAGAGCTCTCATGGAGATGTACAGTGAGATTAATGTTGTTTTCGTGCCTTCTAACACAACGTCCATTCTGCAGCCCATGGATCAAGGAGTAATTTCAACTTTCAAGTCGTATTATTTAAGAAACACATTTCGTAAGGCTATAACTGCCATAGATAGTGATTCTTCTGATGGATCTGGGCAAAGTAAATTGAAAACCTTCTGGAAAGGATTCACTATTCTAGATGCCATTAAGAACATTCGTGATTCATGGGAAGAGGTCCAAACATCAACATTAACAGGAGTTTGGAAGAAGTTGATACCAACCCTCATAGATGACTTTGAGGGACTCAAGACTTCAGTGGAGGAAGTAACTGCAGATGTGGTGGAAATAGCAAGAGAACTAGAATTAGAAGTGGAGCCTGAAGATGTGACTGAATTGCTGCAATCTCATGATAAAACTTTAACAGATGAGGAGTTGCTTCTTATGGATGAGCAAAGAAAGTGGTTTCTTGAGACAGAACCTACTGGTGAAGATGCTATGAAGATTGTTGAAATGACAACAAAGGACCTAGAATATTATATAAACTTAGTTGATAAAGCAGCGGCAGGATTTGAGAGGATTGACTCCAATTTTGAACGAAGTTCTACTGTGGGTAAAATGCTTTCAAACAGCATTGCGTGCTACAGAGAAATTGTTCACGAAAGGAAGAGTCAATTGATGTGGCGGACTTCACTGCTGTCCTATTTTAAGAAATTGCCACACCAACCCCAGCCTTCAGCAGCCACCGACCTGATCAGTCAGCAGCCATCAACATCCAGGCAAGACCCTGCACCAGCAAAAAGATTACGACTCACTGAAGACTCAGAGGATGTTTAGCATTTTTTTTAACAATAAAGTATTTTTAAGTTAAGGTATGTATGCTTATTTTTAGACATGCTATTGCACACTTAATGGACTACAGTATAATGTAAACATAACTTTTATTTGCATTGGGAAACCAAAAATTTGTGAGGCTTGCAATATTCACTTTACTGCAATGGTCTGGAACTAAACCCGTAATATCTGAGGTAGACCTGTCATGGTCTTTAGTTGGATCTCTCTCTCCCTTTGTTCTTCTCTCCCCCCATTTAAAAATTATGTAAATTATGTACATACCAAAGACTGTGTAACCCTAAAATGAACATATCCGCCGATCTAAAATCTAGAACATGACCAATATTGTTACAACTACCTATGCACTCCTTACCATCCCATCTTATCTCCTTGATTCCCCACCAGACGTATCTGCCATCCTCAGCTTCATGTTTGTCTTTCTCATTTTGTATGGTGTTTTGCTGCATTTGTATATATGTATGCACAAAGATACTGTTTAGTCAAACTTTTTTTTGAGGTTTATAAAAATGCATCATGTTTTAAAATCTGAATGGCTCTTTCATTCATCACTATGAATCCGAATTTTATTCATATTATTTTATCTGGGTGTAGTTTATATATTGAGACTTCTAAATAATAGCTCATTGTGTGAATATACCAGGATGTATTTACCTGTTATCTTGTGAATGGACATTTGGATTGTTTTCACTTTTTGATATTCTGAAAATTGCTACAGTGAACATACTTCTGCGTGTTTCTTGGTGTAATGAGTTAAAATCTGAGGATACGTGCATAAATGTGGAATTGCTGAATCAGGATATGCAAATGTTCAGATTTATGAGATAATGCAAAAATGGTTGTCTCAGTTTATATTCGTACCACATTCTCAACAACTTGGTATTATCAGACTTCTTTATCTTTGCCAAGCTAAATGAAAGTCTGTGTTGAAATTAAGTTGTGGTTTTAATTTGCACTCTTCTGATAGCCTTTTGGCTTAGTATGTTTGCCTGTTTTTTTTAATTTACCTTTTTTGTTTTCTGCAAAATGTCTATTCAAGTTTGTTGCTCACCTTTCTATTGGGTTGTTTGTCTTTTTCTTGTTGAGTGGTGGTAGTTCCTTATGGTTTCTGAATACAGATCCTTTACTGTTTATATGTTACTCATATCATTTACCAATTTTTGGCTTGTCTTTTTCATGATCTTTTGAGAACAGAAGTCCTTAATTTTAAGAATGCATTCCCTAACCTGAGGTTATAAAGATAGCTTCCTTTTTTACTCCTAAAATTTGTAAAAGTTTGCCTTTCACAGCCAAGTCTTTAAATAATAAGAAATGGATGTTTTGTATATGTTGTAAGGCAGGGATCTGATTTCTTTCCCATATGGGTAACCAATTATCCCAGCACTATATATTGAAAAGCTTACCTTGTTCTCACTGAGCTGTGGTGCCATCTCTGATACAGAGTAAGTCTCTATAAAGGTATGAGCTTATTTTGGACTTTCTATTCTGGGTTGTTCTTGTATCATCTTAATTGCTGTAGCTTCATAATAAGGCATGACATTTGGGAGGGCAATTGCCCCACAGTAGTTTACTTATTTAGAAGTTTCTTTAGAAGTTTTGTGGCTATTCTTGGCCTTTGTTTCATAAAGTTTTGAATTAATGTGTCAAGTTTATTGATAAAACCTGTTAGAGTTTTGATCAGAACTATATGGAATCTATAATTCAGTTTGGGGAGAAGTGACATCTTTGTGATTTGAATCTTCCCATCCACAAACAGTATATCACTCCAGTTATTTAGGCCCCCTTTAAAATCTTCCAATAAGGTTTTATAATTTTCTGCATATAGGACTTGCACATTTTTGGTTAGATTTATTCCTACTTTATTTTTTTGTTGTTGATACTTTTGTTGATACATGATACTTCTAAAAAATTGATATTTTCTAATTGACTGTTGGTGGTATATAAAAATGCAGTAGATTTTCGTGAACTGATCTTATACCCATTTACCTTAATAAGTTCTTTTATTTTAAATAGTATATCAGTAGATTCTTCAGAGTTTTCAATGTAGGAGTACATGTCATTTACAAATAATTGTTTTATTACTTCCTTTCCAAGTTTTATAGCTTTATTTCCTTTCTTGTCTTAATGTGCTAGTTTATCCCTATACTGCAATGATCAGTTATATAACAGGATCAGTTATTGTGGTATCCTTGCTTTATTCCACATTTTAAGGGAAGTGTTTCCAACATTTCCCCATTAGGAAAGATGTGTGATGAGCGTTTTTTGTATATTCATGATCAGGTAAAAGAAACTTCAATCTATTCGTAGTCTCTTAAAAGATTCTTATGACTATTTTAGAATATTATCAAATGCTTTCTGCATCTTTTGAGGTGATCATATAGCTTTCTCTTTTGTTAAAATTATAATACATATGCATATATATGCATATAATATATATGCATATATATGCATATGTGAACATATACACATATGCACACATAATAGATATATGAATTCTGTTTATGTAACTAAAATTATGCATTCCATGTTTATGAGTGAGAATAGTCCATATGTTTCCTCTTCTATATTATCCTTATTTAACTTGATTTCAAGGCCAGTAGGTGTCATGAGATGAGTTGGGGAGCTTTTCTTTTCTGTTTCTAGTTATATTTCTGAAAGTTTTTTTGTAAGTGTGGAATGATCTGTTTCTTGAAAGTTTGGTGTAACTAGCCTTTATAACCTTTTGGTCTTGCTATTTCCTTGTGGGAAGATTTTACCCTGATGATTCCATTTCTATCCTAGTTATAGGTCTATTCACACCTTCTATTTCATCTTGAGTCATTTCGGAAATTGCATTTTCTAGGAATTTTGTCAATTTATTTGGATTCATTCTTATTTCTAGCATCTTAAATTGGATGTTTAAAGCATTAATTTTAGCCTGTCTTCTTTTTAAGTAAAACTTCAATGCCATTTGTATGCTATTGCATGTATCACTCTTGCTTCATCTCACTAGTCTGGATATATAGTTTTTTCATTACCCGTCATTCAATTATTCATTTATATCCGTTATGATCTTTTTATTTGACAAATGGGTTATTTAGAAGTATATTTGAAAATGTCCAAAGCATGGGAATTTTTCTCCATCTTTTTATTGTTGAGTTCTAAGTTAATTGCATTATGGTTAGATAACATAATCTGAATGATACTACTTCTTTGAAATTTAATGCAGTTAACATAATTCTGGTATATGGTTAATATGTACTTCAAAAGAATGTGTCATCTTTCCTTATTGAATCAGGAGTCTATATCTACTCAATAAGTTAAGCTTGTTGAACGTGTTATTAAAATTTCCCATGTTTTTTTCCTGATTGACCAAGCAATGATTGAGAGATATATGTTGAAATCTCTCACTATGATAGTGGATTTACCAAATTCTCTCTGTAGTTTTATTAATTTTGTGTGTGTACACACACACACACAATTGTATGCATACATACACAAACGGGTTGGGGGCAGAGGTTGTTATTAAGGCATACATGTTAAATTTTTATATCCTTGAGGAATTGAAACTTTTTGTTATGTAGAGCCCTCTGTATCCTGAATTATGTTTATCTATTAAAATGTTTTTTGCTTGAAGTAATATGACTGTCTTAACTTTTTTTTAAAAATAAATGCTTGCCTGGTATATACTTCATTTTTACTTTTAGACTTTTTACACCTTAAGTTTAGGTATTCTCTTATAAATGGCATCTAGCTAGACTTTTATAATTCATTCTGACAATCTCCATCTTTTAGTTGGAAAGTCCAGTACATTTACATGTAATCTTCCAATTTTTCTTTGGATATCTTTTCTCCCTTATCATCTTTTTTCCCTTTGGGGATATATTGAGATCTGGTTTTCTGTTTATTTTCTTATACATTTTCTTACTCCATTTTTTTTATTTTGGCGATCACCATTGAAGTTTTCCCCTTGCATATTGTGATTTATAGGAGAAATGTTATTTGGTCTTCATCCACAGCGCCTGGATCACATCTCCCAGAACCCTTGGAATTTCCTGAGTGATAAGAACAACGGGGTAATATTTGGTCTCTTGCCCTTAGTTCCTGAAAACACTTTCAGTAGGGCCCCACCTAAGGGTAGGGGCTGGTTGCCAGGAGAACCAACCAAATTATTAGAGGGTTAGAATTTTCACCCCATCCCCACCTCCACCCTGAACTCCAGGGAGGAGAGATGGGCTGGAGGTTGAATCAGTTGCCCATGGCCAATGAGTTAATCAATTGTGCCTAAGTAACAAAGCTTCCATAAAAACCCAAAAGGACAGAATTTGGAGAGATTCCAAGTTGGTGAACATGTGGAGACCTGGCAGAGTCATGCACCTGGAGGGAGCATGGAAGCTTCACGCCCCTCCCATACACCTTGCCCTGTGTATGTCTCCGATCTGGATGTTCATCTGTATCCTTTCTCCATATCCTTCTGTAAGAAACTGGTAATCCAGTAAGAAAATGAGTTTTCCTGAGTGCTGTGAGCTGTTCTAGCAAATTAATCCAACCTGAAGCGGGGAGGGTTGTGGGAACCTCTGATTCATAGCCAGTTGATCAGAAGTACAAGTAACAACTGGACTTGTGATTGGCATCCTTAGTTGGAGGGGGTCATTGGGATCTCGAATTTGTAACCGGTGGGTCAGGAGCATGAAACCCGGGCTTTTGACTGGAGTCTGAAGTGGAGGGCTGTCTTGTGGGACTGAACCTTAACCTGTAGAATCTGATTCTATCTCCAGGGAGACAGTATCAGGATTGATTTTGAATTCTTGGACATCCTGCTGGCATCTGAGAATTTCTTGTTGGTGTGGGGAAGCCTACACACACATGCACGCATGCGCGCGCGCGTATTGGAATTGGGTCCAGGAAGCCAAAAGAACCTTGTATTCCTAACTTAATAAATTTAAAGTGAATATTCCAGTTTCCTTCCAAACAATATATAGATCTTAAAACACTATACCTCTGTTCTTCTCCAGACTTACACACTATAATTGTCTAATATTTCAGTTCTGCCTTTTTACAATTCCCAAATCTGACATTATTTTCTAGATAATGTTAGTTTTGCTTTAACATATATTTACCAATTTATTTCTCATCATTTTTTCCTTAACATTTCATATCCTCCTTTTTTTTGGTAACAATTTATTACAAAAGAGATACATTCCAATGAAAATAAACAGGTTCTACTAAAATGATGGATACCTAAAATATTTGTATAATAATCTACATATGACATGTACATGTCATACACATTTGTATATACTATGTTGTAAATAAATCACATCTTATCTCTGGGATTAGGGCTCACCTTGGAGTATATTCTTTAGAATTCCTTTAGTAAAGTTCTGTTGGAGTTAAACTCTCAGTTTCTGTTTATCTGAGAATGTTGTATCTTGCTCTCATTGTGGAAAGGTAATTTTGGTAGACATACAGCTATAGAGTGACAGTGGCTCTTTTCATGTAGAAGACATTTCATTAGATCCTGGTTTCCATTTTTTATTGTTGAAAGTCTGTTAATCTGGTTGTGGCTTCGTAGGTGATAGGTCTTCTCTTTGTCTTTGGGGTTCTGTAATTTTGTTTCAGTGTGTCTAATGGTAGGTTTCTTTTTGTTTATACTGTTTGAAATATATTGTAAATTCATGGATTTAATTAATTCTTGACAATTCTCGAGCATTATCTCTTTAAATATTTCTCTTTAGTCTCTCTGGAACTCTGAGTAGATATTTGTTGAAATTTCTTATTCTATAATCATCTCTCAATCTTTTAAAAGTTTTTCCTCTTATTTCTCTATCCAGCATTCTGGGCAATTTCATCAAACATTGGCTGCAGTTTATTAATCTCAGTTCATCTGTGTGTAATCTGCTGTCTAACTCATCTTTTGAAGCTTTACCTCAAAAATTATTTTTTGCATTTATGGAAGTTCTGTTTGGATATTTTTCAAATAGGTCTGTTCATTTATAGCCTATTTTTACAATGCTTGCTTATAATTTTTGTAATTTTCTTTTTTCTTTTATAGGTTCTCACCTAATTTGTCAGATTCTGATTCTGATCATTTGAATAATTGATGTCTTTGTGGGTCTGAGTCTGTTTTGTATTTGTAGTTGTTCCTACCCATTCTTATTTATAGAAGTGTGTTTCCTTTTATGGTTGGTGCTGTTTGTGAGCTCATATTGGGTTGATAATCTGTGGAGATCCTTGTGACATTTGCTATGGCGAGAGCCAGAGGGCCGAAGATGGGGACACTTTGGATCCTTCCAGGGTAGGAGCCTAGAGTTCACCTCTCCTGCTGTGCCAGGAGCCCAAGGCTTACCCTCCCCACCTCTGCAACCTTAGGTAGTTCTGATACTGGCAAGTTCTCTGAGGGCAACCCTGCGTCTTGTATTTTCTTACTGGAGTTCCCTCCCTGGATCCCTCATTAGGATTTCCTTGACTTGAGAGAGACTTCAGGATGTCCCTTACTTCCTTCAAGCCCAACACTGACATGGAAAATTAAGTCCTAGACAAAAATCTAATTGTTTTGTAGTGTGAGGGGCCCTTCAGAGTTTCTACACTGCCATACCACCCAAAGTGGAAATCCTTCTCTTTGATTTTTCTTCCCTGTCTGTTTTAAACTGGATCAAATGACCAAAGGAGAAGACATTCCCTTTCTCCCCACCCCCCTCCCCTCCTGTTTTTTCCCCCTCTTTTTCCCCACCTGGTTTTCTCCCTTTTTTGGTCTCTATTTCAAGGTCCTGGTCTTAGAGGAGTCATGTGCTCACTGTCCCTTTTGTTTTGGTGAGTGGGGCAGAGGAAGAAGGTGGAAATAGAGAAAGTTCCTGTTAGTGGAAGAGCACTGTTGACATGTCTGGGAAAAAGATGATTGTGACCTAAGAATTCTAAGTCATTTGGAGGAGAAACCTCCATAAGATAAGGTATTTACAGACCACCAGTACATCTGCATATAGGATGTTATTGCAGGATAGATGAGAATAATTGTACTGTACAACACAATACACAGACCAATTAAATCTGTAACGCGTGTAAGTCCTGGGACTGTTCTAGCTTAGCAACGATTTACTGACTCTTTGTACCACTCCCATAGGCTTGGCTACATAGCGTTTTACTTTCAGTAAAATGGCTCCTTGAGAACAGACGAATAATGAAAACCAAGTTATTTTGGCTGCAAGGAACATTCTACCATTTCTTTTACAAAGAGGGCAGTAGTTCACGTGGTGTGCATGTTGGGAAGGAAAAGACAGCCGGGGACACTGAAATGGTTCTCGTGCTCAGGAGAAGGCAGTCTCTAGGGATGAGGACGTTTGTGGCCCTGTTACCACGAGAGCAGCCGGTGTGCTGTGCGGGCTGGTTTCTCACCGTGAGTCCCTTTAAACAATCCCAGAAAAATACCAGAATAGAGGGTGTACATCAGAACCTGCACACATGCCTGGCGAGACCTTCCAGGATGCTTCTCAAACGAACCGTGACTTTTTCAGGAGCATTTCCCAGCCCTTCGGAGCAGCTAGGTAATCATGAGAGAAGAAATAGACAGGTTCTCCCTGCTCTCTGTATTGTTTTACTTCCCAGTAAAGGGAAATGCTATGAAGTCTGCTTGGTTCTACTGGAATAGCCACGAGATCACGACTCTAGTGACTGTCCCCGGAGTTAGAAGAATTTGGTTTTCTCAGCACCCTCGCCGGGTAAACTGCCCGTTACGGTGGGGTAGAGACGGAGCGGAAGCATTTTACGGCTGGAGCCTTCCCATACGGCTCGGGTTTAATTTTTTTTTTTTTTTTTTTTTGCGGTAGGCGGGCCTCTCACTGTTGTGGCCTCTCCCGTGGCGGAGCACAGGCTCCGGACGCGCAGGCTCAGCGGCCATGGCTCACGGGCCCAGCCGCTCCGCGGCACGTGGGATCTTCCCGGACCGGGGCACGAACCCGTGTCCCCTGCATCGGCAGGCGGACTCTCAACCACTGCGCCACCAGGGAAGCCCCGGGTTTAATTTTTTAAATTATTATTTCAAGCTGGGTGTGAAGAAAACATAGTTTACAGTGAATCTGATTCACAACTCCAAGCCACAAGTTTTCATTTGAAAATTTATCAGGTTCAGAACGAGATAGTCAGCCCTTCTCCTGGACGGAGAGTCAGCTTTTCTAGGTCTGAGATGGGCCCAGTGCATTACATGAGAGGGAATGAGTTAACGGGCTCTGCCTTGTTCATCTTATCTCACATATTCCCTCTGGAACAGCAGGACAGCAGGCTCCTGACCACTGCATATTATAATGTTTGCTTTGCTGCTGCAAAAAGTATATTTTTGGGGAAAGTGAACATGAGACTCATTTGATTTTACATCATCAGTTGGGTGTAAAAAGGCTGTTAAAAGAGAACGCAAGCCTTTATAGGCTGAATGCAGAGAGTCCGTGCAGCTTACGGAGGATTTCTTCTGTTTATTTTTTAAATTCCTATAGGAGATTATTGATGCTTTATTTGACTTATGGGTTTAAGAAGAATCTATCATTTAAAGATGTGTGCTGAAATATTTTACAGATGAAATAATAGGATACCTGGATTTATTTCTAAATAATCAGGTTTAGTGAATGGTACATATGATTGAACAAGACAGGTTCTGTACTGATAATTGCTGGAGAAGGGTAAGAGAAACGTCAGTATTTTTGCATGTTTGAAAACTTTCATAATAAAAAGTAAAATGTTCTGTTAGGGGAAATAATCTTCCTGCATAAATTCCGCGTGTAATTTGCGTACACATTACCTCCTGATATGCTTCTCCTCTTATGACTGCCAAGTTTCCATCACAGCCGCTGGAGAGAGAGTTTATAAAAAGCAGGTCCCAAGATGACGGTCTTAGTGTAATTCACATCAGAGAGTGGGTTGGAGTCCTCGCCTGTCAATCCATCCTCTGAATCCAGCACAAGACAGACATGAAAATATACTATGGGGTTGAGAGAGTCCTTAACAGGAAGAAATCTCTCTCCAGTGACTCTTTAAAATGTTATTTTGTGTTAAATTTTATGATCTAGACCGTGAACATCCTAGAATTTCAAGTTCTGTTCATTGATCTTTATGTCTGTCCTTATGCTAACACCAGATGATCTTGATTTCTGTAGCTTTATAGTAAGTTTGAAATCCAATAGTGTAAATTCTCCAACTTTGTTCTTTGTCAAAATTGTTTTGGCTATTCTAGGTCCTTTTCATGTCTGTATAATTAATAGGATCAGTTTGTCAATTTCTACAAAAATATGCTGGGATTTTGATAATGATTGCATTGAATCTCTACAATTTGTACGGAATTGACTTATAAATAATATTGAATCTTTCAATCTATGAGCATTGGATGTCCCTCCATGTAAATTTTCTATAATTTTTCTCAGTGATGTTTTATAGTTTTCAGTGAATTAATCTTGCACTTCTTTTTTTACATTTAATACTAGGTATTTTATTCTTTTTGATGCTATCGTAAATGGAATTATTTTCTTAATTTCATTTCAGGTTGTTTGATGATAGTACAGTTGACCCTTGAACAACACGAGGGTTAGGGGCACCAACCCCCCGTGCAGTCACACTGTGTATAACTTTTCACTTCCTCAGAATTTAACTACTGATACCCTAATGTTGACTGGAAGCCTTACCGGCAGCATGAACGGTCGATTAACACATGTTTTGTAATGTTATGTATATTTATAGGGTTTTTTTCTTTTTTTTTTGCGGTACGCAGGCCTCTCACTGTTGTGGCCTCTCCCGTTGCAGAGCACAGGCTCCGGACGCGCAGGCTCAACGGCCATGGCTCACGGGCCCAGCTGCTCCGCGGCATGTGGGATCTTCTCGGACTGGGGCACGAACCCGTGTCCCCTGCATCGGCAGGCGGACTCCCAACCGCTGCGCCACCAGGGAAGCCCGCGTGGTATTCTTATAAAATGTAAGCTAGCGAAAATAAAACTTTATTTAAAAATCATAAGGAAAATACATTTATAGTAATATGTGAATTTATTTTAAAAAATCAGCATGTAAGTGGACCTTCACAGTTCAAACCTGTGTTGTTCAAGGGTCAACTGTATATGAAAATAGAATTGATTTTTGCACAATGGGCTTGTATCCTGCAATCCTGATAAGCTCATTTATTAGTTCTAGTGAGTTTATTTTGTTATATTCGAATTTTCTTTATACAGGATCAGGTCATCTGTAAATAGACAGTTTTATTACTTCTTTTCAATCTTCATGCTTCAGTTTATTTTCCATTCTCTCATTCTCTTCCTTCCTTTTTGGTGGAGCAAGTATTGCTCTCTACGACCTCCAGCACGACGTTGAGTGGGAGTGGCCAGAACAGATATCCTTGCCTTGTTCGAAGTCTTAGGAAGGGAACGCACGTCACTGACTATGATGTGTAGGTTTGTTTACATGCCCATTATCAGGTTGAGGACATTCCTTCCTTGTTTATTGAGAGATTTTTGTCTGTTTGTTTCGTTATGGATAGGTGTTGGATTTTGTCAATGAGATTTTTCCACACCTATTGATTGATCGGTTTTCAGATGTTCGTTCAACCTGCATTCCTGGGATGAATTCCAATTGGTTGTGGTTTATAATCCTTTTTATATGCTGCTAAGATTTTGCTAAGGGTTTTTATATTAAAGTTCGTGAGAGAGATTGGTGTGAAGTTTTCTTGTAACGTTTTGTCTGGCTTTGGCGTCAGGGTGGTAGTGGCCTCGTAGAATGAGTTGGGAAGGGTTACCTCTTTTTTTCTGAAAGAGCTTTTCTCTAAATTTTTTATGGAATTCACTGTTGAAACCATCTGGGACTGAGCTTTTCTCTGGGAAGATTTAAAATCACCAATTGAATTTCTTTTCTTGTTATAGGTCCATTCCAATTTTCTATTTCTTCTCGAGTCAGTTTTGATCATTTGTGTCTTTCTAGGAATTTGTCCATTTCATCTTCATTGGTATAAAGTTCTGAATATTTCCTTATAACCCTTGTCAGTATGGTTGGTCATGACAGCCCCTCTTTCACTGCCAGTTTTGCTCATGTGTCTCCTCTCTTTTTCCTGGGCCAGTCTAGCTCAGGGTCTCTCAACTTGAGAATTACTGACATTTTGGGCTGAAGAAGTCTCTGTTGGGAAGGGCTGTCCTGCGCAATAGAGACTCTGGCTGACGTGCAGATGGGCTTCGAGGTGTGTGATGTGAGGGGAACGTAGCGGGAGCAGGTCTGGGCAGGGGAGAGGTGAAGCTGTGTGGCCGTCAGAGCTGTCCCCAGACGCTGCTCGGGCTTCTCCTCCGGCCCTGCTCAGGCCCCCATGGCTCTGGCTGAGGCACCGAGGTTGGAGGGGCTGCCCCGCTTCTGCAGCAGGGGGGCAGCAAAGCCCTCCTGGGGGGTGGATCGGGGCTGGAGCTTCTCTGACCCCACGGACGAGGGCACCTTCTCCTAAGCGTCCAGATGAGGGAGACAAGCTTAGGGCACGAAGACCTGAGCTGTGCCCGTAGCAGAACTAAGGTCACGTTGGCTTCTCTGGAGCCCTTGGGGCCACGTTTCCAGGCACTGCAGTGGGAGCACGCTCCCGGTAGAGTGGGAGGCCACTCCCAGTGCCCTCCGTCCCAGAAAATGTGCTGTGCACAGAAGCGTTTGTTTTCCACTGTATCCACACCTGTAGCTGCATGAGGCTGAGGCTGCATGTCAGCTGGAAAATTAACACTTGAATCCTAAATAATAATAATGACTGTTTCTGGTTATTTTGAATCCACTGACAAAGACCTTTACAAAATAATTGCACTGATCAATCCCCTATGAGTTACAGGGGAAGATTCTTGAGTTGGTGTGTGATGAGAACATTAGTGGGAATTCTGTAATGGGGTTCTGTTTAGTAAGTGTAATTGTAAGGAATATATCGTGTTAAACTGCCTGACGTAGCGTCTTGTAATAACACATGGTTTCCATCAAGGAGCAGATGTTTCTCAGCCTCCCCTTAGAATAAAACATCATAATTTAACCACACCCACCAACTTTACAGTGAAGCAAAAGCAAAGCACAGGCTGCACATTTTAGATCTGTGTAATTGCAGCTTGAAAGCCCCCCCCCTTTTTTTAGGGTGAAATGGCCTTAAAAAGAAACAACTTTTTAGAATATCAGCCAAAGGAATCCTGGGAAAATTGTGTTTAGCAGGAACTGTAGCTGTGGTTTACAAACAAACAAATGAAGAAACTGATTTCTATTTAAGACTTCTGGCCCCTGGATGTAAACTTCATGTCCCCAAGACAAAGCAGAGAAAAAGACAGCCTCGCCACCATGCTCTAGGTAATTTAACTTCACCATAAGAAGGCAGAGACAGTCTTTTCTCTTTCTGTTCATATTCAATCCTTTCACAATTGTTCTTTTTTGAAAATCGACATATAATTTCTACCATGTAATTCATCCCTTTAAAGTGTACAGTTCAGTGGGTTTTAGTATATTCAAAAAGGTAAGCAACCATCAGCACTCTCTAATTCAAGAACTTTTGTCACTTCCCCGAAAAGGAAACCCGGGGCCTAAAATGTTTAGCAGGAGCTCGCTTCTCGGTGTAATGAGAGGTCACTGCCACTAGATGGAGACATTTCTTCAGCGAATTTCTCTGCGAAGCCTCGTCCTGAGTTGTGCTCCGGTGGGGACGGCAGGGCTTTGGTGCTGGATTTCAGGGTCCTCGCGCTTCTCTAAAGGCAAACGTTGTTTTGTCAAGCAATTTCCCCAGATTGCGACGCTGAGGCTTTTTAGGCAGCATAGGGACAAACGTGTTTTAATGTATTCATTATATATTTATTCTGTATTTGTTTGAATGTGTAATAGAAAAAATACAACAAATACATTAAGGCCATGATGTTATTTGTTTTACTTAGGATAAGGACACGTTTTTTTGTTTTAAAAAGGATTACATTTAAAATTAAAGAAAATTATTCAGTAACTATCACAAGTGACATGTGAATATGGCAAAAGCTGTGTGGGTGCTCAGGACACTGGGCTTTGGGGACAGTGCTGGGAGGGTTCAGTAAAAAGCCCTTAACCGCAGCAAGAAGGGGAAGTTTCATCTCCAGAAACGAACGATCCTCTCACATATGGACTGAGAGTCCTCCACCTGCCAATATGCGGGGAATCATCCCAGCTCTTACGCTCAGGCTCTCCCAGGCCTCTGAAGCGGGAGCCCCTGGATTTAGTTTATGCCTTCAGATAGCCGTGCAGGCGGAGAGCTGCCCTCAGCCATCTGGAGCCTCCTCGCGCTGATAGCTCAGTTGGGAAGCGGGCCCTTTGTGGAACTAGAGGCCCACCTCTGCATGCCTGGAGCCCTGTCTGGGACTGGGCACACGGTGGGATCCGGGAGGATGCACAGGGAGGGTCTCTGGGGGCTAACAGCAAGTAGCGGGGTGCAGTGAATGCCTTTGAAGCTGGAAATCAGGGTCTGCAAATAACGTTAGTGGGCGAGCGGCTTGGTGCTCCCCAGCCTCTTTCCACTGTGGCCCCCCCCTCCCCTCAGTGAGCCCCTCGGCTCCCCACCCACCCCACCCCACCTAGGACCGTCCTCAAGGTGTGCTCACCGCCTTCTGGTTTCACTTGAGTGACAGCCTTGTGAGGCAAGAGGCCTCATTATCCATCCCTGTTTTCTAGATAAGGAAACCGACACCCAGATCAGCTAAGCAACTTAACTGGTTACTGGAGAAATGGCATTTGAAGTTTGGTCTTCTAACTCCAGGTTTTCCCTCACTGGATTATACTTTCTCAGGATTGTTCTCACCCCAGCACGACAACGCACTCGCACAAATACACAAATTAGTCATCTCTCGTGGCAACTGCCAGCTTTTTTGTGGGGAAAATTGGAATGAAGGACCTGAGACAGTGCAGCGTTCCTCCTCGTCATAAAGTGTTGAAAGTTTGAGGGAGTGATTCACGTACTAACTCTTTGCCTTTGTGAGAACAAATTGTGGAACTGGGTGATCATATTACATAAGGGGTGACACTCCTACTAGCAAAGCATCTGCTTAAAATGCTGGGGGACACGCACGCATGAAGCAGTGTCTGCTGAGGACATGAATGGATGGATAAATTAGATAATAAACACGGTACCTGGTCTGAAGGGATTAACAAGCTACCAAAATCTACCAACACAGCAGAACCCAGAGTTCTGCAGAGAAGCTGGTGTGGCCGCCCTGTCCCCGGTGGGTCCCCTCCCTGGAGCCGCCCGTAGGGACCCTGAGCCAGTTGTCACACGCTCGTTGGACTGAGGCTCTCTGGTTTGCATTCTTTCCTGTCACCACACTGGGGTACAATCTACCTCAAGAAGGGCGTGTGCAAGAGGAATCTGTATCTCTGTAGTCAGTAACCTCCACGTGAAAATGGCAAAGCCCAGTGTAGGCAACAAGGGAAGAGAGGGCCGGGCTTCGGAGAGAAGCCTGTTCTCGTGCCGGGGGGCGAGGTGCGGGCTCCGAGAGGAGCCGGAGGCGCGGGGGGGCCGAGGGCGCGAAGGTCACGCGTCCTGAGTGGAGCCGGGAGGCGGGAGCCCGTGCCGCGTGCACGGACCTCGACGGCTGTGCCCCTGCCCGGTGTGACCGGTGCCAGTGTCCCCTCGCCGACCCCGTGGGTGCCCTGGTCACAGAGAACGCACGCGCCGCCCGTCTTGTAATAGAGTGCGAGGCGGGGAGGGCAGGGGGTCTGCGGGCGAGAGTCTCGGAGGCCTCGCTGATGCCTGTCACATCGACGAGAAGTGGGTAAAGCATGGAAACCCGAGGGGGGCAGGGCCGAGGAGACCGCAGGGCCGGGAGGCGCGGGTGTAAGACGGCGCCGGGTCACGCCGCGCAGCCTGTAGAGGCTCCCTGGGTGACGCCCGATGAAGCCTAGATGGGGGTCTAATAGTCGCCGGCCGTCATCGCTGGTGAAAATCCTGGAGCCCCGGTCGGGCGGCCCCCGAGGCTCAAGGGCAGGCCCTGCGTGACTGGCGGGCGGGGCCGGGCTGGGAGGCGCTAAGGCCCGGGGCTGGGCTGGGCCCTGGCGAGGCTTCCGAGCCGTCTTCTCCCTCTTCCTGTCCCTGTCCCTGTCCCTGTCTCTCTCCCCGCCGCCTCTCCTTCTCATTACAGATTTTTATTAGCAGCAAACTTATCTGGAGGTGACATTGGTTATCAATGTCAAAATCAGTAATTACAGGTACATCTCAATTGGATGAATTCAGTTTTACAAACCTGTGTAAAAGTAGCTTAGAGAAAGATGAAGTCACACATTAAAATACGACGGCTAGGTGTGTCCGCAAAAGAATTGAGAGCTTTGTGTCCACAGTGTCACTATTCTCAACCCGCAAAGGTGTCTGTCTGCTGACTGACAGACGGATGAGGGAATGTGGTGACAGACACAGGGGAATATGATTCATCCCTGAAAAGGAAGGAGCCTCTGACTCAGGCTGCAGCTCGGGTGAGCCTGGAGGACTTCTCAGTGAGATGAGCCCGTCACAACACGACGCATACTGTCCCATCCACTCGTAAGAGGGACTCAGGGTCGTCAAATTCATAGAAAGTAGAGGGGGGGAGGGGGAGGGGAGTTGGTGTTGCACAGGGACCGAGCTTTAGTTTTGCGAGATGAAGAGTTATGGGGATGGATGGTGGTGGCCGCACAACAGCGTGAATGTGCTTAAAATGCCCCTGAGCTGTGCACTTAAAATGCTCAAGATGGAAAATTGTACGTGTAGTTTGCCACCGTTTTAAACACGGGGAAGGAGCTCGCCATTACAAGAAGGACGCACACACAGCGACGCGTCGTTGGGCGCTCCTCCGAGGTTGCTGTGCGGGGAGGGCCTCGTCTGCAGGGCTTGTGGGGCGCAGGGCTCCTCTGAAGGCCCCGTTCCTCCGGAGGCAAAGACACGAAACGTGTGGGCTTTGTTTTGATTCTTTCCTTCAGACGGGAAGGAGGAATTCCAGCGTCACAGCGAGACGCTAGGACCAGCGCTCGGAGTTGGTGTTTCAGGCACAGAGGGGACGGAACCCCGTCAGGGTGTCGACCGCAGTGTCCCCTGGGAGAAGCCGCGTCCTCCACACACACCGCTCCCTGGATGTGCGTGAGGGCCACGTCCTCCGTGCCCTCTCCCAGCCCTTTTCACTCCGTGTCATATGGCGGCCACATTCCATCCATCCCGTGAAAGGAATTTGTGACATATTTTAAGTGGATGTCATTCTTTTTCTCAAGTCCCATAAAACCTGCCCTAACGGTCCAAAGCCTTTTCCTCCCACTCAGACTCCCAGTGGAAAAGTGTCCAGCTGCCAGGAGCCTCCTTGTGGGTCCCTGTCCTCCTGCCGACTCAGGCTTGGGGCCTCCCCCAAGCAAAGGACCGCTGCGCCTCACCGACACGTGCCTCAGTTGAGGGAGGTGTCCTCAGAGCGTTCCCACGCCATCGGAAGCGTCTCTTAGCCCAAGTCGCTGGTTTGAGGATTGAAAGCACAGCTAGAACAATTCGAAGAGCAGGGCAACCCGCCAGCTTACACGGAAGCAAAATAAATGCTCTTCACTTATAGAAACTTCTCAAGAAATGTTACTTCTCAAGAAATGTTTTCGCTGAAACATTTCTGTCCATAAAAACTTTTTAGATCGGAGTTTCTTATTTACAGTTTCCAAACATTGGCAAAGTGTGCCTCGGCCCAGATGCCTGGCAGGGGAGATCAGAGCTGAACAGAAATTTCTCACTTTAAAACAGAGACATTTCAAACCGATAACATTTTTCACAAGGTTGGTGACAACGCCAGGTGGACGCGCCCCTTCCAGGCACCTTCTTTTCTGATTCTGGCCCGGAGAGAAGCAGGGCTGCCAGGCTACCAGCAGGAGGCCTTGGAGAGGCAACTGTGGAACCTCGCAAGAAAAACCTGGAATCCGCCCAATTTCAGAGACTTCAGAGGCGCTGGCAGCTCAGAAACCCGTTGGCCAGCTCGGAAGCTGGGCTTCCCATCGAGCACCTCTCCAGACCCTGGGCTGTGGCGTTGATGTGGACAGGAGCCTGGGGGCCCTGCTGTTTTCCCGGGGGGGCTCTCTCTGAGCCCCTCCCTGGCCTCTGTCCCTGTCACAGCAACTAGAGGGGACGTTCCTGCTAGAGGCCACAGGCAGCCCGAGGCCCACCCGCACGGGGCTGGGCCGCTGTTCCTCCGCCGGTGCCTGTCAGGGGCCAGGCACCCAGCCCTCCCCAAGTCTTCCAAGAGCCGATCTCCACCCCTCAGCCTCACTGAGGCAACGGGGGCAAGTCAGAGCTGCCGTGGCCAGCGGGGCCCAGGCTCAGGGGCGAGGTCACCGCCGTGGGCACGTCTGGGGTGGGTTTGGGGCCTGGAGCAGTGTGAGCCTGACGCCACGTGCTCAGTTAAACTGGGAGCAGAGTCCCCTTCTGAAAGGCGTGGGTGACGCCTTCTGGCTCCAGAGGCCCCTACCCTGTGTGCCTGCTCAGGCCTCTCCGCGGTCCATGCCAGCCGGTGCTCAGTGCCAGGGCCTGCGGGGTCAGCGCGCTGGACCTCGATGGCCCCCGCACCGTGTGTTCCGGCCCGCGTCTGCCTGTCTGCCTGCCCTGCAGCTGTGGCCGGAGGAGGCGGCGGCCCTGTGTGGCTGTGGCTGGGACGCCCCGCCAGCCCCCAGTGCCCTGCGGTCGCTCTCCTCGGCGCCCTCCGCGGAGCCGCGCGATCTGACTGGCTCTCTGTCTCCTCTCACCTCAGGCTCTGGGCCCTGAGGGACACTCGCCTCCCACATGGAGCTCGATGGTCCCAGGCCCTCGCTGTGAGTCCTCCGGGGTCACCCTCCTGGGGTCACTCCTCCTGGGGTCACTTCTCCTGGGGTCACTCTCCTGGGGTCACTTCTGGGGTCACTCCTCCTGGGATCACTTCTCCTGGGGTCACTCTCCGGGGTCACCCTCCTGGGGTCACCCTCCTGAGGTCACCACTCCTGGGATCACCCTCCTGGGGTCACTCTCCTGGGGTCACTTCTGGGGTCACTCCTCCCGGGATCACTTCTCCTGGGGTCACTCTCCTGAGGTCACCACTCCTGGGGTCACTCTCCTAGGGTCATTCTCCTGGAGTCACTTCTCCTGGGTCACCCTCCTGGGGTCACTCTCCTGAGGTCACCACTCCTGGGGTCACTCTCCTGGGGTCATTTCTCCTGGGGTCACTTCTCCTGGGTCACCCTCCTGCAGTCACCCTCCTGGGGTCACTCCGCCTGGGGTCACTCTCCTGGGGTCACTCTCCTGGGGCCACTCTTCCTGGGTCACCCTCCTGGGATCAACCTCCAGGTTCACCCTTCTGCGGTCACCCTCCTGGATCACCCTCCTGGGGTCACTCTCCTGGAGTCACGCCTCCTGGGGTCACTCTCCTGGGGTCACCCTCCTGGGGTCACCCCTCCTAGGATCACTTCGTGTCGACGCCCGTGTCTGTGGTCAGGGCGCCTTCTGAACCGCCATGCGGTTGGAGGATGGGTGACCTTCTGCTTAGTTTTTACGTCAAGGCCACATGGATGGTCCCTGCACAGCAGGGGCTCGGGGACGCTGGTTGATGAGCGGCTACATGATAGAGCAAGCGACTGAAGGATGAGGAATGTCCCTCAGGCAGAAGAGCCACCCGGAAAGACAGACAGAGGGAAGGTGTTTAGAAATGCAGCCTAAAGAGTGTAACACTTTCCTTCATGAAGATTGTGTCACGTGTTATAGACACATTTCAATAAACTGAACACATTCAATTGAACACATTCAATACATTCAATTGAACATTGAACACATTCCATAAATTCAACACATTTCAATAAATGTAGCACATAAATTACTTTCCCTGAACGTAGAACTCTGCTGCGCGATGGCCTGAGCCTTGTACCTGAGAGTTCTGCCCTAAGTAGAAGTCGTTCCACATCTATTGACATCGAGGTGTCCCTGAGGAGGCCACCCCCCACCCCCTAGCCGGCAGCAAACCTGCCGCAGAAGCAGGATGTGGTCCAGTCCTTTATAAGATACCCCACTTTCATATTTGTCCCATATTCATGTCTTCATTTAGATTTTGGGATTTTTTTTAGAGTCAGAATTCGTATTTAATTTATTTTACTTACACTTTCGCTTTTTTGTTTTGGATCGTTTATTTTTCTGATGTTTCCTAGACGTTTCAAATTCCTAGAGCATTCCTACAAGCTCTTTGGACCCCATCATGCTAATAAAAAAATTATTTAAAAATACAAGTATAAACTAACATTGAATGTAATTTGCCTTAGTTTCTTTAGTCCCCCATCCCGTGGAAGCCTGCTCTTATGCGTCAGAAGTAGGAAAATATTGTGAAGCCTGGTGGACAACGCACAGCACAAACCACCGTCTGAGCACTGACTGTGCCGCAGGACGAGGGAAGTGCTCATGCCCGCAGACCTGGGGTCCTGGGAGGTGACTCACACCCCGTCGCCAGGCAGGAACAAGTCCCCCCTGGACACGGGGGCCCCTCGAGAGGTCGGCCACAGCACCAGATCCTCTCACCGTCCACCTTTCTGTTTTGGCTTTAAGGTTTTTCACCCCAAAAGTATTAAAAGCTCATAACACCAAGATACACACATAAAATGACAAGTACAGTTAAAATTCAACATTAACAAAAACTGATTCAAGGCGGCAATTCTGCATCCCTGCACTCAGACACTAGTCAGCCTTGAGCTAGGGCGGCGGGGGGCCCGAAGCACAGCTGTCCCCTCGAGGCTCAGGGTCTCGAGGGGCCCCGGGTCTCAGACCTGAGCGCTTACCCTGAGGGCCTGTGACGCGATCTGCTGACAGAGGGATTTTGCCGACCACCCCACTTCCCGTTTTCCCTGTGTGCCTTCTCGTCCCCTCCAGGCCCCACGTTACTGCTCTGCTGGCCTTGGGGTCGAGGAGGAGCTGCATTTGCTGCGTGGCTCACACGGGACGGAACACCAGCAGGACGTCGGTGCTGACTCTGGGGACCTGGAAGGACAGCAGAGTCTCTGTCCCGGCCGCCGAGGCCTCTGCCGGCTGCCTGCTGTCCCCCACCGGCCGGGTGTA
Organism: Mesoplodon densirostris; assembly: GCF_025265405.1. Taxonomy (NCBI): domain Eukaryota; kingdom Metazoa; phylum Chordata; class Mammalia; order Artiodactyla; family Ziphiidae; genus Mesoplodon; species Mesoplodon densirostris. The sequence goes on along the minus strand of NC_082675.1, from coordinate 89,638,487 downwards.
TCTGGGGATGTGTAGTCCAGGGGTGGGAGTGTGGTGGTGCCCAGGAAGGGAGGACGGCCTGCCTTTCTCGGCAGGACAGGCCCGGCTGCGGGACAACCGAGAGGGCGCATCCCCCATCCCGGGCCCTTGGAGGGCCTGTAAGCGACGAGCGGGGCTGGCCCGTCGGCCCCCGGCAGGGCACAGCCCGGCAGCCTGGGTGAGCTATCCAGGCCCACTGTGTGCCAGGCAATGTCTGGGGCTGTGTTCATACCAGGGGACGCCATGGGGACCTCAGTTCAGGAGACAGGCAGGGAGCAAAGCAGGTGCTTGTCAGGTGGGAAACAAGCCACCGAGAAAAGGAACCAGGGGAGGGAGCGCTGTGGGCAGGGGGCAGATTTAAGTAGGACAGACAGGGCAAAGGTCAGCAGGAGGTGGGGCAGGCACATGGGCGTCCTGGGCGAGAGGGACTTCCCAGCACATCTGGTGCCTTTGGAGCCACGGTGGAGGGCCGTGCAGGAGGGGCCCACGTGGCGGGACGGGGCGCGGCCCCGGTGAGGACAACGGGTGGGAGGGGCTGAGGGCCGTGGGAGATGATGCCGCCTGGAAAAATGCCCGGGGGCCAATCCTCCTTCTCACCCCGCCCCCTGCTGCAGTCCCAGGGCCCTGGGATGGCCCCGGGTCAAAGGTCGACATGCTGGCCGTCCTAGTGTCGCTTCCCATGTCCTGGAACATTGGGCCGCACGGCAAGCCAACCCAGTGGTTCTGGGGGCCGGTTGTTGAGGGGCTGGGCAGCCACGGAGCCCGAGGTGTTCACAGGGCAGCAAATTAAAGCCATGGTGAACTCTGACCCCTGGCCATGAGAAGTTGCAGCCCCGCCAGTCCCTCCGCTGGGCCCCATGTGCCACCATCCCTGAAATGTTTGCTCTGGTCAGTAATTCTACGTCCATGAGTAATTCCCAGGGGAGGTTAGAGGGCCCTCACACTGACTCATGTGAGGTGTTCTCTGCAGCATCATCTATAATCGCATAGAAACCACAGTTTCAAAGGGTGGTCCTGCCGTGGAGTGCAGGTGCTCGGAGATCAAGGGCCCGGCCTCGAGGGTGTGGCTCCTCTCACGGGGCATCTGGGGACCAGGACTCCGGACCCGGGACAGATGCCCCCTTGCTGTTTGGGGCTGGATTTTGGCCTGGGCTGCACTGAGTGGTAGTTCTGGCCTCTACAGGCACAGACACGCCACTCACACGCATGCATACACACGCACATGATCACAGGCACACGCACGGCTGGGAGAACACACAGGAGTATTAACCTTGCTGCATCTGGGAAGTGACGCTCTGTGTGGCCTCCACTTGCTTTTGTTTTTCTATACTTTCCGAAACTCCATAATGAGTAGGCCTTTTTGTGTGTGTGTGGTACGCAGGCCTCTCACTGCTGTGGCCTCTCCCGTTGTGGAGCACAGGATCCGGACGCGCAGGCTCAGCGGCCATGGCTCACGGGCCCAGCCGCTCCGCGGCATGTGGGATCTTCCCGGACCGGGGCACGCACCTGTGTCCCCTGCATCGGCAGGCAGACTCTCAACCACTGCCACCAGGGAAGCCCTGAGTATGCCTTCTTTTTCTGAGAAGAAAATAGGTATTTTAACAAAGACTTAAGTGAGCACTTTGGTTGGACGTGAGGATGTCTCCCGATCCCCCCATCTGTGCACTTGGCCCTGGAGACTCCTCGGAAGCGGCTTCTTGTTCAGCCGAGTTGTTGGGGTCACCGCTCGGGCTGGAATGTTCGGCCGGCCACCACGAAGGTTTCCTGAGAGGCTCAGCGGCCTGGCCTCACCTCGCCTGGCCGCTTGGGCCCACCTCCAGCCCGCCACCGCCCCTTGGTCACACCCAAGTCCCCCGCCAGCACCCGGGACCCCTCAGACCCTGGGAACCACTGGGCCACCAGACGGGAAGTCCTGGGGAGGCCTGTGGTTTGTCGCTGATGTGACCTCATTCTCAAGCTTGGGACAGTCTGTAGTTCTCAGCTTTTATTTCTTAATTTTGTGTTCAGTGTTTAAGGACATGGATATTCAAAACAGCTTTTTCTTCTTTCTCTTTCTCCCTAAATGACCTTAACTCAATGTTCTCTCGCATGAAAAGTCACAAGCGGGGTGTTCCCCTAGGCGTCCTTGGAGAGAAGGAGCCGCGGGACGGCCGGGCCCCGACCGCGGGGGTGGCTGGCAGGAGGGGTGCCAGGTTGGCCTGGCCGGGCCTGGGCTCCCAGGCACTCACTCTGCGGCCCTGCATTGGCCTGAGAGGAGATGTGACTCCTGGAGGCCCCAGATGTGCTGGTGAGTGGGTAGATCTGTGTGCGGTTCCAGCCTCTCACAGCGAGGATGGCACTGGGACACGGCCCGAGGGCCCCCCACCTCGCGGGCCAGGCCGCGGCCTCTGGCCCCTCCCAGCCGAGCCCCCTCCCAGCTCGAGCTCGTGGCCTTCCAGGCAGGCACCGTCATCGCCACCGAGTCGGTAGGGCTCCGTGTGCTCTCAAGCTTCTTCTCTGAGGCACTGCTTCAAAGCTGGGCTCGCAATCCCCCAAAGCAGTAATTAGAGGCCATAGATGCTTCAACAGAGACTCCTGTGGAATCCACGAAGATTCACGTGGCGCTTGCTGGGTGGAGGAAGCTGACCGAGGAGGGTGTGAGCTGGGCGTGAAGCCGAGGCCTCCTCTGCCCTCCCCGCTGGGGCCGCAGTCATGGCTGGGAGATTCTGGATTCTCCTCCTCCATCCTTTTTCCCTCCAGTAAGTCAGGCATTTCCAGGAAAAATGCACCTTCAGTAACTCCTTCCCTGAGGAGGGCCAGCCGGAGGAGCTGACCTTCTGCTCAAAGCCCTGCGTCCTACCTTCCGGGTCCTGCCCAGCCCGGCAGCTCCGTCTCGGTCCCAGCCCCAAAGGGACAGCTGCACAGATGGGACCACACAAGCGCCTCGGACCGGTGGCCCAGACGGGTCAGCTTTCACTCTCGCTGTCTGTGTGTCACCGTGACTTGACACACACGCGCACACGTGCGTGCACGTACACCCACTCACATGGGCACACACATGTACACGCATGCACACATGCTCAGGAACACCCTGCATGCACACGCACACAGGTGTAGTAGCTGTGCGATTCCCAGCCGGCACGTCAGGAGCCCGTGGGGTCACAGGCTTTTGACTCGTGGTGGTGGGCTTACAGACCACACCCCTCCGGTTCCGGGGGCACTTTATTTCCCGTCCGCTTAAATGCTTGCCCTCACAAGGACAAAGGGAAACCGAGGCATGGGATCAGGGAGTGCCCTATGGCTCACTGGGGGGGCTGCAGCGGGACCCCGGGGCCACCCTGGACGGGTCATGGGGCGCACCCCCGGGGCGTGCTGGGCTGCACACAGGTGTTAACGCCTCTCTGTTGTGCGTCTGACGTGGGACCCAGAGTCGCTCTGCCCACAGACCCACACCAGCAGTGGGCAGTCTGCGTGCCCTTCGACCTCCCAGTACACCCGACGGTCCCGGGGGCTCCCGAGACACGAGAAACTCCTGCAGATCGATGGTGTTTTCCTGGACCGAGATCTGGAAGGCTGATTAGACTGGAAGTAACTGATGAACTTTCCACATCCGCACCAGCATCTTCTCGTCCCTGGGAGACACGCAAAAAGACAATTCAGTATTAATTATGAATATACTAATTTCAAGCGAAAGCTCTCTAATGGTAACTAATGATAATAAAGATAGGGCACGGTTATTGAGTTACACGGCCTTCCGTGCGCCGCGATGCTCAAGGGGAAGCTCTTTCTCTGTCAGAGGCTGGCACCCTTCAGGTCGGGGTTTATTTTAATTTTATTACGTGTGTTCTCAGGCAGCATGCCTGCACCCCTGCGCGCCCCTCACCTTACCGGGGGCACCCGCTCCCCGAGCTCCCTGCAGCCCTCTACCCCGCCTCTGAGGCACCAGCTGCCCTCGCTGCCTTCCAGGTGCTCATCGTCGGCACGTCTGTTCAGCCCTGTCCCCACCACAGGCACGGTCCCCACTGGACGCTTCAGCCTGGAGCCAGCTGATGGCTTTCCCCCAGTTCCCCCCCCCCACCCCCGAGAATCGACGCAGATCGCTGGACTCTTCCGAGGCGCGACCCCAAGGCGCTGCGTTGACTTCCAGCCCCCAGGGTTGCTCTGGAGCCCGAGACCCCACCCTGTGCGTCCTCCTGGTCCCCTGGGCTCCATTCCTTCGGCCCGAGCGCTGGTTGGCCGGGAGGGTTGTGCGGGACCCTCGAGGTCTCTGCCTGGAAACTCACACCTTCAGTTCTGGGAAATTGTTCTCGATTGTTGGTCGACTTCTTCCTGTCCACCCTAACTGCTCCCCTTTCTGGGGCTCTTGGTCTTGTGGCCTGGTCTGGGGGCTTTCTGAGCCTTTCTTTCCTATTTTTGATCTCGTCGTCTTTTAGCTGTACTTCCTGGTAGATTTTCTTAACATTCGTCCCCATATTTCTGATTTCTAGGCTACAGCGTTTGCTGTTGTAAACACTGTGCTTTGGTTACACCTCCTGCCTGGGACACCTTTCTGAGGGAAACGATGTCAAGGTTTTCTCCCCGCACGGTGTCTACTTACTTGCATAAGCTTTTGCAGGAGGTTTAGTTTTTCACGTTAGCGCGTTTGCTCTGATGTTTGTCTGATTCTATTTGAGAGGGAGGAACCAGGAGGCGTGATAGTGGGGTCTGCCTGCTGTGGGCTTCCTTTTGGGACATCTGGTTGGGGCACCCCAAGTCAGTAATTTTAGGGCTCCCTCAGGCTGGTGGGACTCCCGGAGAAGGTGCTCTGGTCCCGGCCGGGACCTGTCTGGAGACTTGGCATCCAGCCTCGGGGACCTGCGTGCTCGGCACCAGGCAGCGTGGCTGTCCCTCCTGCTGTCTTGAAGACCACTGCCACCAATCCACCCACTTCCCAGTCTGTTTCCTCTGTGCCCTGTCTGTGCCCTTTTGGTTTACAGTATCTCTGTACTGCATTTCAGCAGAGAAACTGAATCTCAGGAGAGAACAAAAGTAGACGTGGTTTTCACTCCACATCTTCTCCAGGCCGTGTTCCTTCTAAAGGCACCGTTTTCAATTCTTTACCTCGAACCAGAGATTCAATGACAACAGAACAACGTTCACCCCAACCTATGTTATGTTTCAGTAAATTTCCCATATCATTCCATTCTGCCCCAAAACTTCCTCCTTGCCCTCCTGGGGCCTTGTGGGCCTGAGGATTCCTTTCCTGCGGCCTGAGACACAGCTCCCGGCGCCCGGGCAACCCTCGGCTGGAGGAGGGGCTCCGGGGGAGCCAGGCACGCAGCCGCGCCCTCGTCTACACTCTCTGGCAGGGCTTTAAGGGAACGTGAGGCAAGGCTGTGCGTTCTGTTCCCGTCGGGGCGCCGCGAGCGTGGCGAGGACCCTGGTAACTGCCCGCCGTCACTTCCCACTGGACAGTGCCCCCCTGCCGGTCGTTTGCCCACAACAAGCTCGGGTCTGGGGTCAGGGGGTGCAGCAGGAGGGAGGCCGTTCAGGTCTGCCTGAATCCCACCTCCCCCACCTCCTCCCGCCCCTCTCCTCCGGAGCACTTGGTCTTGAAATCTAGGCTTCATAAGTTGGACACGAGACCCAGGCTGGCGAGGGGTTCGTTTCCCGAGGCCCCAGCCACCCTGACTCTCCTCCACGGGTCCCAGGAGGTGAGGTGTGGGCGCAGCTGGCTCGGGGCAGCCTGTCTGTCCGTCCCAGGGGCCGTCCTCAAGGCCCAGGGCCTGTCACCACCGTCCTCGAGCCTCTGGTGTGAACACCGAGTCCCAGCTCAGAGGCCTTGTAGAGGCTTTCCACCGCAGCCCGGGGTCTCGCCCGCAACCCCGGCCAGCCGGCCGGCTTTCTCCCATCTGGGCTCTTCCGGCCAGGCCTGACTCCACCTCTTTCCCTGGATGGTTTCCTGCTCGGGTCTCTCCTCTTGCCGCGAGGCTGTCGTCCTCTGAGTTCCGGGGCGTCTGACCTCACCTGAACCCCAACCTGGCTCTGCATCCCCTGAGGCTGCATTTCCAGCGGAAGAGAGGAGGTTGAAACTCCGGTTGCAAATTCCAGCGGAAGCCTGACCCCTGCTTATCTGGGTGTTAGAAACGAGTGCCTTCACTGACTGGTCACTGCACTGGAGGGGCAGAGCCGCTCTGCATGGCCAGATGGCCAGTGCTGGACCCAGCGAGCCTGTCAAGCTGGCTTCACGTCAGGCCGGCCCTGGGCCGGGGGGTGGGTGCGTCCACGCTGCCTGCTGTCTGTTAGGGGCCTTTAAACACAGGCTTCTCCCAAATGCAGATTCCAAAAGTGGGTGGGAACCTGTGGTGACTTCCTGATGGCCGCGGTGCTGTTATTCTTAGCCCGGGGCTGACAGCTCCCCCTCCGAGGGGCCACGTGGACACTGATGGGGACCAGCTGTCGCATCTGAGCCTCTGTGCAGTTGACGCATCTCAGAGGCCACGGTCAAGTCCCAAGAGCAACACAACAGAGATGAAGGACCATCACGAACTCTCCAGAGCCTGTCCCCAGGCCTCTGCGGGCAAGGAGCTCTGTCCACCTGAAGAGGCCTTTCGGAAGGTGGAAGTGACCAGACTTGAAAGAGGCCATCCTGCTGACTGATCTAAATCTGGCCTAATTCCAGAAAGGTCGAAGGTAGATCAGATGAAATCAAATGCATGAAATGAATACAAAAAATCGAGACCCGAGAAACGGGCAGTGGGCCTGAAGCCCTTGGGGGACGTGCATGCTGGGCGGAGGGCGCCGGTCTGGAGGCTGCCCCGGGGAGGGCTGCCACGTGCGCGGCCCCTCGAGGGAGACTGGGGTCGGCTTCCCGCTGGGCCCGGGCGTCCCTCCGAGGGAACCACACACAGAGCTGGCCTTGGGGTCACAATCGCCAGCAAACGCGGGGCCGTTGGGGAGCGCGAGCAGAATGCCCACCCCGACGGTGCTCCTGCCAGGCAAGGGGTCCCCGGGCCCGACGGGGAAGGCGGCCCTGCCAGGGAGGGGCTGTGGAGCCTCAGCCCCACGTGCGTTTTCTCTGCATTTGGTGACGTGCGGCCACGATTTTCCCTCAGGAGCAGCTCAGGCTCGGGCTCGGCACCTGATGGGAACAAGCCTCCAAGTTCTCACGGAGCCTGGAGGTGAATCGGGAACCAGACCCTTTGCCCCACGATGGCTGAGTGTCTGGGAGGGAGTCCATGCAAGGAGGACCCCAGGCTCCCAACTCGAGTTCGTCTGGGACTTGTTTTGGACGATACTGTCCACTAAGTGGTCTCTGTACTATGTATTGAAGGAGCTGCTCTCTGCCCAGTGGCTTCCACGCATCCTGGGTCTGAGGCTGTGCCATCTGTCCCGCTCGCTCCGTCTGTCCAGGCCTGAGCTGGACCCTCACTCTCTCCAGGGCCGCATCTTCTTAAATCTCTCAGTGTTGGCAACACAATCCTCCTATAAGCACAGGATTTTTGGTTTTGTTCTGTTTCGCTTTGCCTTTCTTGTACTTTTCCAAGAAGAAAAATGAGCTTTTTCAAGTCCCAGCACAAAGGAATGAACTGACTCAGGCTTTAATCACTGTCTCCCCTGCTGCCGATGACGGACCCAAGACGGGGACTCGCTGGAGTTCCTCATTAGCGGTGCCCGGCCTGTGAGTCAAGGGCAGCAGGGCCTCCGTCGGGGCACCTGCTCCCCAGACGCCCAGCCTCGTGTCCCCCCACCTGCCAGGGCTTCCACAGGAATGCGGAAGGGGAAACTTCCAGCTTTTCTCTGAAAGGGGAAGCTTGGATCAATCATGAGTATTTTGGGTTAGCTTATTGTTTCTTTTTTCCCCAGAAACAGTTCTCCACTGGTGACACATGTGAGCACAGAGTGGACAGTCACCCAGGAAAGTCCCTCGGGAGCCCAGGCCTCCCCCCGAGTTCCACATTTTCATTAAAAGCTCCTTTACAAGTAAGTGGACTCAAAATTTACAAAGCAGGTTGTTGGTCTCTTTCAGCTGTTTGCTCTCAAAAGCATGATGTTGCTATTTTTAATATTTTAAATATTCTCTTTAATACCAAGAGTTAGGCTTTCGATAGAAGTCTCACAAAACTGGGTTTCCCGTGGTGGATCTACTGTCCTGAAGTTCGTTATCTCTCCCCAGAGAAGAATAAAGAGGAGCTGCAGCAGCTGCCCAATTAAAGCCATCCTCTTACGACTGCAGATTAGCAAATCTTTAACAAGCCTCTGTGCGAGGGCTTCCCTGACGTGATACCACCTAGTGCTTTGCTTGGCCTAGGTGGGTCTTCAAGGCTCTATGAAACTAAACTCTAACTTTTAACGTATACCCAGCTATATGGGTTAGGTGGCTGTTAATTCAAGCTCATCTAGACAATAATATAGTAAAGGAGACTTACGGGCCCCTGCGGCTGACGGGTCCAGGGCATCAGGTCAGGGATGACACCCAACAATTGCTTTTTTTAAAGTCTTTCGGTTCTATGTCATCCTGAGGCTGGTTCTACTTGCCATCACGAGGGGGTTTCTGACAGCACCTGGGCCGTCAGAGTGAGGGTCTCTCGGTCCCAGTATTGGGGAGATCCGACGGGCACCTCCTGGAAGAGCTGTGGGCCTCATGGCCTCATGGAGCCTCACTGACGGCCGGGGAGGTCTGCGCTGGGTGACACCCCCAGGGCTGGGCTGGGCTGCGCTGGGCCAGGCCCCCCAAATGCACAGAGCAGCCTATCCCGTGTGCACAGGATCTGGACCGAGTCCCTCGTTTCTTGCAAAGTAACGGTGCTGGATTCACCAGTCCCTGAGGGGCCTTTACACCCGGTTCTCATTCTCTCAGCCTCCAGCAGGGGTCTTGTCCTCGGAGCCAGTAGGCTGACAGAGACGCAGGCAGGGGCACAGGAAATGTCTTCCTCCTCTGTATTCAGGTGATTCTGGAGAATTCTAGAAGCTGGAGTCTTCCCATCCCCAGGGCTTGTCTTATTAGTACTTGGATGGGGGGGGGATGGATTTGACTGTCCCCTACTTCACAGACGTGGATGCTGAGTCCCAGGGTTTCCTCTGCCATTCCCCGGCTTGCCCGGCTCTGGGGGTCCCACCGGTCCTCAGCCTGGAGCGTGGCCCCCTCGGACACACGGTCTGCTTGTTAGAAGCTTGTCGTTCAACCCCAGCCGAGGGTCAGTCCCTCCACCTCCCCCCACCCCACGATGGTCTCCTCCTTGGACACCCAAGCCCCTGCTGACAGGTCAGGCTTTTCCGGGAGGCCCAGTGCTTCCTCTCCTGGTGCTGACTCTCCACCCGGGCCCGTGCGCCTGGCCACACAGGCCCAGCCCAGGACACAGGCCCGTAACCGCATGTGTGTGCGTGTCTGTCAAAAAGATCGCTGGCGCTGGGAATGCGGGCACATCACTTTCCAAGACTGAAAAAGCCTTTCCCCGCCTCTCCCTTCCCCAACAAAATACTTGGGGGAGGGGCTCCAAGTCCACCGGCCATTCAGACCCCCAGAGGCATCGCGCAGGACCCTGCTCCCTTTGTTGGAGATAAGGCTGCACAGGACTCACCAGCTCTGCCTGATGAGACCACAAGGCAGGCGCAGGCAGTATGCCTCCTGAGGGCGTCTCTTGGGAAATGCACCTGTGGGCTGGCCGCAGAGTGGCCGCCCTGGGCCCAGGCTGTGTGCCCCACGCGTGGGCCGGGCTGAGGGGAGGCAGGGGCTCCTGCCTCCGCTGCTTCAACCCCCTGCCCCTCGTTGCAACCTCAGGTCTTCATCAGAGGCCGCTCTTCTGTCTCTCACCTCTGCCGAATTTAAGGCACATAGACAGATCCCTGGAAGAGAGCGACTTTTAGTACATTCTGGTGCAAGCGTGGTTCTTTATTTCTGTTTTTATTATTTTTTTAAATTGAAGTATGCATGAAGAAGAAGTAGTTCTTTAAACCAACACCAAAGCTTGAACAGCAGCGGGCCCGAGGCCCAGGTGGCTTTCTGCCGCCCACCTCTGAGGGCACGGCTTCGAGAAGACAGTGGTCTGGGCCAGCGGGTGTGCAGATGCAGGCTTTTCAGGGAAAGTATCTGCAAAACAAATAAAATAAATCGGAAAGCAAGTTGGATTTATTTGTTATATTTACTGTTTCAAGATTGCACTATGTAGAGTTTCTTGACCTACAAATGACAAAAGAGAAAGTCATAAAATTAAACATATATGTTATTTTAATGAAAATTGAGGTTATCAACTTTCGCTTAAAATAAATAAAAACGTTCCTGAATTTATATGGTAGCCATGTCCTTGAAAAGCAGATTAGAAATAGAATTTTTTTATAAAGCAGAAACTAACACATCATTGTAAAGCAATCATACTCCAATAAAGATGTTAAAAAAAAAGAAATAGAATTTTGCTAGAGTGTCTTGTTTAGCTATAATCTAACTACACGGGCAACTCTGGGAAGAGGGGTGAGTGTGTTAGAAAAGCAATGAAATTCTCTAACCTCTTTGTTCCGTTCACTTAGATTTTGGAATATGAGACTTCCTTAAATTGTTTCATCAGGCAACGAAAACCAAATTTAACTAACAGCGTCACGAGGTAGGCATTTGTCTTCTGGTCATAAAATCAGTACTTACTGTTACGAGAATGTTTAAGGCCAACAGTGGGGCTTTTACTAAACCTGCTGATATTCTAGTAAAAATTGCTGCTGATTTGGGACTTCTTGTTTACATTGCGTTCCACTGTTAGATGGCCTTGCATCATCTACTCGTCAACTTAAAATTATTTTCCAGGTTATGGAGACTACTCTGATGTATCGCCAGAGGATTCATATTCCAGACGAGTCCTGTCAGCTGCAGTGTCATCAGAAAATTGCTGGCAGCCGGAGCGGAGGGCGCTGGTCTCTGCCCCACTCACAGTATTGGTCCAAAGAAGATTTTCCACATTACGCGGATCCAAACCGAGCACCCGCGACACCACCGTGACATCTCATTGCGATGGTCATGGGGGCACGGGGCTCTCATGGGCTTGCCATCTGTCCCCCACTTGGGGACCCCTGGGTGGCGGCAGCGTGGCTGGGAGGCCTGGGTACTGAGCACACCCGGGGGCTCCAGGTCAGTGCGAGGCTGACCCCCGGCCTCCAGATGGGTCTGCACCCACGGCATCGGCGCCCTGGTTTCCCCCGCATCCTGGTCCCCCGGGGTGCCATCATCTTAATGTCCCCGCTGACACTTTGACCTCAAAAGGAGGCTCGCTTTTGTTGACAGAGGGAGCCCACAATAAATTATTTATTTTGACCCGCTTGGGAAATAACTCCTCTCTCAACAAGACCGACCACACTCCTCGGCCGCTCTTCCATCAAAACCCAATGCAAACGCGCCAGCCTGCCTTTCCTGTCTGTGTCTGAGACCCTGATCTTGACCTCGGCCCCGCTGCTCTGCAGTTGTGGTGCCGAGAAAACGTGCCCGCCCAGCGCAGGGCGCGGCCGAGCCGAGAGGCTGTGGGTTCCACCGGGTCCTTAGGTGACAGACGGCGAGTGACACGGTCAGACGTGTGGGTTTCATTTCTTACATTACTATCAAAGTAACTTACAAATTACTGTCAAATTACTATATTACTACCATTTTAATCAAAGTCATAAGAAAAAGTGCACTAGGCCGTGGAGCCCCCCGGCCCACCGTCCGCATCCTGAGGAGCAACGTCCACCTAGCGTTTCGCCCGCGTTTCTAGACGGCGGGCCATGGGCTCGGCCTTCCTGAGGGGCTCCTGTCGGGCTGGGGGGAGCTCGGCTCTCTGACCCCTGCACAGCCCACCACGCTTCTTGCTGTTGTCCAGCTGCCACGCGGTGTGGTGGGCGGTGTTCTGCGCGAGGATGTTGGCTCCCTGCTGGGTGCGTGGCCCACAGGACGGCTGCGAAGTCTGGAACCAGAGGCTTGAACGTGGACTTCGAACAACACCGACAAACCCTGCGTTCACCCCCCGGCTCATCTGTGCTTGCAGACTTGGTGCCTCCCCTGCCAGCCGTACTGGAACTACATCCTCCCTTGTACAGCTTTTAGGATTCTCCAGTTGTCTGGAATTTTCTGAGCACCTGTTGCTAAGTCTTCCCAATCTCCCCGGTGCACCTGTGAGGCCCCTCAGGAGGGGCTCCACAGTCACGGGTCCTCCAACTGCCCCGGGTCTTCCGGACCTCCTGCCCCGGGCTGGGGGGCTGCTCTCCTGGCCTCACAGACCTGCCAGCCCAGGGGTCCCTCCCCACCTGGGGGGTGCAGTCTCAGTGGTCTCCTGAGCGGCTTTTGAGGACACGCAGGCTGATGGTTTGGAATGGAGCCGAGGGAACCGGTCTCCTCGGGGATCAGACCCAGAGGGACCTTGTGGGGGCCGGAAGCGGGGACAGAGGGAGGTGGGGGAGGGCAGGGAGGGCTGCTCTGGCCTCCGCAGCCCCCTGCCGCCAAGACAGCCCAGAGACAAGGTTTCTGCCTGTGAAGCCGCGCCCAAGGTGCCCACCGACCGTGCGATGGGAGTTACACAGCAGGGAAGAGGCCGCTTTGCCCCGGTGTCCTCAGGTGCTGCAGGGCTTCCTCAGGGACCCGGTCACTCAGGGGTGGGTGCCCGGGACCCGCTTTGGTAACCACGGAGCTGCAGGCAGGCAGGGGCCGTGTTTGCGATTCTCCTGTCTGCTCTCCAGGCCCTTCACCTCCAGGCTCTCCCCCCTCACTGCTGAGACGCCCTGACACAGTGTGACCAGCCCTCCCACACCCTCTGCGGTGGCCCGGGGACTGGAGGACCAGCTGTGCCCCTGGGGCCCCTGGCCCCCGCTCGCCCCCTCGCCTATGCCCCGCTCTGCCTCCGGGGGTCCCTCCAGGGCCCATTGGGACCCATTCCCGGAGGCTGGGCGCACGGCTCAAGTCATCAGGGCCACGTGGGGGTGGACGTGCACCCTCCCTTCTTCCCTCCATGCCTCCTTCCCTGAAGATGAACAGTGAAAACTTGGGACAGACTTAAACGACAGTAGTATTTGTTGTTCTTCTGAATTTTCTCTGGCTGTGCTCACAGCAGGGTAGTGAATTCCTGGGCAGGTTGCCAGGGGTCCCTGTGGTGTCTGGGGGGCACCACTCCAAAGTCCTGCTATGTTGCGGTTCCTCCTGCCCCGGAGCTTGGCCCGGGGGGCCTGGTGAACGCTCACCACCCCCGTGCGAAGGTCACAAGCCTTTCGGGGGGCCTTCCTGGCGGCTCAGATCCACACCGGTCGCTGTGGGCTCTTGAGTCGAGGAAGCGACTTATCACGTTTGCATCATCTGGGGCAGCTCAGCAGTGCAGACACCCAGGGGCCTGATGGAATTACGTTTTGTTCAACAAAAACCTAGGCCTTTTCAGGGCCTGGAGAGGTGAGGTCGCTGACCGAATGGGTGGAATCAGGACAGTGTAGAATCTACTGATAGAAAGATGCTGAAAGGGCCTGTAGGCGCATCGGCATGAAACAGGAAGGCACGGAGGGCTTCAGGGTGGCAGCTACTTGGGCTGGGCCCCAGGGAGCACAGTCCGTCAGCCGCGGACAGATCCCCTGCTGCACTTTCTGGGAGGAATACACGGGGAATAAGCTAAACATTAATTCACAAAGAGGCCTTTAGAAAACTCCTGACTTGTGCTAGGCTACAATATCTAGCAGTTACTAATTTGGGGGGATCTCAGAACACCTTTAAAAATTATCAAAGCCCCCAAGAGCTTTTGTGTATGTGGGTTGTACCTATTGATATGCACGATAGTAGTAATTAAAACTGAGAAATTTAAAAACATTTATTGATTGATTCATTTAAAAGTAACAATAATAAACCCATCAAGTGTTACCATAAATGACATTTTTATGAAACATAACAAGTTTTAGTGAGAAAAAATGGCATCGTTTTACATTTTTTGCAAATCTCTTTCGTGTCTGGCTTAACTAACAGACACTTGGATTCTCACGTCTGCTTCTGTGTTCAAACTGCGCTGGCTGAAATACAGAAGAAAATCGGGCCACACACTAAAGTTTAGTTGGATTATTGGATTACTTCTATTAATCCTTGCAGATAATTGTGCACAGTCTTCTTTGATGTTACACAGAAGTTGATAAATGGTAGTTTCTTAAAGGTTAGCTGCCCTGTGGAATCTGAAACCACACAGGCAAGCTTCTCAGAGCGTGTCACGTGGAAGACCCCTGGTCTACACTGCGTCCTGAGTGGATCTGCTACCCAAGCATGGTTTGGATGCTTGCCGTTTGGAGAAAGTTAGTTCACCGGATCGTACAGACCTTCCACATGTTGACACATTTCTTTGTACAATATCAGAAAATCACCACCAAGTGCCTTGAAAAAGTCGAACCGTTGGGAAGAGCACAGTGACAGCTGCAAGTGTTCCAAAACTCTAATTTTTGCTTGAAAGCTCAAATTTTGTCATCGGCAACAAATTCTGTCAGTTGTTTACTTAAAGCACAGGCTTATCTTGTTCGTTTTCTAGAAACGTCTGCCTGACGCCCACATCCCAGTGACCACAGTTTGTCAGCTGTTCTGTCAAGTGCAAGTGGGTAGAGTCAGCCCACAACTCGTCCACACGCTTTTCTTGAGGCCCCATCGCACTTCGATGTGTGTTTCCCGTCTTCTCACACAGAATAGTAAAAAGATCTGTGTCCAAGTGTCGAAATGTGACCGAATCAGGATTGTCTGCTTTGTCTGGGACAGTTCAGTGACACCAGATCACCTGGGTTCCCCGCGCGTGTGTGGCACAGCCCGGGGCCACGTGGGCTCGAGTTCGGGGCCAGCAGCCCTGCCAGCCACAGGTCCTGCCTCCAGGCAGGTGTCCACACGGCTGAGAAGGACAGTGACATCTTGCACTGGTACCAGCCAGCGCTGCTCTGTGGACAGAATCGCGGCTGGAGTCGGACATCTCGACAGCCAGCCGACGGCTGCTATCCGGCTGGCGGCGGTTGGGTAAATCGGTAGAGTGAAACGGGCCCCAGCCAGTGCGCTGGGGTCAGGGGTCATAGGTCCTGGTCTGTCAGCGACCCCGACAGCCGTTTGGGCGAGTGGCTTGGCATCCCTGGACCCTCTTTCTCTGTTTATGAAACGCACGGCACCCAGGTGACATAGGAGGCCCCTGGCTATCCCAGGGTAGGCACCCCCTGCTGTCATTTGCACAGCCCCCCGCTTTTCTGGGACACCAGGCGGTGAGCACCAGGGGCATTTCCAGAGCTGGGCGTAAAGCACTGTGAACGACCTTTGCTCTCAAGGAGTTTACGTTTTCAGCAGACGGCTCTGTCCAGTCACCATGGTGGCCTCTGTGCTCACCTACATTAGTTCTGTCCTCTGCTCAGGCTCTGCTCACGTGTCATCTGTCTCCTGGCTTTAATCAGAGTCATCGGTCTCTTCCTGGTCCAGCTCCTCCCGCCAGGCCCGTCTCCCAGCTGATCTCCATGCATCTTCCTCCCCTCAGCATCCTCTCACTTTTCATTCCCGCGGCCTCCTGTGCCTGAGGACGGACCCCTCGGCTGGGCCTCAAGGCAGCAGGAACCACTGCCCCTCCTGGAGCCGGCCGCCTGCTCAGGAGCCAAGCGGTGGACCTGCGGCCGCAGGGCAAACGTTCGAGTCCGCGGCGTCCAGGTGCAGCGTCACTGCTGGTCCTCCCACTTCCTCGGTCCTTCTGTTCCGCCATCCTCGTGGCCCTGCCTGAGCCCGGCCCGGTGGCAGGCGCTCCTCCCAGAGGGTCACCCGGCCGTCCCTCCGCTCCGGGCGCGGCCTAGGACTTGGGACGACACTGGCCTCCGGAAGCAGATGGGCATGTTTCCTCCGATGGTGGGTTGTAAAGAGAGTTCAGAGTTGTCTCCCAGACAGAGAGAATTGCCGGGGGTTATTCAGCGTCACGGGTGAGGCGGGCGGTGCTTCTGACCGCGTCCAGCTCGCGGCCTCGTCCTCTCACAGGTTTCCCTGCTCTGATTCTTCAGTCTGTTCATGGGGCCCAAACACACAGAGCGAGCAACCTTCTGAGCTCTGCAGGTGGCGTGGGCGGGGGGGGGCGTGTGCCGCTGCCGGAGGTCCGTGCTCGGCGGGGGGGACGGGGGCGAGTGGGGAGCAGCAGATGGAGCAGCGAGGCCCTTGACTCTCCAGAATGACCCCCTCCCCCGCTGGGCTGGAACATGACCCACCACCTGCTTCAGAAGACCCGCTGGTCCTCGGCCTGCGCCCTGTGCCGGCAGGGCACGGGCCCCCAGGCCGCAGGTCCGGGACAGCAGACCCAGAGGCCAGCTCCTATGCCTTGACAATTCCACTCTTTGAAAAAGATTTTCTCTGACGTTTTCAAAAAGAAGAACCTATTCCAGGCAGAGTCTGCATGTTACTTTAACAAACATTTGGAGTAAAACCTTCATATCATTTGTAATATAGCGTGGGCTATCGGGGGCAGACTCGGGGGTCCTGGATCCCAGGCCGCTGTCGCCCGCGGGCAGCTCTCTGAGCCCCCTGTCTGCGGCAGGGGCGGAGTCGTGAGGACGCAGGAGGTGTGCCCGGCGGGGCCTGGAGCATCCTCTCAGCGTAATGGATGCTGGTTCCCTTTGAAGCAAATAAACCCCCCGCTGATGGGCCCTTGGAGCTCCTATAAGTTCATTAACACACTCTTGCTGTCTTATTATTCCTAGATACAAAGCTAATTTGGAAAGACACATGCTCCTTTTAAAGCTGCGTGGTTAAAAGGATTTGGGAGCGGAGCTTAATTAAGAGAGAGTAGCTCTTAGCGTGCGATCCCTGCAGCCAGAAGGAGGAGATTAGATTACGGCCCTCACTCCCTCCCGCCCACAGCTGCTCCCAGACCCCACAGGGCCCGAGCATTGACCCCGAGTGACCCTCTCGGGGCTCCCTTGGGCCCCAGGTCCCGAAGCCAGCGTCCACCAGGCACCACTGGGCGGGCCCCCTCACTCCATGCGAGCCCCGCGGGGACGTCCACGCCACGTGGTGACCCAGGAGGGGTCTTGGGTCATGAGGCTCCTGGGGGGGGGAAGGCTCCCCTCTGTGCCGCCACGGGGCCTGGGAGGGGACGCTCCTGCTGGGGGTTCTGGGGAAGGAAAGGCCTGAGTGTGTGGGCAGACGCCTGTCGGGGCAGGGAGGCACCGGCCTCTGGCCTCTGGTCCCTGATGGGTTGCTGGGGAAGCAGGGGTCGGGGGTGGGGTGGAGGGTGCAATGGGGTCCCCATCTCTCGAGGGGGCCCTCGGTGGGTGGCCCCATCACAGGCTGGGGCTCTCCTCCCTGCGCCCCTCCCGCGGGGAGTGGAGGAGGGATGTCCCGGGGCCGCCCTCATCGACTGGGGGATGGGGCTCCCCACTCCCTGAGCTCTGAAGCCTGGGAGCCCAGCGCAGCGACCCCCCTTCAAAAGCGAGTAGGACAGTAAGAGGAACCTGTTTATCTGCATTTTTCTGTTAGAAAAAAATGATAAATTACCCTTATGTTTCTAACAAAGTCTACACAATGACTTTCTAAAAAGCTTAGGAATTATGCTAAAAAGTACACTTAGGGAGGGAACAGGTAGATATCCTGTGCAGAAGAATTCCAAACAATTTCCATGGATTCTCCCCCGCAGGAGACAGACACCGCAGCCAGGTGACCCAGGGGGCCTCACCTTTGATACGATGTGATGAGAGCTTGTCCCCCAAACCCATCAGCCCAGTGTCCTCATGAGAAAACCAGCGGCCAAGTCCCCACAGAGGGACGTTGTACCAGACGGCTGGCCCGCTCTCCTCGAGGCCATGGGGGCATCAGAAACAGGGGACATCTCAAAAACTGCCTCGGCCCAGAGGAGCCTGAGGCCACGTGGTGACCGAGTGTCCTGCGGCGACCTGGGTGGAATCCTGGGACAGCGAGAGGACATGAGGGGACGCTGAGGAAACCTGAACAAATTATGGAATTTAGTTAACGTGTCAATATTGGTTCATCATGTAGCGTTCATCTAGTGCATACTTATGACATTTTACCACAGTAATGCAAGACCTTAGCAACCGGCTAACTGGCTGTGGGGTATATGAGAACTCTCTGCTATTTTTGTAGCTTTTATGTAAATTTAAAACTAATCTAAAATAAAAAATTTATTAAACAATTTTAGAAGTAAATTTAAATTACAGTGGTATAACAGAGAGGATAAAACCTCTTCTTTCGGTCAGATTTAAAAAGAAAACTATTCCCCTCTTGCCTCTTGTGACTTTGCGGAGTTTTTCTGCACAGGCTTGGGGTCCCAGGGGCGGTTCCTGAGTGCTGACCCTAATGGTTCTGATGAGATAGGGTGCTGGGTAACGAGGTTGAAGTTTGCAGGTTTCAAGGAGGGGTGCTTGAGTGGACCGGCTTTCCTACTGCAGTCCCCAAACCCGGGGGAGCAAGTCTCGCGTGGCTGAGAGGGGCGGGGCGCGACTGCGGGCAGGGCCCCTGCTGACCCCACATGGGGCAGCTGGGCCCAGGCTGAGCATTAGCTGTGACCAGCGCTGCACCGCGGTCTCACCTCCGGTCTCTGCGGCCCGACAGCGCCGAGGTTAGGAGAGTGCTTTTAGCCATTCCCCCAGGAGGGTGCCGTGAGGGAACCCTGAGGACTTCTGGCCTCCTGACCCCGCCTCAGGTCAGCTCCAGCCTGCTCCTGAGGGTCAGAGGTAGGCAGAGCCAGCCCGCGCTGCAGTACACGCCCAGGAGGTGGTGCTCAGTGGTCTGAGTTAGGGGAAGGGGCTGGGCGTTCTCCCAGTGCAGGGACCGCCTTGGTTTCCCTAAAACACCTGGAGTCATCGGGACCTGGCAGGACTGCACTGCCCACGCCCACTGGGGTCCTGGCTTCCATGCAGACCCAGGGCCAAGCCTGGGTGTGGACAATATAGGCTGCTACAGACCTAGGACCAAAGGGCCCTTTCCCAGAGTCTGCTGGACCCCAGGCCTTGTCAGAGCCCTAAGGATGAGGTTTAACTTGCCACCGTCAGGCAGGTTGGGGCTGTGATGGGACGTAGAGGAACTGATTTGATAGGGCGGCTCTTGGTCTGAAAGCCCACCTGCCATGGAGGCACAGGGGGCCTTGCACGGGAATCAGTGACTGTGGCCAGTCCTGGTGGGACAGGTGTCCTGATATGAGTGTGGCCTATGGAGTCTTTATTCACTCCTGTGTGGAATAAAATTGTTTCCTTGCAGAGACTTTGACAGGTTTGACCACAGGGCTTCCCAAGCCCCCGAGGGTGCTGGACGAGGCACCCCTCACGTGTGCTTTCCTGACCTTTGTGGGGCGTCCAGCTGGGAGTGAGCGCTGCGTGAGTGGCCCTCACACCGCCCCGAGCGGGCCACCCGTGTCTGGCGCCAGGCGTGCTCTGCAGCCTGTGCTCAGTCTGGGGCTCCGAGAATTCAGGCTGAAGAGGGTGCTGGTCAGCTGCCAGTGGGGGGCAGGTCTCAAGACATTTGGCTACTCATGGTTTGGGGTTCAGGGTGGCCCTTTTGGACACATCCATAAAAGCTCCCACAGCTGGATCAGATGCCAAGGCTCCCTGGGGTCCCGGGACCCAAGAGTGAGACAGCAAAGGGGCCCATGGGGACGGGGTGAGGGAGCCTGTGGTTCCCCTGCTACGGACGCCGGCTGCACTGGGCTGAGCAGTAGCCCTGCAACTCATGTCCATCTGGCACCTCGGGATGGGGTCTTTTATGGAGGGTCTTCGCAGATGTAATTAGCGGGAGGAGGTCATCCCGGGGTGGGGGCTCCAACCCTGTGACTGTCCTCGGGAGAGGAGGACACACAGGCCCAGAGGGAAGGCGGGGTGAGGAGGTGAAGGGGCCGAGACAGGGCTGCTGTGGCCACAGGCCAGGTGCTGTCGGCATCACCAGAGGCTGGAAGAGAAGCAGCGCCTTCTGATCGGTTCTCTGGGGAGCTCGGCCCTGGACACCGTGATCCAGGCCTCCGGCCTCCAGGCTGGGAGCTCAGCCAGGGCGGCCCCGGGACCCTCACCCACCTGGAAGCGGGCCGCAGGGAGGAGGTGGCGGAACTCGCAGGCTCCAGGCCCGCAGCTCCTGCACGGTGTCCTCCAAGGGCTGCTCCTCTCATGCCCTCGGCCCAGCAGGCTCCAGGGAGGGGAGGCGGCACAACCAGTGCTCGGACCCGGGACCTGGGGGTCTGCGGAGGGTGCTGGGCCTTCGGGCGACTAACTCTCTGGCTGCCCTGGGCTCAGGACGGGATTTCCCGGGACGGGGCACTGTCGGGGGGAAGACCGGCCAGGTCCCCGGAAACCGGGCGGGTGGTCGGATCGCCTGTGGGGATGGGGACCAGCTGACCTTCGGCCAAAGGACATCTTGGGCCAGTGGGTGAAACCTCCGCCTAAACAAGGGGGGAGCTGGAGTTGGGGTGGAGGCCCCCCACCCTGTGAGCCTGGAGGGAGGCTGCCCACCCGGTGGACTGCTGGGAGTGGGGCCGGGGGCTCAGCCGGGGTGGCTGGTGCGGGCGACGCGTCGGACATGGTGCTTATTCTCCGGCTACAGGGGGCGGACGGACCCCGGAGCCCTGCCTGGGGGCTTGTGTCTCAGCACCGAAAGCACCTGCTAGGGCTCTTCTCTGTTGTCTTGGCTCCGGACGGGGGTGGAGCTGGACTGGTTGAGGGGTGTGGGAGACACAGAGCTCCCCGGGGTCTGGGGAGGGGCCGCACGGTGCCCTCTGGCTGCCCTGGCCAGACGGGACCCATGTCGGGGCTGTTCCAGGCTGGACGGGGGGCATGGTGACCGTGGGCAGAGCATCAGGCCCCCAGCACCTGGCCCTGCCTGGAGCAGGGGCGCCACTGGAGGCTGAAGCTGAGGCTGAGGCTGGACTCCTCCCTACCTACAGGATGGGGCTCAGGGCCGGTGGGCTGTGGAGACACGCAAGGAACCTGACGGCTCTTAACACTGTGAATTAAGTTCATGTCACCAGAAACCATGGCTCACATCACACTGCTCTTGTTGTAGAAATCTCAGAATATCATTTACGGGAGTCACTATGTCAAGATTACAGAATTCATTAGAACAGGATATTGCTATTTAATGAGTTAATATCAGTATCTCATGATTGTGTTTTTAAAGAAATATTTCCACGGCTGGGTGCAGTTGTCATAATCCTGCGTTTTTACTTTATGCATTAAAATCATTTCCCTGAGAAGGGCCGTGGGCTCTCCACATCCCCGAGGCCCCGGGGCCCAGAGGCGAAGCAGGCCTGTTCGTGGAGGGGAGTCGTGTGCAGAAGAGGGCGTCTCATGGGCTGCCTGGGGTGTGTCCTCCCAGCAGACTTCAGGTATCGCCCATCTGCTTCCAAAAGGGATTTGAGGCTTTTACCATAAAGAGAACACAGGTCAGTGGGAGGGTGAAAAAGCGAAAATCGCAAAGAGCCAGAGTCTGATAATTCAGAGAGAGGGGGTGATTGGGTCTGAAATCTGAGCTTCCTGGACACAAGGCAAGAGTGACCCTCAGCCGTGAGGGGAGGCCCAGCGTTGCGGAAGGCTGCTTTCAGGGCTTCGGTGCATCTGCAGGAGGCTCCGCCTGACCTCAGAGGGAGAAGCCCCCCTTTGCCGCCCTGCGGTGCCCCGTCCCTTCAGAGGGTGGCCCTCCCCGGCCCACTCGTCCAGTGGGGGCTCCAGCAACTGCCGGCCGGGGTCCCCGTCGCCTGCCCAGTTTCCGCACCGCCCATGTCCCGAGAGCAGAGTCTCCCCCGCGGAGACGGAGGCTCCTCCAGGACAGAGGCCGCCCCGCGGGGTACCCGCCGGCTCCCCGTAAGCCCCGCTGGGGTCTGGCCGGGCGGGACCCACGCCCACTGCCCAGCCCTCCCTGTACCCCTCAGCTGTATCTTTAACCTTAAGCCGATTTTGTAACCTTTTGTACTGAAAAAAACTACCATAAATGTACGTATTTCAAAATAATTGTGTCAGGGCCCAAGTGTTCTTAGCAGTGCAAAGTGCTGGGCATGTAACAGAGTCCCGCTCACCTCCGCCGGTCTACTCAAGGATTAGAGCAGCAGAGACACAGCCACGAGGGAGGGGCTGCTCCAGAGTGTGACGTTGTCCTGGACGCTTGTGCCTTTGGACCATCTTCTTCCCTTTCTCCCACCCCCAGTGCCTGCCTCTGTCAACCACTAATACGTTCTCTGTATCTGTGAGTTCAGTTTGGGGGTATTTTCTTTAAGATTCCACATATAAGTGAGATCGTACAGTGTTTGATTTCTGTTGGAGAAGATAAAGGACAGATTAGGTTAGATTCCAGGAGCCCCATTAGATGTGCATTATTCCGTTTTACCTGCGTTTGGAAAAGAGGAACTGATTTAATGTTTTCGTCTCGAGTGCAGAAGGCACGGTTTCCCTAGCCCATTCCTCGTCGGGGGGACCCTGCCGGTTCTCTGAGGTGGCAGAGGCTGACTGGGGCCTGGGGACGGCTGCAGGGGCTTTCCAGCAGGGTCAGGGCCAACTCAGGGCTAAGACTTCTCAAAGCAGGCAGGTCTGGACAGACGGATGTCCCTGGGTGCACGGGTGGATCTAGGCACACGGACCTTCCTGGGCACACAGACTGTTCTGGGCCGGCAGCATGGGCCGTGGGCGAGCCCTGCAGGGCCAGCCTTGAGTGAACGTGTTTGCCATTATGACAATTTACTCCTGGGGGTTAATTATGTCTTTATTCACATGAAGGTGTTCGATTCATGCCATAAATCATCCGCTGACATGCTACCTCCTGCGTGCCAGTTTGTGGGCTTCAAGCCATTTCATAGAACCAGCTTTGAGGTGAGGAATGTGTTCGTGTTGCTGGGTGTTTAGAGGGAGATTAATAGATTATTAGTAGCTCCTGTAATGAAAACATTACACAGGCCCCACGAGTGGCTGTGTCCTGCTCATTTGCTGGCCGCTAATTGCTACAGCATACAGGGTCTGTTATGAGATGAAGTGCCATCCATAACCTTGGCCACATCGATTAAGATATAATTACTTTAACGAAATTCTTACGGAATAAGGCATAGTTCAAACAACACATTGGCTTTATAAAGGTTGATTTTCCTGGCCAATTACAGAAATAACTACAAAAGCTCTAGGTTTAAATTTGATGGTTCATTCTGGTAAATTCACAGGAGGGAACATTCCAGGAATTGCACTGGGCTCACTCGGGTGGTTTGAACTTTCCAGTTTGACCATAGAATCTGCCCAATGGTAAACAACAACAACAACAGCAAAACCCAAAAAACCCCCACAAAACAATGCAAATCCTGTCGGTTCTCTGGCATCCCTGGTAGGCGGGGACACTCTCCTTGGTGGTAAGGGTGGGTGTCGGGGCGGAGAAGGAAGGTCCCCCTGGACCACAAATTCCCAGGGCTGGCCGCGCCCTGACCCCTGGCCTAAAGAAGCCGGAAGCCGTCCTCACTGTCTCCAGACGTGGGAGCTGGCGCTGTGTGGGCCAGAGAGCAGCTGCCCCCTCTCACCAGCGGGGCTTTTAAAGCAAAGGAATGAGAAACAGACAGCACAGCTGGATAGTGTTAAAATGTAAAGCTTTCACACCGGATAAAGCCTTCTTTTCTTTTCAGGCTCAAGCAAGGCACTTGGCTCCTCTGGGACTCAGTCTTCCCATCTGTAAAAAGGGCCTCAACACATGGTCTACGGTGTGAGCACCTGACAGCCTCAGTCCCCATCCAACCCTCCTGGCCTGATCAGTTGAGTACCTTTGCTGGGGGTGGGGGTTGTCACAGTTTTAAAAATCTGATTCAAACGATTTGGCAAATGAGTGGACCGCCCCTTGCCCGACTTCCTCTGGGGAGCCCTGCCCCGTTCCTGGTGGCGGGTGCGGGCTGCGTGTCCCTTGGCTACCCCTGCTTAGCTCAGTTTGCGACCAGCTGCCCCTCCGTCCACTCCCTGGGCACCTGGGAGCCCACAGACAGGGCCCGTCTGGGCGGCCCGGGCTCTGCGTGAGCTAGTGGTGGAGTCCGAGGCAGGTTCTAGGGGTGGAGGGGTGGCTGTAAGTGCCCACCCCATGAGCTATTTGATGTTCTGTACAAAGGGTGTCAAGTCCACCGGTGGGAAGCACAGTTGCTAGTATTTCGTCCATCATGTTGTGGACACACTGTCCATACAAGTTTTTCCATCTTAGGAAGTCAGGCCTCGCTGGTCCTTGCTGGACCCCCAGTGCTGGCCTGAGAGTCGTACATTAGCCAAGGGAGGGAGGGTGGGTGGATGCACAATTCACAGACTGGTGATGGAACAGGAGACGGGTGCGGACTCTTCCTGGAAGAACCTGGGACCATCAGTCTGGTCAATCTGCTCTTGAAAAGTTCCCACCTGTCAACAAGGAGACCCTGCGATTAAGCTCTGCTCTGTGAGAGGACCTGGGCGGGTGTGCGTCCCCAAGGGGCCCTGCACCGAGGCTCTGGATGGAAGATGGTAGCCCCGCAGCCTGTGGGGGACACACGAGGCCCCCGGCCCTGCCCACCCGCCCTGAGCGCGATTCCCCAGGAGGCCGCAGCCACGGGCCACGCTAAGCCCCAAACGCGGATTCCTAAGGATGCCTTGGGAGCAGGGTGGACTCCACGTGCGTCGTCATGCTGGGGCCCTGGGACCACCCCGTCTCTCCCGCCTCGAGCCTGCTCTTGGAGGAGGGTCTGAGGCACCGATTCTGGTGCAGCGTGAGGCTGGGGGCGGAAGGACGGCTTCTTCGAGGCTGAACCTTGAGGCAAAGGTGGGCTATCGACGCCCCCTACGAAGGCGTATCAGGGTCTGCGGGTGACGGCCTGGCAGGATCGGGGTGGGGTGAGCGTCTAGAGCCAGGAGCACCTGGGTCCTGTCTGAGTGCAGTTGCTGGAGCAGCAGGTCTGGGGTCTGGCCTGGGGACTGCCTGCCTCACCCGCCCCCAGATGGCCGGGTTAGGGCCGCCGTGTGCACACGAGGCTCTGTGAGCTGTGTCTGGCGGCTGTGCTGGCAGGTGCGTCTCTGTCCTCCTAGGCTCTGCTTCTCTGGGTGGCTGTGGACCTATAGGTCCCAGGGGGCTAGTTCCCAGCCCCCCACGCCTGGCTGCTCCAAGCAGGCCACCGCTTCCCCACCTCCTTCTTATGGGAGGAGGCCGAGGCCCAGGGAAGTTGCCCGAGGTCACGGCTAATTAGTGCTGAGAGTGTCTGCGATGTTCCATTACACCTGCCCCCGCATGGAGCAGTCATTGGCCGGGCTCACCCGAGGCCCTGCCAACATCGCTCAGGTGACCCCCCGCCCCAGGTGTGGGCTCCCTGGCGCGTTGACGTGTTACACACACGAGAGCTGTGTCCAGGGCTGGTCTCCACCCACCCAGCTCTGGTCTCGGAGGAGCCCCCGGCCTCGGCCCTGCTCTCTCAGAAGCGACAGGGTGGGGGCTCGTCGCTTCTCCCAGCAGAGGAGCGGGGTGAGGGGCCAGGGCTGGTGTGGGGAAGCATACAGGGTCTCAGGCTCCTGGAAGAAGGTGCACAGGACCTCCAGGCTGCCCAGCCGGCCCTGCAGCGGTGCTGGGCGGGCAGGGCCTCCGGGACGAGAGGCCAGCCTCACCGCCCGAAGGCTCTTCATCCCAGGCCCCTCGGAGGGCACCTGCAGGGGAGAGGGCAGCCTCTGCTGCCAGCAGGGCCCCCAGAGCCGCCTTTGTGTGTCTGCAGGGCCGGACCTCGGGGGGCGGCTGGTGGCCCGCCCGAAGCCGACCTCGTGCCCGAGGGGACACGGGGATTCCAGAGGGCCCTGTGGGGCGGGGCTTGCCCTGGCTGTTCTGGCTGTGCGTCCCCCCAGCACAGGCCGCTTTCTCATGGAGTGATTTGATATGAAAACCTGCGTGGTTCACCAGATGCCCAGCTCAGCCTGGGGACGGGGACGGGGACGGGGTGGGGGAACCGGCCAGAGGAGGTGTCGCAGGAGGCGCCAGACCCTGGGCGCCCGCTCGGGACAGAGTCTCAGAGGCAGGAACGCCTCCCTGGGCAGCCCGCCCCACTTGAGGCTGTGAGGTTTATAGTCGGACCATCTCTCTTTGTCGTGACCCTCAGCAGACACAGATCTCAAAGCCTCGTTAATCCAGGGCCTTCGAGAAGCACGTGTGGATACAAGATGGAGCTGCAGATTCACCGGCACCAGCCTCGGGCATCACACGGCGAGCCGGGCGGGGACGCGGCCGTTCCTGAGGCACCTCTAGGGAGGATTCGGGTGGGGCCGGACTCTGCCCCTCAAAGTCAGGAGGGTTCCAGAGCCCCCTGGGGTCCTGGCCGTGAGCTCCCAAAGGGGGGTGCAGTGGGGGTGGAGTTAGGGTGCAGCGGGGCATCTGGGGCATCCCCGTGGTCCTTCTCTGTCCCTGCACTGCTGCGCTCGCTTAGGGTCTGCCTTGTTCCATGTCAGCTTGGAAATGATTCTCACTTCTGGACTGAGCAGGTGGCTGAGCCCCCTTCCTCCTCCTCCTTAAGCCAGGCTACAAACCCTGGAAGCGGCAGGCTGCAGCCAGAGGAGCCCCGGGCAGGGGGTGCCTAGAGGAAAGCAGAGGTTTGGGCCAGAATTGGGGAACAAAATGCCAGCGGTCATCTCACCACATAGGGAGGCGGCCCAGGCGCAAGGCGCAGATAGCGTGGAGCACGCGTCCTCCTGAGATAGCAGAGGAGGGGGACCAGGCCCAGCCCAGCCTTGTCTCCCCCAAGACAGTGATGAGGGGGACCAGGCCCAGCAGCGGCTTCTTCCTCCCTCTGACTGACTCTCCCACCAAGGGACCAGGAGCTGGGCCAGGGGAGGGACCTACAGAAGGGGCACGTGTCTGCCCTGGAAACCGCTTCCTCCCTACAGGCCAGAGAGCCCCCCTGCACCCAGGGGGCCCTGGGGAAGCTCCTTGTGCCCTCACCCGCACCCCCCCCCCACTAAGAAGCACGAGCAGGGCCAGTGCAAGCTCCCGGGAACCAGACAAACCAAGCTGACTCAGCAGGGCTGCACAGGCTCTGAGACGTGCATGCCCATGGGACCAACTGCAGCTCACAGGACAGCCAGGACCAAGCCTAGACAGGTGGCTGCAGGCAAAAATGGAAGGTTCAAGCAGGACCCATGGTTTCCTGTCACAATGGGCAAATGCCAGGATAAGACTTAAAAAGCATTAAAAAAAAATTTATTTACTTGGCTGCACCGGGCCTCAGTTGCAGCAGGCAGGATCTTCATTGTGGCACACAGGATCTCTAGTTGTGGCATGTGGGATACTTTAGTTGCTGCAAGGGGGGTCTAGTTCCCTGATCAAGGATCAAACGCGGGCCCCCTGCACTGGGAGCACAGAGCCCTAGCAGCTGGACCAGCAGGGAAGTCCCAAGGATAAGACTTAGAGTTAGGAAAATCACCACTTAGGTGAGACCATCAGGTGTCCCCAACACTGGATGAATCAGGTGCTGGGACCATTGGACAAAGGTTTTAAAGCAGCTGCCCTAAGAATGATTCAACAAGCAATTACAAATTCTCTTGAACCAAATAGAAGATCTTAGCAAAAATCCAGGAGTGATTATAATGAATCGAATGGAAATGCCAGGACAAAATACTCACGAACAGAATGAACCCCAGCTCCTTGGTGGTGTCGGGGAGGCAGTGCATAGAATCGGTGAATTTGTGCACACGTGGGAATTCACTCAGTCTGAACAGCAGAGAGGAACAGTGCAAAAGACATGAACGGAGCTTCAGGGGCCTGTGGGACAATTAAGAAGATGTGGCTTTGTGGCACCAGAGTCCCAGAGGAGATGGGAGGGGAGTGACGCTGAAAGAGAATTAGGATAAACAACAGCTGAGAGCTCCCCAAATTTGGTAAAAGACGTAAACCTACAGATTCAAGAATCTGAACAAATTCTCAATGGGAAAACACCTCCAAACCCATGCCAAGACACATCACGATTACACTTCTAGAAGCTAAAGACAAACCAAAATCTTTGCAATATCCAGAAGGAAACACATTACTGACGGAAAAAGAACACCGGTTCCAGCAGCAGCCGGTTCGTCTGAGACCACAGAGGCCAGAAGGAAGTGGCACATTTTCAAGGGCTGAAAGACTAGCACTGCCAACCCCGAATTACTCTTCAGGGGTGAAGGAGAAACAAAGACAAAGTTCTCAGGCCCAGATAAATACGTAAAGCAGGGAATGAATTTGCCACTAGCAGACCTGCCCTGTAACAATGGGCAAAGGGAGGTTTTCAAACAGAAAGGACACGACCAGAGGACTCTTGGAGCCTCAGGAAGGAAGACAGAGTGGGAGGAGCCCGAGATGTGTGTCCTTTCCACCCCCACAGGAGGCTATGAGTCACCCCTGATGGGGAGGAGGTGGAAGGTGCTCAGCGGAGGTGAGGGGCCCGTCGGGCAGGTGGTGCAGGCTCGATGCCAGTGACCCACCGGCAGCAGCCGGATGACAGCAACGGGCAGTAGACACTCAGACACCATGCGCGAACCCAGAGGAGCCCGAGTGCACGCTCACAGTGCGGCTGCAGCGGGCCACAGGTGCAGCAGCCCTTGTACAGAGATGGGGTGGGGGAGCGCGGCCGGGACAGAGGTGGGGCCGACGTGGCAGCGGAGCACACCCCGTGAAGGGCGGGTCTGGCTCCTGGGGCTGCGGTCACCAAGCCCCACACATGGGGCGGCTCAAGGAATGTCTTCCCTCCCAGCCCTGCAGGCCAGGAGTCCGAGATGGAGGGCGGGCAGGGTCAGCGCCTCCTGGCGGCCCTGAAGGCAGGACCCGCTGGGCCTCTCTCCTCCGTCCATCCTCATGCAGACTCCTGTCTCAGAGTCCCGTTCTTTGTCTCCCGTAAGGACATGAGCCCTGGCTGTGGGGGCCTTCCAGATGATCCAGGACCACCTCATGTCGAGCTCCTTACCTAAGTCACATCTGCAGAGACCCAGGTTCCCCATGGGGTCATGTTCTGAGGTCCCGCCACACTGGCCAGCTGTGTGTCCTGCTTCCTGGGCAGCAGGGAAAACCCCCAACATCCGTAGAGTGTCGTAAGCTACACCCCGGTATTCAAAACTAGCTCAACTATTTAACCTTGGGAGGAATTTCTTCCCTGGGGTCTCTTCAAGAACTCCCATGACGAGAAAACCCAGCACAAACAGGAGAATCAGGGGCTCCCCTGGTGGTGCAGTGGTTGAGAGTCCGCCTGCCGATGCAGGGGACACGGGTTCATGCCCCGGTCCGGGAAGATCTCACATGCCGTGGAGCAGCTGGGCCTGTGAGCCATGGCCGCAGAGCCTGCGTGTCCGGAGCCTGTGCTCCGCAACGGGAGAGGCCACAACAGTGAGAGGCCCGCGTACCGCAAAAAAAAAAAAAAAAAAAAAAAAAAAAGGAGAAGCGGGCAGGTCCTTCTGGCCCCCTCCATGTTGCAGGCAGGACCATCTGGTGCCAGGCTGACTGCTTCCCAGGTATGAGCGCCTCGGGAGCTGAGAAGGGCCGAGCTGGCACCCAGGAGCCAGAGGGACGGGGCAGGGCCCATGGGACCCAGAGTGGGGGAGCCCAGGGCACATGGAGGGGGGGCAAGCCCTGGCTGCTGCTGCCTGACCCCTGGCCACGCTCGCCGCCTGGGCCAGCTTGGAAGGAGCGGGTCCACGGGGGGCTCCTCATCCCAGGCGCGCTGCATAGAGAGGGCTGCGGCAGTGGATGGGGCAGGGGTTACGGGGAGCCTTGGAGGAAGCCTCGGACGAACTGGGACATTGCAGACAAGACGGGTTCTTTTTACTTCTCTTCTTTGGGGTCTGTCTTCTATTTTAATATTTTCTCTCTGATCTTTTCATCCCCTCTGTTCATAACAAGCTTGTTTTGCTCACTTTTCCATGTTTTCCGTGAATGCAGGGCAGCAGCCAGGTGGATGGGGACCCTGCTCCGAGGGTCGCCTGCCCTACAGGTTTCCAAAGTAATAAGGACTCAAAATGGCCCCAATCCCAGCCTGGAGATGTCTTGTGAGCTGCCTTGAAGAAAGAGTACAGCCCGGCCACAAGGGGAGCCTCCTGGGGTGGGGCCCAGGGGCCTCCAGACATTCAGAAAGCTCACAGCTACGAGGAGGAAAAGTAACCGGCTCGCAGTAGCCCCCGCGGCACGGAGCCCAGGGAGGAAGACTCAGCCCACGGCCGTGCTCGCACCAGGCCGGTGCGCGTCCCGCATGCAGGGCCCAGGTGCTGGCACCCGGCTTCCTCTCGCCTCGACCGCGGCCCAGTCCCCGCTCTCAGCGGGCTGGTGCGGCGGCTGCCAGGCCTCCCTGCCGCACTCAAGAAGGCGTCGAAAGGCAGGGGAGAGCAGAGAGTGAGGGGACGATACAAGCAGTGACAGCGGGAGGGTCCGGGCGCAGTCAGCCTGTGGGACCCGTCCTCACGGCAGGTTGTTTTCATCTTTCATCGCCTGGCCGAGCCTCCAGAGCAGCATCTCTGCCCCTCGGCACCGCGACCCTTAGGCTGGATGAGTCTGCCGTGTCCGCTGGGCAGCACTGTGGTCTTGGCCCTCTGGATGTCCCTCTGCAGACAGTGCCTGGGGCTGTGGGGTAGAGAGCCCCTGGGGAGGGTGTTGTCAGGCCTCCCTGGAGGTGGGGCTGGGGGCAGAAAGCCCCCCCCACCGCCGCTTTTCTCCCCCACGTTCTCTCCACCCTCCTCCATCTCCTCAGCTCAGGACAGTCCTCGGGGAGTTAGAGGCCGTGTCCCACGTGTGATTTCTGGTCCTCAGCCCTCAGAAGGTCTGCTTCGAGCCTCAGAGAGATGACTAAGAGATGGGCCATAAGCAGCCTTCCCATCAGGCTCAGAGGGAAAACAAGCCACTTCTACCTCTTGGCGTGTTTGCCTCTGAGCCTTGGACGTGCTCTGGAAGGCCTGGCCTCCTCCCAAGGGGTGCGTCCTTCGCGGGAGCTGGGCGTTGCCGGGTGAGGCTCTGGGGAGGAGAGGGGCCTCCCGAGGGCCTCCCTCCAGCTTCTAAATTGAGGCCTCAGTGGCCCTGCGGGTAGGTTGACATGCAGACAGAGCGGCCCACCATGGCAGGAGAACAAAGCTTTTATGATGTCGCTGAAAGACCCGTGTTTGCAAAGGTTGCTACAGGACACGCCGCGTGGAGAATCCAATATAGAGCGTCTAGACAAACTCCTACTGTCTGACCTTTCGTGTGTTTCCTCATCCACCCATCTTGCCAAGCAAATTGGTGACTAAGCAGTGGTTCAGCGGACACCCTGTCACCAGGCCCGACAAGGCCCAGGTCACTTCGTAAATTTCAGCCTGGCTGCCCTGACGACGGGGCCCCTCCACCGGCGGGCTTGCTGTGTGGTTTCCAAGCTTCCATGTGTGTCTGGATCGTCATGAACTAATTTTAAGTTTGCTGCCTCCAAAAGCCACAGGGCGGCTGAAAAACAGAGCTCACTTCCAGCCAGAAGGACCCCAGAGTTTACCTAAGACATGGAGAGGAAGGCGGACGGCCCAGGAAGACAGAGTGAAAGACGGTGACTGGTGGCCTGTCCTGATGGTGGGGGGTCTGGGGGCACCGGCTCTGCCAGAGTGAAGCGTCCAGGGCCTCAGCACAGCCAGCCCAGAACATTCTTTCCCTCCCAGGTCCTGCTGGCAGCTGCGCCTGAGCCTCTGAAAGCAGCCGCGTCCATGGCTCAGAGGCAAGAGGAGAATCCACTCCACATGCAAACGCTGGACAGCAGAACTGGAGCCTGGTTGATTCTTCCTGAGCACGAGGCTTTGAGTGTCAGGGGTCCTTGGGGCAGGGGCGGCGGGAACTCACCCCGGAATTCCCTGGGGCGGGGGATGCAGACAGCATGGGACGAAAGTTCAGGAAAGCAGCCGTGAGCCTCCCGTGGATACACGGCCTGGCTGCGTCCACAGACCACCGGGCTGAGCAGGTGGAAGCACAGTGCCACGTGCCCTGCAGACCCTCCGACCAGGGGGGTTGCCACTGGGACGTGCCTCTGGCTTTCAAAATGGAGACTGGAGAGAGATTGGACTTGTTCTGTTGGAAAAGATGCCATTTCTCCAGAACAATATTGGGGCTGTGAAGCATGCTTAGTGCAGCTGTGTCCTCATGGTGGCACCGATTGGCCAGATACTATGAATGGTCCAAAAAGGAAAAGACACACTTTGCACCAGATGGTGTCACCTGTACCAAAAGATGAGGGAAAGTATTCCCGAAACTTCCTGCCCCGTGCCTGGAGCTCGAGGGCGAGTATGATCTCAGCTGCAGGTGTATCGTGGCCGAAGCTTGTCCTGAACACGCATGATCTTTACATTGATTTTCTACAGACATAGGAAAAGGAAATTTTGTGGAGTCTCTGGATGAGCTCTGTGGGCACAGCGCTGGGAGTTCTTTAGGAAGTCTGTCCCTGATGATGGAAAAGCGGAAACGCCCCTGAATTTCTTGTAGGTTGCTGGGACCAGGCTCTGGAGGCCCCGTGGAGGGGGTAACAGGAGCCTGGTGATGGGCCATCCTGTAGGGGCGGTCAGAGGGCTACGAGCCCCACTGGACTTCCCAGAAGGGCTCTCAGGTGACAGGGGGCTGCTCAGGGCCCCCCTCCCGAGGCTGTGGGCCCAGGGACCCTGGGCACCGTCCAGAGACATTCATGGTGGTCAGGACGGGAGCGGGTGCTGGCACCTAGCAGGGGGAGGCCAGGTGCGACCAAGCATCCAACCGTGTGCAGGGCTCCCCCCACCTGGAATTACATAGCAGACATCTTGAGTGCTGAGGTCGAGAAACCCGCTCCAACTCAAAGGAGGGACAGGACAGAGGCCGTGGGCAGGGCCCTGGCCAGCATCTCCCGGATCTCATTGAGAGAGGGACCAGGCCCAGCTCTGACAGCTCCTGCTCTGAACAGAGGAGACAGTGGAAGCTTGTGTGTGTGTGTGTGTGAGAGATGGTCAGCCCACAGTCCGTGGCATGACTGGGCACAAGCAAGTCTACCTCCCCGGAGACTTCACAAAACCTCGACTAGGGACAAACCCGCTCTCGGTGCCCACCTGCCGGTTTCCTCACCTTCAGCACGGGAAGAATCAGAGCCGCACACAGAACCATTGTCAGTGTCACAGGAGCAGTGCGGGCCCTCGGAACCTGGTCGAGGGGCTGTGGTCAGAGCTGTCGGGAAACTCCTGTCACCAGCATACCAGAGGCCCTCGGGACCACTGCAACCCTCTTGCCACACTTGCCCTTAATTCAGCTTCTCAACACGGCTTTCACGGCCTGCCCACTGGGCTGCCTGACCCCTGGGCACTGCGCTCAGCATGTTCCCCAGGAGAACATCTCCCTCAGGAGATGGACTGAACTGTCACGCCAAGGTCACACCTCAATTCCCAGGACAACAGTTCCACCATAGCTTTAAAAATGACTCGTGTAACGCCCTGATTCCAAAATGTATCCCAAAACTACAGTCGTCAAAACAGGGTGGTCCTGGCACAAAGACAGACGTGTGGATCAAAGGAACAGAATCGAGAGCCCAGAAATAAACCCTGATGTGTGAGGTCAAATGGTTTTTGACAAGGATACTGAGACTATTCCGTGGGGAAGGATAGTCTTTTCAACAAATGGTGCTGGGAAAACTGGATATCCACATGCAAAAGAATGAAGTTGAACCCCTAGCTCACACCATATACAAAAAATTAACACGAAATGGATCAAAGACCTAAATGTAAGACCTAAAATTACAAAACTCTTGGACAAAAACATAGGACAAAAACTTCATGACACTGAGTCTGGCAGTGATTTCTTGGATGTGACCCCAAAGGCACAGGTAACAAAAGACAAAAATTGACAAATAGAACTTCATGAAAATTTAAAAATTTTGTGCATCAAAAGACAATATCAGCAGAGTAAAAATACAATCCACTGAACGGGAGAAAATATTTACAAATCATACATCTGATAAAGAGTTAGTATCCAGAATATATAGAGAACTCCTAAAGCTCACCAACAAAAAACAAACAACTGGATTCAAAAATGGGCAAAGGACTTGAATAGACATTTCTCCAAAGAAGACACACAAATGGCCAATAAGCACATGAAAAGCTGCTCAGCATCACTAATCAGGGAAGTTCACATCAAAACCACAATGAGAAACCACTTCATACCCACCAGAATGGCTATTATACCCAAACGAGAAAACAGGTGCTGGCAGGGATATGGAGAAACTGGAACCCTTGTATGCTGTTGGTGGGAATGTAAAATGGTGCAGCTGCTGTGCAGACAGTACGGCAGTTCCTCAAAAAATTAAACAGAGAATTACCATATGACCCAGCAAT
This sequence comes from Mesoplodon densirostris, assembly GCF_025265405.1. Classification (NCBI taxonomy): domain Eukaryota; kingdom Metazoa; phylum Chordata; class Mammalia; order Artiodactyla; family Ziphiidae; genus Mesoplodon; species Mesoplodon densirostris. The sequence continues at coordinate 89,604,293 of NC_082675.1, read as the reverse complement.
TTCATGTCTGGGTTTATACTCAAAAGAATTGAAAGCAGGGTCTTGAACATATATTGCACACCCATGTTCACAGCAGCATTATTCACAATAGCTAAAACGTGGAAGCAACCCAAGTGTCCATGGACAGATGAGTGGATAAACAAAATGTGGTGATAGACACAATGGAATAGTATTCAACCTAAACGGAGGAGGAAATTCTGACTCAGGCTACAACATGGGTGAACCCGGGTGAAATAAGCCAGACACAGAAACGCACCCTGATGATTCCACCTGTACGAGATTCCACCTGTCGTCCAATTCATAGACAGAAAGTAGAACGGTAACACCAGGGCTGGGGAAAGGGATGGGGACTGAGTGTTTAGCGGGTGCAGAGCTTCAGTTTTATGAGATGAAAAGAGTTATGGGGACTCATGGTGGTGACGGCTGCACAGCAACGTGCATGTGCTTAATACCACTGAAGTGTGCTCCGAAAATGGTTGCGGTGGTAAGTTTTATGTAATGTGTATTTTGAAACAATTTTTTTAGATGGGGGTGGGTGGGTGGGAAATAACCTGTGCAAAAGTAAAGTTATTTGGCTTTCTTGTTGACATATTTACTGTATTGGGAAGACATAAATGTCATGCTCTGCAAGTTTTTGCTGGTGCAAAAATTTCATAATTCTGCCCGCCTTTTCCAGTAACATCATTGTGTCTTTTTTTGTTCGTTTGTTTTTTGCAGTACCCGGGCCTCTCCCATTGTGGAGCACAGGCTCCGGATGCACAGGATCAGCGGCCATGGCTCACGGGCCCAGCCGCTCCGTGGCATGTGGGATCTTCCCGGACCGGGGCACGAACCCGTGTCCCCTGCATTGGCAAGCAGACTCTCAACCACTGCACCACCAGGGAAGCCCCATTGTGTGTTTTTGATGATATGAGTTATTTGAAAGAAACTGACATTGTCCAAAATACAGAACTCCTTCGGAAATTTTGAGAAAGGCTCTTGAACTGCAAAGGGCTTGTAGTTTGTGAGCTGGTCCCCGCTCTGAGCAGGAGGGCCAGGTGAGTGGGGGGCCAGAGCCAGGGTTGGGGGATCAGGAAGCACGAGGGCCCAGAGGCCGAGGCCAGGAGCGCGGGGGCCGCCCTGGTGAAGGTGGGATCCTGCCGGCCCCTCGGCGCCCGCCCAGGACCGGCTCCCAGCACAGGGCGTCCTCAGACGTGGAGGACACCTGGCCCTCCCGCCTGCATCTTCTGCAGCCGTCCACGCCTCCCTCCGGTGGCCCTGGGCTAGAGCCTCTGCGCCTTGTCTCCCTCCTGCCAGGAGCCCCGTGTCTGCCCGGCGGGTCTGTCTGTGCATCTGGACGCACCCCAGGCTCGTCCTCTGGGCCCTGAGCTGAGGGCCACATCCTGGGGCCCCTTCCTGAGGCCCTTCTCTGCCTCTGGGGTGTGTCCTCCTGCTGAGGGGCACCCGGGGCTGGCACAGGGGCAGCTTCTAGTGGCAACGGGCGCCCACAGAGGGGACTCGCCCCAGATCACCCCCAAAGGGAGCAGCCGCATCGAGGGCCCTGGGGCCACACTCTGCTCAGCTGCCCAAGGATACAGGGCCGTGACCCTGATGCCTAGGACTCCATGTGACCCCAGCTGAGGGTCCAGGCCGGGCAGTGCCCGGGAGCAGCGAATACACAGAAGACGACAGACTTGGGCTCCCTGGAAAAGTCATTACGTGCCGTGAGGGAGCTGAGCCGGGTGGGGAGAGCGGGCCCTGCTTCCTGCTGAGCCTGATTCTCCCCGAGCCCAGGAGCCGCCGCCCGCCTCTCCCGCCCTCGCAGGCGTGGCCAGCGTGTCCCATCCCAGGGGCGAGCGGGGAGCCGCAACACACAGGCCTGCGATTCTGTCTGTTTGGTTTATGTACAAAGTGGGCACTTCCTCACCAGGAGCCTCTCCGAGACCCAGGCTGGACGGGCCCTCGGACTGTAAACAGCCCGTTGTGGGTGACGGTGACCCCAGAGTCCCACTGTCCTAGCGGCAGGAGGCGGACTCCGGGCCGCAGGGTGGTCCCCGCAGGCTGGAGGGAGGCCCGGGAAGGTAGGCGACATCTGCGGGGACTCCGGCAGGTCTTGCTGCACCCCCAGCTCCCAGGACGAGACCTGGACGTGAGTGTGGAGAGGAAGGTGGGCTCCCGAGCCCCGCGGCCTGGTTCACGCCCCCACCCCAGCAGTGGGCCCCAGGTTCCTCAGCTCTAAGTGTAGGGGCACCCACGGCACCTCCCTGTGGGTGTCGGGTGATGGGGTGGCACCGGCAGCAGGAGGGGGTCGCAGACTCCCCGAGAGCCCGGTGCCTGCAAGCCTGGGCCTGGCTGCAGGGGGCAAGGGGCTCTAGCAGCTCCCGGGGTGAGGACCGCTGGGCCGCGGTGTAGACCAGGCCTCGGAGGGCCGAGCCTCAGACCCCATGCTCCGAGTGGGGGATGGGATTCTCCTGTGGCTGATTTAGCAGGAAAACATGGTAGACAGGGAAAGCGGGAGTCACGGGTCGGATCGTGTCCCCAGAGAGATACGTCAAAGCCCTAACCCCGGGACCTGTGAACGGGGCCCTGCTTGGAAATAGGGTGCTCGCAGAGGTGACCATCCTCGAGGCCCAGGGAAGATGCCCCGAGACCACCGAGGCAGAGGGGGACGTGGCCAGGAGCTGAGGGGCGTCCAGGGCCCACATAAGCTGGGAGGCAGGAAGGACCCTCCCCAGAGTCTCTGGCAGGGCTGACGGCCTCCAGGCCAGGAGGAATATGTTTCTGTTGTTTTCAGCCACGCCGCTGGGACGGTCTGTCATGGAGGCGGACACGGGGGTCAGACAGGGAAACGTGGCTCCTGTGGGCTCACAGCCCCTCGGCTGTGGGAAGAAAGGCTCGGAGACAGGCCCCTCGTCCAAGGTGCTTTGAAGGGAAGGTTTGTATTTTGCTTTTTTCCTCCGGACTCTGTTGCTCCAGGCTCCTTGCGCGGTGATGAAAGATCTGCCACAAACAGCAGCGGATGTGGCCGCTCAGGCCCCCAACCCCAGGAGGCGGCGGTGGGAGGCTGATGGCCAGGGCTCCAGGGCTCTGCGGCCTCAACCGCCAAACGGACCCCTTCCTCGGTCTCTGCTTAGTGCTCTCAATTACACTTCTCTCAATAAAGAACATTTGCTGAGGAAAAGGACAGAGGCTAAAACAATCCTGGAGCCAGGTTGAATCAAAGTGAAAACAGGTCACCACTACCTCCGCTCCTGGGACTCGACCCCTACGAAGGTGGGAAAGAGGGGTCCCGGGACCAGCAGCGCAGCTCGGGGGCCGGGGCGCAGGTGTGCGTGCGCGTGTGAGCGTGCGCTGCGCTCTGGCGAGAAGGTCCACGAACTCATTCTCAGGCCGTCCCCGGAGGCCGCTTGCAGGTCCTGTGCGCCCACGTCTTGTGGACGCTGTTTCTCTGGAGGTGCTGGGATTGTGAGGGACCCTTTCTAAACACGAGCAGAAAGTTCTCCAGCTAAAGCTTCTTGGTTCCAAACCTCACTTGCTGCCCAGAGCTCGGGCTGCTCCCAAGGCAGCCTGGGTGCCCCCTGAGGTTGGAGGCCCCAGGCCCTCAGCCCCATAGGGCCCTGCCTGTCCCGGGCCGACCTCTTCAGCCGAGCCCCTCCCAGAGCTCAGACAGCACGGTAGATCCCTGGCCTTATTCACACTAAAGTGTGAATGACTGAAGGCCTTTTAATAGTCCACACACATCTGCATTTTTAGAATAGAATGCTATTTACCCAAATAGATCTTTAATTGGCTGTCTTCCTGGGGACTTAAGTGCAAACTTCAGGAAGCAAGCCCTGGGGCAGGGACGGGGTCTCCCCCATCAGCCCTCAAGGTACCCCAGCTCCCACTCTCTCATGCTCCCCCCGCACACTTGGGCGAAGGCGGCAGGAAACAGAGGGGCTCCTGAGGGTGTCGCAGCCGGGAATTCAGAACCGGGCACATCCAGGAAGACGCTCATCCTTCCAGACGGCCCTCCTGGGTCTCCCTCCCAGGAACGCCCCACCTGAAAGCATGTCCCACAGGTGCAGGGTCCATCCTGTGCACTCCGCTGCTGTTGGGCGGCTGCCCCACTGGAGCACCCCTGACCCCCACTTTGTGTCCCAGCCCGCCAGCGCCTCTCCATCCCCCGGCCGGAGCGGGCCCGGCCCCTCCAGGGGTTTTCTGCCCGTTTCTAGGCTTCTCCCTGGTCTCAGCGTCCCGGGTGCCCTGCTCTGGTCCACACTCCTGCTGCAGCAATGCGGAGACCGTCCATCTTTTTTCTCCCCGCAAGTGTGTATCGAGCGCCTACTGTGCCAGCAGCAGCCTCGGTACATACCGCAGGCCCAGCGTCTGGCCTGGTCCCTCCCCCAACGAGCCGGGTGGCCCATGGCTAAGTCAGAAGCAAAATCACTTTAATGACTTTAGGCAGAAAGAGATTGAAAACAGAATCACCAGGGATGCCCCAGGGCTGTCCACCTGGGCAACGCGTAGCCGGGACCCTCAGCCGGAGCTGTGCCCACCCCACGACCCCACAACCAGACACCAGCAGCCCCGCCAGACTCTTGAAGACTGCCCCACGTTGCTGCCCCGAGGCCGTTCTCGAAGTCTCCAGAGACCAGGCTCACGTGTGGCCCAGCTGTGCACGCACAGACGAGGGCACCCAGGGAAGAGGCCGGGGTCCCAGGCTGAGTTACTGCTTCATTCTCGCCCCACTTCAGACACTGTGCTTTCCAGCCATGGAGGGTCTCGTTATTTCTAGAAGAAGCCCGATGCTTAATCACTTTCACATGTCATGCTGGGGAATGCTTCTCCCGCTGAAAACTCCTCAACATCCTTCAAAGCCCCGCCCTGCATGACTGGGCCTCGCTGCCCCTGGAGTGAGCCTGCAGGCTGACATTCCGTGCACAGAAGGGGAGTGTGTGGCCAGGAGTGTGGAGCAACGCGCTCAGCGCCAGGCCTCCCCGTGGTCCCGTAGGGACGCTGGAGTTGACCAGACTTGGGGTGTGGAAAGGGGAGGGGCAGGCAGGGGCTTGTCCAGGCCGGGTGCACGGGTGCTCACCCCTCGGCTGCAGGCGGGTCTGGGAGTCCTCGGTTGTCACTTTCCCTGGACGTTCTGGGCCCCGCCCTCTCCCGCTCTCTGTCTGGCCGCCTCCCAGCTCACGGGAGAACCTGCCCTTGGCAATCCTTTGGGCAGGCAGGCTGCCCAGTAGGCCATCTGGGGGAGTCCCCTCCTGCCCGGCCTTGGGGGCTGGGCCGCTCGGTGACCAGACCCCCTCCCCGGCCACAGGGGCCTCCAGGGAAGCTGGATTCCAGGCCTGACGATGCACCAGGATGCAGTGGTGGGGACGCGGCTGCTGAGAGCGTCCGCCAGCTGGCAGTGTTGCTGGCGCCCACGTCCCCCCAGCCAGCCTCCAGCTCACCAAATACCTGGGCTTCCAGTGACTGCCTTTCTCCCTCCCGGCAGTGGCCGGGGCCCAGGGGCGGCTTTGTTTGGGCGGCTGTCTCTCCGAGCTGTGTGAGCACAGCTGTGGAAGAAGGCAGAATCGCAGGCTTGGATTTTTCACCCTCTTCTCCTTTCAGTTTATGTGACTGAATGGCTTGCAGCTGCTTCAGAGGGACGTCCTCACCCCCCCACCTGCCGCCCCGTCACTTTATTCACCGTCCGCAGTGGGGGAGAGGCCTGGCCCGCACAGCTGGAGTGAATTAAAACCCACCTATTCAGGCCTGGCATCTGTGAGCCACGCATACCCACCGCATACACAGACTTACACAGCTCTGCAAAAATAGCCTTTTCATGGCAAGGCAGGACGGAAACCACAGCCGCGTGTAAAAGGCCTCCCAGTTTAGGTCCGGGATCCTCAGATCCAACCTGCGAACAAGGAGCGCTGTGTTCCCGCGACCTCTCTCCCTCGAGAGCCCCGGTGCCCACATTCGACAGATGTGCACCCTGAGTGTTTCTCCCCATCTGCTAAGGGCAGGCCCCAGTTTGTCATATCCTTACGCTTTTCCACTCTCATTCGCTTGAACCCTTTTACCCAAATTGTTCCACGCGAAGGGAGCTTTCCCCCGGAGCCTTGCCAAAGGGCTCCTGGCAGACCTGCCCCCTGGACGGCGTCGAGAACAGAGCCACTGCAGGGCAGCAGCTTCTCCAGGAGTCAGGATGCTCTCAGCACGTCCACAGCCGGGAAGAGGGCAGGAGGGAGCCGCTACTGAGGTCCACACCCGTGGAAGAGGCGCAGGAGCGAACTGCCGCTGGGGATGCTCAGGCAAACCGTTTAGATTCGATGTGACGGGAGGCCCGAGGCAAGTTTGCTAGGATTTGCTCTCCTGGATCTGAGAAGGAAGTTCCTTTTTTAAAGATTTTTGCATTTATCATTATCTCTCAGCCAGCACTGAGGTGCCTGGAATGCATAAAAGAGTATTTTTCCAAACTGAAAATCTGAAATAGAAGCACCAATAAAAACAATAAAAACAGATCCCAGATTTACGAGCATGTTTTTTCACCTCCCTTTCCCTCCCTCTCTTTCTCCTCTTCTCTCTCTCTCTCTCCCTCTCTCTCTCATTTTTCTTTCTTCCAGTTAACTTGAGACACCTGAAAACAAGTGACTTCAGAGACCAGGGGTGGGCTCACCCCGCATGCTGTACGCCTCGGTGCCTTCCTGCTGCAGCCCCCGTGCAGCCTTGGGTGGCCGGGCCGGGCGGGGGTCCACCCTCACCTTTTGAACAGCTGTTTGGCAGCTCTGAGTGAAGGTCCATTTGGGGGTGAACTCAGAAACTGCAGAATGCAGGGCGAGGGGTTAAGAAGCGGGTTCTCCACCATTTTTGCACCTTTGCATGTGGTTTCCCAGCTGCTTCCAAGGGCTGCCCGGTCGCGGCCGACTCTAGCCTGTGGCCCTTTGGATTCCTCCAGAAGGTGTTCCCTTCGCGGCCTCTGGGCCCCGTCCCCAGAGGCCCCGCCCTCCACGGGTCAGCAGCGTCCCCGCGGCCACCTCGCTGCCCGCTGGGCACAGGCCTGTGCTGGGCCAGCCTCGCCGCCGGCGCGTGGACCCGGGCCCGGGAACAGGAGGCCTGAGTCACGCCCTCCGGCGCTCGCACCCAGGCCTCTGGGCCCCGTGGCCGCGTCCGGGCCGGGAGCCCTTCGGGGCCCCCACGGCACTTGGCCACCCCTCGCTCTTTCCTCATCAGCAGGGGCTATTTGTTTGGGGGGCTAAAGGCAGACAGAGGGGTGAAGAACTCCCCACAGTGGCCGTTTGCACCATTTAAAAATACTTCTTGACCTAACAGACGTCAAGAACTTCACAGGATTTTGCACAAGCGGTCTGTAGGGTAGAGCCCTCCCCTGTGAGAAATCAGAGCAGAACTATGCTGTCGGACGTAGCGCGCCTCCCAGGGAAACACAGAATCGCTTTTGCTTTAACATTATTTTAAGTGAAAGCCATTAGGTCTGCAACTTAGTATAAGCGTTTGCCAGACCCTATTTTTGAAATCCTAACCATTTAGGGGTTAAAACTTTCAGTTTCCTTTCCACTCGAGGAATACGGCAGGAGCTCAGCCCGGGTGGCTGGAGAACTCTGCTGCAGAAGAGCAGAAGGCAGAGGCTCCTTATGGAGGCAGGCCGGCTGTGCAGAGTGTTAAAGGGCAGGGCCCCCGTCACCCGGGCCCCTCCCGAGGGCAGCCGTCCCCGGCACCAGCCCGGTCTTCGGGGAGCTCTGGCCTCCAGGTCAGCAGGGAGTGGGCTCAGCAGAAGGGCCCGCTGTGTGGAGCCCATGCCCTGCAGGGCAGGGGGGTCTCCCACCTGGTCCTCCCGCACAGGGAGGCCTGGGCGCCGGTGCTGGGGCGCTCACGCCCACCCCTGCGCGATGTTCATTTCTCTCCTTGGTGCGCAGTGAGGGCCCCTGGCTTCGGGCCCCTCTCTGGTGTTGATCACCGCACTGGTTACTTTTACTAAAGTTAACAAATTCCTTTAAATGTAGGCGTATTCTTATATTTGCAGGGCAACAAAAGAACAGCATCACACCCCGCCTCTCGCTCCCCAAAGGCCCCCATCCCATTTCTGTCCACTTCCTTTTCATTTCTACCTCCAATTTTTGAAAAACGTGTTTCACGGCCAATTTAGGATTTTTCAGACTTAGGTGTCATCTGCTGACGTCCTGCTATGGAAGGTGAAGGTTCGGGGCGTTGAACCTTCACCTCTGAGGCCTCACACACACCCTCCCCCGCGTCCTCGCACTTAGGGTAGGTGACTCATCCTGGGGGTGGCTTTGTTACATCCACATGGATGCCATGGGGAACACCTGGATGGGCGGCATGGCCATCACCCCCCTGGCATCGCCAACCTCCTCTTCTAGACAAGACAAGACACGTGCTATGACTTTTTAAAAACTGACTTTTAAACTGAACAAGTTTACATAATATGAATAAATACACTTGGAGTCTGAAACAAATCTCGGACATCACGTTGTTTCATCCATAATTACTTCAGTTTGTGCCTCTTACAGGTGAGGGCTTATTCCTAACATTACCCCAACACCACTTTCATACCCAGCTAAGGTAAGCATCACCTTCAATATCCCACTTCCTCCAATTTCCTCAGGACGCCTTTTGTAGCAAACTGTCGCGGGGCATGTGGGTAAATCTCCAAGGTTCCTTCACACCAGGTCTGCCCTTGAGTGGGCGGGAAGGGCAGTGGGCTTGGCAGCAGGGGTGAGACCGCAGAGGAGCGCCACGTGCTTAGGACGGTGAAGCCACAGGAGACAGGCCTGTGTCCCTGGCGCTAATCTCCCTGGACAGCAAGACGCACCAGACTTTGTACTGGTTCCAGGTGTTCCTTGGGGGGACCCACCTGTGCTCTCTGCTCTCACACATGAATCTGGCCACTGGAAAACTGTCACCCAGGACATCCTCTCCCGTGGTCCTTGGAGTCCTCAGCCTCCCACCGGTGCTGGGTGCCTGGGCTCCTGGCCCCAGGCTTCCTGTTCCATGGTTAACGCTCTCAGGTTGCTGGCGCACATCATCTAGGAGCCTCCATACGTGTCTGAAAATATCTCTTCTTTCCTGCTTGATTGATAAAGCAGTTCCTAAAAGGGTAGGAAATTATCTTCCTGAAAGAGCAGTAAAGCATTTCTCACCGTCTCCTGGGTTCCGTGTTGCTATTTAAGATTCCAGTGTCTTTCCCGTTCCTGACCCTCTGGAAGTTGCACGTTCTCTCTGGAAGCTCTTGGGGTCTTCATCTCAGAGTTCTCAACTCCAAAATGTCCTGAAGGTGGGTCTCCAAGCAGGTGTGCTTTACTCACAGGGCCAGGAACTTGGTCCTTTCAGTCTGGAAAAGAAACGCTTCAATCCGTGGAAGCATCGTGCATGGTTTCTTTGACTGTAACCTGCCCTCTGTTTTCTGAACTTCCCTTACTTCGATGTTGGGCCTCTTGGACTGATCTTTTAATTTATTTAATCTCTTTCTTCTCCTCTCTTTGTATTTTTCTTCTACTTTTCAGGATATTTCAGTTTTACCTCCAACTCCTCCTTTGAATTTTTATATGGGCTTCATTTTTTCTAATTTCCAAGAGCTCTTTCTTAAACTCTGAATAATTCCTTTAACCTAGCCTCTCTTATGTGATTGCAATGTCTTTTTCTATCTTTCTGAATATTCGTTAGGGTTTTTTCCCCTGCTCCCTACATTTTCTGTGTTCCTACTCTTTTCCTTTTCTGTCTGTTTTCCTCTCATATTATAGGCAGAGCAGAGCTGGAAACTGTTCAGCCATTAGCTCTCTGGAGAAAAAAAGCCTTGAGTTGTCCAATTTCCACGGGGCAAATTCTCGCATGGTGGGCAATTTCTGTTACGTGGTTCTCTCCAAAGGCCATGGCAAGCAAGACGCCTCCTGCGTCTTGGCAGTGTCCCCGGTGCTGGTCAGCCCTGCGTGGTCAGCACGGAGTGCCTGATCCTTTCTCAAATCCATTTGTGGGTCTCACTGATGCAGCTGGGAAGGAGGGGTTGAGGCAGGGCGTCTGGATTCGGACAGTCCGAGCTGGGAGGGAAGAGGAAAAGTGGTGAAAGAGAGAAGGAGAGAGAAGGAAGGCCCTGCAGCAAGGTCAGCTCACCGGCGAGTGGAAGGGCCGGTTCCCGAAAGAGCAGCCAGTGGGCTCTGGCTGAGTCATTTTGGGGCACTCGAGACTGCATGTTCTTTTTCGCTCAAACGGTTCCTAATTATAATTCTGGGAGAAATTAGAGCAGTGAAGAATGGGGCCGATGGCCGAACGGCGTTTCTGAAATAAAGATCCCGTCTCTCAAGTATCGAAGCGCCCCGCCAGACGACAAATTGCAGGACGGTTAATTCCCGTCTCGCGTCCAGTGGCCAAGAGCACATGCCAGCAGGACGCTGCTACCACGCTTCTCAGCCCTCGCCCAGGAGGACGGCGCTCTCCGGCCCGTGCAACCTCCACGCGCCTTTGTTCCCGGACGCGGGCCGTCGGTCGTGGCAGGTCACCCTCCATGGCGTCTGCTGAGGCCTCCAGGACGTCGGCTTCCGAGACGGGGGCCGAGCGCCCCCATTCTCACCCACCTCCAGTGCAGGAAGGAGACAGATATCCAGGTGGACAGAAAACGAGACCCCTGCCTCCCACCCCCGTGAGCTTCCACGCCGTGACCACGACAGCTGTAAGCGCTCCCCTCCGTAATAAGCATCAAACTGAACAACAGTCAAGTGACCCGTGGCTTCCTAAAGCTACTGTAGAGGCTGGCGCGTGACGGGCGTCCTTTGTACCTTCAGCGTCCGCTCTGAGCTCGCCGCCGCTGCCCCCTTCCCTGGGGCCCCTGCGAGGGCTGGGGATGCTCTGTCTTCAGCGGGTCTGGCTCCGGTCTGGACGAGTCCAGTTCCCTTCGTCTCGATGGCCTGTCCCAGTGCCTCCCCAGGTGCCCAACCGAAAAAGCTGGAAGTCACGTCATCAAGGCGCCGTTTGGGGCCCAAAGGGGCCTCCTGCTTGCTCACTTCTGTTCATCCGCAGCTTCAAATACAAGGACCCTGCAGACATCATTCCTCCCACGTGTGTGCGTTTACACAGAACACATTCATACTCTTCACCTTCTACAGGATTTAGGACTAATTACCTAGTTCCCCAAACAATAAGGGGTTGCAGGGGTGACTGTTCCTGGAATCCGCGGGTGGAAACACAGTAACGTTTCTTATCCAACTTCTTGATGCTGTTCAGTCAAAACACACCTGAAGATACAACATAAGGCTCACGGCAAATGCCACAAAAAACCTCGCAAGGCTGGTACAGCTATGCGAGCCGGGCATGTCCCCTACAGGGGCGCGAAGCGGACCTGGGGGATGTGAGGAAACCCGGTTAGAAGCCTTGGCTCCCGCAGGGTTTCCAGATTCCTGCTTACTAGATTTGTGTCACTCTGTTTGGGTTGATTAACTTGGGTGTTTGTTTGGACCTTGGAAATGTGTTGGCTTGAATCTTGGTTTGTTAATTATGAAGAAACATTCCTTTGGGTTTTTCCGGAGATGGATACAATTGGATTCTCCAGATGTAGGACACTTCTCAGTTCCATGCTGAAAAAAATCGTTAGTATATCAAGCAGCTCTAAATTAAAATCTCATCCTGTAACTGAGCTTTGTGTCCAGTTTCTAATATTTACTGGGACCCTTTGGTCAACCTAATCTGTTAGCATGTGGAAGCGCAGCTGTGTCTGGTGCCAGGTTTTTAAGCAATGTTGATGCACCATACGTGACGCAACTAAAGCCTGCACAGAAAAGAAAGCTCGCAGACGGGCCACTTCCTGAGACCTGGTTTTGGATGCATGAGTGAAACCTGAGGCCACGCGGCCACGTGATGGGGAAGAATGTGAAATGGGTGGGGGTGGCGCCAGCCCACGGCAAACAAGCCTGACCACCTGGAGAGAATGAATAGCCGAACAGTTGAAGAAGCAGTGCTTCCTGGGCTCCACGGGGCAGTCGGGCCTCCACGCTTGATCCGTGTTTATCCTCACAACAGCACCTGGGCTGGGCACCGCTGCCACCCCACTGCCCAGATGAGAACCAAGGCCCAGGGCGGTCCGGGCAGAGCAGGGTCAGACCCCAGTTCAGACCCGAGGAGGCCTGCTTCCAGGGCCTGTGAGCCTTTACATTTGGTGCGACAGACGCACAGCCAGGTGCACGGCTTGGGGAATGTTCACACGAGTGTCTGCCCTAAAAGCTCCACTGAGACCGAGATACGGAGGGTCCTCGGCACCTCGGAAGGCGGCCCCGAGCCCCACCCAGAGTCGGCCCCTGTGCTGACCTCGGTCCCCGCAGGTCTCCTCTGCCGGCCCCCGACACTCGCGCCACCGGGTCTGTTTGCTCTCATCTGACCTGTCAGAGCCATCCCGCGGTGTGAAGGGGCCGGTTGTGTTCCTTGCTGTGTAGTGTCCTGTGTGTGGACACACCAAACTGACGATCTGTTCTGCTGCTGGTGGACATCTGGGGTGTGTCCAGCCTTTGGCTCTTTTGTATAGACAAGACTCTACAGACACAGCCACCCCCATCCCCGGTGGGCACACGCCCGTGCTGCAGGGTGTGCGCCAGGAACTGAGCAGATGGGCACAGAGCCCCGCGGGCTCAGCTGCGTGGACGCTGCCCGCTCGTGCCTCCATCGGGCCTGTGGCCCCATGCGCTCCACACCCACGTGCTCATCAGCTCTTTGACCCCCAGTCACTCCGAGCCCCTTTCCAGATGCTGGCCGGACACCCGACGTCTTTGTGTGGACAGCCTGCTCAACTCTCCTGTCCACTGGAAGATGGAGCTGTTAGCCTTCCCACACTGGTTTGTAAGAGTTCTTGGCATCCTCAGTATCCGTGGCTACGTGGAGGCAGATGCCGCGTCTGTGGCACCTCTTCACTTTCTGAACGGTGTCTTCTGATGAACAAAAGCTCTTAATTTTCATGAAGTCAGATCCATCAACCTGTGTCTGTTGCTAGGTTCTCTGTGTCCTGGTCGCCCCTAGGGTCCCCTGCCCCTCATCCTCTCAGCCTCTGCTGCACCGCCGTGTCCCAGCCTAGAACCATCGGGGCTGCGCTCTGTCATCTCAGCTTCTGCAGACGATGAAGCACAAGACAGACGGGAAACAGGACCGGCATGGGGCCTCGGCACCCCTTTCTCCCTCTATCCCTCCTGCCTCCGAGGCCAGGGTTCGGAGGAGCCCCTCTTCCGTGCACCAGGGGGTGAGCCGAGCATTCCTTCGGCCGACTCGGCTCCGGGAGCAGCACGTTCGCGCGGGACGCGGGCGACCCCATCGCTGCCACTGAAGGCCGAGTGGCCGCAGGTGTTCCACGACTCCAGGCGGAGACTGGCCTGAGCCCAGTCGTGGGGTAGCGGCCTGAAGCTCCTATCGGCTGAGAGGCACTGACACGGCTCACCCGGCTGGGGTACAGGCGAGCTGAAGAGGCTCTCGAGGAAAAGCGAGGGGAGGCACCTGCCCACCTGCGAGGGGGGGTACTCACACCAGCCAGGCTTCAGCTGCGATGCGAAGGCTGCCTGGGCCGGGGGACACGGGCGGGCGGGCGGGCCACCGTCTTGTTTCTCCTCCCCCGTCGCATCCCAGGGGGAAGGTGTGCCAGGACCGGGGCCAGCCCTGTGGGACGGATGGGGCCCTCGCAGACGGAGGCTTCACCTCGAGCCGGGCACCCGCTGTCCCGTGAAACGTGGGCGGACTCCGCAGTGGCCCCATTTTATCCTGCTTTCTCCTAACCTTGATTTTCTTTCTGGTTTTAAAAGTAACGTGATCCATGGGAGACAATTTGGAAAATGCAGTTAAAAAGATGAAAGAACATTTTCAGAGTCATCCGTAACAGTCGGCTGAGGCTCTGCTGTGCTTTGTCTGGTGTAATATCGATGGCGTCTTGGTCTGTGGCCACAACAGAGGAGAGCTTCGGGCAAAGGAACGCAGGTTCCCCAGGCACCTTCACAGGAGAGGACGGCCGCCCTGGGTCAGCAGGTCCTGGGCAGAGCTGGGTGTCCAGCTGTGGCGGCCATCAGGCCAGCGTAGACGGAGTTCCCTCGTGAGCTCAGCCAGGCTTCAGGCGACTTGAAAACTGCAGGTGACCACCCATTAGCTGGTTGTGAAATCAACATCATGAGCCCCAGCTAGCATTAAAAAACGGAATAGAAATGTCCATTTCTATGATTGCAAGAGACGCTGATTTCTAGTGGGGACTCGCTCACCTGGCGAGGTCATCTCCCATCTGTGTGTGCCGTGTACGCTGTTGTGATAGCAGGGCCATTTCTCATGGCGGGACTGGCCTCGGTTAAGAAGGTTGGGAAGCCCCTGGCTGGTGAGGAGGGGCGTTCGGAGGCTGCCCGCTGCAGGTGGCCTTTTCAGATGAGGAGGACGGGGAGATGGAGTTATCAGGGCCAAGGTGTGTTGACGCAAAGGCGTCCGGAATGTGGGCAGAGGTGCAGCCAGACCTGCTTAGACCTGGGCTGAGCGCCCCCTCCCCGGGCAGCCACCCCTCCACGTGCCACGGCTATCCCCTTGTCCCCAGCTCCAACCATAGCTTCCCTGGAGGGACCCTTGCAGTGGACATCAGAGAAACACGGGGAGCGTCCACACACACGCCTGCTTGGGTAGCACACACACTGGCCGCACACGTATCTGTTGTGGACACATTCTGGGGCGCGTCAAGATCCTCCGAGAACTTGCCCTCGACTCCATGTCTGTGCTGGGAGGGCTATTCACCGATCACATCTCTCTTCCCTCCCAAAAAACGATTCCCGTGTGTCGCTCGGAAACTGAGGCCCCCGTTCCTGCGCTGGCAGCGTCAAGGCCACCGTGCAGCCACTACGCTCAGCCCAGGCACCAGTCTGGGGCCCTAACCCCTCGGCGGGTACCGTGCTGACCAGATCCAGTTAGAGCTGTGAAGCCAGGAGGGACCCTGTGAGGGCGACGCCAAGTGGTCCGGGCCCCTCCCTGGAAGATCAGTGGGAGGCGGGCGCCTGGCGACAGCAGCCTGGCCGTGGGGGGCTGGGTGGTCCTCCTTCCAGCCCAGATGGTGCGGGGGCCCCGAGGAGCCTGCATTTTTGGCTCTCAGAGTCAAGACGCAAGATATGAGACTGGGCGCGTCTGCTCCGGGCCCGTTTTCTGACTTTATATTACAGACAAGTGAGAACAGAAACGGTAGCGAGAACGGCCATGTAGACCCCACGGGCCCCCTTCCAAGGCCAGCCTGGTGCCCTCTGCCCGCCAGCCACAGAAGTCCCAGGCTTCATATTTCATCCATAAATATTTGGGTAGTTTTCCCTGAAAAATAAAGATTTTTAAAAAGAACATTAGTAGAAATCTATAACCACACAGACAAAATTAATAATAGTCTTGACATCATCAAATTTCTAGCCAGTGCTCAGCTCTGGACCGAAGCCACCGGAACAGAGCTCGGACGCAGCTGCGGGGCAGAGGAGAGTGTGGGGAAGGGGGTCCTTTGGTGCATCTGCCCCGAGGACAGAGGTTGGACGACGGCAGGAATCCCAGGGCAGCGATTCGCTGCAACGTGAGGAAAAGCTCCTGCGATCAGAGCTGCCCAGTCCCGGGTCGTCACTGAAACTGCCCTGCTGCTTTGGGCTGCTGTGAAGCTGGCGCTGCCCCTGGCAGGGCAGAGCCCAGTCGCCCGGCCGCCCTTGAGGAGCTGTCTGCTGCTTCCGCACAGGCCCCCAGCAGGCCCCGGCTCCACCCAGTGTCCCTGGTTTCTCCTCGCGGCACGGCCCGCCGGTCCAGGCCCCACAGGAGGATCCACGCTGGGGCGGCCATGCCCCGCGGTGCGGGATGCTTTAGTCTGGCTGAAGGCTACCGACTGGCTTCCCACGTCCTGCTGCAGTGGACGTCGTTGCATCCCCACCTGGCACACCGTGCGGTCCCTCCTGCTTGGTGCAGACCTGCGGGGCCACGATGGGGACCACCGTGCCACGTCCTCACCACCTGGACACCCCCCAGGCAGCGTGCACTCTGTGGAATGTCACCGCTATTTGATGCGGAACTGCTGCTAACGGCCGACACGGGGTCACCCAGACAGAGGCCAGAGGCCTGACGGTGAAGATCACGGGGCGAGATCAGACCACGGCGCGGGCCTCGCCCTCCAGCCCTCGGAAGTGAGGCGGAGGGCGGCATCGCTTTTTTCTTCCCTTTTTTGTGAAACCAGCTTTGCGCCTGAGCAGTTGTAAGACGGCCGCACCCGACCCTGTGTGCTTCCCGCTCGCTCACACTCACAAACGTTATACGCAGCCCGCAGAAAAGCCCCGTTAGATCCCCGCGGGACCCTGTCCAGGGGGTCTGTGTGCTAACTGCCGACCCACAGGCCCCCGGCGGGCCCAGGTGACCGTGGCGAGCAGCAAACTGGGGATGCGGGGCAGGTCCCCGCGAGGGCGCCGCATGGGTGCCAGGCCCGGTGCAGCCGTACCCACATGCCTTGCGGTGAGGCCTTAGGCCTGGGCTGTGGTCCTGCCCAAGGCCCTGCTCCCAGCCTGGATGCTCTGCCGTGGATGTGCTGCCTTAGAGGCCGGGGTGACCCGTCCATCGGCGCTGCCCACGCAGCCTGACGGGGTCCGTGTGAGCAGCACCCCTCTCCCACGCGCAGATGGAAGAGGAAGCGGCGCCGTCAGCCCGTTTGGTGGAATCACTTCTCGGGGTCGTATCTGAGAACTAGTCCTCAATTCCACAGGCAATTAGGAACGGCCTGCTGAGCGCCATCAAGCATCTCGGCGCCCCGGCCCGGAGCTCTGGGCTGCGCTGTTCTGTCCCCTCACAGGCTCATCTCAGAGGGCCAGGTGCCTGTCCCCGGGGGAGTGAACTGGGTGGCCCCCTGGGACGAGGGGGGCTGTTTGGCGCCGGGAACTGAACCTGCTTCCCTAGACCCGCCCCGCCCTTCGCAAGCCTGGGTCTCATTCCTGAGGGCGCCAGGCCAGCGATGGTCCCCCCGCCCCACGTCTGAGTGTCAGCCTGGCTTGGGGTTTGCCTTGTGCCCAGGGCACTGTTGCGGATCTGAGCTGCCCCGGGCGGTGAAGAGCAGGAGGCTGGGAAGCGGTGAGTCCGGGGAGCGGGCGATGTCCGGACACAGTGGTCTGTGGATGGTCAGAGGGGCACGGGGCGACCAGGTGGCCAGGAGGTGGGAGAGATGCTGACCCGGGCCACTGAGAGGGCGGAGACCCTTTCAGCTGAGGCAGGGAAGGAGCAGTAAGCTGGGCACAGGCTTGGCCGCTGTGCCCCAGTGCCTCTCGGCCTGCAGGCAACCCCAAGCCCGCCCTCCTCCAGACCTGCGTGGACAGCACCTCCCTCACCCTGCATGCTGCTTCCAGAAGCTCTCGCTGAGCCTCGGCACCTGGGGAGAGAAGGGGCCCAAACGCCAGTGACCACGGCCAGCAAACAAGGGGCACCTGGCCCCGCTCACCCCCCATCAGGGTGGGCAGCCCCTCCCCGTCAGGACCCCCGTGGCCTCAGGTGGGAGGGCCCCTCCTGGGGAGAACAGCCTGCCCCGAGCCAGCCCTAACCCTCACCCTGACCCCTGCAGACCCTCGGAGTCGCTCCCCAAATTGTCCGCCTGCCAGACCACACAGCCAGGGCGGCGTCAGCTGGACAGGTGGACCGGGGTCAAGTCGGTGGGGAGGAGGCTGAGGAAAGCAGATGGGGACCTGAGCCTGGTCTCTCCCCTGCTGCCACTTTGACTAGAAAAGCCAAGAATTCTAAGTTCAAAGCTGGGCTCTCAGGTGGTTATGAAGGCATAGTTTATACAACTTGCAAGCTTGATTTAACACTTTTCAATATTTAGGCAGCCCTGCACCCAGGCAGCAGGGGACCTGTGGCCTCCAGTGCAGAGAAAAAGTGGGTCTGGTTCTCAGAGTCACTGGCCCCAATGCCCGGCGGTCTCAGCCATCTCCGAGGGTCCCACTCAGCTCCCCTCCAGATGCAGCCTCTGGGCCATCCTCTTGGCTTCTAGGACCGGCAACACCCTTTTCGTGGTTAGCTGCTGGCTGTCACCACCATGGGCCCCCAGATCCCCAAGAATGATCCTCCTGGACCCCCCTCTCCAGGCCCCGCAGGGGGCGGCCAGTCTTCCTGCAAACTGGCCACAGAGTGGCTCCCGGACATGCGTCTCCCAGCAGGTGCAGCACTGTCTCGGGGTGAGGGGGCTTCACCCTAGAAACCACAGAGCTGCCCTGGCCTGGGAGACCCCGAGCCAGGCCCTGCTGCTTGGGACAGCCGGCTCTGCCTGCAGATCTGTCTCCGTGACTTCCCGAAACCACCCCGAACCAGGAGTGAGACGCAGCCCCCTGACCACACTCCGTGACCTACTGGGCGAGTATCTCAAGCCGACCAGGGGACTTCCCAGCCCTGGGCGGGGCCGCTGCTCCAGCCTCGCCCTCCAGCCATGGGGCCTCCCAAGCCACCATCAAGTGGAAACAATGCAGCTTTTTTGGCTGCAAAAAAAAAAAGGAGGGGAGGAGGGAGGGGGGAGGAGAAGAAGTCACTTGCCTCCCGGTGGCAGGGCTCCAGCGTGGAAGCCACCGTGTGACCCCCCCCCCCCATTGGCAGCAACCTCAAAAGGACTGTTGATTCAAGAGCTGGGAATAAATCAAGAGACGTCCCCGTGTTTGCAGGAGCACCAAGTGTCGTGAAGTGTGCTTTCCATCTACCACTTAGCGTTTAGGAAGATAAACAAGGTGTGGTTTAAACAGCAGTTCAAAACTCCTGGGTATCTCACAGAATTTTGCCAGGGATTGAGGGAGGGGCCATCGGGCAGAAACTTTTCGGCGGGGTGCGGGCAGGATGTCTTGGTCCAGGGACCGCCGGCCAGCCTCCTGAGGTTCACCCAACACCTGCCGAAAGGGCCAGGAAGGTGCAACACCCTCCTGACCGGCCAGGGATTCACAGTTACACGTGGCCGTGCGCTGCGTTTGGACTCGGGCTAACTCCTTACTTCGTTTTTCAAGCCAAACTGCACAAACACACGAAACTGATGAACAGCCCCCCAGGAAGAGATAGCCTCGCTGTTTTCAATCAGCCTCTGACATTGGTGAGCGGCTCCTAAGCTAGAGGCAGCTGTACCACACGTTCGAATAGGGAGATGGAGTTCCACCTGGAGAGTCATCTGCGTGAATCAGCAGATCAGAGCGATGTTGGAATTTCTAAGGGTCCTCGGTGGCAAAGCGAGCTCTCTCGGATGATAGGGTTCGAGGGGGCCAGGAGGACAACCCTCCAGCAGAGGCTTGAAATCCCATCAGCTTCTTCAAGCCGGTAGCTTAAGGCGGGAAGGCAGAGGCCTCCTCTCAGTGTCTGAACGTGATTGCTGGGCAGTGGCTCCTGGAGCGCCAGGCTCAGGGCTGTCTGGGCTCAGTGGGAAAGGATGCTGGGATCAACCAGTGATGTCTGGGAAGGGATGCTGGGATCAACCAGTGATGTCTTCCGTGGGTGCGGAGAACGGGGTGGGAGCATGCGTGCCGTGGAGACCCGGCTGTCCTTTGAGGTGGTCGGCTGCTGTACCTCGGCGCGGTGGAGCCAGGCGGCACCTGAAGGGACAGGAAGGGACATGAGGTGGCTTGGGGAAATGAGCCTGAACTCGTGTTCTTGTGTAGGGCCTAGACCTGCCACTGGGTCCAGGGTGTCACCCTGACGGTGATGAGTTACGGGAATGAAACTTTACTGCCAGCTAACACGGAAAGCGTGGTCACGAAGGGACCTGCTGCTGGGGCAGGGCCTCTCTCCTGAGCCTCTTGTTCCCAGTTCTCCCAGCACCCAGCACCCAGCGCAGCTTCTCATACATGTTCATTCCCTCGTTGCTTTATTCGTCTGCGCCGCGTTCACTCAGAGATCAGTAGCCTGGGATTGGCTGTTTCCCACGGAAGGCAGCTTCCACGAGCTTCCGTCTCCGCGGGAAGACGGGGTCAGGCCAGGTCCGCCCCGGGAGAAGCTGGTTTCCCACAGCGGGGCAGGCGTGGGGCTCAGACTCGGTGACTCAGCGGGTGGCACCCAGTCACATAGTCACGGAGACGCCGCCCCGCGCTGAAGGTGTCTCCCTAGGTGTGACCATTGGAACTGGGCCCACGGAACGTCGGAGGTAGATTTAGTGCTTCACTAACCTAATTTTAAAGTCACAGGACAGAAGCCTGAATGGCCTTTGGCAAAATCACCCTGAATTTCCATTTCTCTTGCTTCCGCAGCTTCCCGGGTGCTGCTGTTAATCCTATAAAAGCACCTCCTCTGCCAGCCCTGGAGAAGCAGGTCCCAGGGCCGGGCCCATGTGGGCCCCCAGGGCCTCTGAAGCCTCCCCGCCCTGGGGGAGGTGACAGACGCAGAGCCGCCCGGCCTGGACTCCCACGTGTTCAGAGGCGATGCCAACTCCAGCTCCTCGGAGCAAATGCCAAAGAATACATTCCTCCCCGGCTGAGTCATGGCCCGCTCCTAGCGCCTCCTGCTCTGTGCTGTGGGGCTCGGGGAGCTCTGGGGGTAGGACAGCCGGCCGCACAGAGGGGGTGACCGTGGGAAGTCCCGGGAAGTCCGCGCGGGGTCCTCGAGGCCTCAGCCACGGGGCTCTGCAGGCCTCGCCTTCACACGCTCAGTGCCCCGTCAGGGGCGGAGGGCCCCCCAGGAGGCGGGTCGGGCGGGCTCCTGGTCCCCCTGGAGCTGGCACACCTCTGGACGCGGGTGGGCAGATTTGCGAGGGGCCCGGCAGGGTGCGGACCGCGTCTTCAGGGTGCACGCAGCACACGAGAGGATTTCAAGCCAAAGCGACAGGCCACTGTCCAGCCTCAGGCAGTCGGGGACGGCCGGCTGCCAACCCCGGAGCCAGAGAGCAGGGCCGAGGGACGAGAACCTTGGAGAACATCCCTGTGCCTCTGGCCCAGAGCCAGCTGGTGCGCGAACACGGGGCGTCCGGCCCCGCCGGGGCTCTGCCTGCAGTACCTCTGCTCCTGGCGTGGGCGCGGACGGGCTCAGGCCCCCAGGGTCGGGGTGCGGACCATGCCTGAGCAGTCCACGGGGGCCAGCTTTCGTCTCTGTAGTTTTCTAGAGAAATCCTGCCCAGCTGTTCACTTTTCTTAGGTTAAATGAGGGCTTCAAAGAAAGATCACGCAGTAGAATACACTCATGTTATCTTCTGTGTAAACTGGACTAGTTTCAGTTTGCACTGTGGTGAATTAAGTCTTGTTACCAAGGGACTGTGTAAATATATTTTGTCTCGGTGACCAGAAGGAGAGAAAGGAGGGACAGTCGGTAGGAGAACAGTCCTTGGGGAAGCGGAGCCTGAACCCTGGAGAAACTGGACCAGGCCTGGGCGGAGGCGGCGGGAATGGGGGGGGAGGGGGAGGGGAAGGAGCGGCACAGGAAGCCCCGCTGGCGACTGGACAGCAAGTACCAGCAAGCCCGGCAGCTAACGTCAGGCCTCCGCCGGGGCCCGAGCGTGTCTCCCCAGATGCACACGCTGGAGTCCGACCCTGGGGCCCCTGAAGGTGCCCCTCTTTGCACGTGATTGGTTAGGATGAGCTCGGGCTGGAGCAGGGTGGCCCTGGCCCAACACGAGTGGTGTCCTTGTGAAAAGGGGGCATTTGGACACAGGCACACCTAGGCAGAGGCCACGTGACCACACGGAGATCGGGAACCCCGGCGATCTCAGGCGGCCACCAGAAGCTGGGGAGAGGCTGGGATGAGATGCCCCCTCACGGCTCGGAAGGCACCAGCCTGCCCACAGCTTGGTCTTGGCGTCCAGCCCCCAGTCCCGTGAGGCGCTCAGGCCGCCGGCTGTGGGACTTGGTGCAGGCAGCCCAGGGAAGTGACAGCCTCCAGTGACTCCCGCCTTATTTTCCTGCCACGTTCCTGCTTTTTCTCCCGCCCAACCAGGCACCTGGGTGTGAGGCCCTGTGTGCCCACGGGTTTACAGTCATGCTAATTAGAACCAATTTGCCAGATGCACTGGGCAGGTCCCAACAGGAGGTGCTGAAAGGATTGGCAGGAAATTCAGGTGACAAGGAACAG
This sequence comes from Mesoplodon densirostris, assembly GCF_025265405.1. NCBI lineage: Eukaryota > Metazoa > Chordata > Mammalia > Artiodactyla > Ziphiidae > Mesoplodon > Mesoplodon densirostris. The sequence goes on along the minus strand of NC_082675.1, from coordinate 89,582,309 downwards.
GCAAGGCAGAACCAGAAGCAGAGAAAATAAACGACTTCTTGAAAAGACAAATCCAGGTGGGTGGCTGGCTGGCACCCGGGGTGAGGGTGGGGGTGGGTCCTGTCAGAAGGCAGGGAGGGCCGGCCGGGCCCAGGTGGAGGGAGGACCCAGGCGGAGACAGGCGTCTGACCAGGGCACCTGGGCAAGGGGACCACGTGGGTCCCCCGTGCGGGGCCCATGGGTGGTTTCGAGGCTGAGGGTGAAGGAACGGGAGGCCCGAGCTGCGGCGTTAGGACCTGAGGGGCCCTGGAGGCCAGCCCTCGTCGGATGTGGCCACAGTCACAGGTCTTGTCGCAGGTCTTGTCCCGGGTCTGAGCTGGACCATGTGCTGTAAGGACCCCCGACCTCTCCTTCCTTTGTTCCCCACCGGCCCTGAGCACCTGTGACCCTGACCCCGCCCCTCAGCCTCTAAAACAATCTCCGCGGTGGCTTCCTTGCTGTCATGCCCTCCTCAGGGGCTGAGCTTCCCTTTTGCCGGGCTGTCGGGAAAATCCCTGCCTCACACTCGGGCCCCACGGCCAGCAGCCCCGCAGGCCTCAGCCGGCTGCGGAGTCCCATGGGGGGTCCTGCTGACGGAGGACAGGCCACTGACTGCCCGGGGGAGGGCGTGGCGGTGTGTGCGGCAGCCCCGGAGCTTTGGCTTTTTCTCTCAAACAAAGAGGAAGACAGGACACGGTGGCCTCGGGCACTTCCTGTCACAGGGTCACCTGCCCGCTGGCCTTTCCATCCACGGGGCACAAACCACAGCACAGAGCCCAGAAGATGTGTCAGCTCCACTGTCAGCCACATGAGAGGGGACCCTGAGACTGTCACCCCCCAGGCCACTGTACGCTTTGCTTCATGGTGACGGAGCATGGTCTGAGTGGCCCTTGAGGCCAGCACCTGTTTTCTCAGATGCAGAGAAGGAGGTGTACACGTCTAACTGAGTCAGCACGGATCTGCGTTTGATCAAACTCGAGGGCAGGTGCTAAGCTGCCCCCTCTTGGACAGCGGGCACTGTCTGTCCCGTCTCCTCTCCCATCAGCTGGCCTCGGCTGACGGTGTGCTGAACGCAAGGCTCCCGGCGCCTCGCTCCCGGGCAGTGGACTCTGCGGAGGCCACGTGCCCCGGGCTTCACGCTGCAGTCGTCCATGACCGAGGACAGGGCCTCGTCACGGAAGCCTCCGGAACAGAGCAGGGGCCCCACCACGGAGACATCCACGCCACCCAGCACAGCCCTTCCCCGCCAGGCGGCTCTGCCAGTCGCTGGCTCTGCGGGGCCGAGTGTCCTCCGCTGTAAAGAGGGTGGACAGGTCCCTTTGCGTCTGTGAGGACAGAGCATCACCGCCCGCCTTGGCCGCGTGCCCTTGCCGGCGAGGGGACGAGCCACACGCGTGGCCGTCGTGTGCATCTCGCCAGGAGGGGCTGCGGTCGGGGGTCGGGGGGATGACAGCCAGACAGGGTCAGGGGGGCGGGCGTCTTCTTCTTCCAACTCCTTCTGCCCTGTCGCCATGTCCAGGCTCACGGGCCTCCTGGAGGCTTGTGTAGAGCTTACAGTTTAAACAGGGCCTCACAGGACCTCGATGTCCTAAACCCACATTTGAAGCAAAGCTGAGATTCGGCCTCAGAAGGTGGTGACACAGAACACACCTCAGCCAAAGCCCTGCTACAAGCGACAGTAAATTTACTTTGCAAACCACCACTTTAGTAACAAAAGTAATACTCCTCACCCACCAAGACCAAAGACAGGAGACAACACACCCAGATTTCGGGAGCAAAGGCACTGACGGGTCTGCCCCAGGAGCGGCCGCCACTGTCCGGTCAACAGCGGGCCGTCAGCAGTGAGCCGGCACGCTCCGTCCATGTGTTTCCCCAGAGCCCCCAGCCCCCAGGAATCGGCGTGGCGGGGTCCTCCCACACTCGCCTCCCGCGGTTCGGCCCAAAGCACCCTAAGCCCAGGTCCCCCCTTTCTCCCCATGGCTTCTGGTACATCTGGGTCCCACCTGCTCGGCCGGGCTCACCACCCGCACGGGTCCAGGGGCGTCCCTGGCACAGGCCTCATGCGCACGGGGAACAAGGTGGGGTCTGGCGGCCAGGAGAGTGTGATTCTGGGGCCACGGGAGGGTGTCGAGTTTGGGTGACAGGGAAACGGCACTTGGCACTTGGGACCTGGAAGCAGCACGAGCTCAGCTTTAGGCCCCTGGGGGGGCTGAGGCCGGCGTGGGCCCGTAGAGTGCCCAGCCCGTGAGGGAAAGGGCTACGGAGAGGTGAGTCCTTTACATACGGACAGAAATAAAACCGTTAGGTCGTAGCAACCTGTGAGGACTGCAGTCCCAGATATCCATGCTTCTTCACGGTGTCTGGAGGTGTGGGCCAAGCGAGGAAGAGGGTGCGAGCACGGAGCCCCCGTCCCTCGGGCACGGCTGGTGACCCCCCGCGCGTGTGCGCAGACCCAGCTGTCAGATTGTGGTCGGGAGCGAGGGTCCACCGTTCCCTCGGGCGCCCGGCTCTCCTCCCCTTCTCGGGGGCTCCCGGAGGCCAGGGCCTGGGTACATTTTCTTTTGTAATAACGCCTTCCCAGCCCGGCCCTCGTTGGGCGCTCGGACACCCCCCCAACCCCGGGACTCAACTTGTCGAGCAGGGACAGCAGATATGATGACTCTGCTGAGCTCAGGCCTTGGGGTCCCTTCCAGTCCCCGCGTGCAGTCGCCAAGGGCCAGCCCCCCAGTTGTGGGCTATGACTTCTTTACTGAGAGCAGGGACGAGACATCCCACGGGTTGAACAAAACCAGACTGCTCTCCCAGCGCCCAGAGGGCCCTGGCACAAACACAAATGCTTCTAATGAGGACGCGGCCTGCGATGAAACGCCCTGTGACCCGGGACTGTCCGAGGCCTGTGCTGACTGCTGTCCACAACTGGGGCGCCTCCTGCTTTGGGATCCAGACCCCGTCTCCCATCTTGCCCCTCCGCCGAGCGGCTTCCCGTCCTCAACATGCCCGTCTCCACTCACCCTCTGGAGCCAAACGTTCTGCCCCGGGTCCCCCTAATTAGCTCTGGGCTCGAGCATCTTTCTGTATCTCCTCGCTGCCCTGGCTGGGGCCTTGGCTAGCCTCCCAGCTGAGCCAGCGAGGCAGGCAGCTCCACCGTTTAGGGGGAGCAGTCCCCACCTCCTCCTCCTTAAAGAAACACTGCCTGGGATTTCATCACAAGCCCATCAAAACATCATCCAGAAATTTTTGCTTAATGGAATAATCAGGAAATAGATGATGTGGTTAATGGGCTTCCTGGTCAATGGGGGTTAAAACCTCTTTTGTCCGAGGTTTTCCTCACATGTGTCACTAGACCACCACCTCCAGTGCGTGCTGTCACGTGACGCGGCCTTGAACCCTTAACTCCCATGGAACCCTAAGGGAAAAGGCAGGCCTTTCACGGCTCTGCGATCAGACGTGGCCGTGTTTGTTCCCCAGAGCAGCCTGGCGCTCCCACCTCCGTGGGCTGGAGGGTGGCAGCTCAGCTCAATCGCAGGAGGACGTTCCGTGGAGGGGACAGCTGCACCCCCGGGCGCCCACACAGCCGGCGCACGTGGGAAGCGGGACTGCGTGGATCCCGGGCCGCAGAACAAAGTGCGGGTCTGGATCCGCTCACCTGCAGAACCCGTGTCGATACAGCAGCTGCTTACCTGCCGCCCCTTGGCTGGCCTGGCCACCCACCCCGACCCCAGCCCTGGGGACGACAGGCCTAGAGCAGAGCTGAGCTGGGAGACCTCGGGCAGGGCCGGAGGCCGAGAGGGAGAAGCAGCCAGCACACGGCAGAGCGGATGGCAGAGCGCTGAGTGGGGGCAGACCCGTCCTGGCCGCACGTGGGTCTCTCCAGGACCAGCTCCGAACACGCCTCACCGCTGCGTATCAGGTTTGGGACGCCTGCAGACAGCTTCCAGGTCATTGTGAACGTCAAGTACGGCAACATAGAAAACTGAGAAAGCTGTTAAAGTGCCACCGCTGGTAACTCAGGCTAAAAACCCCAAAGTGCTACAAATATGGGGCCTTGGGTTACTCAGTCCCCTCCCTTAACCCCCAACACCACAGTCCCCTCAGCTTGGCAGCCACGGCCCCATCACAGCAGCACACGGGTCCCACGTGTGCAGCTTGATGTATACAAGCACACCCCTCCCCCGAGGCCTCTCCCCTGCAGGCCCCACCTTCCAGATTTCTGGCCACAGGGAAGTTCCAGGCAGGGGTGGCTAGGCCAGTGGGGGCCACAGGCGTTGCCTCCATCTTCCGCTTGGTTCTGGCTCCAAGAATAATTAGGAAATCCCTGTGAGGGGAATACCAGGCCATCTGTCACCAACATCCAGGATGGGAGGAGATGGCCTGGCCCAGGGGGCCTGATGACAGGAGCACGGCTGATGGACACAGGGGCAGATGGAAACCTACCTGCTGGGCCAGCTGCCCCAGCCAGGATGCATATCTGCCAGGACACTGCAACCAACAGATGCAAGGAAACCCAAATCTAGGCACAACGGTGGGAGGGCAGCAGGAGGGGTCCCTGACCCCCAGCAGAGGAGGGTCACCAAACATTGGGGGTGGTGGGGCACAGGGGATGAATGGGTGGGTGGATGGATGGATGGATGGATGGATGGGTGGATGGAAGGGTAGGTGGATGGGCAGGTGGATTGGTGGATGGATGGGTGGGTGGATGGATGGATGGATGGGTGGTGGATGGGTGGTGGATGGATGGATGGGTGGTGGATGGATGGATGGATGAATGGATGGGTGGATGGATGGATGGATGGATGGGTGGGTGGATGATGGATGGGTGGATGGATGGATGGGCAGGTGGATGGATGGATGGATGGGTGGGCGGATGGTGGATGGATGGATGGATGGGTGGGTGGATGGTGGATGGAAGGATAGGTGGATGGGCAGGTGGATGGATGGTGGATGGACGGGTGGTGGATGGATGGATGGGTGGTGGATGGATGGATGAATGGATGGATGGATGGGTGGATGGGTGGGTGGATGGTGGATGGATGGATGGGTGGATGGATGGATGGATGGGTGGATGGTGGATGGATGGGTGGGTGGGTGGATGGATGGATGGGTGGGTGGATGGTGGATGGATGGATGGATGGATGGATGGGTGGATGGGTGGGTGGATGGGTGGATGGATGGGTGGTGGATGGGTGGTGGATGGATGGATGGGTGGTGGATGGATGGATGGATGGATGGGTGGATGGAAGGATAGGTGGATGGGCAGGTGGATGGATGGGTGGATGGGTGGGTGGATGGGTGGATGGATGGGTGGTGGATGGGTGGTGGATGGATGGATGGGTGGTGGATGGATGGATGGATGGATGGGTGGATGGAAGGATAGGTGGATGGGCAGGTGGATGGATGGGTGGATGGGTGGGTGGATGATGGATGGGTGGATGGATGGATGGGCAGGTGGATGGATGGATGGATGGATGGGTGGATGGTGGATGGATGGATGGTGGATGGATGGTGGGTGGATGGTGGATGGGTGGGTGGGTGGATGGATGGTGGATGGGTGGGTGGGTGGATGGATGGGTGGGTGGATGGTGGATGGATGTCAGTTCTCTCTCCTCAAAGCACGAGCACAGGGAGAAAGCCACAAGTTAACAGAGACAATTTCCTCCCCCGAGGCCTCAGTAACTTCACCTGTCGACTGGGGGTTTGATTTGTCTCACCTCCCTCACGGGATGGCTTTGAGTATCAAATGACGTACAGCGCATTTGAAAATAACTTTGGAAAGTGTCATTGAATCATGTACATGAGCCATGTACGGTTTCTTTTTATTTTTAATTTAAAAATTTAAGTATTTATTTATTTAGGCTGCACCACGCAGCTTGTGGGATCTTAATTCCCCAACCTGGGATCGAACCCATGCCCCCTGAAGTGGAAGCCCAGAGTCCTAACCACTGGACCGCCAGGGAATTCACCATGTACTGTTATTATCTAGATTAAGTGGAGTGAGTAGAAATTAGTGAGAGGTTTGGATTAGAGGGTATACTTTTAAAAAATTTACTTTATTCCTTTCAAGTATATGTAGTTACAGGAACTAATTACTAATGGTATATTTTCAAGTCAAAGTCCTGCTGGGCCTACTACAATGAATAGGAAAAAAATCATAATTAGCAGCCTTATCTGTAGGCAAACAACGAATGTTCCCAAAGACCTTAACACCACTTACATTCTTACTTTAAGTGATTAAATTGCTCGCAAACCCCTTTCTCACTAGAAAGTCTAAAAGTGAACTTGAACCAGCCAAATATCATTAAAGTCTAATTGTTCCAAATTCCAAACGAACGTAGTCTCAGCTAATATGTTTTCCAGGCCCAGTACATGAAAACACAAAAGGTAGCTGCGCCCATGAAGTTCACAGACCCTCATTTCTGGGTGTGAAGCTAGATTCGCCGACAGCCCACTGTGTTAGTCTTGGGTCCGTGTCGTCTGGGATGAGCCTGATAGCGGCTTTGACCTGGGAGAGGCCGCGGCTGCGAGCTTCCTGTCTTCCTGTCACAGGGACAGCAGGACACCAGGGCCGTGTGAGAAGGGTCTCACGCCACCTGAACCCAGATACGTTTTTTTCTTCTCTGTTGCATTTTGAAAAGCCATGAAACCTCCGTCTCTTCCCCAGGATTCTTTTGTTCTTCCTCCAAGTAAAAAGCATATTTGGCAGCTAAGGCGATTTTTCAGCCTCTGTTTGACGCTTTCCCTTCCGGTTAAAATTATATGAGGCCCCAAGGCATGTCTGGTGATCATGAGCCACTCTCTTGGCTAGACATGTAGTTTTTATGTGAATAGCATTATTGTTATATGATATAAAATGCAGGGAAAATGGAAGATTGACTACTTCTCTGACTAAAATTTGGCCTACCAAAGAAGCTTTGAAAAACCAAGCATCAGAACTTCTGCTTTCAGCCAAGATGGACTAACAGGGCCCAGATTTACCCTCCCACCCAAAAAAGCAAAAAATGGAAAAAATATATGAAACATGTGTTAGACGTTAGCCATCAGGCAACAAAGAACAGTGATGCCTCAGAGGGGGACCCAGCAACGGCCCAGCCTGCGGCCCGCAGAGGGTTTTCCAGCCCCCGGTGTGGGGAGATGGACCCCAGCAGAGCCTCCCACAGTTGAGGAGATGAGAGGGCGGGGCAGGGCTGCCAAGGCGGCTCAAAGCTTAGGGGCGTTACTGCACAGGAGCGGGTTTCCCAGAAGGGGGCTTGGAGACCTGCAGAGGGTTCGTCTTTGGGCTGTGTATGAGTCCTGACCCACACAGGCATGGGAAGGAGTCCCCTCAAGTTCTACTAAAGAGCGGTGGTCGGGCCTCCCTGGTGGCGCAAGTGGTTGAGAGTCCGCCTGCCGATGCAGGGGATACGGGTTCGTGCCCCGGTCTGGGAGGATCCCATATGCCGCGGAGCGGCTGGGCCCGTGAGCCATGGCCGCTGAGCCTGCGCGTACGGAGCCTGCGCGTCCGGAGCCTGTGCTCCGCGGCGGGGGAGGCCACAGCAGTGAGAGGCCCGCATACCGCAAAAAAAAAAAAAAAAAAGAGCGGTGGTCCTAAAGGATTAAAGGGAAAGATGCTCGGTCCCCACACAAGCCTGACACACGGTGGAACACACTTCACAGGGCATCGGAGAGTGTCCTCAGAAGGGTTTTGCCCTGAGAGTGGGAAAAATTAGCCTCAGGCTAAGTGTTCTTCTGGTCCCATTAAACAAAGTTTAAAAGCTAAAAAGACCCAAAAGGATCAAAACTTTCCAAGTGACTTAAACTGCATCCCAGAACAAGCATTCATTAAGAACACAGAACATATCCAGCCCTCAGTGAGGCAAAATTCACAATGTCTGACCTCTGATCATGCAAAGAGGCAGGAAAATACAATCCAAATGAGACGAAAAATCAGTCAATGAAAATCAAGTAAATATCAGACCAATCATGGAGTTGGCAAGCAAGGATATTAAAACAGGTATTATAATTACCTCCTACATGTTCAAGAAGTCAGAGGAATGGGTTAACATGTTAAGAAACCAAGCTTCTCTCATTAAAGGCTGCAGTGTCGGGACTGAAACACTCCAGAGCCACAGGGGGTTGGATGCCGTGGAAGAGGACACAGCACGAGAAACTGAGGAAAGTGAAACAGAAAAAGTCTGCAGGCTGAGCGTTGGTGGACTGTGGACCGACTTCACGCAGCCTCATGTGTGTGATTACAGCTGCGGAAGGAGGGGTAGAAACATTGGACAGATCGTGGCTGCCATGTTCCACTTTTGATGAAAACCATAAAGCCACGGATCCTTGAAGCTCAACAAACCCCGAGCACAAACGACACGCATGTGAGGGCAGAGGCGGCTGAGGATGGGGACTCACACGCCCCACCTCCCACCCCAACAGATGCTCATTAGTGTTTTTCCTCCTCCTTTTTGGAAAAAACGAGGAGTGGCTGCCGAGGACAAATGTGCCCTGGTAATTAAGGTCATGACCACGAGCTGCATCCCTGCAGCCATGCGGAGGCCGCGATGCTCGAAGACCTGTGGTCACAGCCTCCAGAAAACAGCAGCTGCTGGAGGATGGAAGATTCTACGGGTGTGTGTGTGTGTGAGGGGGTGGTCTGCAGCTCTGTTTGCAGAAGGGCCCTGTGGCAGATTCCACCGTCAGCAGGGAGGTCGTGTGAAATGCCTGCAGCAGCTCCGTTCTTTAAGAAACAGGGTGAGGGCCTCCCTGGTGGCGCAGTGGTTGAGAGCCCGCCTGCTGATGCAGGGGATATGGGTTCGTGCCCCGGTCCGGGAGGATCCCATATGCCGCGGAGCGGCTGGGCCCGTGAGCCATGGCCGCTGAGCCTGCGCGTCCAGAGCCTGTGCTCCGCGGCGGGAGAGGCCGCAACAGTGAGAGGCCCGCGTACCACAAAATAAAAAAAAAAAAAAAAAAAGAAAAGAAACAGGGTGAGGCGCTTTTCTCCGCTCTTGGAATTTGGACGTGTGACGTAAAAGACACACGTGTAATCTGGGGCCTGGTTGGCACCACCTGAACAAATCAGACTCACAGGCAGAGGCCCCAGTTTCCTGGCAGGAACCAGGACAGGCTGATTCCACCCAAGAGGCTGTGGTGGGCATGGGTGAGAGCCGCCTTCTGCTTGGGCATCAACGAACACTTAGTCATCTTATAGTTAGCGTAATTTTTTTTGGCACAGAGAATTATAAATACAATGTGCTTCACCTATGTGATTCCAAATTAGGTTAGTGATCCAGAGTCTGTCTCAGGGATGGCTAATCTAAAAATTGAACAAGGGAAAGCAGTTCTTCAAAAAGTAAAACACACAATTACGATATTACCAGGAATTCCACTCCTAGGTGTGTACCCCGGAGACCTGAAAACAGGGGCTGGAACAAACACTCATATACGAATGTTCAGAGCAGTGTTACTCACGGTAGCCAAAAGGTGGAAACAGCCCAGATGTCCATCGGCTGATGATGGACATGCAAAGTGTGGTCCATCCACACAGTGGATGGTATTTGGCCATGAGGAATGAAGTTGTGATAAATGCCGTGATGTGGATGAACCTTGAAATCACTCTGCCCCGTGAAAGAGGCCATGAAGCATCCAGCACGTACAAATCCACGCACAGAATTCACGTCATTCCCAGGGGCTGGGAGAGGGGGTGGGGAGTGCCGGCGCACAGGCACAGGGTTTCCTTCTGGGGGATACGGGTGGTGGTCACACAGCACTGTGAAGGGACCAAATGCCCCGAGTTGTGCACTTTAAATCAGCTCATTTCGTCTTTTCTGAATTTTACCTTAATTGAAAAAAAGAACAGTGGAGCAAGGACTTCCCCCACATCCGGCCCTTTTCTCTCCGCTTCAGCCGCTCCGGTCTTTCTTCTTTCAATTTCTTCTCCCCAAACACATCAACTCAAATGCAGTTTATTTACTGCAACGCGGGACGTATTTCTGAGGGAATATGTAACGAGGGTGGCGCAGAGACCCCCTCCTTGCAGCATCGCTGGCTGGGGCCAACGGCGGGGAGTCACGGGACCAGAAGCTGCCGGGCCCGCGGGTCCCTCCTCGAAGCCAGGGCAGGGCCCGCGCATCCCGGGGGGGCGGGGAGGGAGCGGCCTGTCTGGGTGAGAGGGTTGGGGGGCTGCAGGAAGTCTTCCAATCAGCCGGGGACCAGCCTCCTCAGGTCAGGGGCGCCCTCGGACAGAGAGGGGTGCTCCCATGGCGAGCTCTGCTCGGGCTGCACTTGGTCTGACGTGTGGCAGATTTTCTTCACGCTGCCCCGTCCTGGGCTGGGGCCGGGCTGGAACCGCAGGCAGCGCGGGAGGGGGAGAGAGGGGAGGTCAGCAGGGCAGCCCCTCGAGGCTGCCCCGCTTGTCCCGTGTCAGCGGCTCTGGGCCCGCACCTGCCCGGGCTCCTGCGGGGCCGAGGTCACCCCGGACGTCGCGGGCGGGAGGTGACCCGACGCTCCGGGTCTATACGCCTGAGCAAAACACAGTAGCTGCCTGCCGGAAACGAGCTGGTGGGTAAGCTTTCCTGATTTTTCAAGAGCAACATAAACACAAACTAAGTAAATGGGTTTTCGCAGAAGCCCAGCCTCCTCTGCAGAAACCTTCATTTTATAAATGTACATTTTTATTCCTGGAATATAAAATGCTGTTGTTGGGAACGGGGGTGGGCTTGTAAAAACTCACTTTGAAACTAACAGCCTCCAGCACATTCTTCAGTGAGGCGGACGGGAGTTCTGCCCTCCTCTGCGCCCCATAGGCTCCGGGATTCCCTTTGGGGCCCAGCTCTCCAGCCGGACCTGGGGGCTCGAGGGCACCTTGTCCACAATCTCCGCCAGGCCCTCTGAGTGTGTCCCCGATTCCCCAAGCTCCCGTAGACCTTATCACTGGGTTCCCTTCAAATACGTCGGCACAGAAAACGGGCTGGGACAGTCGGTTGCTAACTGCGTTGATGAGATTCTCCTAGGATTTTACCTCAACCTGTAAACCTTCTGGCCAGAGAAACAGGAATTCTTGCGTTTTGAACGTCCCGAATGCAAAATATTGTTTCCACAATTCAGGGCACTCATCCCTGGAGAAGCTCCAGGTGCCACCCTTGCTTTATCAACAACTAGATGCTATTCTCCCACCCAAGCCTGAGGCAGGGGTTGGGGGTAGGGGCAGGAGGGTGCTGCAAGAAGCAGAAGGAGACGGCAAAGGCAGGCGGCCACTCGCTTTGTCCTGTGGCGATGGCGGGTCTCCCGTGAGCGTGCCAGGCCTCGCCAGGCTCCGTCTCTGGGCAGAGATGCTGACGGCCTCCCCGACGTGTAGGGAGGAAGGAGACACCCCTCACACCGCTCAGCGGGAAGCCCTTCTTACAGACACAGAAGTACACGGACCTACAGCAGAGAACGCGCTTCAGAACAGAGAAGGGTTTTCCAGGCGTGGAATGAATCACTCTCAAACTAAGATCGTCCAGCAAAAAAATATTGCTTTATTGGATCGATTTTCTAACTACAAAGAGAGCTAACACAGTATCAAACACTTCCTTTCCATAGGACAGTCTCCCGAGAAATGTCTCATGCAACTCCTAGGAGGCTAAATGCAGGGCAGGGCCTCAGGCGGGAAGGCAGGGTCATATGTACACGAAGCCATATATCTTCAGCTCTTCACAGTAATGTGCAAATGTTACAAATATGGCTTTCAGATTTTCGGTTCTGTGACTTAAAAAAAAAGTAAGACATGATCGTACAGAAGAACATTTGTAAAATAATTCTTTCTGTGGGAGAGTGCTTTCCCCACCAAAACGCCGAATCTGGTGACGGGACTTGTCACCTCCCCCGAGGGTGCGATTCGATTTGCGGAGTTCCAGGAGGGGGGCGTGAGTTCCTAAGGCACAGTTATCAGGTTAAACATGTTTCGTTAAACCATGCTTTTTGGTTACGTGAAACGACAGGTCACTGCTAGCAATAACGCGTAATAAGCTGTGAAGGGTACAAAATGCAGTAGTACAGCTCACACTAACCTATCTGGTAACAGTAACTAGTCTGGAAACACACTACAGTCACCACATATTAAACGCTGTTTTTGGTTATCGTTTCCTTAGATGAAGCAGAGTTATAAGGCTTCTGTGAAATAATAATCTTACAGCTGAACAAATATATTACACTCCTTCTGTAACATTATTTATAGTTTCTTTCCAATTTTGCCATTTGGTAACAGACGGTACTGTGGACGCACCTCTCCCGGCTTCTAAAGTGCTTGGTTAACTGCAGGAGATGACAACACACAGACCTCCCGGGGGTTGGGTGACGCCCCCTCGGAAATGGCTGGGAAGCTGGCTTTGGAGCCTCAGGTGAATTTTCCAGAATGGATACTGGTTATTGCTGACATGGACGCCCTTGCTGGGCGAAGAGTGAGGGTCACCACCTCCGTTATGTTCATACATAAATATATGGCTATATATGTACACACATGCAAATGCAAGATCCATCCCGAGACGGACAGATTTCTTTTTTTGTCCAGTAACCTACCTTGTGCTATTCAACTTACCTGTGCTATGTTCGAAGCCAGATTAAAAACAAAATCCTAACATGCTATAATGAATAGCCCTAAGGCTTGAGTAACACAGGGGAGGGAAGGCAGTCATGAAAGAGCTGAGATGACACCTGGGAAGAGTTCTGAAATGCTCCGAGTAAGGCAACAGGATTGTATAGCACAGCCCAGGAAAAGGTGAAGGAAGTAGGAAGCGCGTTAGGTTTTCCTCACCAGGCCCGGCTCGCCAGTATTCTCTTAATTTATACATAGGATAAAGCCTCAGGACGAAATGTCTTTACAGCTTTTGCTCCTACAAATACTCTCCGGGTAGCCAGTTCAATGCTCAATTCCATGATGCCCTGCTGCTGCGGTCTGCTTAAATAAGGCACTTCCAGTATGAAACGCAGGGGTGCCTGAAGGGTACGCTGGGGGTCAGGCTGCCACGTCGGGCTGCGGTCACGAGGGGAGCATCACGCGGCCTGTCTCCTGTGCTCCCCCTACCCACCCGCCTGCGTTTCCTTCTTGAGATGACCTTCCTCCTTCCTTCCTTCCTTCCTTGAGCTACTTCTTTGTACGAATGATCTAAGCCTTCACGAAGGTGGAAGTTCCGAGTGGTACCAGGTGCGAGTTCAGTCTGTTGACTCGGTTGTCACCGTCAAATCAACACCACGCAGCTTCTGAGAGTCCAAACTGCCGACTACGAGTGGATGCTGGCACTGGAGAGGTCGTTCCGTATGATCTCGTTTACTGCAAGAAAACAAAAACAGAGCGCGTTAGCGCGACAGGACTCTGCAGACGAGCGTACATAAATCACCAGAAATTCCACCAGTCAGTTAGGTTCAGCCTGTGAAAAGGTGTCCCCGGAGGGTGAGGAGTCCTGAGCCGGGAGGACACAGCTGCCCGGGAGCCGGCGCTGTGATTCCAGAGACCAGTTAGGCCTCGGCCTCAGGGCCTGACGACCGACCCAGGCGCCGGTGCGCAGCCTGGGCTCCCGCAGGTTTGCGAAACCAAAAGATAAACCCCGCGGTGGAAGCACCCCGCTGAAGTCCACGCCCCGTGGGCCCCTGTCCGTGGCCTCGTGGTCAGACAGGCCAGGGCAGCTCGGGGAGAAGGGCTGGCCGGCCGGGCCTGGGCCTCCCTTTGTTCGGGGCTCTTCCTTCACGTCTGTCCCGTCGTTCGTGTCCACGATCGGCCTGTGTTTTTTGGCAGCCGGAGGGGAAGTGAGAGGAGCTGGCAGAGGCCACGGGAGTGACCTGCACAGCATCTGCCCCCCATCGCGGCACCAGAGGGGGAAACGCTGCCCAGAGGCTGTCACCACCGCTCGCGGGGCTCAGAGGTGGGGACGTGCTTGCGTCACGGAACTGCCTGGGCTCCCTCTGCTGCCAGATAAACCGTGTGTTTCTGCAGGGCCCCCGCCCAGCCAGGGGCGGCTTCCTGGAGCAATTAGTGGAGTGCGTTTCCCGAGCCCACTCCCTTCCCTGAACTGCCTTTCAACACCCCCCCCAACTATTTTTAAGAATAACAATAATAAGGCCCAGCGGGGGAACCAGGAACTGTGTCACGGGAACTGATAACAGAACGCGCTGGCCCGGGTTCAGTCGGGAGCCCGCCCTGCGGACCCCAGACCCGGGCTCCTCCCGAGGGGCCGCCAGCACGCGGGCAGGGGGCGCCGGGCAGCGGCCTGCAGGGGCCACGCCTGGACCGACACGCCGCCCAACGGGCACCACACGTCCTCTGCAGCCAGCCGTGCCTCGCACGGTAACCACCAGGGGGACTGCGCTCACCCGGCCAAGAGGCTCCCCGGCCACCAAGGAGGCCAGGACGAGGCGCAGGGTGCGGGCAGCTCCGGGGTGGCGGGCCGTCTCTGCGCCCCTCGGCCGCCCGGGGCACGGGGCGGCGGGACTCGGGCCACCAGGACCAGAGCTCCTCTCCGTTTCCTCCACGTCACGGGTCCAGCCTCTGGTCCCTAAGAGGCACAGGCCCCGTCCACACCTCACAGAAAGTTACCATGAAAGAACATTCTGACAAAGAGCACTCCCACGTCCCGGTCTCTTCGGGGTTTGGTCTGGGTCAGGACAGGCCGCACATGCACACAGGGTGTGTCTGTCTCAGGCCACGTGTGTGGAACGTACTAGAGAGATACAGGGCGTGTGTGTGTGTGGGGGGATCCACACACGAGGAGGGCCAGCACGGGCGCCACAGAGCCCTTCGCCCGGTGTTCACTCAGCAGCCGGCGGTGTACAGGGCGCAGTCGTGGCCACCATCTCATTCGTGCTAAAGCAGCCTAGGCCGTGGGCCCAGCGGGGCTTCCTAACCTGTTCTGAGAAATGTGAAAGGTTTGGGGCCACACATGGGCCAGCGTCCCTCCCACCGGGTGGCAGGTGCTACTGGGAGGGGGGAAGGGAGTCGGCGGGGGCACTTCCACCCAGGAAGAGAGATTAGCAGTGAAACCCCCAAAGCAGGGGCGTCACGGTGGGAACAGTGGTGAGCAAGGTCCCACGGGAAGGGGGGGGGCGCAAGGTCAACCACACCACACGGAACTGGGGCTCGCCTGCCCACTCAGGGTTAGGACAATGCAAGTCTCACAGCAGACACCTGATTCCAGTAAGAGCAGCAAGGGGTGGCGGAAACATGCCTGAGGAGATACTAATGATGGGGATTGAGAGGGAAACCTGAGAAGCAATAATGAAGGGGATTGGAGGGAGGCCTGGGGGGTCATGATGAAGGGGATTGGAGGGAGGCCTGGGGGGTCATGATGAAGGGGATTGGAGGGAGGCCTGGGGGGTCATGATGAAGGGGATTGGAGGGAGGCCTGAGGGGTCATGATGAAGGGGATTGGAGGGAGGTCTGGGGGGTCATAATGGAGCGGATTGGGAGGGAGGCCTGGGGGGTCATGATGAAGGGGATTGGAGGGAGGCCTGGGGGGTCATGATGAAGGGGATTGGAGGGAGGCCTGGGGGGTCATGATGAAGGGGATTGGAGGGAGGCCTGAGGGGTCATGATGAAGGGGATTGGAGGGAGGCCTGGGGGGTCATGATGAAGGGGATTGGAGGGAGGCCTGGGGGGTCATGATGAAGGGGATTGGAGGGAGGCCTGGGGGGTCATGATGAAGGGGATTGGAGGGAGGCCTGAGGGGTCATGATGAAGGGGATTGGAGGGAGGCCTGGGGGGTAATGATGAAGGGGATTGGAGGGAGGCCTGGGGGGTCATGATGAAGGGGATTGGAGGGAGGCCTGAGGGGTCATGATGAAGGGGATTGGAGGGAGGCCTGGGGGGTCATGATGAAGGGGATTGGAGGGAGGCCTGGGGGGTCATGATGAAGGGGATTGGAGGGAGGCCTGAGGGGTCATGATGAAGGGGACTGGAGGGAGGCCTGGGGGGTCATGATGAAGGGGATTGGAGGGAGGCCTGGGGGGTCATGATGAAGGGGATTGGAGGGAGGCCTGAGAAGCAATAATGAAGGGGATTGGAGGGAGGCCTGGGGGGTCATGATGAAGGGGATTGAGAGGGAGGCCTGAGGGGTCATGATGAAGGGGATTGGAGGGAGGCCTGGGGGGTCATGATGAAGGGGATTGGAGGGAGGCCTGGGGGGTCATGATGAAGGGGATTGGAGGGAGGCCTGGGGGGTCATGATGAAGGGGATTGAGAGGGAGGCCTGAGGGGTCATGATGAAGGGGATTGGAGGGAGGCCTGGGGGGTCATGATGAAGGGGATTGGAGGGAGGCCTGAGAAGCAATAATGAAGGGGATTGGAGGGAGGCCTGGGGGGTCATGATGAAGGGGATTGGAGGGAGGCCTGAGGGGTCATGATGAAGGGGATTGGAGGGAGGCCTGAGGGGTCATGATGAAGGGGATTGGAGGGAGGCCTGAGGGGTCATGATGAAGGGGATTGGAGGGAGGCCTGGGGGGTCATGATGAAGGGGATTGGAGGGAGGCCTGGGGGGTCATGATGAAGGGGATTGGAGGGAGGCCTGGGGGGTCATGATGAAGGGGATTGGAGGGAGGCCTGGGGGGTCATGATGAAGGGGATTGGAGGGAGGCCTGAGAAGCAATAATGAAGGGGATTGGAGGGAGGCCTGGGGGGTCATGATGAAGGGGATTGGAGGGAGGCCTGAGGGGTAATGATGAAGGGGATTGGAGGGAGGCCTGGGGGGTCATGATGAAGGGAATTGGAGGGAGGCCTGAGGGGTCATGATGAAGGGGATTGGAGGGAGGCCTGAGGGGTAATGATGAAGGGGATTGGAGGGAGGCCTGGGGGGTCATGATGAAGGGAATTGGAGGGAGGCCTGAGAAGCAATAATGAAGGGGATTGGAGGGAGGCCTGAGAAGCAATAATGAAGGGGATTGGAGGGAGGCCTGAGAAGCAATAATGAAGGGGATTGGAGGGAGGCCTGGGGGGTAATGATGAAGGGGATTGGAGGGAGGCCTGAGGGGTCATAATGAAGGGGATTGGAGGGAGGCCTGGGGGGTAATGATGAAGGGAATTGGAGGGAGGCCTGAGGGGTAATGATGAAGGGAATTGGAGGGAGGCCTGGGGGGTAATGATGAAGGGGATTGGAGGGAGGCCTGAGGGGTAATGATGAAGGGGATTGGAGGGAGGCCTGAGGGGTAATGATGAAGGGGATTGGAGGGAGGCCTGAGGGGTAATGATGAAGGGAATTGGAGGGAGGCCTGAGGGGTAATGATGAAGCGGATTGGGAGGGAGGCCTGGGGGGTCATAACGGAGCGGATTGGGAGGGAGGCCTGGGGGGTCATGATGGAGCGGGATTGTGGGCGTGTCCTGAGGGTACCTCGTGCTGTGGATCGAGAGGAAGACCCGAAATTAATAATGATGGGGACTGGGAGGGCTGCCTCGGGGGTAATAAGGCAGCAGCAGAGTAGCTGCGATACTTTTAGTTACTCAGGGTTATGCAGACCACAGGAAAAATAACATCTGTTTGACAAGAGAAAAGGGGAAGGAGCCTCAGAAGTGGGCTTCCCCCTACTACCCACTGGGGCACCTGAACCTCGGAGGGGGCGCCCGGGCTGGTAGGAGTCGGTGCCATTGCTCGGTGTGTCCTGGACATTCTGGGCCCAGACGCAGGCCATGGCGTGGCTACTCTCTGAATGAGGCTTGGCCCTGTCCTCCTTTGGCCCCGTCGGGAACCCTCAGGAGAGCGGCACGGGACGCACCAGGGGAGCCGAAGCTCTTGCCCATCACGGTGGGCCAGTGGTCTCTGACGAGCCTCCCTGAGGACAACCTGTCAGCTGGACCCACTGCTGTCCACACCTGGCAAGGTCAGGCTGGAGTCACAGGGTTTCATTCCTTTTAGAAACAGACTCAAGAACCATCCCACACGCACAGCGTCCAGCATCTTCCCTGAGCGCCGCGGGGCCTGAGTCGGGCAGCTGCCCAAAGTGATGTTGGACGGCCAGGAACCCCATGGCAGATGATGCTTCACACAAGCGTCCACACGGCTGAGGGTGGACGCCCAGACCTCACTCTCTTCCACAGACACAACCTGGGCAGGAACCCTGTAGGGAAGCCATGACGGTCCCATTTCACAGATGGATAAAGAAAGACCACATCAGGGAAGGGCTGCTGAGGTGGAGGGGCCTTTGACGGCGGGTAAAGGAGCAAAGCACAGGGTCCTGGGGCCCCACCGCCGCCTGGCCACATCCTATCTTCCCTCCGTGAGGTCATGGGTCCGAGCCCGTATCAGTCCCGGCCACGGGGCTCTGTGTGGGTTATTCTGGGGGTGGCTTTCTCTCTTTGATATGGTTGTACCGATGACACCTACGATTTCCCACAATGTCTTCTACTGATAATTTCCATCTTCTTATTCAGCTTTTCCACCGACACAGAGGTTTTTTTTCTTAACAGAAGTATTTTGAACGGCAGGTAACATGTGACCCTCACGGATCGTCAGGAACCTGAAAGAGGAACCTTTGTTCTGCTTCACGTCAGATGTCCCTGCAACAGGATGTGGTGAGCTGTTATACCACAATTTAATAAGAAGGGTTTTTTCCCTTATATTTAATTTTTCTCTAAAATGCTCCTAAGGTGGAAAAGTCTTGTTTTTTTTTTTTTCTAAAACTCATGTGGCAGTTTGAATTGTTGTTTCAATCTGGGGTATGTACGCAGGGTGTATGTGTATATCTGATACACACACACAAATCCACCTCTCTATATAAATCTGGAATTGAGAGAAAAGGAAGTTAGCATTTTTTAAAATACCAAAACTAACATGTACAAAGTACAGGCATAGCTTTTCACCTGTACTTGCATGACATTTGTAAATATCCTTCCTGACACTATAGAAAGATGTCTCTGCTATTCATAAATGAGCATGTAAATTAACTAATAAGGTGAAATGCGCTTTTTAAAGTAAAATATTTGTACTTTCATATCTGAGTTTCTTCTTTTGACCCCCGCTTTGAGAACAGCTGATGCCAGAGCTTCATGTTGTAGTGAAACATCCATGGTTCATCTCTTAGGTTTCACGCATGGGTTTTGTGTGACTATCTTGAGAACAGTGCAAACCTAAAAGGAACTGTGAGTCTAAACAGTTTTTATGTATTTCTCCCCTCTCAACGCCTAACCTTTAAGCAAAGTGCTCCCACGTTTCTGAATGCTAAACTAAGGATCTCAAGACAAATCTTAAGGACTGAACAAACCACGTATTTACCCAACACCTACGCAGTCTTCGGTGCTCATTTCTAAGCCCTTGTATGTACATGATTCTTCTTGATTCTGCAACAACCCCTCGAGAAAGTCAAGGCAGGCAGTGTGACGATGGAGGCTTGGCCAGTGGGAACGGGGTCACTGCCCTTGAGCGACAGGGGAGAAGCTGAGACCAGGACTCGGGGCCGCCCTCCTCCCCACCTGCACGCACCGCGGGTCTGGGAGCTTCCAGGCTGCTCCCTCCCGGCTCCATGGGCAGATCCACAGGGCCGGCGTGAACTGCTCTTTCTCAGTGCTTACTGGGAAAGTCGGAAAGGCGCAGGGGAAAGGTGGATGGGCACAGGGTCTCAATGATCCCGACAGCCCAGCCCTCGGGACCCGTGCCTGCTTGTCCCCTCCTCCTGGGTCTGCCCCCCACCCCCAGTCCCTTCTGTCCCTGGTCCTCACGTCCTCCGCTGCGAAGCCAGTCAGAACACAGACGCGAGGGGAGGCGAGGGCACAGTCACTGCTTTCCTTTTCTGTGCACATTCCTCTTTCAACAAAACAAAACATCAACACACCCACCAACCACCACATACTCACAGTGTTGTGTTTGAGCTAAAAAGACCTTTTCTTTCAGTCATTTTTCCTGTATAGCTTTTACGTGCTTCAGAAACTTTTTTTAAAAAAGGAGGACACGTTGCAGGTGACCGAGGACTATCTCCCCTGCCCTGGAGGAGCCACACGCCAGCAGCACGACCCCGGCTCTAAAACCGACGGCAGATGAGCTGGTCAGTATCAACCTGTTGGCGCAGGTACCAGAGCCAGGAGGGGGCATGCTGGCCGCTGTCTTAGCAACATCACCCCAATGCCGCAGCAGCGCCAGCTTGTCACACGAGCAGCCCGGGGAGGCTCTGAGAGCTGCCCCGCGCTGAGGGACCTGGCGAGTGTCTCACTCTTCTCTTCTCACTACTCTACGCGACTTGACTTGGTTTTCAGATTTGACATCCGAGCAGCAGTGGCCCGCCGTCAGAGCGCGCCCCTGGCTTGCGGGGGCCTCTCACCCTCCCAGCCCCGAGGCGGGTCCTCACAGCCAGTGTCACGGCCTTATGGCTCCCAAGACTTTATCAGCAACCGTCCCGCTTCCCTTACGCTAAGTGAAGCATGACTACGATGGAAAACCCAGGGTCCTGACACCCAGCAGGTCCCTGACACCCCAGGAAATACAGGACAGCACGTGGCCAGAGTCAAAATATAAAGCAACCCCTACGGAGCGACAGAAGCCACAAGAGGGCTTCAAGGCGGAGCTGTTTTTAAAGACGGCCTGGCCCGGTGTCCCTGGGCAGCACCTGGGCCCCGGCTCCTCCGACGCCAGGGGGCAGCCTCGAAGCCAAGCATCCTTTACTTTTTCAACTTCTCTCAGCCCTAAGTTCTTGCCGTGTCCACGTTGTATGGTTCAAACCGTCACTCAGAGACGCGTGAGCAGCCTGTGACCTTCCTTTAGAAAACCTGATACAAGGCCTTCGTCCCGAACACGCTGTGGGGAAAGTGCTGGACAAAGGCCACCCGGGTCCTGTCCTCTTTCTGCCTCCGAAGCCCCCGTGAGACTGTCCTGCCCCTGTGGGGCCTGGAGGTTTTCTCTGTGAAAACAGGAGGCTTGACTAAGGCCCCTTTCTGCCCCAAGAATCAGGGAACTCCTCAGTCATGTCAGAGGGGGAAACAGATTCCTCCTGGGTTAGAGTTCTATGTGCTGGGAAAGGCATGGCCCCCGCATCTTCCCCGCTCTGGGGGGCAGCTACTACTCTGATTCTTATTTTAGATGGGACCAGAGAGGGCAGGAGACGCACCAGTGCTCACACAGCGGGGACGGCAGGGGCCTCCCTGGGGGGCAGCCCGGGCAGAGGGGCTGGCGACAGGGCAGCCCCTCGGTCTGTCTCGATGTGGCAGGATGGCCGCTGAGAAGCCTCCATCGGCGGGCTCGCCGTCCTGCATCGGTAAAGGGAAGAGAAGTGCTTTAGCACCTTCCGGTGAACTTTCAATATACCGGCTGTCGGAAAAAGAGAAAACGACTGGGCGTGTGAGTGGCAGCCGCCCTGGTCTGAAGTTAATGCAAAGTCTGGGTTCAACCACAACACGCAAAGCGGGATGAGGGACAGGGCCACCTCAACTCTCTCAGTTTCCTTATTTCTGACAATGTGTGTGTGGATCCCTTTATGATCAGAACCAGGATCTGTGTAGGTTTTTCAGGTTAATGAGAACATCAGCCGTGTCCTTTTGCTGGTCACAGAGAATCGGCAGTGTTGCTAGTCTTTCATCGGACACAGCTGTGAGTGACGACCGGGAAAAGCAACGGGAGAGCTGCCTGTGCCTGGCCCCTGTGCCTGGCCCCTGCGCCCGGCCCCAGGCTGGGAGCGGGCGGTGGGTTCTGTCCCTTTCCCTTGTCGGGACCCCAGCAGAGATGTGGCCCTGCCTGCGGGCTTGGGAAGGGAGGGCCAGGAGCAGCAGGTGCTGGAACGTTCCAGCCGGCCTCCACACAGACATCATCCTGGTTTCTCAGGCCTGGGCTTGGGATTAGAGAATAAGAAATCTAGTTCAGCAGTGTTAACCTAGCCACACTCGCTTAAAAAAAAAGCTTCCTTAACTCGGGTAAGGACCATACTTTACAAATAATACCTTTGTGTGAATTCAAAAAAAACCATATTTGTTGATATAGCTTATCACATTAGCCATATTCCATGATTACATACTTAACTACACACAACACACTTTAAAGCATCTTTCTCTTTTCCAATAGTTATGTTAGTTCCAATAAGGAAATGAATGGTACTATGATTTTTAAAAAACTAACAGTGTTTATCTACTGCTACTTAGTAAACTAGCCAGCCCAGCACGGATACTGTCATTTTTTCCATTTCTGGCTTTACAACGTTCTGCGATGCTGCCTTTTTACGGAGAGAACTATTTCTTTAAAGCATCAATGTCCTTTAAACAAGAGCAATATAGGGAACAAAGAAGGTCTTGGCGATTCCACTGCCCCGTAGAGCTCTGTCCCCGTCCCCGTTCCAACACAGCACCACATGCTGCATGAGGTACCACGATGCTTTCCATCAGAGCTCACCATCAATTAAACACTCCACATAAATACATGCATGGCACAAAAGCAACCGTTACTTGCCCACTCCATTTTCCTCCGAGGGACAGAAAACTGCGTATTCTTCCAGAGGACAAGTCATCAAAGACATTTTTGTTTTTAAGGGAAAGCCAAAAGAGCTTTTTGAAGAGCAAAACAAAACAGGAAGGACATTCTTTCCCATTCCTATAACTAAAAGATGATTTAAAAAAGTATTTGCTAACTTTCCCAGAAAATACACCTTTGGCTAAAGTTAGTATTGTAACCTAAGAGGATGATAATTTAGGTAGACGGAAGTAAAGATGTCTCAGGCCAAATCTCTTCTTAAAGAACTAACTTCTAGGAAGTCTCCAGATGCCATTTGCTGTGCTAAGCCTGCAAATCTAATGATTCTTGGATAAGGAAGCCCTTTGATGGTGGCTGAGAATCCTAATGCATGTAAGGATTGTCACTGCTGTGACTTTGTCACCGCTGGGACACACGTGCCCCCAGGTGATGGACACACACCGTCCCCGTTTGCACTGTGCATTTACACTCAGTTCTCACTTAGGGTAGCAAAGTGGACGTGAGCTAAGCCGAGATTCAACACGACTAAAGCTGCAATTCAGAGATCAGGGCACAGCCAGGGAAGCATGTGCTCCGGTGCCACTGGCGGGGGGCGGTGGGGGGGGGCGTCAGCTCAGGTGCAGGAAACGTGAGGTGGTGGCTCCCGTGTGGGTGTTTAGTTTCTTGAGAAGAGGCGGCCTCCTGGCAAGTCTGCCTCCCCACAGGTGGGCCCGGGTCAGTTGTTTCCCAGGTCCAGTGGCCTCTGTGTCCACAGTGTGGCCGCATCTGGTCCACCAGCAGCCCCTGCCCACCCACATCGGGAGGCGCCGCCTCCATAAGACTCTGGGCTGAAAATGGTGATTTTGCCACGAGCGCATCACAACTGCTGTAATTCTGAAAATGCAGAGTTGCAACATCACTAAAATCCTTTTCTGCTTTTCTGTTTTTTTTTTTTTTTTTTTTTTCCAGAGATGCTTTGTGAAGCAGTGGAAAATAAAACAGTTTCTCAAGTTTCATTAAAAAGTGAGTCTCGTGTTACCTCGGGTGTCCTGGACCTATTTCAGCCTTCACTTATTTTTATCTTTTTAATCATAATAAGCCACTGCCACGGGGCCTGCTATTTTTGGAAGGAGAGAATGGGACAGCGGAGGGACTGGATGACAACAAGTCACGGTTTTAATAAAATATGACCCTCCCAGCTGGATGCGGGCTTGGCTCTGATGGACTCCATTGTTATGTGGAGCTGCCAGCCATTAAAACAGAATAATTGTCCTACCTCCGTGGCTGCTTCCTTATTTAGCCTGAATACACCAAATAATGCAAACGCCCGCCCCGCGTGAAACTCCAGGGCCCGTGGGGAGGGGGCGGCCACCTGACCGGGAGGGTCCCCTGGCTCGTCCCCGGGCCTCCCACTGGTGTGTGCCAGTGAATGCTTTCCATGTGACCAGGGCCATTATTTTATCTGTGCCAAACTCACTCTGCTTTACTCGCTGGGGTCATTAAATCACCAACAAGCATTTTTCCAGGGCCTGCTTTGTGCCGCTAGAAAACACACTGCCCCAGTGATGAAATTCCTATTCCAACAATTAACAGAGCTGGATAAATAACAAATTTAAAAGCCCTCTTTAATTAAAAAATAAAATAGAATAAATGGACGCGGACAAGGAGCCACCGTGGGTTGGCAGGTTTGCCCCCTGTCACCCGGCTACGGGAACACAGGTCCTGCTCTGGCGGCGGGCACATGACGTCAGGGCACCCTAAGGCCCAAGACACACACCATGTGGCTGGTCTTACTTTGTGGGGTGTCAGAAGGGACAGTGAGGTCAAACACGCCCCTCTGAGTCTGGGACACTTGGGCCCACCTGGGACCCGACCCCCCACCTGGCGCCAGTTTTGGTCAGAAGATGCTGCTCATGAAGGAAGCACAGGAAGACCCTGGGTTCGCAGGAAAAGAAACCACACCTCAAAGCTAAATGTGACCTTGAACTAAACCCTCACCTCACCCAAGCATCATCAGTAGTTTTGTTAGGTGTGATCGTGTAAAAAAAATAGCCATTTAAAAGGACGCCTGTAGGACTTCCCTGGTGGCGCAGTGGTTAAGAATCCGCCTGCCAATGCAACGGGCAGCACAGGTTCGAGCCCTGGTCTGGGAAGAGCCCACAAGCCGCGGAGTAAGTCAGCCCGTGCAACACAACTACTGAGCCTGCATACCACAATTACTGAGCCTGCGTGCCACAACTACTGAGGCCCGCACGCCTAGAGCCCGTGCTCCGCAACTAGAGAAGCCACCGCAATAAGAAGCCCGCACACCGCAACGAAGACCCAGCGCAGCCAAAACAAATGAAAAACAAGAAAAGGATGCCTGTGTCTGAGGGACACAGGGTGAAAGATGTGAGTCCGGGACTGATTTTTAAACATCTCGGCATGAGGTGGCAGGTGCAGTGACCGTGCCATACTACCCACTGCACCCGGCCTTGAATTAGGGTGAGGGGCTGGGGGACCCTTTATGCTATCCATTCTGCCCCAGCAGACATCTGGAATTTCCATAATTCAGCAACAGCACCACGATCAGAGAGAAGCTGGGGATGGGCTGGCTCAGCATCCATGGTCCCGTGGCGACGGGGGACAAGAGGGCCCTGTGCTCTGCCCGGCTATCACCCCTCCCTCCCCACCCTCGGCCATGCCCCACTGCGCAGGCCGGGTCCTCGTGCTGCCCAGGGCCGCCGTGCTGCCTGAGCTGGGAGGATGCCAACGCTTAGGCCCACCCAGACCCACTGAACATTCTAACTAGATCCCCAGCGACTGGATTTGAGCCCACAAGAGTCTGGGGGGCCCTGGGCTAGTTGGGGGATGGACAGGGGGCAGACAGGAAACCTTCGGTACCACAGAAAAGATTTACCTTAAAGAGAATTCTCCAGAGCTGCTGCCGTAAAGCCCACGGCTACACCCCTGTGGACAGAAAAGCACGCTTTTCTCACCTTCAAAATATTCTAAACTATCGTTCAAATCGTTGAGAAGAGATGCTGCACCACAGGCCCCGGGCAGCCCAGGGAGGGCGCAGCTGCGCTCAGCCCCTGGGAGCAGCCCGGCTCCTCCGGGGCGTTGAGAAAAGAACTAAAGTAACACGCAGAGATTTTCACTTGTATCGGTATAGTTTGCAGGCGATACTGCTTTTAAAGTAGAATTTTAAATTGATATTGGTGCAATTCCCCGTTTCCTAGACTTAATTCCTGCAAGACCACCTCCACTTAAGGTGCACAGGCCGCGCGGGGAGGGGAGAGGGCCGCGATCCGATGACCGGGCCGCACTGTTTCCTGCAGGGTCGCGCGAGCGCACCATCCTCCGCCGTCCTCCCCGCATGCGCGGGGTCTCGGGCCCTCCAGGGCCGCGCGTCTGGCAGGGCTCCGGCTCTGCGAGTGCTGAGACCACAAGGCCTCGGCTGTGGGGAGCAGACACCGCCCTGGCCCCGTCCCCCGTCGCTGCCCAGGGCAGCATTCGCCCTCCGCGGCTGCGAAGGACAGTCCGGGCGTGGGTGTCGTCCGGGCCCGGCATCGTCGGGGCGGCTCTGGAAGGACAACTAAGAACTTCGGGGCCCGGTGGCTCGGGGCGAGGCTGGCAGCGGGGTGCGGTGTGGACACCTTGGCTGTTCACAGGGCGGTGACTCCAGTTCAATTTCAGCAAAAGGTTCAAACCGTGGCCTCGGGAGCCCTGCGCCCCCCCGGGCGCCGTCAGGGGTGCGGGTGCACGCTCCCGGCTCCCACGCCGTCCCTGCGGACTCAGACACGGCTGCCACGCGGCAGCAGGGTCCCAGCCTTCTCCTGGGCTCCACCGTCCGGCCCGAATCTTGCCGAGCCCCGCATGGGTCCTGAACACGGTGGCCGCCCCGTCCACCCGCTCGCACGGGTCGCCTGAGCACCAAGCACCGCTGCCGGCCAAGCGCCCAGCGCCCCACCCGCGGCCGGCGCTAGTGGGCGCAGGATAGACGTCACGGAGGGTGTGCAGGGCCCGTGCCTGCAGCCCACCTGCCCCCCGGGCAGCCCCCTCCTTGGCCGCACCCCTGCCCCAGCCCCCAGCCCCTGCCGACCGCTCCCCCGAGACCAGATGCCAGCCCACTCCCACCGCCGCCTCTGTGCGGCCAGTCTGCCCCTCCCCACGGCTCCGAGCCCTCCTTGAGGGTCACACTGTACCGCTGAGTGCTGACAAAAGCAACCGACAGCAGAACCTGTTTGCTCACTCGGTAAAGATCTGAACAGAAGAACCACAGATGGCGTGAAGAAAGTGTGCAATACCAAGCTGGCAAATGGGTCAGAACTCCTAATTTGGAAAACCGGCCGACAGAGAGGGAGGCAAGGAATCAGAGAATTCGGGCAAATGAGACGGGTCCCATAATCCTCAGGACCTACTGACTTTGGAGTAGGGAAAAGGCAAAAACCAAGCCTGCATTTTTGTATTGATTATCCAATTATGAATCTCTACAGAAGCTATTCCAACACTGCACATAATGAGTAATTCATCAAAGTATATTAGGTGCCATGGAAGTTGCCTTCAGTATAAAGGGCCATTAAGTTTCTTGTAATTGCACATTACTGGAGCTTTCGTTAGCTCTAAATCAAATCAACAGGACCAGCATGCACGCACTCTAATCGACTTTATGTAATGATGCCGCGCCCCTGGTGCTTACCAAAACGAGAAGCCCTGGAGAGTTACCTTGCCCCAAGTCCACTTCTCAGCCTGAGGAATGGCACAGCCACTTCTAACGACACTTGCAAGAACAAGCAGGACAGTCACCTGCGTCTCCCTCCTGAACCCGGAAAGGACACACAGCCCTGTGGATCGGGGACCACCGGGGGTGGGGGGCACCAGGGGCACATCCCCATGGGAAGGGTCTTACAGGCTGGTTTCTGGAGGAAGTTCTATCCATTGACCGCTCCGGAACTCGACAGACGTGGAACCCAGGGCTGGAAATGTGTCCTTCAGAGGCCTCATGCCCAAAGACACTGCATTTACCACGTGAAACAGAGATGCCAGTTGAGGTAGAGAAGACAGCCCCTGAGGCTTAGCTCCCATCTCTCCTCCTCTGAAAAGTGCTTCCTGAAATGATCTCTAAGTCCCTCAAACCTAAAAGCAAGAGCGCTGGAATCACTGGCCTCCGTAATTTACTTGGCAGCTAATCGGGTACTGTCTGGAGCCCTGCTTTGTCATCTTGAATTGCTGTTTATATTTTAAATACTATTTAGCTGTTTAACCTGCTCTCCCTGACCCCACTCTAACTTCCCAGGGGTCAGGAGTCTGATCCAATCACGTGTCTCGACAGCCCTGCGATGCCAGAGCAGAACAAGCAATCTGCAGATACTGGTTGGGTTCTGTCGTCTTTGAACGTTGAATTAATCCCTTCCAGGAGCCTCACCAAGGCTGAGTCTGGGCAAGGTCTGCCCCACAGGCCTCAGAGCACTTGTTGCCCAGCTGTGAAGTTACAACCACAGTAACTGCACATCATCTTCCTGTCCCTGGGGCGGAGCTGTGTGTTTGGAAATTTAGCATTAATTCCTTCTCTGTTTATCTAAATTTTATTTCTGAAGAAGCCTTGAAATATGTCCTTAGAAAAAAAGAGAAAGAAAGAAAACAGTACGTAGAGAACAAACTATGTAGAACATTAGTTCACAGTAAGTGTCAACTCAGACTGAAGATCAGTGAGGCCTTATGGTGGCACCTTGAGGGGTCATCGCTATGCCTGAACCGTGCTGGACTTTCACGTAGGATCCAGAGTGCGCTTAAGGATAAATCAGGGGCCCATTTCCATCACAGGGCATGAAGAGATCCGAGATGAGGTGACAGGAGCCTCAGGCCGGGAGCTGGGGCTCTGAGCTCAGCACCTCCCCTGCTGGCCACCGTCCCTTGCTCCGTGAGCTGTCGGACAAGCTTCCTAACCAAGAGCACAGGCAAGACGTTTATCAAAACACTCTGTGTATTTAGCAAGCCCTGGTCCAGCGGAGATCACTGATGCAAGCAAAGGGATGAAAACTCCTTAAAAAATCCCGAAGTGTCTGTAAAATTCCCCGTGGTGAGCAGGACGTGTTTCTAAATCCAGGGGGTCCTCTAACCAGCCATTGACAGTGAAGGGCTCCGTGAAGGAATGTCATCCTGCATTTTTAAGTCTCCTCCTCACCTTCCTACCACTTAGTAAGTGCCGGTCGCCGCCTGCGGAGCGAGGCTCGCGCCCCATGGCCCAGCTCCTGCCCGCTGTGTCGCCATGTCCCGGCGGGGCAGGTAGGAGCCAGGGGGTCTGGGTGACCCCAATGCCGGCTCTGAAGACTTAGCGACAGTGGTGATCGGACAGCTCCAGCTGACTGTGGTGGCCGGTGGATGTCGGCCTGTTATGAGTCAGAGGTCGTGAGCCGACCTGGCCTTGAAAGCAGAGAGACACAGGACGCCATGCAGAAGAGGGCACGGCAGGTGAGGGCAGGGGTGCGATGCTGGGGAGAGGCTGCCCGCAAGCCCAGGTCAAAGCCCATCCGCAGGGAGCCCGCCCAGCTCGTCACATTCATCCATCGCGGAGTTTCCATCCGCATGTCTCCCTGCAGCTCTGTGATTCTGCAGCGTCATGGCAGGAAACTGTTCGCAGGATGGAAAGCTGGCATGTGATCCAGTGGAAACCACCGTTTCCAGCGAGGGAAGGACGCGGTCACAAGAACATCGCAGGTTGCAGCTGGGGGCGGCGGCTGCTCTGCATTTCGTGGCCTGGATAGCGGACGAGCTCTGAAGGATGATGACCTGTGCTCTCAGCCGCTGCTTTCTGTCCAGCCCGAAGGCCGAGTTAACAGACAGACTCTGACAACAGGATCTGAGCTCTTTCCTCAAACTAAAGCGCATTAAAACTGCCTGCACAGCACCCCGCCTCCAACGCGGACCAGCGGCCCGGCCGCGGCTTTTCCAGGGTGGCTGCAAGCGCCCCTGCCGACGCCAGAGCAAACACCCGGGTGACGCCCCGCGCGGCCACCTCGCTCCAGCCACATCCACCACCTCTTCTGCTCCGACCGGCTGCCAAGAGGAAATCACTCCGCTGTGCTGGGAGCCTGCGAATCCCAGAAAACAATCTTAAATCCACAAAAAGAACTGAGCTTCGCTTCTCCTGAGCCGCCCGGTTCCATTCTGATTTTTATTACAATGTCAACAAGAGTTTAATTTGTTTTAAAGTTTAGGTTCTTAAATCTGAGTGATATAGGGTAGTTTACAGCTTGCTGGCAACAGCTACTGTGGAAAAAGAAGGAAAGTGCATGTAAAGGCGATTCTAAGTTTGACGCTGTGAAAGCAAGGAGCCGTGCCAACCGCAGCACACGGCAGGCCTTTCCCGCCGGACAGCGGCCCCGACACGTGGCCACGGTCCGTGTCCCTCCCGGACCAATCTCGCCCAGGGACAGTAATTAGGAGGAAGTGCCCTGAAGTCTCATTTCTCTCCCTAAACACTCGAGGACGCCAGCTGTCTTACCTGGGGTCCTCCCTAAAACCCGATTCCAGAGAAAGCCCTTGAGGGGGAAGGAGGGTGCTCCCCCCGCCCCTCACCGGGTGACTTGCTCATTCCCTAGACTTTGGTCCCCGAGCTGAGGAGACGCCGCACGTGTCTGCACAGGACGCTCCGACCTCCAACGCAGTCAGAGGCGAGATGTCAGCTCCTGAGGCCTCTGCTGGGGCCCAGCTCCCATCTCTGTTGAAACTCTCTGCAGAGACTTGAGACTAGCCGGCCAGCCAACCCGCCTTATGGAGAAAGGACGGGGCAGGCCTTAAAACAGGGCTGTCCCCGGAGCCCCGACCCTCGGCAGGGCAGCAGAGGGAGCCGTCGGGCCAGCGGTTCACAGCCGAGGCCCCCGCGTCTGCTGCAGACGCGCCCCCGGCGGCATCTCCCCCTCTTCCCTCCTGCCAGGCCTCTGACGAGCCTGGGGGAATCACAGACGTTTCTAGCTGTCGCCCAGGGCTCTTCCAGGCACCCTTCCTGCGTATCTGAAATAACAGCAGCTGTGGGGCCCGATAGGGCCGAGTTGGGGCAGCCTTCACCTCGTGGGGAGGGAGGGCAGGCTGGGGCCGATAAAGCCCCCCAGGCCCCGGCTTAGGACGGCATCCAGCACTGTCTACCGCTGCTTCGGAACAAAAGAAAACTGGCCACCGGGTTCTGGGAGCGATAAGCATCCGCGTCCTTGGGGAGGGGAGTGGGCCTGGCCCGCCAGCTTGGCTTATTATCCCAGGACCAGGCCGTGATTAGTCGGGTCCCCCGGGCCTGATAAGGGCGGATGTTTTAAAAGGGGGAATAGACGTTCTTTGTTCTTTACTGCGTGGAAGAGTCCACGTTATAATCTAGAAGGAAGGAAGGACGCTGTGTCAAAATTCAAACTGAAAAAGGTAAAGGGACTCAGGATTCTGTGTGCCCAGCCTACGTGAAGAACCCACGTCACCCACGGCCGGCAAACGTCCGCGGTTGGTCCTGCATGCGGCCCACGTTTTGATAAAGAGAATCCTTAATTTAACTAAACAGTTAAGTAACGGAGAAGCACACACATTTTTATTCCATGAGAGAAGCTCTGCCTTCAGCATTATGTTTGTGTCATATAAAAATGGAATTAGAATTTTCTCCCAACACCCGTGAAAGAGGGCTGCGCATGTTCCACATACAGAGGGAAACATGCACGACACACACAAGCCTTCGCTTCAAAAGCACCTTTCTCCTTCTGTGTTTTAACAAAACTGGACTTAATGAACCTGCATAAGAGGTCAGACCTAGAAACCTCCCCAAGCCAGGCCGCCTGCTGCTCCTGGAGAGCTGCCTTTCTGGACATCTTCATGCAAATGGAACCATAACACATGGTCTTTTGTGTCTGGCTTTTTGACTCGGTGTAATGTTCTCAAGGTTCATCCATGTCCTAGCATGACTCAGTACTTCATTTCTCCTTCTGGCTGAATAATACTCCATTGTATGGCTATATCACACTTTTTCTATCTATTCCCTAGTTGCTGGACATTTAGGTTGTCTCAAATGTTTAGATATTATACATAATGCTGCTAAGAACATTTGTGCGCAAGTCTTTGTGTGCACATACATATGTGTTCATTTCT
The DNA here is from genome assembly GCF_025265405.1 of Mesoplodon densirostris. NCBI lineage: Eukaryota > Metazoa > Chordata > Mammalia > Artiodactyla > Ziphiidae > Mesoplodon > Mesoplodon densirostris. Next base: position 89,550,840 of record NC_082675.1, on the reverse strand, counting down.
CTCGGGTAGATGGCTAAGCACAGACTTGTTGGGTCTTAGGGCAAATGTATGTTCACCTTTTAAGACACTGCCAAAGTGGCTGCACTGTTTTGTATCCCCACCAGTAATGTGTGAGGGTTCCGATTTCTCCACATCCTCTCCAAAATTTGCTATCGTCTCTGTTATTTTTTACAGCCCCTCTAATAGGTATGCAATGGTATCTCACTGGCATTCCCTAGGACTAATGATGTTGAGTATATTTTCATGTATTTATTAGCCATTCACATACCTTCTTTGGAGAAATGTCTATTTAAATCTTTTACCCAGTTTTTGACTAGGCTTTTTGCCTTATTACTGAGATATGTGTTCTTTGCATTTTCTAAATATAAGCCCTTTATCATACGTTCATCTCGTAGGTTGTCTTTTTTTGGACATGCTGCATGGCTTGTGGGATCTTAGTTCCCTGACCAGGGGTAGAACCCAGGCCCTGGCAGTGAAAGCACTGAATCCTAACCACTGGACTGCCAGGGAATTCCCTTGTCTTTCTTTTTCTTAATGGTATCTCTTGAAGCACAAAAATTTTGAATTTTGATGAGGTCTAATTTATCAATTTTTAAATGTTACGGACTGTCTTCTTGGTGTCATATCTAAAAAAATCTTCGCCTAATCCAAGGTCTCAAAGATTTTCTCATATGTTATCTCCTAAAAGTTTTATTGTTTTAGCTCTTACATTTAAGTCCATGATCAATTTTGAGTTAACTTTTTCACGTAAGGTGAGAGGTAAGGGTCTAAGTTTACTTCTTCCAGTGTATCATTTAAATGCTTTTTTTGGTCTTGTTTTGTTTACGACATATATTCTTAACATTTTCTCAGTTGTTCCTCTAGAGATTACAATATACTTAATACCTATTTCAGATTAATACTTATTTATAATAATATATAGAAACTGTTCCAATATAGCTTCCTCCCCGTCTCCTTCCTTTCTACTATCACTGTCACACAAATGACATTTTTATATAAGCCCATCAGCACAGTTTTGTAATTATCATCTTATGTATTTTCTTTTAAATAAGTTAGGAGAAGAAAAGTTTTCTTAGAATGCTTATGTTGTTTTTTTAATTATGTAATTATTTTTACCAGTGCTTTTTACTTCTTCATATGGATCTGAGTTACTGTCAACCTGAAGGGCTCCCTTTGGTACTTTCTGTAGGCCACGTCTGATGGCACTACATTCTCTTATGGTATCTTTGCTTATTTCTCCTCTATTTTTAAGTCTAGTTTTGCTAGATAGGAACGTCTTGGTCACCAGTCTTTTTCTTTGAGCACTTTCGAGGATGCTGTTCCACGGCCTTCCAGCTCGCATGACTGCTACTGAGAAGTCAGCTGTTGATCTTTTTGAAGATTCCACCTACTGTACCTGATGACTTGGTTTTTTCTTGTGGCTTTTAGAATTGTCTCTTTTTCTTTGACTTTTGACAGTTTGGCCATGATGTGAATCTCTGAATTTATCCTACTTGGAATTTGTTGACTTTTTGGGATGTCTACAATGTTTTTCTTCCAATCTGGGAAGATTTTGACCATTATTTCTTCAAATACTTTTTCTACCCCTTTCTTCTCTCTTTCTGGATTCTCATTATGCACACATTTGTATGCTTGATGGTGTTTCACTTCTTCAGTTTTCTTTAATCTTTTTACTTTCTATCCCTCAGACTGGATAACCTATTGACTTTCCTTCAAGTCTGTTGATTCTTTTATTCTGTCGGCTCCAAAATGTTGTTCAGCCCTTCTAATGATTCTTCATTCTAGTTATTGTACGTTTCAACTCTACAGTTTCTACTTGGCTCTTTTAGAAAATGTATCTCCATTTGGTCAGACATAGTTGTCCCACTTTCCTTTAATTCTCGAAACACAGTTCCCTTTAGTTCCTTGAGCATCTCTATGGTGGCTGATTTACTTTGCTATGAAGTCCAATACCTGAGCCCTCTCAGGGACATTGTCCACTGCATGCAGGTTGCTTCTTCCCCTGTGTATGGGACATATTTTCATGTTTCTTTGCATGTCTCATAACTTTTTGGTTGAAAACTGGACATTAGAGATAGTACACTATAGTAACTCTGGAATCAGCTCCCTCCCCCACCTCCCCCATCCAGGATTTGTTGTTACTGCTGGATTCTTTTTTCCCCTTAGTTGTTGCTTATTTGATTAGTGACTTTCCTGGACTAATTCCATAGATTCTGTAACTCTGCAGTGTGTAGCTGCTAAGTTCTCTGTTCCACTTTTTTAAACAAGTCTTGCTTTTATTTTTAAGCCTGGCTTCCTAGGGGTCACCCTCAGGTTAGCATCCTTCAAGGATCAGTCAGGTTTCTCTGAATGCCTTGAACCATTAGGCCTCCCCGTTTTGTCGAGGAGATATGTGTGCAAAGGCCGCCTCTGACATGCCCTCAGTTCACAGTCAGCCTGGGCTTCACTCCTGCTCGTACAGTCGCAAGGTGAAGGAGCCACAGGTGAACGGCTGGGCCCTCTCCTTGCCCAGGTCTTCTGAGCGTGCACACACCCACATGCATGTGTGTGGTCTTCCTGAGTGTGCACATATCCATGTGCACGTGTGCAGTCTTCCAGAACCCCGGGAGCATGTCAGGGCTTTTCAGAATCCCCTGTGGTCACCTAGTTTGGCCAGGCTCCTTTGCCCTAATTGAGATCACAGCCTTGGGCAGCTCCAATGAGCATGATCCCAGCCATCTGCTATTTTTTATGCTGCCCTGGGAACGAGGCTTTTCCAGGGAGCTTCACGACCAGTCGAAGGACTGACTGTGCTGTGGGGATGGGTTTGAACAGAGCCCCAAAGAGGCCAACCTCCTTCACTGACAGTGAAGCTGCTGGCTTTTCACGGCTACACTCCATGGAGCTGGGGACGGGGGATGGGAGTAGCCACAAATTACAACACCACAGATCCCATGTTCGTTACCAAGGTCCAGTTTCCCTTGAATAAATGCTTTTCAGTTTTTTCTGCCTCTGGTTAATGTTCACACTCTGGGATAATTGATTTGAAAGTTTCATCAGTGTTTTTACTGCTTTTTAGGGGGTGCTCTCTCACTGAGGTCCTCTCTCCACCATTTTGGAAGTCCTGCCTGTCTTCCAGTCCTTCTTGGGTCATCAAAAGTGCCTCAGTTAATACAGAGATTCTCTGATGAAGAAAAAAATATACCACACTTCTCTTTGGCTTGCAAGGCCAATTCATACTTGAAAGCTAGACTTCTGAGCAGGAGTCTTTGCTCACTACATCTCTAGTGGGTTAAAAAAAAAAAAAGCTCAATAACACAGCTCAACCTTGAGAGTAGAGAGACAGTGTTGAAATCAGGGCTGGCGGATCAAGGTGGTGTCCCTGGTCCCGTCACTCATCAGCTGTGTCCTGAGCAGGTCGAGTGACATTTCTCTCTAAGCTTCAGCCTCCGTCTTTGTCAGCTGGGGCTGAATCGGCAGTTTTGTGCACTCACAGGTTTGCTGTGAGGCTGAATATGTCAACAGAGACTATATGTAAAAGTCATTCTGGAAAGAGCCAAAGGCCACACACAGGTACTATTTTCGCCATTTGGGTTTTCTGTGTGCTGGCAATGATGTGTCAGGTTGGACTGGGAACAATCTTCTCAGCTCTGACGGGAAGATGGTTACTCCAATACCAATTATCCACGTCTTCTCTGCCTGGACGTGATGGACGGCTGTACCAGGCACTCTCTGTCCCTCAGGAATCCACATGAAGAGGGCGCTCTTGTATCAGGGGTCACTTAGAAGTGCCACGCCACTGACCCTGTGCATGGCGCTCCAGGGCAGGGCCGCCACGCGCCTGGCTGCTGTCGTGGAAACACAGGCGCCCCGCAGAGCGAGTCGTAGCCCTCTGTGGCCCTGGTCACCACTCTCCCCAAAGAGACGCCAAGCCCTGATGGTCCATCATCACCTGGGCTTTGGAATGTGGCTCCTGTGCTTCTGGACACCTTTCCTTCTGGCTTCGTGCTCTGGTGAACACAATACAGCCGTGTGCTGCGTGCTGGCTCACAGATCTGAGAGGATCTGTCAGGTGTGCTCGTTCTTCAGCGAGAAAGCGCTTTGAAATGTATGGCATCAGAGAGGGAAAACGCAGAGACCAGGCGCCAAGGTTGTGCAACCTGGTCTGAAACGGAGACGGAGCTGATTAAATCCCCCTGGAAAGATGCTCGCCTCTGCAGAAGTATTGCCACACTGGAAAACTGCGTCACAGTCCTGACGCACTCACTTGCCAACACTCTCCCACCCTCACAGCCTGCCCGAGACTGGAGACGACGCACCACAAGGAGCCCGAGTGCCCTGCACGCAGCCAGGTCTGAGCGCCAGCTTCCGTCGCCAGTGTTTCCGGCACCAAGTAGACCTAAGTGGTTCTGGTTCCACAAGACCTTTCTAGCTCTTCCCTCCACTTTCTCCCCTGTTTCTTTCCCTCCAATTAAGAACGTCAAACAGCTCTCCCATCTACAGAAGGAAATCAGCTAAGACCTAGGATTAAGGGAGAAGGTGAATATTAGCTGAAAGCAAACCACCAAATTCCCCTCCAAGTGCACAGAAAATAACTGGGCTGGAGAAGACTTGATTAGAAAGTCAAAGCAGTCCACGCTTCTAGCTAGCGTCTACCTCCTGCAACTGAGAGGCGCCCCGAACCTTGGACACCTAAGCTGCAGTGTCATACGAGCTGCAGGAGACTCTCAACGTCCTAGCCTAGCAAGCTGTGTCCCCGAGGCCAGAGGCAGTGCCCTATTTATAGAGGCCCTTACTCAGCGGACACCTCAGAGCAGTCCCTGCCTTCCCCTCCTCCTCCGTGAGAGGCAGATCCTAACGGCTGCTGCCCTGCAGCGTGGCCGCAGCAGCAGGCACACACCTCCCAGGGCGCAGCAGACAGCGCAGTGCTCGAGCGCTGCCCGTGGCGGGCTGACAGTGGTCGACCGCTCCCGCCACTCACTGGTTGTCGCTCGGGTCCACCTGGTCGGGGACGAGGCGGAGACTTGCGCCCAAGCCTGCACACCGGTCTGACCCACTTGGAGGCACAGCAGCCCTGGAAGCTCAGCCCCGAGTCCCCGTGCACACGGACTCCGGTGCCCGGGAGGCACGCACCGCCGCCGGGTGGGCAAAGCGGAAGTGAGCGGGCGGGGGCTCCGCTCCTCCGGGTGGCGGCTTCAGCCCTGACCCCGGTGGACTCCACCTCGGGAGATAAAGCCTGCAGGTCAGCACGCCACCAGCATCCACTGCCTCCGGTGGCACCCCAGGGGCCCGGACCTCAAGGACTGACCCTCAGGAACGGCGTGCACGGCTGAGTGCGTCCTCCCGCCCCCGGGGAGCAGCCCGCGTCTGCAGTGTCAACAAGCCCGTGCGGCTGACCTGCAAGGCAGGCTCTCTCCAGCATCACCAGGCGCGGGGAAGGCCTCAGAGCCGGGCCCTGGGCCAGGTTAGCAAGACTTTCCATGAGGAAAGCGCTGCGTCCGCCCCCAGAGCGGCCCAGGCTCAGGATAGAAGGGGGGACGCGGGGGACGCGCAGCCAGACGCGGGGCAGACACGGTCCTGGCCGCCTGCTCCACCTGCTTGCTGTTCTAATGACATCTAGACTTGTGGAAACCCGAGAGCCCCTGCAGGGCACCGAAAGGGCCGACTGTGGCCGAGGCCGCAGGGTGGGCGGGTGGGCGGGGTCGATGCGGAGGGGCTGCTGCGGTGGCAGACAAACCGACACCCCGGGAGCCATCGCTTGGGTCGCAAAGGGGGATCCTCATGTCAGCAAAACAGGGCCCCTTCACGTTAACGCTGGCTGGATAAGCTCTGCGAGCTTCAGGGACGTTCACAACGGCTTTCCGGCAGATGCACGCAAGCGGCACACAGGCTACCGTGCGTGTGCGTGTGAGCCGCCCGCACTCACACGTGTGTCGGTCAAGGACCACCCATCCCCCGGAGAGGGTGCTGCTGTGTGGTCGTGCAGCTCAGCTCTGCGAGGGGCAGGTCCCAAAAGTCACACCCGGGAAATGGCTCACGTGTGGCTTTTATGACACATTTCACCTACATTCAAAATAAGTGAGGCCCATAAAGCAAATTTTTTTTTTTTTCCGGTACGCGGGCCTCTCACTGTCGTGGCCTCTCCCGTCGCAGAGCACAGGCTCCGGACGCGCAGGCTCAGCGGCCATGGCTCACGGGCCCAGCCGCTCCGCGGTACGTGGGATCTTCCCGGACCGGGGCACGAACCCGTGTCCCCTGCATCGGCAGGCGGACTCTCAACCACTGCGCCACCAGGGAAGCCCCCATAAAGCTAATTTTTAAAAGAAAAGGTACGCCGTGGTACTGCCATGATTGAGAAGTCTGAATGGAGAGCCTAAATTTCACGAATATTGTTGAACTAAAGAATAAATTATAATTGGAACTATTTACGGGCCAGACACTTTTGAAACAAAACCGAAGAGTAGAAACAACTAAAAAAAAAAAAGAAACCCTATCAACAAGTTGGGGTTCGTTTGAGGCGAGTCCTCGTGCACTTGAACTGTTTCCTCAAGGTAAATGGAAACTTGGGACGTGCGTTAACCGTCCACATCTGGGGGGTCACTCTGCAGACCGAGCAGGTGGCGTCCCGCGTAAGGCACAGCTCCTTTGTGATCTCTAAATGAGTCATTTACGTGCCCCAAATGACCCAGGCTCTCTGGAGCTGGACATAATATCCTATTATTGCCTTTTTCATTCTACGTTCCTGGAAAGCAAAAAACCCAAATGAAAAACCAGAACACGTGTGAAATAAACTCTCACCCCTCCCAGACCTGGCGCCATTAGCATCACAAACAAGCCCGAGGAGCCCCAGTCGCTCCCTGACTCCCAGTGGTTGCACCCACGAAGCAAGTAAGGGCCAGAGTCACTCCAGCCTCGGCTCCTAACAGCCTCTGAGAGCCCTGAGGGCGGGAGTGGGGAGGGGTGAGGCCAGGCGGGATGTTACCTAACCTGTCACCTTGGGGTCGGGACGCACAATGGCTCTGCGTGCCTGCAAGTGACATGGGGCTGAGTTCGCTGTGTGAGCCGTGGTGCATGGCTGGTCCCTCCTGCCCCGGGGGAACGGCGCCACGGCTCTCGGGGCAAAGCCCAGGCGACATCAGGTCGTACCCGCCAGCGCCCCCCAGAACCAGCAACCCCGTCCTGCTGAGACAAGGCCTGGGGAGGGGCCGCCCCCTCCCTCCACCGCCTGCGCCCCCCTCCTGGTCCTTGTTCCCTGGTCCCTGTCGCCGGCCACCCCAACTACTCGCCTCTCCCTGGGTGTAAGTGACAACGATGAAGGCTTTGCCTTTTACCGTCAAGGTCACTTAAAACCGGCGTCTAGTTTTCTGATTTAGTTTTTCGCCCTCGTCTCCATTTTCTCTTCTCTGCCCTTCCTGGGCTGGGCTGCCAGTTAAAACCCAGACATACAAGGAAAGTCGCGTGTGCCTTGGAGTGAGGCCAATGACCCCCTGCCCGGGCCCCCTTCCAGACCTTTCACAGGGGCCTCTTTTCTAAATCAGGGATCGGCCCGGCGCCCTCTCCCACCGGCCTCGGGGGCCGCGCTCTGCACACACCCCTCGAGGCACGCCATCCTCCGCCCCAGAACACGCGGGAGTGTGGACATCGTCCCTCTTGACAAACTAACTTTCAAACCCCTCAACCACAGACGTTTAACGGTGGGGCCGGCCAAGGATCAGGTTACTGGTGCCAACTCAAGGCGTCCAAGCTGTACAGGAACCTCGGGGGCCCACACCCACCCCACGACACCGGCGTACCCCTCCCACCGTCCCCGTCAGCAGGGACCAGTAAGAACCCGCCCCAGAGCCCCTCAGCATCTGGGCCGGGGAGGCTGGGGGTTCAGGTCACCACGCCCACCATGTGGGCCTTTATCCTGCACTAGTCAGTCTTTTGAGGACTCACGAGGGACTGACCTGTGTCTACGTCACAGCTCCTGTGAGCAAGTGAGCAGGCGGGTCCCAGGCGGAGGAACCAAGGTGAGCACGGAGATGTGGCCTCAAGGTCCCTCCAAGAGCCCCCCGGCACGCAGCTGACAGCTCCGGCCACCTTCTCACGAGGACAGACGTGCTTTCTGCTGCTTCCACTACAAGACTTCTAGCAAGAGCTGGGCCCCTTCTGTACGCTAACTGCCTGTGGACGCGGGGAGTCTTCAGCCGCTCAGACAGAGCAATAAACACTTGAGCTGCTTTCCTGAGTGGGGGCGGATGCCTGACCGGAAGGTGTGTGGTTCCAACTCCAGGAGAGAAGCCCCATAGCCTTAGTTTTCGGTGGCCACTTCCAGGGCCGTTCCTCCAGGCTGTGTGCTCAGACCGACCCCGTGGGCCCGAGAGCCCCACCGCAGGGAAGCCAGGCTCGTGCGAGGCCGCCTCCCAGCCACGCAGCGTGTGCACCCGAGGCCTCCCTCCACCTCGGGGGTCTCCCTCTGGGAAAGACTGCTCGGGAGGGGGACGCTGGGTGCAGCGTCCACGCAGGGGATGTCCACCCACAGGGACGTGTCGGGGCCACTCTGCCCGGGGCCAGGGCAGCGTTTACTCTTTGCCGCTCAGGGCTTCACCCTGGCGTGGCTTTAACTGGGGACAAGCAGGGTGGCACCGAAACGCCACGCGTGGGGGTGGTGTGAAGATACATGCACGTTCACAGACACGTGTGCACCGCTTTCTGGCAAAGCCTCACACCGTGACCCCAATCCTGACCAAGGAAACCGACGTCACTTTGCTGTCGTGGCCAAAACCGAAAGGCTGCGTTGACAGCTGGCCCGGGTGATGGACACTGAGTAGAAACCAGGGCCCACAAGGATCCTTTCGGGACAGAGTCCCTAGAGCTGCTGTCCCAGGAGTGGCCGCAGGTGCCCACGGGGCCCCCTGCTCGCCGCCCCACCTGACGCTCAGGTGCAGGCGGGCCTGGAGCACGGGGGTCTTCCTGCTGGTGAAACCCCGGCTGCAGCCCCCAGCCCAGCAACAGGGCTGGACCCTGTCAGCCTGGCTACCCCAGGCCTTGGGGTCTCACAGGTCCCTGTCTGCTTGGGGGGCAGTGAGGCCCCTCCCAGGGCCTCCCCTGCTCTTTCCTGACTCAAGGCCACACGCTTTCAGTTGTTCTTCTTCTGTAAATGCTCACCCTCAAAGCAGGCGACCCCTCTGTAGGGTGTGCTGGTGGGATCCTAGAGAGGCCAGGGTCCCTCCCTCCCACCCTCAGAAGTGCTTTCAGAGGCACCGCCCAGAGTTCAGGGGCTCTTCCCTTGAGGACCACGTTCTGGGCCCTCGGCAACTTTAGGGGCTTGGTCATGGCCCAGGAGGTGCCAGGCTCACTTAACCAGACCCCTGCGCTCACGATGGGACCGGGACGGCGGTCAGGACGGAGGGAGGCCCGGCTCCCCACCCCCGCTCACCCTGGCGCCTGCAGCGAGAACAGACTCTGCCTTTGACCCCAGGATCCGGCCGAGGTGGCCCCTGTGTCTGAGATTGGACGCTGGCCCTCACGTCTGCTTTGCGTCAGCAAGTTCCGCTGTGGTCCTGCTGGAATCTGGGCGGGGGTCGCAGAAGGCGCCCGTCTCCCTCCTCCAGGCCCTGCCCCGCCTCACAGCTTTCGGGTGACAGCAGACGGCTGGGCTTGGGCCCCCGTCCCCCACGGGCTCTCCCGGCCCTCCACCCGCTGATGGCGCTTTGCCTGCCCGCTGTTTTCAGGGCACACGTGTGGTCCCGGGGCCCCTCAGGCAGAGGTTCTGAGACCAGCCCAGTGCGGCTTCCCCCGGGGGACGGGTTCTCTGCCTTGTTCCAGGCTGGCTTTGTGTGCCCACACGGATGGACCATCCACGCAGGGCCCACGAGAGCGCCGGTGACCTCTTACGCACCAGATCACGGGGCCCCTGGCACCTCTTCCCCAAGGAAAGAGAAAACCACCTTTCGACGAGGTGCCGTCTGCTGTCACTTTCCAGGAAGACCTTAGGGCTCAGATGTTCCCACGAGTTAGCCCGGCCGCAGGTGTCTCAGGGACGCCTGGTTTCCAGATCACCCTGAACGCGTCTCCATGGGGTCTGGGTGCCGTGCTGGGGCCTGCGCCCCGGTCCAGGGAGCACCGGCTCCTCATCGTCTGATCACTGAGCTTCCAACAAGCCTGTCGCGTGCTTCAAGGGTTTCCACGAGCTGAACAGGGTGCAAGCCGTTGACGTTCAGCTGCGCGGATACGTAAAAACGGTTTACGCAACGAGAGAAGCGGTTCAGACACTAGGAACCAAGAAGCTGCAGCCGCGGCCGAGCCTAGGGCGGTCTCGCCTCCGAACAGGGCACGTCAGCGCCCGGGGGCGCCGTGCTCCACGCGGCCAGGGCCGGCACACCCGGGCGCCCCGAGCTCTCCCTGTGTCACCCCGCGGACAGGGTACCCGGGGGTCGACAGCCACAGGCCCCCACCGGGCAGAGCTGCGCGACCCCGCTGGCTGGCGGCAACACTGCTGGCCACCAGGGGCCACTGAGGGCGGCAGGAGCGTCCCGCAGGACACACGCCAGGCGCGCCCCAGCTGGGCGGCTGGTGCACGCACCCCTCCTGCCGCAGCGGACCCACGGTGCCGGGCTGGCCGCGCGCCTGCCCGCGAGCACTTACCGTCGTCCAGGTCCAGCGGGTCCAGCTCCTGAGGCTCTCGCTTGACCGTTACGGGAATGGGGGCCAGACTATGATTACTGTCCTCACGCACCTCGGGCGCTGGCAGGGGCCGGGCGGCTGCAGGCTCGCTGCTCGGAACCTCGGACGGCTGGTGCTGCTGGAGGCCCGTCCCAGGGGGGCGCACGGGGCCGCAGGGCTGCAGGCGGGTCGGCTCTTGGGTCCCGGGCGGCAGCGGAGAGGAGGGACTGTGGGGACAGAGCGCTGGCCGGCGCCCCGGGGAGCAGCTACCACTTGACGGCGGACTCACCTGTGGCTGCAGCGGGGCGGGGGGCGGCGGCTGGGGGGGCCCGGGAGGCACGCCCGCGGGTCTCGGCGCCTCCTGGCCGGCGAGGACCCCGCCAACTGGCCGCGGAAGTCCGAGGGGGCCGTGGCCCGGGCCGGCCGTGGCCGGGCCGTAGGGGGCGCAGGAGAGGTCGTGGAGCTCGGGGCTGGCGCTGCTCTGTGGACGGGGCGGGAAGCCGGGCGCGAGGCAGGAGCCCGGGTCGGGCGGCAGGGCGAGCGGCTGGCCGTAGCAGGGCTTGGGGAGCGGGCTCAGGCCCTGGCTCATTGGTCCACAGGTGAGGGCAGGCTCGTAATCATCACTGGGCTCCGTTTTTATGATTGGAACTGTGAGAAAGAAAAAAAAGTTAAATAAACACGAGCTGCAGATGGGAGCCGCGGGGCGGGCCTGTGGCTAGGATACCTCCGAAAACAAACAGCGCTCTGACTGAGTCCCTGTGTGTCTCCTGCCTGGTTCTCCCACCCAATTAAAGAGAGTGTGAGTCATCGGCTCCAGAAAGCTGCAGCTGGTTCTCATACCGAGAGCACTGTTTTCCTTGGAATCTCCCCCAGCACTAATGTGCTATAAAAATCCATTCGCAAACTGCAGGAGAAGCCTTGGACCCAAGGGCCCGTGGATTTGTAGTAATCAAAGGGAAATTTTTAACTTGGATGTACTACTGCATTTCTGCTGCTACTGACGCCCTATCTGATAAATGTCTGACATTTGGTGAACTTGAACAGTAAGATGGCGTTTGGAAGTCAGTAAAAATCTGACAGAAAAGACGAGTGTCCATTTGCTGTAGGAGAGAAGCCTTCAGCCACTCAACGAGGAAAACAATTCCACTCGAGCAAATATGCCATCCCTCCCTCCTGCTGCTTCGTTTCCACTGGAGACCACCAGCGATCACGCAGCTCCTGGGGCTGAGCTGGAAGCCCCCAGACGGCTTCCAGACCACCGCCCCGTCCACCCCTCGCTAGGAAGCCGGCAGTGCAGAGAACCGGGCTGGGAGGAGGGCATGGTGGGGACGGGAGGGTCCCTTTCACTCCCCGCAAGGCCGTGGGCCAGACCAGGCGCCGAGAGGGCCGGGGAGAAGGTGAGCAGATGTGCCGTGGGGTCTGCACAGGGGCTTGGGCTCCACTCCCGCCCTTGCTTACTTCCTGTGCCCCGTTTTCTCGTTGGTTCCTGCCTCTTACACCAGTTTACAGGAGACATCCCGGCGGTCAAATTATCCCGAGAGCGACTGGTAAGAGTGCAGTTAAATGCAGAACAGATGCCCAGCGCTGCCGCAGCAAACGCAGGATGGGTAATGAGCTGTCATCAGATCTCTCCTAATCATATTTTCACCTCTTCGTGTGTGTGCTGCTGGATTCCTGGCGGCCGGGGCAGCCACACGGAGGGAACGCCCCTCGCCATCCCAGCCTCCTCCTTAAGTAAATAAAGATTCTCTCCCAAACATAGCTTTGCTTTAACAAAGGTCTCAAGCCCGCAAGGATGCACATCGCTTCTGTAACAGCCGGGCGCCTGCGAATCCACAGCAGCCGTGGCTAGGAAGACAGCCTCTCGTGAAGCCTGCCCGCAGGGGCCCCTGCAGCACGGTAGCCACATGGCTGGGACCCAGGTGACACCCCAGACCCGCTGACGCAGGAGCACGCAGCTCCGCGGAGCGTCCCCAGGCCCTGGGCTTTCGACTCACGGTTCCCAGAGAAACTGTTGCCTTTAGTTTCGCCCTCACTGTGCCAACCTCCCAGGCCCTGCTTCCAGTCATTCTTCCCGCATCTGACGTGTCTGCACACTGGGCAGGGAGGCGCCTGGTCCCCGGGTGGCGCTGACAGCTGGAGGGCAGGGAGGAAACACGCGGGGGACGGTCATCGCGGGGCCGCTGCGGTACGTCTCCCTGCTGCCTGCAGGCCGAGCCACGGTCGGCCACTCGCTGTCTCTGAAGTCACGTCGGGCCGAGAGCTGCGAGGCCTTAGGCCTGCGCCGTAGGGCGCGGTGCCTTGGATGCCCAGAGCCCAGTGTGCCCAGCATTCTTGGACAGGACGCACCCAGCACAGCGGGTGTGGGCAGTGCAGGCGGGGGTAGGTGAGCCCGCGGAGGGCGCACGGGGCGTCCTCAGCCCGGCTGCTCTGTCGGGGGTGTGGGTTGGCTTCCCTCAGCCAGGCCGACTCCCCACAGGGCCTGGCCTGCCCCGGTGCCCACACTCACGGTCCTTTGCTGGGGAAGGGACCTCTCTCCCTCTCTCTCTCACAGCCAGCTAGGGCTCTGCATGAGGCACTCGAGTCCCCGCAGGACTGGATTCCAGGGAAAGTGTCACTGGCTGCCGGCAGGACACTGAGAAGGGCCGCTGTCCACTGTCCTCAGGTGGCACTGATCTCCGTGTGGCTCACACATTGGGGAAACGCCCGCAGGTCCCGGCAGCAGCCGTGTGTCTCTCGTGGCTCCGAGGGCTTCCTCCGCCGCGAGGGTGTGAAGATTCCCCACGTGAACGTGCCCTGATGCAGGGACCAGAGGCCCCAGGGGAGGGGCAGGCACTTGGTACAGGGGCTGTTCACAGTCCAGGCCGGGCCCCCAGATTCGATGCGCCTGTGGCCCCGTGTCCCAGTGCGAGTGCAGAAGCACCTGTGGCTTCGTCAGGTGGCCCCTCAGGACCCAAGGGTCTCTCCCCTCCCAATCCGCACGCCTGTAGCAGCAGCTTCTGCAGCCCAGAGGTTCTTGTTTTAAAATCAATTAAGTAACTTATTAAGTTTTGGCTGCACTGGGTCTTCGTTGCTGCGCGCGGGCTTTCTCTAGTTGCAGCGAGCAGGGGCCACTCTTCCTTGCAGTGTGCGGGCTTCTCATTGCTGTGGCTTCTCTCGTGGAGCATGGGCTCTAGGCACGTGGGCTTCAGTAGTTGTGGCACGTGGGCTCAGTAGTTGTGGCGCAAGGGGTCTAGAACGCAGGCCCAGTAGTTGTGGCGCACAGGCTTAGGTGCTCCGCAGCACGTGGGATCGCAGACCAGGGATCGAACCCGTGTCCCCTGCATGGGCAGCCGGATTCTTAACCACTGTGCCACCTGGGAAGTCCCAGCCTGGGGTTTCTGCCGCGAGCACCAACCGGCTGGGGTCCCGGCGTGGAAGCCCACCTCAAGGAGGGGTCTCTGCTGGGTCCAAGCTCTGTATGCAGCCCGACATGGGCTCCTGCCCCGAGCTGGGCATCCCAGGGAGGCGGGCAGGGGGCAGGGGAGCGGCCTGGAGCAGCCTTGACACAGAGGCACGTCCTCACATTGAAGAGAACGTGTGACGCGCCGCCCGCTTCCCGCGACAATGCCCAGGCTGTGGAGGTGGCCGTCCGTTCCAGCACAGGCCAGACGGCCTCTCCCGGGCGCAAGCGGCCCTGCCTCTGGCCCCACAGCCTCAGGCTCCAGGACGTGGCTCTGCAGACGGCACTGCGGAGCTGGGGGCAGCCTCCAACCAGGATCATCCAGAAACGGCCAGCGGGCACAGCTGTCACTAAAAACAGCCCCGACAAACCCATATGACCCGGTGGGGGAGGGGGTGGCTTCGAAAGCTGCTCGTGTGGCCTGTGGCGTCCGGAATGGCAAGGGTTAAATTCTGCATCAGCGTGCTGAGGCTCAGAGCTCTGGACCTTAAGGAAATACGTGTCTAGCAGGTTAAGTTAAAGCCCTGCTGGGTGCCTCTCTCCTGCACTGGATTTTCAGCCAGGCACGAGGGCCAGCTCGCCCCTTTTGTCCAGGGTCCCCCGAACTCTTCAAAAACCCTCACCCTGTCTGCTCTGCCGGCTTTGGAGGTGCAGCCGGGAAACGGCCGTGGGCCTGATTTACATGCCACGTGGCCAGCCCAGGCCCTGCGATCCCGGGGGCTGGCGGAGGGCAGGAGCGATCGGGCGTCTGTGCTGCCGGCCGCTTCAATGTCTGTGGTTTACGACCTGTTTAAAGCTGCCCGGTGGCACCTGCGTTCACTCCCTCTTCGCCCTGGGGGTCTTTCTGGCAAAGTCTCAGCAAGACGATCTTGACGGGCCTCTGTGGGCCAGACCCGGCCGAGGGCGCGAGGTGAGGGTTCAGGAAATGCATCACCTTCCCATGGCGTCGGGACCCACCGGATTCTTCCCACGGTCGGGTGGGACCTCTCCCCACTCCAGCCTCCGGGCCTTCGCGGGCACACGAGTCCTTGGTGACCTGGCCGAGCTGGGCCCCCTTGCTCAGCTCAGACGCCCTCCCCTGCATCTGCAGCCTCTCCGCACCCGGGCGGGGGCCGATCCCACCTCTGGAGGCCCCAGCACGAGGCCACCACTACGGGCTCCCTTTGGGCACAGACTCCTGTGTACTTAACGGAGATAATCCCCACCCTGCCTGCCCTGGGGGCTCCGCACAGCCCAAGAACGGTGACCAGGACAGAGACCCCAGCACCTCGGCACCAGGTGGGGGCAGTTCCAGGCAGACGTGGAGCAGACGCGGGGCCCGGGGCACGCGCGCCCGCTACCCCCAGGACACCTACAGAGTCTAAACGCACCGAAAGCAGAGGGTGCCTCCCGCCTCCTCTGGGGACGAAGGGGACCTGCCCGGTCGTGGGCCCGCCTGCTGGCCACCCAGTGGGATCGGGGAGGCCCAGGCAGGTCCGGCGCCTTTCCGGATCCCCTGCCAGACCCGCACCTCCTCGGGGTGGGCGCTCTGCAGGTCCTCGCGGTTCACAGATGCGGCCACGCTGCCGTGTCACTCACGCGGCCAAGCAGCAAGCGTGAGCCCTGCTCTGTCCGCAGGGCGCGGGGTGGACACGTGGCCGCCCAGGCACGGCTGCCCCATCCCATCCGCACGCCCTCCCAACACCTCTCGGATCTCATCCATCCGTGGAAATCGGTGCCCACGTCCATACCCTGCCCTCCACCCAGGGGTTCAGTGGATCTTGCAAATGGCTACCCCTGACTGATTTAGTGGAAGATCAGACAAAGGCAGCAGAGGCCCTCGGCTCACGGCCACTCGGCCCTGGGCCGGTACCAGGACCTGGGGCAGAACTGAGGCCTGGGGTCCTCAACTCGGCCTGACCCCCAGGATCCCACGTGGATGGAGAAGCCAGTGGGCAGTGTGACACGACCCCTGCCGGGGAGCGGGGCTCACACCCTAGCCTGCCAGCCGTTACACAGAAGGACGCTCTCTCTTGAATCACGTGATCACCTTCCCACCGTCCCCAGGCAGACAGGTGGAGCACAGCAGCCGTCGCAGGCTCCCCTCACACCTGTGCGCCTGGGGCTCATGCCCAGACCAGGACCCTCACACAAAGGAGGAGCTGGGTGTCCCCCACCACCTGAAGAGCAAGGCCCAGTGGTCCGACCACAGGACGCCCGTCCTCTGACCCAGGGGAGGCCAAGGCCGACTGCTTGGCAGCTGCTGGGGAGACATTTGGGCCTCGGCCCTCTTGAGTATCAGCACCACGGGAACCCAAACTTTACGCGCCTGTGACACAGCAAGCTCCCCTGTGATTCCCCGGAGCTCAGGGTTTTACAGACATTCATATCCCCAGCACTTCGCATGGCGTCCAGACGCAGGCGAATGAAGAATAAAGGTAAAATGGACGCAGAAAAGCAGGCACTCCTCCTACATGCACAGCTCGTGTCCTGCACGCACGGATGGACACACAGACGTGGCCACACCTGGGACGAGGGCGAACGTCTGCACTGCTCTCAGGTGGATGGACCCAGAGCCCCGGCAGGCACCCGCCGGCTGTGTGGCCCTGGGGCTGACCCCATGACCCCCAGGCCTCGGTTTTCCAGTTGTAACACAGTGGTGACGGCCACCTAAGAGGTGGTAAGGGACCCGACGTGGCGTGAGCCGTAAGGGCAGCGGCACCGAGCCTCCCCCGCACTGGGACAGCGGTGCAGGGCCCTCCCTCTTCCCAACCCGCTGGCACAGGGAGCAGCGGGGCCAGGGCTCAGGCCTGGGGCCACAGCCCAGCTCTTCGGCCTCGGACAGGCCAGGGATGCTGCTGCCGACTGAACTGTCCCCCAGACGCGGGGGCTGAAGCCCTGACTCTGGGATGACCGTGTTTGGAGATGGGCCATTAGGAAAGGAGTCGGGTTCAGCGAGGTAGGCGGGGGCCTCCCGCAGGGCTGTGGCCTTAAGAGGGAGAGAGAGTCTCGCTGAACATGGGGGACGTGGCGAGAAGGGGCCCCCGGACCCGGCGCTGCTTCCAGCAGCTGCCAGATGGTGAGTGTGCATCTCTGACTGGAGGCACCCCTGACCTGCAGAGACGTCTGGTGACATCACGGGCGCTGAGCACCCCCCGCAGGCGAGGACTCCCCCGGGACCGACTCCCGCCCCTCCCACCAAGGCCTCAGCGGTTCGGCTCCGGCCACCGCCCTGTGCAGAAGAGGTTGCCCTGAGCCCCAGAGAAGGAAGCTCAGACTGTCTTCTGTTTGTTCCACGGCATTCGAGCCGTTGACATAAACGCAGGCAGGGTCGCTTCAGGGCACGACTTTTCCGAGGCAGGAAACGTGGTGACAGGAGCCGTCTGCACCGCCGGCCCTCGGCACGCAGGGACCCACGCCTGCGACCCAGGCCGCGAGGGGACGGGGGCGGAGGGACCGGTGGACGAGGGGACGCACAGACCCCACTGCCGCGTGACGGCAGGGACCGCGTTTCTTCCTTTGGGGACAAGCTCCTGCCCCTCCCCCCCACGGCACAGCCGGCACTTGCGCCAGGTCCTCGGGTTCCCAGAGGACAAGGCTCCGGGCGCACGGCAGGAACCTCCCGACCGAGACACCACGGACTCCGCCGAGACCCCTCCTCCGCGGTGGCGCAGCGCCCGCCAAGCCCGACGGGGCGGCCTGTCTTCTCTCAGGTCCTCCCCGCCTTTCTGGGGGCGCTGCCTGGCAGCCTCTGCGGGAGCGTCGAGTGGACACCGGGAGACAGAGACCGAGGGCGCCTGGGCGGTGAGCGATGGCCGGCTTCACAGCTGGGTCGCACAGGCGGGGTGTGAGCGGGTGTGAGCGGGTGTGAGCGGGTGTGGCGGCCTTGCCATCTGTGGCGCCAGCCCTGTGGCTCCAGGGCCCTTACCTGGGGCTCCGGCTCCCCGCAGCAAGGCTGGCAACGGCCTTCGGGCAGAGCAGACCGCCGAGCCAGCAAACGCGCCGCTTGGACTTCACCCACTGTTGCCCGCGCTGTGTCCGAAGGGAACGTGATTCACTCTCCTGTGGTTTGACCCGAGCAGCTACGCACCACGGGCTGTGACTTGGCGGGGGGCCGTGCTGGGGTAACCCCCGCGCTGCGCACTGTCGTGGGCAGGCGCTGGTCCCCGGGGGACGGGTCACCAGGTCTTCCCTCCGCAAGGCTGTGCTCAGGCTTCCTGGGGGTCCGGCCTCACTCCCGACTCACGTTGCCTTTGCAGTCGGTGGCCTGTGGCCCTCAGGTATCTGATCAAAACCATCCCCCGTCGCTGTTCCGCCTCGGGTGATGGTCTCAGGGGGAGAGCCTTGGGTGTGGCCGCGCAGGCCTCCCGGCCCCGGACCCCCGACGGAAAGGGCACCCGCCTTCTTTCCCAGCAGTTCAGGCCCCACGATTCACCGCCCTCGTCCTACTGTGTTCCAAGCTCAAACCCCTCCCTGCGCATTCAAGGCCGCGTCGGGGGCCTCAGGCCGGTGTCAGTCAAGACGGTCGACAGTCTTGACCCCGTGGCGGCCTTTAGAGGGGAAGCCCCCTCCCCTTCACACGCCTGGGCTCTCCTGCCACCGGGTCTGGACACCTCACGGCGAGGCCAGCGGCGTGCGGACCAGACACACCGTGAGGAGCTCAGACCCGCGGAGAGCGCTGCGGGGAAGGGCGGCTTCCAGACCCTCCCACGGGCCCGGCCCAGCCCTGACTCGTCCCTCCCCGGGGGCCCGGTGGGGGGCAGCCTATCCCCTGCCTCTCTGCAGCGGCAGGTTTAACGCGGAAAGAAATGAAAACATCGGTCCCTCGTCCTCCTGCTGGAACAGCGAGAGCGCCCGTCAAACTGGGAATTTACGGACAGCGGCCTCCGGGACGCGGGAGTCCCCAGGAGAAGCGCATCACAGCGCCTGCACGAGCCCGACATGCACAGCTGTGCACCGTCCCCCTCCAACGCACGCTCACCGCCACGCGGTCGCCACGCCACTGAGCCGACTCAGGAAGGTTCCAGAAGGCCCACGGGCAGCGGCCGTGCCACCAGCCACAGCGGGCGCCCCATTCCGGCCTCCACCGGCCTGCACCGGGACCCACCTGGCTCCCCTCAGCCTTCAGGTGGGCTTCAGGCCCAGGATTGACACCCCCAGGGCCTCCGTGGCTGACTCTGGTGAAGCTCCAGGACCCTCACCCCGAGCAACAGGGGGGCAGGGGGCCCGGTGCCACCGCAGGCCCTCCTGGGAACCAGCTAGAAACATCTCAGGGGAAGAGACAGACCCTCCAGACCCAAGGATCTGTCATGACTGACTTCTTCATTTTGGGAACATGCTGACTTTGGCCCGTGACTCTGAAGTCATTAGCTGGGATTCCCCCCTAGTGTGTGAGCTGCTGCCCCTGCCTGCTCGTCCCGGGGTCACTGGGCAGCGTCGGAAACGGGAGCCCTGGGGACACAGCCAGGGTGGACGCCGTCGTCCCCCCGAACCCAGGGGCCGCTCCCCGCAGAGCAGGCTGCTTTCCCTCTTTAACTGGGGCTGTTTCCCCGGGGTCTCGGCCTCGTGACAGGTACCAGGGCCCCTCAGCTCACAGCGCTGGAGAGAGCGGACGCTTTCTCTCAGGAGATCGCAGTTAAACCCAGACAGCGACAAACAAGAAACCGAGGAAGACCTCCCTGGCTGCACGTGGGTGGGTCCGTGGCCTCTCCTGCAACTGCCCGGCTGTGTTCTCTGCTCTGCCTTTGACCTTCCCGCCAGGAACCCCCGCTGTACGCACTCTGCTCGCTCAGGGCGTCCTACACGCACCTGGAGACTTGCCCCCAAACACGGCCCCCAGAGACGGGGAGGGGCCCAAGCTGCCCAGGCCCCGTGCAGACCCGCAGCCGGGCTTCCTTCCAGTTTGAACAACAGACACTAACTCGATACGTCAGACGGCGGGCGACGGCGTGGTAGGGCTCTCTGCGGCGGAGGCTTCGGGGGGTAAGGACAGGCCGAGGCCAGCCGTGGGAAGGAGGTGACTGACAGAGGCGGCCCGGCCCACCTGGCCCCTAACCAACACCACCTGCTCAGCCATGTGAAGACTCAGCCCGAAGCTGCGGGGGGCAGAAGCGACCGCGAGAAAAAACACCAAACCTAAAGCTGGAAGCTCGAGTTCCGGTCTTTCACTGGTCCATTTATTTTTTAAAAAAGAAAAGCACAGAAGGACGGTCCCCACGATCCGGGCACGGAGTCAGGGCCGGCTGGGGTCCCCGCTCCCAGGGAGCTCACAGTCCAGCGGGGTGTGGGTGATCACAGCCCCACGGGGCACGGCCACCCAGGAAGGCAGGGCAGGGCCGGGGCTCTCGGGCGTGGGTGGCACGGACCCCTCGACCCCCTGGGGGTGGGGCAGATTTCCAGGAGAGAAGTGAAGGGAGGCCAGCGCCTGATGAAGGCAGCACAGGCCACAGAGAGCAGACAGCCGTGCTCGGATGGACGGGTGGACGGACGGACGGCTCTGTGGGCGGGGCGGGGTCACCAGCTCGAGGGACCGGGGCAGGGTCCGGGTGACGGTCCACAGAGCCTGAGTGATGGGTGTGCTGGGCCGACATGGGGGTGATGGGGTGCGGAGCAGGAGGGCAGGTCAGCCCCTGGTGGGAGGGAGCCTGCAGGACTGAACGGCAGCTGTAGGGTTAGGGGGAGACGGTGGCCCCTCGACAGCCCTGCCCCAGGAGCTCAGCGACGTGTCTCTGGGGGCCTCGGTACCCCACCTGAAAGGGGGGCCCGGTTTGCACGCAGACCCCCTCCCTCTGACTGGGGGCGTCTGTGTTAAGCGGGAGGTGAACTTCGAGCAGGAACTGCAGGAAACGACGTTCGAGCTGATTTCTAAACTGCTTTAGAAAGTAATTTTTCTTTATAAGCCTAGGTTTTCTTTAAAGCATTCAATTTTTAGTCAACCATGCTTGAATTTTAATTAGGACACGATCGTTACATTTCCAAACAAAGACTGAGTATTTTCTGCTGTAAGGAATGTAGTACCATATCCAAGAACAGGCAGGATCAGTGAGGAGTGCGCAGTACCCATCACTGAAGTCCCAGAGGGGCCATAGAGCAGGAGGGCAAACGTGCTCCCCACAGACGGCCCCACGGCAACGCGCACTCCTGCAGGTCTGCTCACATACATGCCCGTGACGTGATGAGCACGAGACCACGTGATTCGAGCCTAGAGAGGCATGGCTAGCGTTTGCCCGAAAAACAGCTGACTCTATTTGCTATCCCCTCGGGTTTTCCAGGGCTTTCTATTACCTAGTCTATCGTACGTGACATTTCACACTAGGAGAAGACTGGAGCCTTCAAAAACATCTTGATTTTACTAAGATGATGACATGGCTGCTTTTGCAATTAGTCCTAGTGCATGGTTTCCCTCCTAGGTTATATGAATCTCAAGTTTTTAAAACAGAAGTCACAGTATAACAAGATTGTTGGCACCGCTGTGCTTACATGACACAACTGAATCAGGACGCGGCCCTCTCCGGACACACACCCTTGCCGGTTTGGAGGAGGGCGGCATGGGCCCCGGGCGCCAGGCCTCAGGTCTGAGCAACGCCGGGAAACAACTTTCTACTAGTTCAGGGGCGAAACAACACACGATGCTGTTCTCCTTCAGAAAACAGCCTGAAAAGTGGAGAAGGTAAACAGGTCTTTTTCAGGCCAAGAAACCATCCTCAGAGTGTGTGAGCGGACAGTCTGAACGAGGCGCTTTTTGGTCGAGTCAAGGGTGTTTGGGAGTGAAAGCCTCCTGGTCACCGGAGATGCAATTATCCAACCAAGAGTTTTCTGTGGGATGTTAGCTCAAGGACAGAAATCATCACCGTCATTTAATGATCACACCAACCACCAGCCTTCAGGCTTCATACAAGGGTTTATTTCTAAAGGTACCTGCAAAATCATTGTAACTATTTGCTTCTCCGCTTTAAACATCTCTAGAATTTAAACTCACACCAAGGCCACCTCAGCTTCTGTGTACAGAAGAGCTGCACCTTTTCTCCCCCTTGGCGGTTGTATATCTGCAAGCAGTCCGCAAAATAATCAGGAATTATCCCCAAATGCAGCCCCCAGCCCCAAGAGTAATAAAGGAAAATACACTGAAAGCTTCACTTTTCTTTGGAAGGAACCGATGACGTGATCTTGCTAACAGGACGGTAACGGCTCGGGCGTACAGTGCGACCACACGGTTTGAAGCCACCACGATTTCCTTTTAGGAAAAGCGCCCCGCGGGTTCGTTCGCAGCGTTTAGGGTTAGAAAGAGAGCGTTACCGTTGGCGGGCAGGTAGGTGAAGTGCTGATACTGGCTCCGCTTCCTCTTCCCGTTGCACACGTAGAAGTTGACCTGGACGGGGCTGGTTATCCTCTGGTTGCGAAAAGCCGGGATCTCGACCACCAGCGAATTCTAGTGAGAAAGTGGCAGAAGTCGGGGGGGTGAGCATCTCGCCAACGCAGAGACATACCCAGGCCCTCCCGGAGTGTGAAACACACGGAGGGTTTTCCCTTCAGAGAGGCCACCCTGAGAGCCTGCAGGGACCCTGATTCCGCCCAGCAGAGCCGGAAGGTGGGCTGAGGGTGTGTGCGAGGTAGGGAGGCGGGGGCTTCACCTAAGATGCCACCGACTCGGCCCAGGAGAGAAGCCGTGAGCACAGATGCTAAGAGCGGGCCAGCTATCGGGCAGGAAAGCCTCCACGAGACCCCACGCCCCTCTGCCCCCAAGCCAAGGCGTGACCTTCAGAAAACTAAGCCCACGTTCGCCGACTTGGAGCTCCTGGTGAAGCCGGGAGCACCAGTTCAGGTAACTGGCAGTGAAGACCCAGGGGAAGTGCTCGCTGGAGACGTTCTGTGCCAACGGCCCAAAGCCCAAGCCACGACCCTCTCAAATCGAAGGCGACAGGAGAGTCGGACTCAGTGAACTTGGGAGGGGCGGACAGTCAGGCACGGGTGGTTCAGGGCGGCTTGTGGAAGCTGCTGTTACCTTTCCATGTTTTAAATGAGAAGTCAGCAACACGTGTACAAAACTGTGCCCTTTCAAGTACAGATATAAACACAGGTTGCCGCGGGGCAGCGTGCGTGTGGGAGAAGGAAGCAGGCTGGGGTCCGTGTGCGGAGACGGGGCGTCCACGTGGGGGCCCGCCCTTGGCGCCGAAGAGGTGCCCTTGATTTAGGGAGTGGGGAGCGAGACTTCACATCCAGAAAGTTTCTTCAAGGTTTTCTGTCATATGATTTCGGTTAACAAGTAGGAAAATGTATAAGAAAAATCCATGGCATCCTTTTTTTTTAAATTAGAGTAACTGTAGCCTGTTACCCAATTTAACAGCAAAATTGATTGAATCCTGTTAATAATGAAATCTGAACAATGTTTAACCAAAACTGAGGAGAACTTCAGGGCAACCTCTTCCCTTTCCAGGTGAAGAAATGGGGCTCAGAAGCCTGCTGCTGAGGGCACACGAGTGGCAGGGCCGGAGGGGCCGGGACCCGGGCTGCAGCCCCCTCTGGGCTCCGTCCCCTGGGGCCACACTTGGGTCAGGCAACGTGTTCCTGTTGTTCTAACAGCTTCATTCCATTTGGAAGAAGCCACAAGCACGCAAGTCTCCTGCCTGAGCAAAGGAACCCCAAGGGGACGGACCCAGTGGAGCTGAGGGTGTGTGCCCGGCCAGACCCCGGCTGAGAGTCTGCACCCCGGCTACGCGGCCCGTGTCCGGGAGCCTGGCTGCGGCCCGACGGGGCTGGGTTTCTGCCTGGGCTCTGCCATCTCGGAGTCTTAGCTCCACCACCTGCACAGGGAACCGGGAGAGAAAGACACTCCTCGGGGGCTGTTTTCTGAGGATTCAATGATATGAGGAGACCCTGCAGGTGATGCTGGCGCCCGGCACACAGCTGGTGCTCCATGATGGCAGACACGGCGGTCCACGGTGACCGGAGCCCGATCTCTACAGAAGGAACCAGGACAAGAGACAGAAAGGAAGAGGGTTTGCCTAAGCCGAGGCCAGAAGCAAAGCGGGGAGGCATCAGCAGGAGCGGCTGCAGGAAGCACCGGGCTGTGTCGGCAGGGCAAGGAGCCTCGCGCAGGTTCCCCGTCGTGCGGTCGGCTTCTGTCAGTTCTAGGAGGCTGGAGGCTTGTGTTTTGATGTGGGCACAGACTGATAAGCTAGACAAACTATGAGATTTTGTGACAAAGTTCTGTCCCCTTGGGAGCACTAATGTTAAATACACAGTAAGGTAGAGGTGGGAGGGAAAATGCAGTGACAGGAAAACCTGTCACGACAGGAACAGAGTAAGGGTTACAAACGGCACTCAGTACATCCATGTCACCTGCTTTAAGAACACCTGCTGTCTGGGGGCTTCCCTGGTGGAGCAGTGGTTAAGGATCCACCTGCCAGTGCAGGGGACATGGGTTCGATCCCTGGTCCGGGAAGATCCCACAGGCCGTGGAGCAACTAAGCCCGCGAGCCACAGTTACTGAAGCCCACGCGCCTAGAGCCCGTGAGCCACAACAAGAGAAGCCACCGCAACGAGAAGCCCATGCACCACAACCAAGATTAGCCCCCGCTCACCGCAACTAGAGAGAAGCCCGTGCACAGCAACAAAGACCCAATACGGCCCAAAATAAATAAATAAAATAAATTAATTAATTAAAAAAATTAAACCCATTGTCTAAATTGCTCATGACAGTACATAAACTATATATACAGCACAATCCGACCTTGTTTTAAATATGCACACAACGTAGGGTACACGTATATATGTGTGTGCACGTGTAGATACACACCCACGACAGGAAAAGGATGGAAGGAAATACGCCCAAATGTTAATGGTGGCTACATTCAAGTGGTGAAATTACACTAGGCGTTTTCTTGGTTATACTTTGCTATATCTTCCAATGTTCCACACTGAATATGACACTCTTTTATAATTAGAAAAAATATATAAAAGTAAACTTCATTTAAGAGATAAGAAAGATGAAATGGTGAACGTAATGCACATCATTAGTCACACGTCCTGCGTTTCTTTTAGAACACATGACTGATAACTGTTAAGCTTTCTTTAATATATGCACTGTTCACGGTGGAAAAGGAAGCTCAAAAACGGAAAATCTGAACATGCAAACTTGGCGGAATTATCTCGATGCCAACAGATGCACAGCTTCTGCAGGCCTCTCCTTCCTGCCCAGGGAGAAGGGGTGGGCGGCACCGGGGCCTGGGGGCAGGGGACTCGGGCCTGCGGTGGGGCTGGAACTGGGAGCCGGGCCCCCGTTTCGGGGTGACGGCTGGCGGCCAGTGTCTGTCACAGCAAACCTGAGGGCCGGCTCTGCAGCTGCTGGGCCTGCGGGACCCAGAGGCCCCGTCGGGAAGTGGAGCTGCCTGAGACGGGGCACTTTCTCGGGGGGGGCCAGGAGGAGCCCAAGAGGGCGTGTGAGGTTAGAGGCCTGGACGCCCTGGGGGGAGCGAGGTCGTGGACACAGGTGTCGCTCCTGGGCCAGGGAGGAAGCATCTCCCTCTGATACCGTTTGAAAAGCCTTCTGGTAAATGGGTCGGTGCTTGGAAAAGAAAGCTTAAGTCGCAGGTGAAAGATGCTTCTTCCTGACGGCGCCACCTGTGCGGAGGAAGCGCAGGGCCCAGGCCCTCCTTCCCAGCACGTGTCCTCCCGGCCACCGCGCAGAGGGTACCTAGATCCCTTCGGCAAAGCCCAGAGCCCGAGGTCCCCTCTTCACACGGGGGAGCCTGAGGAAAAGATCCAGTCCTTGACCTGGACGAGATTCTGAACCATGACCCCCAGTCCCTGCATCCACACACCTGCATCAGGAGTGGCTGGTGGGACGAGGCAGAGAGCCTGGAAGACCTGTGAACGCCTCCAGAAAGTCACCTGCTAGCCTGTACATTATGTCACCTGAAGGTTTCCACTGCTCTTCTGGGACTAAGTTGGACACACACGCACGCAGTGATGCAGTCACCCAGCCCCAGCGATCATCACTTCACACACAACGGTCTCAACAGCCCAACTAGAAGACAGAGACTGTCAGGGCAGCTGAGAACACAAGGCCCAGCTCTGTGTTGTCTGCAGGGGCCCGCTTAAAACACAAAGACACAGACTGAAAGGCGTGTTAACTCTCAGCCAGAGAAGCCACAGCAGCTACGTAAGTTCAGGCAGAAAACATGCTCCCTCGACAACTCAAGAAACAATCATTCTGCCTTAGGTGCCTCCGTGCAGGAACAACCACGAGGGCCATGCGAGGCCGGGCGTGAGGACGGGCGCAGGCAGGCCCTGGGCCAGCGCAGCGACGCCTCAGAGGTCAGCGTGTGCAGCGGACGCCCGTCCCCACAGGGGCCCCGGCTGCCGGCCAACGGACAAGCCGGTTGAGCAGCACTGAGGTCTGACCTCGCGTCTGGGTCCTGGCTCTTCCCTGGGAGGACAGCAGTGAGGAGTCACTGCCAAGGATGCTGGCGGAATCCCGAGGCCCACCTGCCCGGGACGGGGGACGGTGCGCTCAGGTTCCGGACAGCAGGTCCTCCCGGGGGGACAGCGGGCCCCCTGGGGCCCTGGTGATAATGGCAGCCAGAGGGGACGGCAGGCCCCGGGGAGATGAGTGCATTCTGGTCCTCCTGGTGGGGGGCCTGCAGCCCACGAGGCGCCCTGCCCTCCCTGGTGGCCCCGCGTCCGAGTCGTCCCCGTGCTGCAAGTCCCGAGAGCGCTTATGTCGGGAGGCGTTTCCCAACCATTTCTATTCCTCCCTCTCTCTGTTATGTTCATCAGTGGTTCGTTTTAACAAAGCAGAAGCCATGTGCCTCGGGCCAGGAGCCACGGCCGATAAAAAGCCCCGCCCAGAGAGCGCAGCCCCATGGCCGCCCGCCGCACTCACCGGCTTGCACAGGGCTCCGTCGATTTTCGCCTCCATCTCCCAGATGTGGTGGCCGTCTGCAAAAAAGGGCGCGAGAAGTCCGTTACTCTGTCCTGACCGGGCACCGCCCTGAAATCACACCTGGATGAGGGCAGACGGGACTTGGGGCGGGAACCCTCTGATGAGAGGGTCCACCCTGGCCCGGCCGGCCCACTAGCAGCTGGTGCGACTGGGATGCCGCATGTGACTGACCGGCTGGAGAGAGGCCATGAGGCCCTGGGGAGAAGCTCAAACCCAACCCCGAGAGCAGGGACCTGGTGGGGCCTGGAGACCCCCGCTCTGCAGGAAGGAGCCACGTGCCAGCGAGCATCCCCAGCGCCAGCCCTGGGAGGGGTCCACGCTTGGGTCTCCAAGGGGAGTAAGCCCGGGAGGAGCGCGGATGACCCGGGTAAGAAGGGCGCCGTCTGGGGACTCGGACCCGGTTTGAGTCTGGCCTGCGGTGCACAGGGTGGGAGCGGGGCCTCGCTACCGGGGCCACAGAGCCCTCGCGCGTCTCGGGAGCAGTTATTCTAATGAGCAGGGGCCCAGGAGCCTCGGGGAACTGCCGGGTGAACAAGAAAATCCTCCCTGTGACTGCGCTTTGCCGCATCAGGATACAGAAATGCAAAACACAAGGTATTTTTAACCTTACCCTGTGGCGTTTGCATGTTTGAAAAAACTGAAAAGGCTCCAGTGCCATGAAAGAAAGGGTTTATTGTCCCCGGACCAGGCCCTCGAGGGAGCCGAAGCCTGGAAGCCCGCCCTCTGGGGTGACGGAGCCGAGCCATGTTCTGGGAGCTGGGAAGCCCTTCTGGCAGGCACGCTGTTTGTGGACTACGTCTGGCCGTTATTTTGAATTAATAGATGTCAATCTCCTACAGGGGCCTCCTTCCTCTGCATTTGTATAAAGTCGGCTCCCCAAACAAACCATTACAGCTGGATGGGCTGAGCTGTTGCTTATTCTCTGGTTTCCAAGAAGAAATGTGTGTGTGTTCCAAATCCTAAATTATAAATAAATTAGACAAAATCTCCTTTTTCTCCCTGGCAGTACTGGCCGGGCAGAGGCGGAGGGTGGAGCAGAGAGGAAATGTGAGTCACACAGAGGCTGGGACGTGCCAGGACCACACCGGCCCCTCGGGACGCAGAGGTGCCCATGCTGAGTATCCACCAGATGGACCCACTCAATGATAAGACACGGGCCGGAGGCCCGAGGGACCCGCATCCATCTCTCCTCTAGGAAAAAATAACAGGGGATGGAGAGAACGCCCGCCGCCCTTAAAGGCACCAGGAGTTCTGCAGAGCAGCGAACGCCCCAGAGTCCTGTGAGCACAGGGCTTGGTGAACCAAGTGCCCTGACTCCGGGCCCACAAACGAGGGAGGATCCCAGTGCCTGTGCAAAGCGCTACGGGACGCGGGCTCCTGCGTGGCGCAGCCCAGACCTGCCGCAGACGCGGACGCGCTGTCGGGCCCCCCACCGGCTTGAGAAAATCGAAGTCACTCTTCCTGGAACCAAGCCTCCCATGTCCTTGGTGTCTTTTAAGATCAACAAGTTTTCTTACGACAAAGCCCATCTTTGTCCCTTTCCCCCAAACAGCTTTAAGCGCTAAAACCTGAACTGTCGGCAGCCGCTCAGTCTTTTGTCGACAGAGGCTGACAGGCCTCCCGTCAGAAGGAGACGGGAGACTGAGGCTGCTGGGGGCCAGGGACGCCTGGCATTACCCGGCGTGCACCTTACCACCCCCTGCCTTCCGGGAGGGGCCCGAGACCAGACCAGCCTCCTGGGAACGCTGTTGCAGGTTCACCCGTGGAACAAAAATTAAGGGAAATACAGGCGTGGAGTGGAGCGGGAGGTGGAGTGTGCACGCTGAGGACACGCAGGGTGGGAGGGGTCTCTTCCCTCCAGGGCCTCCCAGGCCTTTGGGACACCGTCCTTGTCACGGCGCCCGCCTGGGGGCCGGTGGTCCCACTGTGCGCACCAGGTCTGCGCGCCAGCCGGGCCTGGCCACCGGCACAGTTTCTGAAAGTGCAGACCCTTTGAACCACACCACTAAAGTCCGACTCACAGGCCCAGGGCTCCCTGTGTCCCTGTCACCCTGGCCCTGGGGGGCTCTGGCCCCGAGGTCTCTATTCTGTGGCTGAGTCACAGCCGAGGGGCCGGCCTTGGGGATCCCAAGCGCAGCGTGAGCTCTTAGAGGCCAGTGTCTCTCTGGTGAGACGTGCACACGCAGCCCCGCCCAGGGACAAGACAGGAGGAGCCGCCAAGGGCTGGTAATGGCCTGCTCTGTCGTCACACTGGGACCCTCCCCACCGGCACCCATAGCCCCGCTGGCTGCTGACTCCCCAGAGCTGCCCTGGCCTCCCTCGGGTGGGAGGCCATGCGGCCTCTGGGCGGCCTCTTCTGCACAGGCCCGGCTGGGCGTCCTGCACAGGTTCAGCCTCTACCGGGAAGGGAAGCCATCGGCCCTGAATGGCCCTTTGTGCTCCAGCCTTATCAGGAGCTCGCTGGCTTTCTCAGTAGGAAACTGCGCGCAAGCCCAGAAGTAAAAATATTCCGAATCATTAGGGAATTCCCTGCGGCGTGAGTCATCAGAAAGGCTTCCCCACCCCACCCACGGCCGGGAGGCTTCCACAGCCGCCTCGGGAGGAGCTGCCTCCGTGGGACAGGGCTGAGCGGGAGCCACGACGGAGGCCCGAGGGTCCCCAGCAGCCTCGCTCGTTTCCGGCCCCCCGCAGGGCCGGGGCGGAGGTGCGGCCTCTGACCCACGTGTGGTGGCACACTCGGGCCGTCGGAGCCCCGCGGACCAGCAGATGCGCCTCCAGAGTGAGGGAAGGTCCAGACGCTGCGGCACCTCTGAGGCCCGACACCCCCACCAGGAGTGCCCAGGGGAGCAACACACGTGTGCTCTCGGGAGCCCACGCACGGAGCCACTGCGGCGTCACGCGTGACCCTGACGGACATGCGCAGTGAACGATGACCAGGACGTTCTCCCTCCGGCCCTCAGAGGGTGACGTCCTGATGCTCCCATGGGACGGACCTCGGGGACCTCGCTGGGTGGAGGAGCTGGGCCCACAGGACGCCCTGAGTAGGCAAGTCCGTGGAGACAGAAAGCGGTCCTCGGCTGCCAGACTGGGGGAGGACGCGGGTGACGGCTAGAGGGCGAAGCTTCTTTTAGGGTGAGGAGAAGGTCCTGGGATACATGTGCTGGGCTCTGAATCGACCCAAGCCCTTGAACGTTAAACGGGCGATTTGTGCGGTCTGTGAGTTACATCTCAACATGGCTGACACGGAAAATGAATCCTCCCACACGGCCGCACGCGGCATCGCCACACATGGTCCTGAAACGGGTGGAAGAGGCCAGAGCCTGGAGCCGCTCCCCCGCCGTGCCTACTCCCCGGGAGGGACCCAGGCCCACTCTCTGGAGCCCGCCTGGGGAGGCGCCCGGAGGAAGAGACAAGTGAGCCGGGCCAAGCCGAGGGGGCACTCTGGTGACACCCCACCCGTGCACAGGACGCCTCCACTCTGGCTACTGCAGCCCCTGCAAGGCTCACAGCCGGCCTGCACACCCCTGCACCCTCCACTGCAGGCGGCCATGCCCTGGAGGGAGAGGTGCAGCCAGGGCCATGAAGGCCAGGGAGGGCAGAGGTCACACTGAGCCCACCGCCCGGTCCAGCAGCTGCAGCCCGCTCCCCTCCCCAGCCTGTTGCATGCGGACCCATGAGGAGGGCCCTGCAGAGAGGGGAGGTCCCCGAGGACAGGGGCGAGGGCGCGTCCTGGGACACCGATAAAGGGGAGAGCTCGGAGCCGGGAGGAGAAGGGCCCTTGGGCCCCCGACGCCAACACAGCCTGCGCACCGGACAGGGCCCTGCCCGTCTGCCCATCTCCGCGGGGGCTGCCGGGGTAGTGTGATTCCTCCCAAGGCTGTTCAAGATGTTGTGTAGTTTAGAAGTGTGGGAGGATCACTCAATTCCGAGGCCAAAAAGTGAGAAAGAGCCTCCTGAGGACAAGAGGGGCCCAGCCGCTGCTCTCGTCCGCTGAATGGGGGTCAGGGCCGTTTCCCGGATGGTCAGTCCCGGGCAGGTCGCAGGCTGGGGCTACCAGGGGGCAGCAGCTCCCGCGCCCCCGCCGCCCCACGAGCCCACACCCGGAGGCGTCTCGGCCCAGGGCTCCCCTAAGACCCCACCTGCAGAGGTCAGCCGCCCACGACCACAGCCATCCTCGTGGACGCGCAGCACCTGCCCCGCGCGCCTTCCCCGGGCCAGCGCCAGAAACATCCGAACACAGCGTCTCCCCCACACCAAGTCTTGGCTTCTGGGTGTGAGCGACGCACCAGCCAGCAGGGTGCGTTCTGTGCAAGTTCCAGAACACCTGGGACCAACACCCAGGGCAGCGGGGCTGCAGCCTGAGTGCCAGCTGGACGACCGGCGAGTGACACCCGACCCGCAAGGCCCTACCCGAGACGCCCCCCGGCAAAGGCCGACCACAGCGGCCAGACCCCAAAAGCCAAAGGACCGCCGGGCACCACCCAGCCGGGGTGGCCCCATGACGACCCGACTCTGATCCTCTTCCGTCAAACGGGCAAGGTCTGCGTCTGGTTCAGTGTGGACTCTGGCTCCAGACACTTCCCCACAGGAAGCAAGTCCTGTTTCCGTTTTAAGGTCTTAGGAAACCCTGGACGCGATCTTTTCTTCTGGGGTCTGTCTCTGTTGGCTTTGGGGCCTTAGGAAGAGGTTTGACAAGGAGGTGGTCTAGTCGTGTGGCAGGCGGTCACGCTGTGCCCGATGACCCTCCACGTCTACGCCCTGGGTGTCCTACATCCAAGTCTGGGCAGGCTGGGACCTGCTGAGCCCCAGTGCGGTGTGGCCCCTCTGAGTCTGGGCCTTGAGGAGGCCTGGAGCCCATGGAGGGTGCCCAGTGCCTTGTGGAGGAGACCCGGGGGCCACGGCTGCGTCCAGCCACACATGAGGGCCGGCAAACAGTGTTGTCTGTTGAAGCCGCCAAGTTCTGGTGAGGTCTGTCGTGGAGCAGAAGAAGCCAAAACAGGCTTCACCCCGTTTCCAGGAATTTCAGACAACAGGCCGGGGCTGCACACAGCGGGGACTTTCTGCGTCGGCATCAAGAGCCTGGTAACATTCACGTCAACGTAACCTCTGACGCCTTCCTCTCTCCCGTCTCCAGGAGCGGCAGCTCACGTCCGCGTGGGCGCTCTCTCTGTGTTCTCATGTATCTGTCAGGCTGTTTCAGATATTCACGCATGTGTACAGATATGTCCCCCGTGCACAGGTCTGCAGAGAGACCCCCAGATCTTCAGTGGGAGACGGGGCACAGCATCTCACGTCCTGCAAGTGGCCCTGCCATGGCATCCTGCACCTGCCATGCCGCCTGTGAGCCTGTGTCGGTGTCCACGCACACACGCGGCCGCCGTGGGAGGTGGCATCTGACGCGGAGGTCACAGCTGTCACCCGCGAAGGCCAGGCCCTGCGGCCCCTTGCTGAACACCAAGGCCTCAGAAGAAGCACAGGCCAGTTCCGGAAAGTTGTCACTTATGCGGCCAGAGCTGAGCGTGGCTGCTCCACAGCTCTCTGTGACGGGTCCTTCGTCCACAGACGGGGCTTTGCTCCTACATCCCGAGGGCCGTCCTCCTGGGGGGACCCTGCTCGGTCACCACCATGAGGACACAGGTGATGGCGGGGCCTCAGCCAGGAGGAACCCTGAAACACTGAGGACGCCCCGAGCACGGCCCAGTGCAGCCGAGGGGACACGGTGACGCGGAGCTCGGCTCCCCCGGTGCCTGACGTGGCGACGTTCGCGGCAGCTACAGTCCTGCTCCTGCAGCGGCTGCCACGGGGCCCACTGCCCACGTCCAGCGGCTCCAGAGACCAGGCTCACTGTGCATGCCGGCCTTGCTGCCACCAACCAGGGGGTGAGAGAACCTTCGAGCAGACCAGGCGGCCTCCTTGCAAGCCTACAGGACGATTAGGCTTTGAATCTAAATTGACTTCAGTGGTTTCTCCCCCAGCACATCAACCAAGAGAAGCCCAGGGACAGTTCAGCCGGCCAGGCAGCATCGGTGGGCACTCTACTGAGAACAAAGCAGAGGCAGGAAGCGTGCGGACACCCGCCCCCTCCTGAGAACACAGAACTGGCACGAGTATGCGCGCAGACGTGCCAACAACCCTGTTTGGACACAAGCACGATGTGACAGGACGCACAGCCGCGTCTTTACGTCTCCCTTGTCACACCGTGTTCACGGGACGTCTGGTCTCCACCCACTCGCTGGCTTCTCGCCTTCTGCCTGCCAGACGCAGATCTGCCGCAGGAGCGAGCGGGCCGGGGACGGGCCCCGACATGGCAGCGAGTAACAGCGGCCTTCAGCCTGCACGGGGGCCGGACGGCCCGGGAGGCCACGTGAGGGCGACGGCCAGACGTGTGAGGACTCGGCTCCCACCTGCAGGTGGGTGGCCGCTGTGAAGGCCCCGTGACCGGGCCACGGTGAGCCACACCCACATAGGAGCCCCACGGGCACCCACGACAAGCCGAGGGGGTCAGGAGACGTCTCACAGTCCCATCCTGGCACCAAGGTCAAAGTCGGGGCTGACTGGTCGAGGAAACAGCGGGGGGTGCTGGCTGGTTCCCACCACAGACGTCTCTGTGCGCGGTGAGGACACGGTG
This sequence comes from Mesoplodon densirostris, assembly GCF_025265405.1. Lineage (NCBI taxonomy): Eukaryota > Metazoa > Chordata > Mammalia > Artiodactyla > Ziphiidae > Mesoplodon > Mesoplodon densirostris. The sequence continues at coordinate 89,517,222 of NC_082675.1, read as the reverse complement.
AAGACGCAGCGCCAGGCCTGGGCTCCCCCCCAACCACATGCACGCACCGCGCATGTGCATACATCTAAAGCACAGAAGCTTAAATTATTTCAGAATCCACCTCGTCCAAGGAGGGCCTTTCCGGGAACACAGACTCCTCCCCCACCACTGGACCTGGTCGGGTGTGCTCCAGCCTCTAAAACGGTTTCCAGCCACACGCGCGATCGTGCAGGCAGAACAAGTTAAACGTGAGAGAGTTTTTAAGTCCATTTTGACTGAAGTACTTAAGTTTCCTGAAAACTGTACAAAATCAACCCCATTACGGAGGCTGAGTGCCTCCGCGGTTTGCGGTCATCAGCATGAGCCCTGCTCCGGCGCTCGGGAGGGGGACCGTGACCGGGAAAGAGAAGGCGAGGAACCAGGCAGCAGGCCCGGACCCCACAGGAGCCCCCTCCCCAGCCTGGGGGCCAGCCCCCTGCAAGGAACCTGCCCCCAAAACAAACTCCGGAGTTTGAGGGAGACAGAAGGTCCACACGTTGCCCCTTATGCCACGTGGCCACATGGTCGGGCCGGGCGTCCCAGGGCAGGAGCTGTGCCGCCCCTGCGTCTCCCCGGCAGCACAGAGAGAGGCTCACTGCCTGGTTCCCCAGACACCAGAGGGAGGAGACCCTTGCCCTTCAAACCCGCAGCCCCCTTTCCTGAGCACACGTGCAGAGGTCCACACAGGCGTGCACACACGCAGGAGCAGCCCAGAGGCCACCGTCACTAAAAGAACAACAGCATCTGCCTTTGCAGCTTGGGGCTCTGTGCTGACAAGGGCGAGGGCCTGAAGGGTGCCGCGGGGGTACAGCAAGGTCTCCGGGCCCCAGTGGGGTTCCGCTCGGCTACCGTGGCTGCTCCGTGCCCGGATGCCTGCCTCGGACGGTCTGTGGTTCTGAGAAACAAGAAGACGCCATCGCACGGGCAGGCCCGGCAGCAGGAGCTGGTCGGAGCCCACGAGGGAGGCGCCCGCTAGCCAGGCAGACGCGGGGCCGCCCCTCAGCAGAGAACAGCCTCCTGGAGGCCCCGCACCTGCAGCCCCTCTACGGCCGGCACCGCATGCAGTGGCCCAGGACTGTGCACGGCACGCGTGGCCGCCTGCGCCCACCTCCTGCCAGCCAACCTCCGCCGGCGCCGAAACAGCAAGGGCTCGATGTCGGTTTTTAAAGAAGATACCTGGTGCTTTCTCCACGAAAATGACCTTGGAGTCCTGCAGAAAGTTGTGGCCGGACAGGACCATCCTCTTCCCGCCGAGGACGGGGCCGCTGGCCGCGCTCTGCTTCTCCACAAGGGGCAGCTCCTGGGCCGAGCGCTGGGCTGTGTGGGGCAGGAGAGCAACGGGGTGAGACACCCAGGCCCCTCTGCCGGGCCCTCCCAGGGGCGGCCGCTACACCCCGCTTTCAAAGAGCTCCTGGGTGGGCAGTGCGACCCGTCCCTGGTACACAGGACAGAAAAGTAACCACACGTGGTCTGTGCCTTCACAGTCTTACTCCAGGTTAGAGTGACACGGGAAGGCAGCCACGCCTCTGACGTGTCCACGTGGACACAGCTCCCCTCTCAGTGACGAGCGTGCGCACGCGTGTGTGTGAGTGAGCGGGCGCGCTCTGCCAGGGTGACTGACTGCCAGTGGGAAGGGCCTGGGGAAGCAGCGGGAAGTCCTGCTGGTGATGGGGAGGACACGGCCCGCCCGCCGGGAGCAGCAGGGAGACCCCGGGGCAGCGGCAGCCCGGAGAGCAGGCGCCCCCAGCTAGGAGGTGGGATGTGGGGACCCGCCTGAAGCGGGCTCTGGCTTAGGGGCTGGCGGGCCACAGGCGGCCGAGCTCAGGCTGTCGGGGAGGGCGGCATGGCCAGAGGAGCAGACGCAGGAGGAGGCAGGAGTCTGGCTGGAGCAGCTGGTGAGGCCGAGCCAGGGGTCCTGACACGGTCACCCAACAGCCAGGGGACCCGAGAGGGAGGGTCCCGCTCCGCCTCATGGGGAGGGGGCCCCAGGGCAGGAGGGCAGGGCCATCTGTGGCAGACCCCACGGCCTGGGGATGGACTTCTAGAGACTGGACATCGTGAGGGTCCAGCAGCAGCGGGGGGGAGGGCTGGGAAGGAGGCAAAGACCACACGGCAGAGAAGGGGCCGCGGGGGAGGATGCCCCGTCGCCGAGGTCTGGCCGACGCTCAGGTCAGAAGCCGAGGAACCAAACCAGGACGTTCCCACCGAGATGGGTGGGTGGCTGAGCCGCGAGGTCGGGGTGTCCTGAGACAGCCCACACCGGTGGGGTGGGGCGGTGCTTCAGAGACGAGAGAAGGAGGAGGGTGGATGGAAAGGCTCTCGCTGGGGCTGTGGCCAGTGGAGACTCTGGTCCCCCCAGGGTCCGGAAGCCAGGTTGGGGGCGGGCACCGTGAGGTTTCCATACGGAGCTGAACCCGTCGCCCGACTCACTAACAAAAACGAGCAGAGTCACTGCAAGAGGAAGCTGACCCCAGGCCTCGGCGGTCCCAGCTCCTGGAGGAGCTGAGTGGCCACGTGCATCCAAGCCAGCAGCATCTCACTACCTGGGCCTGTCCACGCACACCGAGGGCAGTGAAGCCAGGGCCACCGGCGACAAAGGCCTGAGTTACACGTGGGCAGGCTTGCAAATTTAGGTCCCTTCAATCCAACAGATTTCAAGGCCAAAATGCCACTTTCTCAAGTTCCCTGAAACGTGAGGGGATTAAGTCAAATTCGGTCACCGCAAACATCTCAGTACTTGGGGACCAACTTCCTCTCCCTCTTACGCCCTCCTGCAGGTGCCGGGGGTCGGCGGCAGCCCTCACTCCACGCACGCCCAGGAGCTGCGGGCGCCCTGGCCAGGGTGCAAGTGTTCCCGTGACTGCACGGGAGGGTGCAGGTGCTGTGGGTGGGACGAGCGCAGCTCAGAGGCTGCGCACGAGAACCAAGGTGCTACTGGAAAGGACCCTGCGGCAGGGACCGGCCCTGCTCCGCCTGCAGACGGGGGGTGGGGGGGGCGGCACTCACAGCACTCGATGGGGTTGGAGGCGACCTGCAGCGACAGCGTCCGGCCGTTGGGCTGCGGGACGTGGACACGGAAGACCAGCCTCACCCGCGTGTTCTTCCTCCCAATGTCCGTCTCCCCCTTGCGGAGCTCGATGTCAGAGTTTCTGAGCTTCAGGATCCCGGCGCAGTCAATGCTGCCGGAAACAAGAGTCTGTGCTCAGTCCCGGACCCCAGCCCCATCCCGGGCGACCGCTCACCAAAGGATCTTTGCGGCCCTGCCAGAGGCCGGGGCAGCCAGACACCCGCCCGTCAAGTGAGCTGGGGCTGAGGCAGCGGGAGACGAGCCAGCCCCGGCCTCAGGAGCCCAGATCCCAAGCAGGTAGAGCTGCCATGCACTCAGGGCTCCAGAAGCCCCAGCCCCACTGCCCTGGGCTCGCGTGGACGCCCCAGTGCAGGACACGGTGTCCAAAGGAAGGCTCCCCCGGCGGCTCCGAAAACCTCCTTCCACTTAAGATTCTGGCAGCGTCCCCCTTAATTCAGGATCCTGAGTTTTCTAGGGCCTCATATGATTTCACTTAATTTCATTTAACTTAACCGTTCCATTCAACACCAGACTCCAGCAGAACAATCCAGGCGTCATTCATCAGATGGAAACCAGCCCTTCCCTGTGTCAGAAGCTAAGGAAGCGAGGCCGCATGATGCCTCTAGGTCAGGACCACAGCCCAGCCTGGAGCAGCAGGGAAGCCCTGGCCCTGGAGCCCAGGCCAGTCCCGGTCCCGTGGTGTCTACACCATCTCTGGGTTGGATGGTATTGTGGTAAATGCAGCCACTGAAGGAACAGCTGCTGCTGAAGGAACCAGCAGTTCTCTCAAATCATCTGCCCTGGTCCGAGGGAACTGTGATTACAGCTCTTGAAGCAAACCCAAGGATTTAGAATAAATTCCCCCAAATCCATGAAAAGCCAACATGGAGAGAAGACCTTCCCTTTCCTTTCCTTTTTGCTCTCTCTTTTTTTTTTTTTTGTTGCGAGGCCGGGCTCTAAGGCACCTGGGCTTCAGTAGTTGCAGCGTGTGGGCTCAGCAGTTGTGGCTCACAGGCTCAATAGTTGTGGTACGCGGGCTCAGTAGTTGTGGCTTGCGGGCTCTAGAGCACAGGCTCAGTAGTTGTGGTGCATGGGCTTAGTTGCTCTGCGGCATGTGGGATCTTCCAGGACCAGGGCTTGAACCTGTGTCTCCTGCATTGGCAGGCGGATTCTCAACTGCTGCGCCACCAGGGAAGCCCCTCCCTTTGTTTTTGACTTAGAGGGTTTATGAGTTACAAATAACTTATCCAAATCCCATGCAAAGCTCTACACGATGTGGCTTCCACACCTGCTCCCTCACCCGCCACAGCCCTGAGCTCCTCGCTGCCCCACGGACGCCCCAAGCTCACTCCTGCCTTGGGGACTCTGCACTCGCTGCCTTCCTGCAGGGTCAGCTCTCAGCTTCTGTGCCGCCTCCCCACAGACACTCGCCCCCGAACTCTCCAACAGGCCCCCCGTGCTAATGAGTTCCTGCCTTATGTCCCCCGCCCCAGAGGCCCCCAGGAGAAGGCAAGTCCTGTGGGACAACCGTGTCTCCTTTCTCTGCTGCATTCACAGCTCAGCAGTGAAATGCACGTAGCAGTCACTCAGTTCAGGAAGCCGCGAACACAGGCCCTACCTGGACATGAGAAGATTGCCCTGCAGCTTGTTAACCAATTCACCTCTAAACTACTGAGTCAGATCTGACCCGCATGTTCCGGCTGGTCACATCGGAGATGCAGAAATCCTCATTGAAAATACGACCCAGACATACTGGTCTCTTTAATGTTTCAATGTTTGCCTTTTAACCACTGCTCTGACTTTCACAGTGCATTCACAGAAATAAATGGGTGCCACGTTGACACACGGAGGGAGTAAGTACTGACAGCTGTGCACTGAGATACTTAAAGTGGCAACATGCACGGGGGCTGAAACCCTAGGAAGAAACAAATCCGTCGTCATAAATATTTGTAACGTTTACTGAGGTGTTAAGCCCAGGGCACCCAGGGCCCCTGAGCTGTGGAAATGTGGGGGGAGATGCAGGCGTGCAAGCGCCCCCCCGAGCCCCCGTCCCCCGAGCCCCCGAGGCGCGGCTTACATTGCACGCATGTTGTTCTCCGGCAGCAGCGGTATTTCCAGGACCTTGGTGTTGGAGAGGATGGCCTCGTGGCTGGTGGTGGAGACGGTCTTGCCTGTGATCCGGTGCACCTGGTAGAAGGCGTGGGGCCTCAGCAGCCGGTCGTCCGCTGTCCCGATGAACAGCTGCAGGGTGAGCGGCTCACTCTCCATGTAGCCGTGCAGCTGGGGAGAGAGGGGGACAGGCCTGTGAGCGCCGCGCCCCCGATGCCCGGACCCACCGTGCTCCCTGTGCAGAGGCTGGTCCAGAGGGGAGTGTGCACGGGCCGAGGCTGGTCCCCCCGCCCCTCCGGCACCTCGTGCCCCGAAGTCTGGGGCTTCTGCTCTGCAGTCGGTTCTGAACACGTGGCTGCCCACGCTGGAACACACGCGCACAAATGTGCAGTGCACACCTGCACGCGTGTACCTGCATCCCAGGAGCACACGTGCCCCGTGCCCGGGACAGCGATGGGGACCCGCAGGGGCGGGCAGATGGGAAGCAGAGCCACTGCCGGGCCACTGCCTCCTCCTCAGCCCACCCCTCTGCCCACGCGCGGGCGACACAAGCAGCTCGTGGGGCCCCACCCGAAGCTGGGCCAGTGCCAAGCCCTCTGCACAAGCCTCCCCTGATGAATTCAGACACTCGCCCAAGAGGACGCCATCCACTTTCCGCTGCTCAGTCCAGTCCAAACCAGCAAACAGGACGCTTGCAAACAAGACACTAACAGCATCGGCCCTTTGCGGCCTGGCTTGCCAGGTGGTGGCTACGGGCTGCCCTGGTGCCCGTTGCAGGTGCCCCTGGACCGGCGGCGGGGAGCCCCAGGTCGTGGTCCGTCTGCCAGCATCAGGCCCAACACGGGGGGCCGCGTGTGGCCGTTCCGATCGTGCGGGCATGAAACCCAGTGAGACTCGGGCCCCAGAACCGGAGCAAGCCCATCGTGCACCAGGAGCCCCTGGGAGGGCGCTGCTCCCGCATTTCAGGACCTACACTGGCCGCGCCCGGGCCGACCACCAGGGGCGCAGGTCAGAGCCCTCCTCGCGCCCCTGCGCCTCCAGCCGCTACCTCCCTCGGGGTGAGTCCTTTTCAGAACTGAACTTGTCTTGCCTGCTTCGTCTAGGTCACAGCTGACCGTACTCAAGAGGCAAATCCTGAAGAAAGCAGGCAGCTCAGGGTGAGGCCCAGGCCCAGCTTCCACAGGACCCCTGGGGCTCCCCCCCTCCTCCTGCAGAGGCAGGCGACCTGCGTCCAGCCAGAGCCCCCGAGGGTCCCGCCGCAGGACCGCCGCGGGGGGGCAGCCCCACGAGCAGAAAGGCTCAGTCGGCACAGCTGTGCTGCTTCTTGCGCTGTGGTCACGTTCTCCCGAGACTAATTTGAGCCGCGTTGACAACAGGTAGCAACTGTAACACAGTCTGATGGGCCAAACTGGTGCCGTCCCCGAGAGCGCTCTCACTGCTTCCACAGCAGCAGGGACCCCGGTACGGCAGTGCCAACGAGGCCACCTGCAGGTCCCGGACCCGCCTGCTCCCCCGCGGGATTCTCAGGGGGTCGCAAGCCCCTCCCAGCCCTGCGGCCAAGCGGAAGCCACGGAAGAACCAGCCCCGCAGCGGGGTTGTGGTCGGGTCCGTGCGCCCCGTGAGCCCCGTCCGGGCTCCATCTCTGCCCTGTGAGAAGGCGCCCCGACGGTCACTTCACAGCCCACGGGGAAGAAGCTCAGGCTGGATGACCAAGACCTTCCAAGCTGCACTGGCTCAGGACACGGAGGGGGCCGGGGCACAGCGCAAAGGGCCAGGCTGCCAGGTGACCGAGGAAGCACAAGAGGGGCATGTGTCAGTAACCCAAAGAAATGGGAAACCTCCGGTACAGCTGCAGCTGACCACGGTGACCGAGATCCTGCTTCCGTCTCTACGGGTCATTTTTCCAAGTTGGGACGTTAGAATGGAAGCTGAAGCTCCGTCCAGATGAGTAAGTCGGAATTCCGCTGGAAGGTCCAGTGCTGGGAGCTGTGCACTTTCTCTGCCCTGGGTGTCTCGCTCTCTGTCTTCCTTGCAGAGAACTCACTATATGCTGCCCTGGCTGGTTTTCCATTTCTTTCTACGACATCCAGTTAGCAGCACCCGCCTCGTCCCCCACCACCACTCCACTGTGGCCTCCCTGAGCTCTCCTCCGTCCCTGCGTTTGGGAACAAATGTCTCTTCAACCCAGAGAAGCGAGCGCCTGCTGTTTCAAGTGTGGTTCAAATCAGCAGTGAACCGTTCATCAAAGCCGCACTGACAAAGACCCAGCTACTGCGCCGACGTCACTTAATTACGAGATGAAGTCACTTATAAATTTTCAGAGCTCAGAAGACAGTCCCAAACAATGACAGGCCGTTCACGGGAGACTCACAGGCACTCAGCAAGCAGAGTGCCAGGGCCCGCGTGCCACCCACTTGGGGCCCCCGAGAAGGATGTGCCTGGGCGCCAGGCCGCTGGCGGGGCTGAGAGCCGGGCCAGACGAGGGATCCAGGTGGCGCCTTATTAGGGCGGGGCCCCCCGCAGGGTCAGCGGCTCCTTCCAGCCCGCCCCATCTCCCGGCCAACAGGGTCTGCGTGGTGTCGCAACTGTGGATAGGAGACAGCTGGCCATGAGCCAGGACTGACCGCTGCTGGACCGCAGCCCCCGACGAATGGATTTACAGCTTCAGGTGAACATCCAGCAGCTCTGAGGCTCCCACACAAGCTCACCACGGGTGTCTGGTGTCTGTGGACATCTCCGGAGCATTCTGTAGCACCCGATTAATATTTAACAGCCCGTGTTTGTCACAGGCTGTGGAGTGGCCCCCCGGGGGCTCTGAAACATCACCCTTGAGATTTTCTGGAGACGAGGAGGAGCTCCATGTAGGACAGGTGTGCACGGACGCACACGCAGCACACACTGACACACGTGCACATTCACACTCAGACGCACGCACGCACGCACACACACACACACACACACACACACACACACGCTCTCCAGACTTGCTCTGGAATTCCGTAGTTGGTTGGGAAGATCTTATTTCCTGGCTAGCAGCAAGAGTTTCGTGCGTCAGGCTCCCTATTTTTATCGTTTTCATCTGTGACGTGGTTCCAAGCACCCATGGATGTGCTCATATTCTAAGTGGTTCTTTCCTATTAAAATAATCGAGCTTTCACCCTGACCCACAGGTGTCTGGCCCATATGGACCAGATGAGTGTCTGACGGGCATGTGCACAGAGGAGGGGAGTCGGTCTCAGGCCTGCGGCTGAACCCGAGTGGCCGTGGCGAGCAGAGAACTGGAGGAAGCATCAAGTTTACTGAGAGACCCACAAGTCCACTCGCTGTCCTCCTGGCCTGCTGTGCCTCTCTCAAGGCCAATGCAGAGCCTTTCCTGCTCTAAGGCCACTACACAGAGAACCCGCCAGGAGCCACCCAGCGCCTGATGCTCATTTCAAGGTGGGTCCTGCTAACATGGCTTAATTCTGAAGAAACAAGATGCCTCTCCTGTTTGAACTGAAGAGCTTTTTCCCTGTGTGGACACATGAGCATCTCCACACACACAGAGTTCAGTTAGGGGCGAACCAGGACCAGCTTGCCGGGTCCACCCAACTTCTCCCTGCTGGGGAGCGTGAGTCCAGTCTTTTGCCAATTTAACGAACCTCCTAAGAAACCTGTACTCTGTGCTGGACTTGACCTACATTTTTAAAACAGGAAATGTAAAAATAAAATCAGAGACTGATGAAGAAACAAATTTTGCCTCTTACTATTCCATTTTGTGACATTTAATACAAGAATATGTAAATGAGTCTTTGGCTAAGACTGTCTCTTGTGTGGCCAAGGCGTATTCCTCCCAGACCCCAGGCCGGCACACGGCCTGGCCAGGGTCAGACGACTTGAAAATGACAATTTCAAATCCCACGGGACTCACACTGGGGCCCTGCTCTGACGGCACGTAGGATGCAGCGGACTGTGGGAGTAACTTTGCCTTTTTAAAAACATGCCATTTCAGTGAAAATGGGAATACTTAAGGTTTAACCTGGAAGATAAACATCTATTATTTAAAACACGAAGTTCACTGTAAGAGAAGTAATTTAAATACTTCACATGTTCCACTGCGTGGGTTTTCTGTCCCTGGCACGTTCTACTGTCTGTCAAAATAATATTTATAAAATTACCTGTCATAACAACGACCTCTCTTTGCTTCAACCTAAACTAAACAAAACGTGCTATTCCATTTTCAAGGTGTAAGATCTGGTGAGTTTCCTACACATAAAAATGTTTGTTTTTAGCTGCTACGCTCACCTTCGCACTCGCACGGCAGGATGACGGGCGCAGGGAATGACCGAGGCCGAACTGACTCGGTGCTGAGATTCCCACAGCGCGAGCCCGCAGGGGCAGGGGCGTCGTACAGAGGACCAGCTAATCGAGGGAAATCACTTCCCACTAAGTGTTGAGATGGTACAAACATACACCGAGCAAGAGATCCTTGTGCACAGCGCAGCAGGCAATTTAAAGGGAAATCATGCATTTAACCCAGATGTAAAATTTGCATCTTTACACAATACCCAAAGGCACTCTGCAGGAAGGAAAAAATCCAGCTCACAAGCTGGTTCCACTTTTTTCAACCCCAATTTTCCCAGTACTGGATTAACTTAAGAGACTGCATCGTGTGAGCGTTCGGTCTCCAAAACCACAGGAGAGCTTTCCCCGCAGGGCGCCGCCCGCCCCCCCCCCACCCCGGCCCGGGAGCGAGGACGGGCCCAGGGCACGCGGTCAGCTCACAGCAGACCAGACCTCAGGCGGGCAGGGCCAAGGCTGTGCTCCCGAGCCCTCCTTCCCCGGACGGCCTCTCTGAACTCACTGGAAACACTGCACGACGGACGGGGGCAGTGGCCACCCCCCAGGCATACGGGGCAGGCAGAGGGCCTGGCCCTTGGTGTTTATCCCCAGCGCCCAAAGGGCGGCCTCGGGCAGGGCCCGGACGAGGGCTGACGGAGGCACTGTGCGGGCCGAGGGCGCTGCCTGCCATACACCCACACGCCCACGCGACGGTCACCGGCCTGCCGTCGGGCCAGCCCCGCCCTGGCACCAGCTGCTGCTGAGGGGACGGCCACCACCGCCAGCCACGGCACGATCATGAGTCCCGCTGGGCGGGGCCCGGCCCACAGCAGGGCCGAGCTGGCCACCTGTGCTGACCAGAGCCCAGCGTCCCGTGCAGGAGAAGGAGACTGGAAGCCCGGCTCGGCGAGGCCACGCCGCCCCACCCTCGAGTGTGCAGACAGGGTGCCCGTGGCTCCCCAGCTGCGTGCGGGGCAGGGGCAGTGCTCAGGGAGCCAGCCCCCCCCAATCCAGAGCGCCCCCCGGAGACAGAGCCGTCTGCAAAGCACAGCAGGGGAAGGGGTGGCCAGGAGGACCTGGACACGGGGTCGCTGCTGGGAGCCATCCACCTGCGAACCGGGCACAGACACTGGGCCCCAGAGCTCGGGCCGGCGTGCCCTCCGTGGCTCTTGTCCTCCTCCTTCCCACGGAGGGCAGGCTGCGCAGCGGGCGCACCTCCCTACGTCCCTGTGCTGGGCGGTACCCCAGGAGGACGACGCCCGGAAGACCCTCCCTGGGGAGAGCTTGGCCCGAAGACGAAGGACAGGGCTCTGCACGGGGCAACAGGCTGGGGGCTGCCAGCGGGAGGGAGACCCGGCCCCGAAGCAAACGGGGCGGGGATCTCCCACCGGGCCATCCCCCAGCTGAGGGTACTGGGCATCCGTGACTCAGCCACCCATGGTGTGGCCCCCAGGAGACCATGGAGCCCCCGGTCAGAGGGGAGGGCCGGCCAGGGCCACGGATTTCCCTATTTTGTCGTTTTTATCAAAGACGGTGGTTTCTCACCATTATCTCCGTTACACCGTCTGGCACCCCCCCTCCCACCTGCAGCGCGTGTGAGTGTTCTGATAGCTGCGATGGGGCCGCAGTGCTGACGCACAGCTCTGAACTGAGACGGTCCGGCACACGGCTCTGCCCTCAAAAGACATCAGGAAAACATCCTGGGATAATGCAGAAACCACAGCAGAATTATGGACAGTCATCAGAGGTTCTGTGCCTGAGGCGACTTTTATTCTAAAATTTCCGCAGCCTGGAACACAGAAGCCAAAGCTCTTGAATTAGAAGATTTTTGGAGGCTGACGATGTTGTTTATTGCTCTGCAAAGGTTTCCACTGCTGAGCTACTCGAGGACTTTATCCCCCAGTGACTGTATCGGCTGCAGGAAAACTTGAACTGCGCTGTCCTCAGTTCTGCTGCCCAATGAAACTCGAAAACAGGTGTTTAAAAACCAATGTGCCGTACCTGAGATCGAGTGTCTGTGCCGTGTGTCGGCAGACAGCGACAAAACCCCAGCTATCTTTCCTATTATTATTACTGGCAACTTCACTGCATCCTCGTGCTGACACGGTGCGACTCCCCTGAACACCCTTACCAAGACCACGCAGGCACAGGCACAGGCCCCTCTTTGGTTTGGGTGGAACATAAATGGCAAACCCCCCGCTCGGGGCCCTGAGCTTCTGCAGAGCCCACTGTGTCGCGGGAACCATGGCAGCAGCTCCCGCGACACAGGTGTGTCTACAAAGAGCGAGACTGTCCAGGCCTGTGTGCGCGGCCGGCCCAGAAGGCAACGGCCACCTGCCCGGACGCTGCTGGAAGAGCAGAAGGCAGCTGCCCGCTGCCCAGCTGCCCCATAAAAGATTAATCCGCCCCATGGGCAGGTCAGCGGCGTTTGGCTGCCGGACGACCGGGGTCCGGGCTAGGGTCAGCCCTGCGTCCGAACGCTGTCTCAGCTCCTGGGGTAGGGGGTGGGGTCTGGGCTGGAGCAGGGCTGCTGGTATCGGGCAGTTCTGACCCTCAGCTCCTCAGTGGGACCAAGGAATTTCTTCCACTAGCTTCTATGTCTCTGGCTTTTGTGAAAACCTTGGCTTCCAGGTTAACGATCCTGTCTCAATCCGGTTTCCATAAGAAAAAATGGAGCAAAGCTTTGGGTAAAACAGAACACGCCGCGGACACCAGATAAAAGAAAGCACTGCTGTGTGTCCGCAGTATTCAGACACCCCCAGGAAGCCTGTTTCTTGAAATGCTGATGCTTCTGGACCCAGGGGTGCGGGGTGCGGGGTGCTACAGGAAATGAAAAGTGATAACAGCCGACTGGCTGATTGTAACGATCTGGAGAGGATGACTGGTTCCTGGCGTGTGCCTTCCTCGGTGTCGGCTCCGACGTCTTACATCATAGAAAAATACCTGTCCTGGCCTACGGGGGCAAACCTGAGCCTCAAAGCCGACCACCCTAAAGAGAGGCCCCTGCACCACGCAGGGCACGAGGCCGGGGCCGGGACCCTCCCTCGGGCCAGCCCAGCCTCCCGGTCCCCACTGCCTGGGCCAGGGTGGCCCCCGCATCCCCCCGCCACTCACCCGGCCGGACAGGGGTTACACTGGCCACTCATAACTGGCAGGAACACAAATTACAAACCTAAGGTGCTGTTTAGGAATTGACAGGCCTCCACCGAGTCTCACGTTTCTGCGACCTATTAATTATTCACACAGGCCTGGCCTCCTGTGTGACGGGCTAGATGCTATCGAGCCGGTTATTTTGGTAACTGGGTAAACAGAGCTTCATCCTTTGACCCCTGGGTCAGAGATCGTGACGACCCCCAGCCCACTCCCCCAGCCCCCACGGGGCGGCAGGAACCGGGGACCTTCCCAGAAGGGACCTCTGCCCTCGGGACGGGGACCAGGCTTCAGGGATGCAGCGCAGCGGGCAGGCCTGGACAACAGCCCGGGAGGGTAGAAGGGAGACGGGGACACAGCAGGAAAGAAAAGCAGAAAAACGAAGTGAACAGAGTCGGCCTCCTGGAGCTGCAGTTCTCTCTTCGGAGGGAGAGGGAACACAGGGACCCAGGGACCCCTTTGGGGACGCGTACTCTGAGTTATCAGCAAAAACAGTGGAAAGGCAAACTCCACGCAGCCCGACGGCTCTCTCTGCTCTCCCTCCCCAGGGAGAAGGTGGGGGAATCTCCCTCCTCAGCCCAGACCCACTGACGGCAACGGCAGGGAGCCAGCTGTGCTGCTGTCCGGGCGCTGAGCGTGGATGCGGGGCGGGGTGCGAGCAGGACGGGCTGGGAGACCGGACGGAAGGGGGGGCCCCCAGACGCACCCAGAACACCGGGCCCCCGGGGTGGAGAGGCCGCCGCGCCCAGAGACCCTCGCCCAAGAGCAGACTGACCAGCGGGCCGAGGAGGCCGGGAGGAGCCCCGCAGTCATCCCGCTGGAGAGTCGGTGTGAGCCCTGCAGCTCAGGAGACACAGAACAACGGTGTGAAGCACCAGCTCTGATTGCTCCGGGTCGGTCTGTCCTGCTGGCACCACTGGAAAGGGCCTTTGCATCCCCGTCGGAAGCTCCCGGGGCTCCTGCATCTTAAACCAGCGAGCAGCCCATGGATTTACACACACACCCGGGGCGCTGGTGGCAGAAGGTCTAGACCGAGGACACGAGGGGCCCTGGGCGCTGGGAGCCAGGACACCCCACCCTGACCCCAGCTGGACGCCTCCTGCCCGGGAGGATTCTACGTGTGTCTGATCCTTTGGCAGTAGGGGAAAAGGCACGATTTTAAAGTTCAGGGAAACCCACACTCCCTTCCTCCTTGGTCCCATCATTACAAAGTCAGCAGAGGCCAGCGCAGACCCCAGGGCCCCTAGTACTCGCTGTGGCCGCATCACACGCACACCCGCCGGTGGAGACGGGGGCCTCGAGGAGGACGGCCCACACCCACTCAGCTCCAGCCCGCGGGCGAGGGGAGCCAGCACCCAAGAGGGCCGTCACAGCAGCCTCGGGGGCCCAGACGCGCCCGCCGGGCACACCCACCAGGGCCGTCAAGGACCCTGGAGAGTCTGGGTGGTGGACGGTCTGCGACGCTCACTCCTGGCACCAGCCCCCGAATGATGCTGGGCAAGCCCCGTACGCATCTGTGTCCCCAAATGAAAATGGGGGACAAGACCACGTGAATGCAAAGTCCTTTCCTAATCTGAAATTGCAGTCTGAATCTGCCTGGAAAGAAGGTTCTGCATTTCATCGCGTCTCCTAGACTCAGAGGAGGGGGCCTCAGAGGTGGAGGCAGCTCCCCCTGCGTCTTGGATGCTCGGAAAATGCAGGAGTCCTCCCTGGGCCCGGCAGGGCCTCTGCCCTACACAAGGCCACTGCCCCTGACTTCACGGCAAGCTTGGGGATGCGGAAGCAAGTCGATGAGCTGGCTGTCCTAGGAGGGCAGCAAAAGCCCCTGGTGCAGTCCCCACGACCGCTGGCCTCCTCTGAGCTCCATGTGACAGCGGCTCCGAGGGACGGCCTGCATGCCCCGGAACCAAAACCCGGCTTCCCTCTGACCAGCTGACTGCAGAACGGCCAGCGGGAGCGACTGTCTCCCCAACGTGTGGATCAGCCTGTGGCTGAGGCTCCGGGGAGCCGCTGGGGTCAGAGGATGTGCTAAAATAGCTCACAGCGCAGAATAAAACTCTGTGGTTACTGGGCTTTCACGGCAACTGAGAGAGCTTTCTGTTTTCATCTGTTTTACAATTATGTGCAAATTCTATTTTTATCCAGTTTGTGCTCCACTAACTGAAGAAGAAAACAAACCCCAAAGCCCCTCTGTCTACCTGCTCATCTCACCTTGCACACAGACTCCGTCTACGGCAGACAGATCAGAGAACTCTACAGTACCAGCCCTCTTGCAGGAGGAATGCTGATAGAGGCTGACATTTCTGTTGGGCCTGGTTTCCTCTCGAGGTTCAGCTGTGTGGCAGGGGGAGGGGCCTTCATTCTGCTTAAACCCAGAGGCAGCCCCGCCCATCCTGCCATCACTGAGCTCGAAATAATTTTGGAGGATTCACTCTTAAGATGTTTCCAACGCGGCTTCAAGCTTCAGAATCCCTCCACCCGTCCCAGTCCTCTCCACCTCATCTACACTGAGAGATTAACACTGCCCTGGGCCCAGGACATCTGCCCGGCGGGACGGGAGCGCGGCGCTGGGACCCTGCAGGGGGTGGGATCCTTGTGCCCCCAGAAGAGGCGGGGCACGCCCTCGTCCCCAGGGCCACAGCCACCAGGCCAAGGACAGGAACGGCCCTCGCTCAGGGCCTCAGCCCCGCGCTGTGCATCTCACGACAGGGGTGTCCAAGGGGCACGAGGCTCCCTGCCCTCGCCAAGGTAATTTACAGGAAACGGGGGCTTTGGGCCATTATTTCTCTGCTGCTTTATTTTCATTCCTCCTTATTGAACAGTCTGCTTCCTCACCTTTGTAATGTCTTTTCCATTCAGCAGCAACACACTTTCTTCCAGTGGAAACCGTAGCAGGAAGGGACTTAAACACCGTTTATGGACTTGGCTAAGCACAGGCATTATCCGACCTGCCTCCGCCCGGGAGGGGACCTGAAAGGGCCGCCGGCCGCTGGGCGCTGCTGAGCCCGCTCTGCGTTTCCCAAGTCAAGCGGCCAACCAAGTGGGTATTAACCGGCGTCGAGCGCACAGCCTCCGACGTCGCCCTGACGTCACCCCGCCAACTCCAGGCCCTGACTGCCGCGTCGGCGGACCAGCGCTCGTCTCTGTGCCCTCCTGCCCTCGCAAGCTGTATTGTTATCTATCTAAATGGAATCAAATACAAACACGGGGTGCCCTGCCGCTTCCCCTTCCGCTTGCACCATCCCCTAAATGACAGGGTTGGGGAGCGGACTGGACAGGCGGGGGCGTAGACAGACGGGGGAGAACCGTCTCCATCAGCGCCGTGCGGCTACAGTTCCGGGGCAAGAGGGCAAACTCGCGTCCGAGGGGACAGTCACAGGTCACATCACAGGGGTTTGGTGGGAGACGCTGGGCTGATGGGGTGACACGTGTGACCAAACGCCAGTGCCTGCAGGACAGCCTGTCCGCGAGTTCACGTCTACCTCCTGGGCTGGAGGAGGGCCACAGGTGTGGGATGGCGGGCGCGGCCTGGACACCAGCTCTGAACATGTTCACTCTGACGCCGAGTGCACCCATCTCCCCCGGGGTGTGTGAGGCTGGGGAGAGGCACCCAGAGCCACCCCGACAGAGCCCCGCCGGCCCCCGGCGAGGCCGGAGCAGCCCCTCCTTGATGCCACCCCGGCCCCGACACCCCACAGCAGGTCCCCACTCCTCCTGTCCCCAGCTGAGAAGCAAAGTGGCGGGTCCCAGCCGGCACTCCAGTGCTGGGGCTGGTGAGCAGACCCAGGGCCCAGTGGGGCGCGTGGGCCAGAGAATCGCATCTCTAAGGGACACTGGGGAGGCTTACTTTGGGAACCACCACCTCAAAGGGTCCAAGGCTTCAGAGAGGAAAGAACGGACTCTTTAAAAGTAGCCTCTGAAAATCCCAAACCAGAAGCAGCAGCCGTGCAGACGGGCTTCGCTTTGGACAAATCTTAACGTGGCCCAAGGAGACCTTGGTCAAGGCTCTGTTGACGGCCGCAGGGAGACGTGCTACAAGGAGGGTGGCCACGTTTGGGGAAGCAGCCCCAGGAGGTGGGCGGCCACGGCCAATGCAGGAGGGGAACAGCGGCTGCGGGCAGAGCAGGGCTGCATGCTCTTCCCATCTGTCCCCATCTGAGATCTGGGGGATGGGGCTAATTCTCAGCAGAGGGCTGGGCAGAGGTGGGCTCCATTCCCCTCGGGGCTGGAGAGGGCACAGGGCCCCTGGATTCGATTCTCTGACTCTCCCCAGAGCAGGGGCCCCAGGAGGAGTCCCCTGCCCGTCCGTGTGTGGCGTGCACGGCATCCAGCATGTGGCGTACGCCGTGGAACCTCTGCGGCAGAATGACGGACAAAATGCAGCGCAGCTGGATCAGAATCGAGGGGCAGCTTCTCAGCAGGAGCTTCAGGCCTTGGTTCTAATAACCCTGAACACCTATTTCTACAGATTTGTTAAAGAAAAGGTCCTCAAAAATAAAGCACTTTTATTTCAAAGGTATATTTCTTTTCTTTTAAATTTTCCTATTCCAGGACACCTTAAAACTAAATAGCACCAAGGTCAAGTCTACTACGAGGTCTAGACAGCAGCCCCCAGGCCACACTGCCCACTGGCCACCATTCAGGCAGAGAGATGGACCCTCAAGGTGGCCCAGGGCATCTTCTTGGACACACTGTCTCCCCTTGGCTTCTCTTTTCCCTCTTTCCCATCTTTTCCGAGTCAAACGTGACCGCTCAGGGACACGTGGGGATAAAGGGCATTGTCCATCGGGACAAAGCAGTAGCCAGGCTGTACCGAGGTCACCTCAGTTACCCACCAGGAAACACAAGCAAAAGCTACAGCCGTTCTGCCTCCTAGTTGAACACCATCCAGAGGAGTCCTCCCAACCCCGCCGGGCTGGTCACACCCCCACGATCTTCAGGGTATCGCCTGCTCCCCCAAAGCAGTTTCACCAAAGACGAACCTCAGGTGTAACGATTACAGCTGATCTATGAGCTCCAGAAGCAAGTAGAGCAGGTACTCTCATTGTACCATTATAGGTATTGAGGAGAAAGCTGGGACTTGACTGTGTATAAAATATTTAGCTAAACTGGTTGGGAGCTGAGAATTTAAGGAAAAAAAAAAGACAGAAAATGAAAGGCGCTGTTAGCTGTTACCGCAAAGTGGCCTTTGGATTAAACCAGCCCCAGCTGCTGCCCCTGCAGCAGGGACAGGACGTGGGGTCAGAGCACAGTGGGTACCTGCACACTGGGGTGTCCTCCGGCCAACGCCTTCACGGCCCCCCGGCTCCCCTCCGTCTCGTAATGAGCTCTGTGGTGAGACTTGGGCTGCACCTCGATCCTCAGCTCGTACGGTCCTGAGTGTGACGGCAGCTGCCAGTCGAGGGCAGGGAGAGACGGGCTGAAAGGGAACACAGAGCATTAAACATTCATGCCACGGCTTCCCGCAGACCACAGACCCACCGAAGACTCTGGGGCCCTGAGAAGCAGCTCATCCTGCCAGGCTTGCATCTGAAATTCTCATCGATAAGGATAATGGCCTGACACAGCCAATGGCAACCCGATCGTGATGGACGCCCAGAGCCTTGTCAGGCCTTCATGACGAGCTTCTGAATAAGATGGAAACATTTTCCCGCACGGCCTTAAAATGTTTTCCTTCCTTCATGATAGGCCTCTAAATTATTTAACCTCCCTAATAAGATAGGTTCCAGAATTAAAGACCTTTTCAGAATCACAGTTGTATCAGCCTGGCCTCAGAACTGGGCGGCCTGGTTCCGATCCCCTCTGTCCCACGCATGCTGGCTGCGGGCAGGAGTGAACCGTCGGGGGTGCTGCTGGGCCCCTGATAAAATGGCGGGTTTGCCCAATCTTGCCCAGCCCCCTACATCCCGTGATCCGTGCACGACAACTGGGCAGCCGCCCACCCAGGGCACGAGTGAGCTGCAGCCAAAGATCCACAGAACAAGGGAGCGGCCCTGGGGCCCAAGGCAGATTTGCAAGCCGGGTTTGTCACTTGGAGGCTGAAGAGGGGAGAGGAGAGTGAGCCGGGCCCTGCCTGAGGGGTCCACGGGGCCCACGACAACCTCAACCTCTGGGGCACTGACAGCCTCACTGTACAGATGGGAGATGGAGGCCATTTGCCACCTGAAACCAGGTCCACGTGAGGCCAAAGGTCCTGCTCTCCCTACAGAGAGTGCTTCAGGGTCCTGCCCTGTAAAAAGACAAAAGGCTGGCCCCCAAAAGCCACAGTCCACAGGCAGAGGCCGCCAGGCCCTCACAGGAGCTGGGGTCTGGCCCACCCACTGCCTTCCTCCAACGAGAGCCCAGTGCGGGGGGGTGGCTCTGGGTCCCCACGGTGACAGCCCCTACCCTTCCCCTCTCGGATGCAGAGCCTGACCCAACAGAGATGCTGCTCGTCAGACCTCAGAGGTGTCTGGAAGCCAAGCCAGGGCCGGCCAGGAGGGGTGCAGGGCGGGAGCAGTGTGAGGACCCCCTGCCCCCGCAGAGGTGGATGGGAGGCGCCCAGGTCTCGCCCTCCACACACAGCCCTGAAGGTGCCTTCGCTCCCGGAGTCTCCGCCGTCTGGGCGCCACGGTCCCCTCGCCCCGCTCCGCCTGTCACTGATGTGTTCATTTCCGCACGTGCAGCAGAGACACCATGCATGCTGGCGGCTTGTTTGGGACGGGTGGCTGGGAAGGGCGGGTTTTGTTCAGAGGCCCAGACACACGGACGCAGAGCTCGTGGCGTCTCCGCCTGGAAGGAGTCGGTCCACTGCTTCCCCCAAACGTCCCCCAGCTGCTCCGCCACATCTCAGACTATGAATCAGGGTGAGTTTTAAAACACAAAACAGTAGATAGAATAAAGGTACTTTTTGAAAGGAGAAAAAGCCCAGAAATCAGCTTGAATTGGAATCAAACATGTAATTTCTAAAAAACGTGCAAAATACTCCTGGAAAGGACAGTATATTTCGGGGGCGTTCATGGTTTTCTAGTGACGGTAGAAACGGAATCACCTCGCCACGCACGTGCAGTTACTGCTGAGTCAGCTTTGCGGGCACCCTGTCCACCCTCGGGTTCTGCAGCCCCACCCGCTGGGCCCCTCTGAGAGCACGCGGCGGTTCTGAGAGCCTGGCGGGACGCAGGCCGCGCACACCACACCCCACTATAAAGTCTTCACTGGCTCCCAGGGACACCGCCAGCCCCGATGCCACCCGGGCAGACGGGCCTTCCAGTGGGGCTGAGCTCGACCTTCGAGCAGCAAATCAAAGGCTCTAACGTGAGAAGAGGCTGCGTCTGTGTCGAGGCAGTGAGAAATTTAAAATCCTAGCTGGACTTACTTCACTCTGTATGACAGACTCTAGGTCTATCCACCTCATTACAAATAGCTCAGTTTTGTTTCTTTTTATGGCTGAGTAATATTCCATTGTATATATGTGCCACGTCTTCTTTACCCATTCATCCAATGATGGACACTTAGGTTGTTTCCATCTCTGGGCTATTGTGAACAGAGCTGCAATGAACATTTTGGTACATGTCTCTTTTTGAATTATGGTTTTCTCAGGGTATATGCCTAGTAGAGAAAGACAAATACCGTATGTAAACATATATATGGAATTTAAGAAAAAAAATGTCATGAAGAACCTAGGGGTAAAACAGGAATAAAGACACAGACCTACTTGAGAATGGACTTGAGGATATGGGGAGGGGGAAGGGTAAGCTGTGACAAAGTGAAAGAGAGGCATGGACATACATACACTACCAAACGTAAGGTAGATAGTTAGTGGGAAGCAGCCGCATAGCACAGGGAGATCAGCTCGGTGCTTTGTGACCACCTAGAGGGGTGGGATACGGAGGGTGGGAGGGAGGGAGACACAAGAGGGAAGGGATGTGGGAACAGATGTATATGTATGACTGATTCACTTTGTTATAAAGCAGAAACTAAAAAAAAAAAAAAAAAAAAAAAAATCCTAACTGGAATCCGCCGCAGATACAGTGAAGTGGGCCTGTCCTACAGTCAGACGCCAGCGGAGGTGGGGCAGACCAGCACCTCCCCAGGGCCAGGACCTCCGTGCAGGCACAGAGGCCGCTTTGGAGTGTGTCCCTCAGCCCCTGTGTCCACCCTGCTGGGCCCTAAAATCACCGTCTGCATGGGAGGCCTTCCAACCCTGGGAAGCCCCTCCTCCAGACTACGTGTGGGATTCCAGGACCAACTTGCACTTGAAAACCCTCTATTCAACGGCCAACCTAAACCCAGGTTTCTTCAGGAAGCGAGACCGCAGGCGGGTGGGACTGCTCATCGCCCACCTCCCGGGCCCCCGTCTGCTGTCTACATTTTGATTCCATGTCAACAAGATGCCCCCCCGCCCCCCGGTTCTCACTAAGTACAGCCTTGGAAAACTCAAGACGACGTGACCAAGAAGAATGGGACGGACACGTGTGTGCGCGGAGATTCCGAGATGCCCAGACAAGGGAAACGCCCGAGTCACGGGCTGAGCGCAGGAGCCCCCTGCGCCCCCCACCAATGTCAGGTGGCTTCTGAGAAACGTTCAACAGCAATCGAATGGGAGTTTTCCTGGTGGGCGAAGCTCCGTGGTGCGTTTACCAGTCTCCCGGGCTGTGGCGCTCAGAGGCACTTTCTTGCCGTGGTTATCAGCGACACATGCGGCCACACCGCTGGGAAGAAGGACCTGCAAGCCACGAGCTTCGAGTGCGAGGTCGGCCCTCGGTAACCAGCATCTTACGGGAGCTGCTCCCGACCCCCAGACAAACTGCCCAGCTCAGCACACCCCGCCCGGAGGGGACCACGTCTCCGTTTAGAATATCCAACGTACTAATCTGTTCTGTTATTTTATACATACTGTTGATCTAAGTGAAAAGACTGTCCTTTGCTACAAATAGAAAAGAAACAAATGAAAAACAAAATAAAAGTTAGGTTCACCTGACTCCCAGGAAATTAAAAAACGAGTGTGTGCGACGGAAAGGGAAGAATGGAAGGATGGAGAGTGCAAGCCCTCGCCGTCCGCGCAGGGCAAGCGTCTTCTGAGCCGTCCTGCACTTGAACACGACAGAGGAACAGATCTGGGGAAATACCTGGCTCCTGAATCACGGACAAAGCCAGCAACACAGTGTGTGCACAGTTTCAAGTTAAAATGGTCCACAAAATAAATACTGTAATACAGACAATTAAAATTATTGTTTTGGGTTGGAAATTTTCAACATGAGTTTGGCAGCTCCACAAAAAAATGTAAATGTATCTCTGATTCAGAGAAAAGGCCTAAGACTGGAAGGAATGTTCCAAGACGCAGCGGCCCCTGCTGCGAGGACGGTGATTCACGGCTGCGCTGTCCCAATGCAACCCTGTCACGGGCCCTGCAGCCGCAGCGTCATTCCTGGGGGTCACCAACGACCCGGAGAGGAGCCGCCACGGGGACCACATCAGGAGAGTTCTCTCATGGCCTCAGCCCAGGGCTGCTGAATAACTTCAAACTCACCTCCAACTTAACTTGATTTTTTAAAAAGTCACACTCAATGCAGCCAAGACAACACACGGTTAAATTCGAATCTAAGATGCAGCTGATCTGTACAAACATAAGCTATTTTACATTCTCTCCACACACTCACGTATGTCTCTCATAATCAACCAGAGAAATTACCTCCACAGCTGGGCATATATCTGTAAGTATTTTTACACAAAAGGGATAGATCTTAACAAAATAAAATACATAGTGTGATACCCTGGCTTTTTTCATGTAAAGATCACATGTTGAGCATTTTAGCATATTGTTCAAAAATGGTTTGATCTCAGCGCCACATCTTGTCCTGTAGATGACTGATCAGTGCTCTGTGGATGGACTTGTGGGTTGCTCCCAATTTGTTGCCCTTATCAATACCAGAGATGTGAACATCCAGCGTGACACCCTGGTGGCCTTTCTGGTCATTTCCTCAGCACAGATCCACAGCCTCCGTCAAAGAGCATGAACACTTGGGGCTCCTGACACCTCCCGGGGGTCAGGTCCCCTGCACGGCCTCGCCAACACAGGGACCGATGGATTTAATCTTTGCCAAACCACACAGGGAAGGGCACTCTGAGGCTGCATCTTCCTGTAACACTGTAACACGCACCCATCACGTGGTAACAATAAACTGAAACACTCTGAACCCCCAGTGGTAACGTCTCTGAAAGTCTCCAGGCCTCTCAAGCGTCCCCTGACCTCTTACACGTATTTGACTAACTGGCAACGTGGGACTCCAGGCAGCCCACACCCCAACTCCAGCTCCTTCGGGGTCTCCAAAGGCCACTCCGGGATGACGGCCACTGTCCTTAATATCAGCTTGTCATTGTTGGGGACACTGGCTGAAGGGGACACAGATCTCTCTGCAACTCTCTGTGAGTCTGGAATTCTTGCAAATAGGTTTTTCTAAATGGCTGTTGTGCATTCGGTACGTAAGGACCTGAATCACGTTCCTTTTGCTCTCGTTTAAAGAAGAAGAGTCTGGGGACTTCCCTGGTGGTCCAGTAGTTAAGACTTCACCTTCCAATGCAGCGGGTGTGGGTTCAATTCCTGGACAGGGAGCTAAGATCCCACATGCCTCGTGGCCAAAAAAAAAAAAAAACCACAAAAAAGAAGAGGCTGGAGGCCGCGACTCACAGCCCCCCCACCCCCCGCCGAGGAGCGACGCTGGTGCCCCATCGGCGCTGAGTGTCTGCGGTTTCCACCTGTTACCACGGGCACCATCACGCCGCCCCCCGGGCCGAGGGGTGGACCAGGCCCATGGCCTCCCCGAGCCACCAGGAGCCCCGCTGTGAGTGGGTGTTAAGCGGCCTGGCTTGGCCTGACCGGCCTTGGCCTCCCGGCTGGGGACGCCGGCTCGTGCGACACAAGGAAGGGAGCCACACGACCCCCCCCGGGGCCCCAATCTGAATCCCCTGCTCTTGGAGTTGCTGCCACCGTCCACTTGCCACCAGAAAGCCTTTCACGTCCTATTGAATCTCTGTGCTTCCTTCATGTGGCAAAAGGGTGAAGGATCTTTTCTGACGCTTAGTTCACGGCCTGGAGCCCGAAGCCCACCTCGCCACGGGCATGCAGAGCCCGAGACGAACCTGAACTTCTCTCAGCCCGTGTCTCCCGCCCCCATCCAGGCCCTGCCCCAGCTGCCCGGGGCCCCTCCTCCCTGCCCGGCCACTGCGGTCACCCGCTCGGGGCTTCCCTGGGTACCCGCGAGTCCAGGGCAGTCTTTCCAGCACACAAAGGATTTCACAGACAGCCTCCCGCACTTCAGCAAAAGCTGTGCCGCACCGGAGCAGGTGTTTATCAGACTGCAGCTCCGACCTCGGCGCTACCGACTGCCTGCACGCGCCTCGATACCAACCAAACCCGCCCCTGAGCAGGACCCAGGGACACCAGCTGACCCGCCAGGCTCCGCGGGGGCAGCCTGCCCATGACATGTTTCTCCAGCACAGGAGACCCAGCTTGGAGCGCGGCTGACCGCGGGGACACAGACGGACGGCGGCCATTCGCACTGATTCAAAACCAAGGTCGTGGCAGGGCTCAGGGCTCCGGACAGCCTCCCTCAGTCCCGACCACCCCTCTGTGCTCCCGATGGCCAGTGGGGCGGGGCTCGGGCCGGACCTGCTCACCCCAGGCCTCTCCATTTAAACCACTTCCTCGGCCACCGCTACCACCACGGAGACGCCAGAACCCGCCTCTGAGGGAACAGCACGCACCACTTCGCCAAAACTCGGAGCCACATCCCAGCAAGGCCCCGATTCTGCACCAATTCGAGGAAAACCCGCGAACACCAGGGACAGAGGAGTGTGCCAGGTGACCCGGACTGGGGCCTGCCGAGCCCCCTACAGCTGAGCGCGGGGAAAACAGAGATTTCTGCACCGGAGCCGATCGGGAGGCCTGGAGTTGGAATCCGACCACCTTGGAGAAAGTACGTCAGGGGAGTCTGGACACTTGGTCGGTGATACCAAGGGATTCTCTTAAATCACATATCAGTGTCGGGTACGGTATCTACCGGTGTCATGATTCGTTTCTAAAACTGAGCCCCCATCTCTGAAAGACACGCTGAATATCGATGGGTAAGACTTGACGAGGTCTGGGATTTACCGCAAAGTAACGGGTGTGGGTGAGGAGGTGAGGCAAGGGGACCACAAGTAATCAGTCAGTTAGGCGTGGGCGTGGCGACCCGTGACTAGTCTGACTCGTGTACACGTTTGGTTTTCTGTGATACAGAGTGAAAGAGTGAAGCTGAGAAACAGGCACTCAAGTTACCGCGGTGATATTCCAGGGCCGGGAACCGTCAGGGATTCTCTTTCCTATTTGTTTATCGGCATTAAAAAGTATCCACAGGGCTTCCCTGGTGGCACAGTGGTTGGGGGTCCGCCTGCCAATGCAGGGGACACGGGTTCGTGCCCCGGTCCGGGAAGATCCCACATGCCGCAGAGCGGCTGGGCCCGTGAGCCATGGCCGCTGAGCCTGCGCGTCCAGAGCCTGTGCTCCGCGACGGGAGAGGCCACACAGTGAGAGGCCCACGTATAGCAAAAAATAAAAATTAAAAATTAAAAAAATAAAAATAAAAAGTATCTATAGTGAAGGATATGAATTTTAAACCCCCAAATCATCTACTTTCTCACCCTCCTGTTCTTGCCCTGGCGAGCTCGGTGACTGTTCTGAGTCAGAGGCAGCGACTTCCCTAAACTGGCTGCACCCGAGCCTGGAGCCCTTCTGGAACCTTCTCCCGGAAAAAAGGCCTTGTCCACTCAACGTCAGAGAACCAACGTGCACTGGACATCCCACCGCAAGGTGCCACATACGAGAGCCTCAGCAAAGCCCCTATGCTGTGAAGTTCTCCCTCCGTGTAGACACCCGGGGAGGGTGGCTTGCTCTTTTGTTCAGATGGTTTGGGTAGAATCCTTTCAATTCTGAATTTTCTGAGACCTAAGGCTCATATGGACTTATCACTTAGAAGAAAACTGTAAAAGCTTTCAGGACTCTTCTGTTTCTAAAAGAGCTGAAGCTACAAACTGAACTTGGCAGGACTGAAGTCCGCCTGAATGAGAGAGAGAACCAGAGCAGAAGGGGAAGGACATCAGCCCAACTTCAAAGTAACGCGTTTTCCCAGGGTCGGGAGCCCATGGCCGCCTAACTTACTTGCTTTGTTTTGTCTTTTCCCCTCTAATTTTAAAAAAGGTTATCAGCTCAGTTCTTGGCTATTTAATCAAGCAGGGTCTCTGGGCCGCCAAAGGCTCCCGTGGGCCAAGGCTTGACCGGGACCACACACCTCGCCCCAAGGTCCACCCAGCTCCCCCCGGGGCCCCCGACAGGCATGGGTGAGAAAGCTCCTCCCACACCAGAAAGGTCGGCCTTCCTGGAGGGCGCCCTGGCGAAGCCGACCTCTCCGCTGATGACCCCCCAGAGGTTCACGGGCCGTGGGTGGCGTCCTCACCCACCCACCCACCCTCCCAGGGAGCAGCTCTCGGGGAAGGGCTGGCTGTGATCCACGAAAGGCCAAAGTCCTTCGGGGTTGGCCTTGCACGTCTGATGGGTCTGGAAGGGATGGGACCGGGGGGCAGGCCTCAGACAGGAACTCACGGCTGGGGGTCTCAGGTGGTCACCCCCAGCTGTTGGGACTGGCTTCCCCTGCACTGTCACTCAGATGGCGCTGAGGGGACTCGGGGACAGGACTGGCCACGAGGAGGATGGTGCCCTGGAGGAGGTGCCCTGACCACTCCCGGAAGCTGGAAAAGTGCTTTTACGGAGACGTTGGTGGGTGAACAGGGGGCCGAGGGACACAGCCGGGCAGTAAACTGCAAGGAGGCCAGTGAGGTGAGAGGAGAGCCCCGCGTCGGCCTTCCCACCCTCGGGGTGCTGTAGGCAGGGCACCTGCGCCCCGAGAGTCTGCGGCCAGTGACCTGTCGTGAGGCCCGGGATCCCCCCGAGGCCCGTCGGGGTCACACCAGTGCCAGACCCCTCCTCGCTGCCACCTCGGCCCTGACGTGTCCCCACTGGTCCCCAGCGTGTTCCCGTGCCCTGGGGACTTGGGGGGGCACGGACGGGGTCTGGTGCCTGGTGTGTGTTCCGGAGGCGGGCAGCCCAGGAAGGGCACCTGCTCGTTCTCCACGCTCTCGGAGGCTCTGCCAGGCCCAGGTCTGCTCAGGAATCCAATTCAAACTCAGTCACGACCTGGAACTTTCAGAACAAGAACAGCAAGGTCACCGTGGAGAGATTCTTTTTTTTTTTTTTTCTTAATGATCGATTCAGGAATTTCGTAAGAATCCGTTGCTTTTAGCGGCTCCACCGAGCAGGGTGTGGAGAACCCCAAGGGGCGAAGACTTCCTTCCGGCTTTCCGGAAAACGGCCGTCACCCTCACTCTGCACCACTCGTCCACCCCGCCGCACCCCCAAAACAGGCCAGTTTCACGTAAGCCTCTCAGGCCCTGCCGTCCAGACTTGCATCCCGACCGTTCCCACCGCCCTGCACCTGCACGGGGGGAGCCAGGCAGCCTCCAGGACCCCCAGGCAGACTGGACCCGGCCCCTCTCCCTGGGGCGGACGGCTACCTGGGGTCTCCTCCTCGGCTCGCAAGAGGGCGGCATCGCTGTAGGGCCCTCCTCTTACAGAGCCGGCCCTCTGTTCTCCAGGAAAACAAGCCCTCCAACTCCTAAAACGTCTCCCGAGAGAAGACACGTTTAAGGACACCAGGTGCTCCTTCAACTCAGTGTGGGGGCAGCCCAGTGGCACAGAAAGAGCTCTTGTCCAGAAATCCAGCTGAGGTGGAAAATAAGCTACTTTGGAGGAATTTCTCAAACTACTGGGGCTACTCCTGACCCAAGACTAGACAACTGCATTGGCACCCAGTTCCTCTGTCCCCAGGGACCAGAACCGTCTAGACAAGGGAGGACGCTGCCTTTCCCTCACGTCCACTCTTGGAGTAGAACAATGGGCACAGAGAGGGCCCGTGCCCTGGATGGTGGATGGATGTCTGGGTGGATGGAAAGAAGGCTGGGTGGATGGGTGGGTGGGTGGATGGGTGGAGGCATGTTTACTTGGTGAGGACCCCCGTGGGAAGCTGAGCCCTGGATGGTCCCTCTGCTTCTCCGCTGGCCCTCATGCTTGTTACAGGGGGCAGATGCCAGCGTGTTTGTGACTGTTACTGGGCCCCAAATGCCTTTTCAGATGCCGCCAGTGCCTGCTGCTAACTAGTCACTACAGAGCTTGAGAAAGCTCGGATGATACCTGCCACACTGCTTATAAAAACCAAGAAACAGAACCGCCGAGCTAATGTAGGATGGGGCATAAATAAGCCATGAAACTGACACTCAGATTTGATTTCTACCCAGAGATGCCAGGACAGTCAGGGGGCAACTCCCAGAGTTCATCCTTAATCTGTTTTAATAGGGGACCCACAGAAAAACCTGGACAGTCATGAAACAGTAACCAGTCCATTTCCAAACTCTAAGTTTAAAGCAGACTTCAGTGGCTCAGGATGTAATAAATAAGCTGTTCTCAGATCATCTACAGGAATGTACCTGCATCAGGCACGTTGCTCCCTGAGGACTAGAGAAGCCCACAGCCCCAGCGAGGGTCTCGCTGAAACAGAGCTCAGTCTGTGGTCAGGCCCGAGGAGGCCCCGTGCCCGACAGGCACAGCCCGCTGGGCGCTGCTCCCGCTGCCGTGCTCTCTGGACACCAAGAGCGAGTGACCGCAGCGTCCCGGAGTCCGCATCCCCCCACCCCCTGTAACATATGACTTGAAATAAAACAGTGGGACTCCAGTACCACCTACAGGTGCGTGTCCAGCCCCCAGACGTGCCCCCGCAGTGGGGGACTCACTGGATCCTCCCAGCCTCGAGCCCTGCAGTGACCACACTCGCCTCGCACCCCCAGATTGGGCAACTGGAGCCTTACAGCCTTTTGCATTTCGTTTTGTGTCTAGCAATTTCCAAGTGCCTCAGTTTCCCCATCTGTAAAGTGAGACCCATCCACGCCTCCCGTGAGCTCGCTGGCCCTGAGCCCAGGTCCCCGGGGAGGGATGCTGAGGCCACAGTGCACGCACATCCCGACGGCCCTGCAGAGCTCTGGGCTCAGGGGAATCAGGCATCATCACGGTGTGACTGCCCTGCAGGTGGCCATGCTCACCTGTGGGAAGTGACTCTCAGAAGAAAATCATGCATCCCCAGGGGCCCCGGGGTTTCCAAGGCATGACCAGTGCTTGAGCGGAACGGTCAGATCCCGGAAACAGCCGCTTAAATCTACATGAAGCCTGAGCAGGGAGAGGCCAGAACCGTGCACCTCAACAAGCCTTCACAACAACGTGGCCGGAGTGACACAGGCACCGGCGCTGAGAGCACTGCAACGCGGTGCGTGATTAACGCACCGCGTCTGTGCTCCAGTCGCGTGGGCTTTCGCAGCCGGTGCCTGTTGCGGGCTCAGAGCACAGACCAACCTGGACGGGAAACCTCAGAGGGAAAAACAACATGCGGGTCGCTTTCTTTACCGAAAACCAGCCAGCTCAACGCTGTGGGTCAAGCCCCAGCTTCCAGAAGGTATTTTAGAAGCATTTATTTAAAAAGCAAAGCCCATCATGACATATAAATACAATTCCGCTCATTAATTTTCACGGAAGGCTGAATTTTTTTTTTTTTTTTTTTATGCGGTACTTGGGCCTCTCACTGTTGTGGTCTCTCCCGTTGCGGGGCACAGGCTCCGGACGCGCAGGCTCAGCAGCCATGGCTCACGGGCCCAGCCGCTCCGCGGCATGTGGGATCCTCCCGGACGGGGGCACAAACCCGTGTCCCCTGCATCGGCAGGCGGACTCTCAACCACTGCGCCACCAGGGAAGCCCAAGGCTGAATTTTAAAGGTGGACAATCGCTGCCTCACGATTACCTTTCAGTCTCCGGCAGGACCGTTCCCTTCTTTCCCCGGAGGCCCAGCCCAGGTGTGCTGCAGGTGCACGGGGTCCCCGATGAGCACCCCACACTCTCCTCGGAGGAAAACGTCTGAGCAGAAAGCAATTCTGTTGTGTCTGTGGTCAGTCGCGCGTGTCGTCACTGGACACTTGCCCCGGGTCGGGTCTCCTCACAGTTTGGGAAATCTCAAGATTGGAGACCCGGGAAGGGGCCCCGGGATGGGAGACCCCTGAGCGCAGCAGCCCCGCCTTCACACGCACATGGATGCACGGCCCGGCGGGAGCAGGACCAGGCCAGGAGCTGACCGGCTTTGTAGCCGAAACTCTGCGGGCGTTTGGATTATCTACAAAACCAGCCAACATGGCAGATCTCAATGGCTAGACTGAAAAATCTGTGTGTAAAGCCACAGAGATTCAAATTATGTTATCCTCTTCAGGAACGCAAAAGTACTTGGGATCCTCTTTCTCCTTTTCGTGGCTAAAAATAGACATTCATAGAACAACATCAAAAAGAGAAATCAGGGCCTACATCCTCCACGTCCACCTTGGGGGAAGGGCCCTAAAGGTGCAGCAGAAGCCTCTCCCTCTGCCACAAATCCACAGATCACAGCTGCATCTGCAAGGCTAATTTTTCCAGTTGGAAGGCAGTACACAGAGCACCTTTCCTGGCGTCAGCTGTGAACTCTGGGAAACCAGAAAGAGCCTGCCCCGCGGGGATGAGGGTTCGGGCCTCTGAGACCACATACTCCTGCAGCAAGAAAGCACAACTGCACAAACACACAGCCCGGGTCCTGCACTCAGACTCCAAATTCACCTGCAGGAGCCTCTGCAGGCCTGTGGCCAAGGTCAGCCTCTGGCCTCGTGAGGACCTCTGTCTGCTGGGTTCCCACCCTCCCCGAGCAGCCACCAGCATCCTGGGAGCAGGACGTGGACGTCAGAGAAAGGTCCCAGGGTCCCCGATGCCCCCCGATTAGAGGGAAAACTTGTCAGGGCTCCGGGGAGCAGGGGCCCAGCCAGCGGGCGCCTCTGGGGTGAGCTAATCACGGCGTGAGTCCAGATCTACCTCTTATTAGTGGAGCCTGAACATGTGACCCTGGCACTGGGTCTTGTAAGCAAGTGCTCAGGGGGACCGTGCAGAGACCTCCCCCAAAACTGTCTTCTTTTTAAAGCTCACTATCAGTGAGCTTCCTTTTTTTTTTTTTTTTTTTTTGGTAATCTTTAAAAAATTTTTTTTAACTTTTCGGCCGTGCCGCATATGGGATATTAGCTCCCCAACCAGGAACTGAACCTGAGCCCCCTGCAGTGGGAGCGCAAAGCCTTAACCGCTGGACCGCCAGGGGAGTCCCCAGCGAGCTTCCTTTTGTGATCTTCAGATGACGTGGCTGAAGATCCTCTGCCAGGTCAGAAAAGAGAAAATAACCCAGGAGTTACTGACTGGTCCAAAAGCCCGAGTGGGCTGGCCTGATGGAGACCACCCGAGTGCAGACGGGCCGGGACCAGGGGTGCCCCAGCGGAATGATGTGTAGTTGGATTTGCTACCAGCCTCCAGCTTCATTTAATCTTATTCCAAATTAGGATAAACTCTGAAATATTCAAACAACTTATAAAATGCAATCAGAGTCAGTAGTAGTTTCATCAGACTTTTGGAAACTAACAGTTAGACACAGCATAATGGTTATGGATATTATTAAAATCATCAATCGGACCCCAAAACCTAAAAGAAACCACGTCTGAAATACTGATCTGGACACGCAGCCCCTCGGGTCACCGAACCCAGCAGCTCCAAGGAACCCTGTTCATCATGTGCCCTCGCCCCTGGAGAAAGTCTACTCTTTAACTACTCAAATCACAAAAGCAAAGTTTGTCTGTAGGAATTTAATTCGACACGTGTGCTGCTGCTGTTACAAAAGACTCACCTTAAAATGCTCCGCATTCCCCAAACTAGTTTCCTTTTAAGTGTTACACATTCCTCGTGTAACTTTGCCCCTTTAAAGGCAAATTCAGAGATTATGCTGGGCCCAGACAGAGACATTAAGACCTCAAAAGCTGGGACCTTCCCCGAGCCTATTCTAAAGGAAACTCAAGTTCACTGGACACACACAGCGAGGACCCTGGATATGGACCCTCGCCCAGGGCAGACGCTCAAGTACGTTTGCTTGAATCAATGGACATTTAAACTTCAGCTCCTTTGGGACAATACAAAGTCCTCTGAAAGCCACCATCTGAAAACCACCACTGAGAAACAATCCACTGGGAGTGGGAATCGGCCGGTCACCTCTACCCTCACCGCCACGGCCGATCGTGGGAGCCGCCCGGTACCATCCTTGGCGCAATTGCTTTCTCACCTGCAGAAAGAAGCGAGGTGGGAAGACCCTCCCCTTCCTGAAGAGGCTCGTGGCCTGTTGGACGTGAGGACAGGGAGCACTTAAAAAAAGTCACCTGCGTTTCCCAAGCTTTAAGAGCAGGAGCGTCATTCTCTGAGGTTCTAAAATAAGTCTAAACTCTTATTTAAAGCCTATGAACGTCTATCCAACACTGTTGTTGGTTTCACAAACCTTCTGTGGCAAGAATTTAGCATCATTCTGTGACCCTGTGGGCCTATCAGAAGGCTCTGCACACAGGGGCGAGCCACGCATGGTCTACAGACAAAAAGACCCCAAAAGGGCAGTGATCCCATGGCCCCCAAATTCCTTGGGAAGAGAATAATGCTGCACACTTCTCATCAAAAAGTTCCTTTTACTGGCAAGACAGAAGTAGAAGTGCCCAGAGGTGCTGCACCACAGGCTGGGAAGTGGATCTGTCCCGATAAGCCCTCCACCCCAGACTTTGCAGCCTGTCAGCACCGGGCACCCCAGCTGGGCAGCCCGAGACCCCGTGTGCAGGAAGTCTGGCCACCTTCCCCGCAGGTGAGTGCCTCGACCTCTCTCTTCTCCCGTGGCCTCCAGCCGCCCACTCCACCCCACCCCCCTGCACCAGCTGACGGGATCACACGGAAACACATCGCCAGGGACCAGGAAACATATTCTGATGTGGAACCACAACAGTGGGAAAAGTTGACTTCAAACCCTCGGGGGGAAGTGTGGTGCCTTCACGGGGTTTGTTGGCGTGAACTCACAGGAACGCCGGGAGCATCACACCTCGCCCAGAGCTCTGGGACCAAGAGATAAATGGAGCAGGTCACTCAACCGGGGAATCATCACTGAGACCCCGGAGCAGACAGCAGGCAGCAGCTCTGCATCCTGACGCAGGACGACCCCCAGAAACACCCGCAGGCTCCCCGTTGCTGAGGTCCTGAGGAAGCCACCCCATCTGCCACCGGGGGTCACAGGCTGAGCTGGTCCCTCCGGAAGTCCCAGGTTGGAGTCCTAACCCCAGGACCTCAGAAGGCCACCGCGCTTGGATGCGGGGTCTTTACAGGGGCCGTCAAGGTAGGGCGAGGCCCCTGGGTGGTCCCGGTCCAAGGACTTCAACGCCGGTGCCTGGACCGCAGACTCCAAGCCCCAGAACCCTGAGGGATAAACGCCTGCTGTTTAAGCCACCCCTTCTGTGGGGTCTGGTCACAGCAGCGCCTGGAGACATGGTAGTTACCTTTGCACCTGCAGTGATGATGTGGGTTCACTGACGCCCCATCACAGTCCATGAAAATGAGAAGGTCCTAAACTGGGTGGGGGCCTGTGGGCTTGAGCAGGTTAGCTTCAAAATATCCTTCTTCTTAAGTAATGATTATAAAGAGAGGACGGCTGGCATAAACAGTGTTTATATTTTAACATGCCTCCAAATGGATTTTTAAAATTCCCACATTTATGAATTAAATCCAGGTTCTGATTCCCAGTCCGTGGTAATCCTCGCTTCTCTACCTCTCGACTCCTAAACGTGCCAGCAGAAAGGACGTATTCACCGTCCGATGCTTTAGAAATTGTCATCTCTCATACTGTTTCTTTGCCACAAACTTCCAAAAAGGTTTAGCTGTGTTCATTTGGCGCCTAGAACTACATTATCCGCTGGCAGCTCTAACTACCTCATGTGTGCTTTAGCTGTGGAGAAAAAGAGGGTCTGAGCACAACAGAGAAAATTCTGAAACAGGTGAAACCCTACTGATCCGCTCTCCTCATCTCATGGGCACGACGGCTGGAAGGCACTAGGCCCTACCATGCAGTCTTGCCGCCAGAACAAAAAAGGGAGCAGGAGCAAGAAAACACTAAGCCTCGAATACCCGAATCTCCAGGCAGAAGCCTGCATGCCTGTCACACATGCGTCTTCCCGGAGAGGCCCCCGCAGCCCCCACGGCAAAGGCCGTGCCGTGCACCTCCTGGGAAGGCCCGTGTGCACGGTCTACGCCTGATAAAAATCCTGGAGCAGAAAGCACTCTGCCAGGGGTCATTAGCGGCCCACCTGTTGGGAAAGCTGTTTAGTTAAAAATAAAAACCCCGGGCTGAGTAAGTGGACCCAACAGAGCACCAGCAGCCCCGACGCTCGGAGGAGCTGAGGCTCCCGCCGGGCAGCCCGCCTCCTGGGAGGAGGAGGCTGCGCTGTTTCCAAACGCCGGCGGGCGGGGATGGGCGGGGGCGCTACTCCGGGGAATTGCGGAGCCGAGGCCCCATCTGCACCGACAGCGCAGTGACGGCAATTAGGTGCGAGCAGGGAAGCCAAAAACACAGACGCGAGCGTCACTTGGTTTTATGGGAAACAAAACAAAAACTGAGCCCACGTGTCGGTAAACCCTTGTGACGGGCTGACTCCTGTCCCCGAAGGTCTGACCCCGCTCCCCCTCCAGCACCTCGGATATGACCTCACCTGGAGACAGGCCTTTAAAAAGGAGAGAATTCGTGAGGTGAGGTCTTTGGGGTGGGCCCTCGACCAGCACGAGGGGTCCTGACAGAGGGAGATTCGGACACAGACACAGGCCGGGGGAAGGCCGAGGGGTGTGAAGGCGGAGGGACGCCAGGACGGCAGCAGACCCGGCGCTGCAGAGCGGGATCCTCCCTGAGCCTCGGAGGGAACCAGCCCTGCCGGCACCCGGGCCTCGGGAACCCGCTGCCGCGGCCCACGCCCGCCTGGACCCGCTTACCTGGTGTAGGACGTCGGGGACCGCGGCCGGGCCCACGGGTACAGGTGCTGCGGCACCGACAGGTACTGGTCGCAGAAGGCGCCCTTGCGGATGTGCTGGAAGGACGGGAACTCCTCGGGTGGGAAATCAGACGTGGGCGGCGTGGCCCCCAGGTCCTCCCCGGCCGGCTCCACCTTGAGCGCCACTGAGGGTGAGTGGTCCAGGGTGGTCTTGCGGGCCTTGACGGGGACGCCGTCGCCCAGGTCCAGGCTGCCGTCGGTGCTCAGGGCGTTGATGGCGGCCACGATGGCCGAGCTGGTGTACTGCGTGGTGTTGCCCAGCCAGGTGTCATCGGTGACGCTGACCCGTGGCGATCCTTGCGGGGACGGCGTGGGCGAGGGGTGGGGGGAGCAGGACAGCTGCCGGCCGTTGAGGCCGTACTTCCGCTTGTTGCAGGGGGACGAGGGCCTGGACGTGCGGGCCCCCAGCCAGCTCTCCTCGGTGACGCTGGTGCGCGGCGACGTGGAAGGCGAGTGCCTCGGGGACCCGAGCAGGCCGCAGGCCCCCAGGCCACGGGGGAAGCCCTCCTCGGGGTCTGTGGTCTTGGGGGACACGCAGGGGGACTGCCACGGGGACGTCTGTGGGGACGCGTACGGGTACGAGAAGCTGGACTCGTAGGATGAGGCCTCGGAGTTGCAGCTGCGGGACGACAGGCTGCTGGCCGGGCTCAGGCACGAGGGGTCGCGGTAGGCCTCCAGGTTGGGCAGGTTCAGGGTGGCCGTGGACGGGGACCGCTTGGAGCCGGGAAGGACATCTTCCACGTCCACGTCATGGAAGAACTGGCCGTTGCCGTGGTGCAGCCCCAGGTAGGAGGTGATCTCAATGCGAGGGCTCTCCAGGGCCGGGGCCCCGTTGGGTCTGACTCCGCCGGAGGAGAGGAAGTAGCTCGAGGGCCCGCCATCCAGGGCAGCCCCGTAGCCTGCGGTGGAGATGCCCGGGGCCGAGGTCTGCAGGTCGTGGCACGGGGCCGGCAGCGAGGGGTGGGCGGAGGAGAGGGGCAGGCCAGAGCCGATGCCGGAGGTGACGTAACTGTAGTGCTCTGGAAGGGAGGGGGAGACGGGTAAGGCGCTGGCCACGGAACCGCTACCCACGAGCTCAGGGACCCCGCGATCCGGGACCGGCCTCACCCCTCACCCCGCGGGCCTGGCCTCCGAGATGGGCTCCGCTACTGCTGCTCCAGCGGAGAAGCAGCCCGAGCCCCGGCCTGGCCAGCAGGGTCCCTGCACCCCTCCCGGGCCCCTCCTCTCTCCACTCCAGCCACCACCCTCTCACTTGGACACGCGCCCACCGGGGCTTCCCTCTGCGCAAACATCCTTCCCGCAGAGCCGCAGCGCCGGTCCCCTTACTTTTTTCTGCTTTTTCTCACAAACTGCGTCCACCACCTGCCCTACCCCAGTCGCAGCCCCCAGCCCAACAGGCGTGTCACCGTCCCCCACTTTCCTTCTTCTCCTCACGTTCACCATCTCACCCATCACGTCCTGCACCAGCAGACCCCACGCCTCTGAGGGCAGCATCGAGCCCGCCCAGGTCTACCCTGCTCCACCCCTGCCTCCAGGGCCCAGGCCTGTGCCTGGTCCAAAACGGTGCTCCACCTGCCCCACCAACAGGCGGGCGGGCGGGTTTTAGACACGGGGGCCTGGACGCTTAAAGACGCTGTGATAGACTCAGCACCAGCGACAGAGAAAACACCCCAAGGGTTTTGGACGACCACATAGGTTCCGGGATCTCTCATGTACCTTCTGATGGTGGCTCATGGCCTAAGAATCCTTCTTTTACAGGAAAAACGAAGCAGAGGATATTGATGTACAGCCATATATTAAATCA
Organism: Mesoplodon densirostris; assembly: GCF_025265405.1. Lineage (NCBI taxonomy): Eukaryota > Metazoa > Chordata > Mammalia > Artiodactyla > Ziphiidae > Mesoplodon > Mesoplodon densirostris. The sequence continues at coordinate 89,480,695 of NC_082675.1, read as the reverse complement.
TTATATATTGATTATAGCCTCAGTAAAATATGTTTTAAAAAATCACTACTAGTGTAATTAATCATTTTTAGCAGCAAAGCCACACGTCTGGATTTCCAATTTGAACAGACCCTTTGTAACACGTGGGTACCTCATTACCGTGTGCCTAGAGCTGAGGCTCCCAAGGTCTCTGAATAATGGAGCTGCTCGAGGAAACCCTACACCACCTCCCGGGCCAAGCGCACCAGCCTGGAGACGCTTCATCCAACGACAGTGCTGCCCTTATGCTGGGCTTCAGAAACCCACCTGGGCGGACCCCAGAGAATCAAGGGCCTCAAAGTACAGGTTCACATCCCATCGGATTTATTAACAGAAGTGGCTCCAGCTCCCCAAACAGTGGGAAATCTATTTCCATTATGGCTTATTTCAGAAGGAGCATACAACCTCCCTCTGGTAACCCAGACCCTTATATCCTTTTACACTCAGAATCCCCTGCCCCATAAAACACTGTTCTCTGCTGCTCCCCAAAAGAGCGGCCCAGAGAGAGCACACAGGCCCTGCCCTCCCCGCACCCCACCCCAGGGGTCAAGGGCGGGCTGTCTTTTGGGGGGAAAGCATCAGTGTCCAGATGCTCAGATTCGGTGCCGGATTGTAAACGGCCCCAGGGAGAGACTGAACCCTGAGGAGGAGAGAAGCGAAACTGCAGCGGAGGAACCAGAAGCTCCGAGTGGGAGGCGGTGCCTGGGCGGAGGGGGGCTAGGCGGGTCCGCGGATATGCCCCCCGCAAGCCTCATCACCCCCTCATCCCGAGAGGGAAGGACGGGCGGCGCGACCAGGGGCCGGACCCCGACGCCAGCGCCCAGCCCACCTGGGGCTGCTGGGCGAAGCTCCCCTCAACTGCCGGGTCCCCCGCTCACACCAACACCCTCGCAGGCCCACGGACACATTTAACACAAAAACCGTAATAGAATGTTAAAAATCGGAGGACAGTCTTTGCAAAAATCACACAGGAGGTTAATAACCCTGGAAAGGCATGTCCAGAGGAGACAGTCAAGACTGCTCAGGAGGAGGGGGCACGGGGGCTGCAGGCCAGGCCGCTGAGGCCCCCCCCCGCCACGCGGTGACCCCCTTGGGACAGGTGCGGACACCCCCGCCTCAGCCCCACCCTGTGCCTGGGTGAGCGGAGGCCCTGGACGCAGAGGAGGCCGGGCCAGTGCTGTCCAGAGGGACCCCGGCAGCGGGCGGGTGTGGATCCCACAGGAGGCCCCGGGGTCTCTGCGAGGGCAGGACCCATCAGGGGCGGTAGTGGTGTCAACACGGAACCAGTCTTCTCTCAGTTACCGTGGGAGCCTAAACGCTGCTCTGTGTTTCTTCCCAGAGGCACCTGGCCGATGCGCCGGGCAGAACCAAGGTCCCCTTGCGGCCACAGCGCGGCGGTACGTTACACGGACGTTACAGCCACATCCACGGACCTCCCCCTAAGAGGGTGTCCCTTCACCGCTGGCCCAACGCTTTCCAAACCATTCTAACCAGAACTGCCAGTTTGAGAAACAAAAAACCGTTCCCAGTACCTGTGTGGCTTCAGGTAAGTCAGATGTCAACCAAAAGCAGGCTGGACGGGCTGGTGTGTCCTGCACCACCTGTTGTGTGATTATGATGAGGGCTGCGTGGTCAGTAAGTAGAACATTAATAAATCGTATTACATACGTCCAGGGCGGGAATTTCAGTAACGACACTTCAGCAAGTAGCTGTATTACGTCTGACGTGTTCCAAGGTCAAGTGTGAGTTACAGAGACCCTGGCTCCCCGCCCCGCCCCCGCCATCCAGGCGTCATGTGAGCTAAAGCATCGGAACCGGCATTTCTGGCGTTTCTCAGGCGGCTTCTCATCACCGGCTCTCCAGCTCCGCCTCAGCGAGTGGGGTCTTCACCCCACCCGCCCTGGCTCCCCTGCAGGCCCGCAGCCCGACACATGGGCCCCGCCTCTGCCTGCACCCTGACACCAGAGGGTACTCGCCGGCCTGAACCAGCCTGGACGTGCGCCTTCCCTGGCCCACGTAGGAGGCCGGTCCCAGCTCCTGCGGACAAAGAGCCCGGCACAGCAGCCTCCGGGGGCCCCGACTTCTGGCAGGCACCCCTCCACCCGCAGCCCGGGGCAGCAGCTATGATGCAGCACGAGCTCCATGCCTCCTTGACGTTCTGTCCGCAAGGGGGCAACGTCCAGATGGCAGGGACAATGCGCCAGCCCCCCAGCTGAAGGAGGGCCCCAGACCCGGCTGCTCCTGGGAGGAGTGAAGGTGCCCCAGACCTGCACCCTTGCTTCTGTGGCCACCGTGTGCTTTGAGCCCTTTCCCCCACGTGAAGTGCACAGACCATCCAGCATTCGACGAAGAACGGACTTCATTTTAAAGACAAGTCATCGACTCCAGGAGGGACAGTGTCCAGGCAGGACACTGACGGGAAACATACAAACTGTGCACAAAGCCCAGGCCCGGGGAGTCCGTACACAACCTCAATGGGCCTGCCGGGCCTCTTCCCCAGCACCCGGAGGCCTTGGGGGGCCTTGAAGCGGGTTTAGTGGACAGATCCCCACACTTCCCACCCAGCTGAGGATATCATGCGAATCTGTCATTTATTTTAAAAGATACAGCCGATCCCATCACTGAACCACCATTTGTTGGCAGGAAGGTAATTCTAAGAATTCAAAAAAATCCTAGCAATCAGCTTGGGGCCTCCCCACCACCTGCCCACAGGACTCAGCCACATTCGTGGTCCCGAGCCCGAGTCGTGGCAGGGACCTGAGAGCGTGCCCACCCCTGCCCCCGGCCCCCAGAGGGAGACGGGGAGCAGGGGGTCCGCTGACTCCCAGGGCATTCCAAGGGGGGCCTTTATTTAACCAACGTCTGTCAACAAGTGCGATGCAATGAGGAAGAGAAAAACATAAGCTTTTATTAAAACACAAAAAAGACCCTCTAAGCATGAGTTTTCCTTAATTAAATAAAAAAAGGAAAAGCCTTAAGTGCCTGAACTTGATTCTGAGCTCAGCCACAGTCTGGTGACGGAAGTTCTCCCTTTTCGGACAAAACGCGTACAGGTAGGTCCCAGCCTGCCCAGGGCCTGCCTTCCTGCCGGGGTGGGGGGGGCATCTCTCCCCTCCCCGCATCCCTCCCAGCTTCCACTCAATTTCCTACCAAAACCGTATTCAAATCTGAATTCTTTAACTATTCAAAGGGATTACATTTACCTGGAAGGAAAACATTTCCAGTAACTTTCCTGACAGCCCTGAGGTGCTCAGGCTGATGCGTGTCCCACCAGCGGCCACTGGAGTGATCCGCACCCGTCACCCCCAGTTTCTGCTGCCTGCGCCTCCAGAGCCTGGCTGCCTGCGCCCAGGAGATTCATCAACTTACAGCGCAGGAGTCTAAGCAAATATTGGGGACAGCTTATTCAAAACGGCTTCATATAGTGGACATTCATGAAAGCGTGGCTCATCTCTGAAGCCATGCCGCCTCCAGGTCCCCGGTGGGGGCAGGCGCAGAGATGGACGTCAGCGTGGGGAGTAGGCGTGCCTGGAGCCCGCGGACCGCGCCTCAGCTCCCGGTGGGTCCAGCACCCACTGCGAGCTCCATCCTCAGCTCGTTCAACAGGCCAGAGCTGGCGGAAGTATTTCCTCTAGTTCTGAAAGCTCACGTATTTCAGAACCACACAATCACATCATCTCTGCACAACCACCAAAAAAGTCGATCCGTGTCCTTCCACCATGGCCGACTGCATCTCAGCAGGTTCCCGACCGCTCAGACCCCTGCCCAGCGCCATCCGGGCCCTCAACGGGGACGCGGAGTGCCCTGCTGGCTGCGCCCTCGCCCCGCACATGGCAGCCGTCTCACCAGAGACAGTGGGAGCCACCTTGCCCCTGCCCACGTCCCCCGTCGGTCACAGACCCTGAGAAGGAGCCCGTCATGGCGACTTTTGCTTTTCATTGTATGGAACATCCCCTTCAGCATTTGCTGGGGTTGAGCCGTAGGACACGAAGCTAGAAATAGAACTGGAAGCAGCCTGGCAGTCAGGCGTCCAAACGCCCCGCCAGGCCTCCTCTCCCCAGCCGTGGGCGCTGTCCCTCACGGCAAGACTATACTTCGCAGGTAGTGGAAACAAAACAAAACACAAAACAAAAAAGACGCTCCACGCCAGGACCTTTCTGTCGGGAGCTGTTTACTGGGCAGGGCAGGAGGGCACCACCGAGGGTGGCCAGGCCCGTGGGTGACAGACAGACACAGCTCTGAGGGCACCGGTCAGCCCACTGCCTGCCAGGGAGACGATTTCCAAAGGCAACAAGCAGCCGTCCTCACAGGGGCCCCCTGCGTCCCGACGGGGTCGGGCTCCGACGCCCCAGCCTCACTGCCTTAGGTCTTCACCTTCCAGGCCCCACGTTTAAGGAATTAAAAACACCCCGTGGCCATGAGTCGCTGTGGCCTTCCTCTGACACACACCACAGAGAATTAAAATGTCCTCTAGGACAGAGCAGCCCGCTGGTGGAAACATCTCTGGAACTGTGGGGCTGCTGAGCTGAAGGTGCAAGGCCAGTCACCTGTGCTGAGAGGCCAAGGGGCCGCCTGCGCTCCGGGTGCTGGGCCCGAGCCCTCCCCGCCTGCGCCCGGCCCCGCGCCCTCCTGCGCAGACACGCGGGCCTCTGCGGCGTCCTCGCCATCACCATCACCACTGCTGAGGAGGGAACTGAGAATAAAAACGCCCCCAAATCTTCACGTCATCATAAGATGCCCCCTTTCACACGTGAGCTGTGAAACGCCATCCTGCACAGTCAAGGTGGCGGCGAGGGACCTGCCCTCGAGGCCACCGGGAGGCCGAGGCCCGGCCCATTTCCTCCTGAGTTGCCAGGGCGACAGTCCCCAGCCCAGCGGCCAAAATAACTTAGAAAACAGGAGCCCCAGGCGGGCGGGAAGCAGGGCCACGCCCGCCGCCCGGCAGAGCAGCTATTTCCTGAGACCCAGAGAGAAGCAGGAGGCTCTCTGCCTGCTCCCCAGAGAGGGAAGCCCAACGCCCAGCCTCCTCCCTAGAGGAGCCGGGAGCGGCCCCAGGAGGGCAAACAACACCCTGCCCAGCCCAGCCCAGGGCAGATTATTTTTAAAATTCTCTTTTCTTTCTCCCAACAAATGGTGGCTGACTGTCTATCCGCACCTGCCAAGTGCTCTGGAAATAAAGAACCCCAGGACCCACGGCCCCTCGAACACCCGGGTGCCACACGTCCCAGCGCAAGAGGTGGCGGGAGTGACAGGGTGACAGGTGAGAAGATGCCGCTCTCAACTCAGAGAAAATCGTGACAGGGACGAGGGACCCCAAGGTCAGGGCTGGCTGTGTCCTTTTGAGAAAGTGCCCACTTTTGGTTCAGTATCATCTCTAAAGCTCTGCGTCAGCTCGCTTCACAATCGATCTCAGAATTAGTCATTCATTCATTTATTTCTATCCAGGTTCATTCCAGAAATAATGTGAAGTCACTCCTGTCACCCATTAAGAGCTGAAGAATTTAATATAACAATGTAATCATGAACTTAATAATTAATAGTTACAATGGAATGTTAGCAACTAATAAGAACAAGAAGAAAGTACTTTATTCATAATTGCCAAAACTTGGAAGCAGCCACGATGTCCTTTGGTAAGTTGAATGGATAAATAAACTGGGGTCCATCCAGACAAGGGAATATTATTTAGCACTAGAGCCATCAAGTCACGAAAAGACATAGAGGAGACGTAAATGTATGTTGCTAAGTGAAAGAAGCCCATCTGAAAAGGCTGAGCACTGTGTGTCCAACTACAGGACATTCTGGAAAAGACAAAACTGTGGACCCGGTGAGCAGATCAGTGGTGCCAGGGGCTGCGGGAGGGAGGGAGCTACAGGGGGAGCACAGAGGATGTTTAGGGCAGTGAAAACACTCTGTATGACCCCATGATGGTGGATACATGTCATTACACACCTGTCCGAACCCACAGAATGTACAACACCCAGAGTGAACCCTATGTAAACTACAGACTTTAGGTGATGATGTGTCAGTGTAGGTTCATCGACTGTAACAAAGGTACCATCTGGTGGGGATGTTGATAGTGGGGGAGACCGTCCCTGTGGGAGGAGGGGGAAATCTCTATACCTTCCACCCAATTCTGCCGTGAAGCTAACACTGTTCTCAAAAAGTCTTAATAAAAAAGAAAAAAGTATGAGTGTTTCTCACATAAATAGATAAGAAGGAATGTTTTCTATCAACTTCTTCCTAACACCCTGACAAGGGGAAGGAGCCCTTTCCATCTCTGCCCAGAGCTCTCTCCAGCTGCCCCTCCCCCAAAGCCTGGTGAATGCTGGGTCCCAGCTGCCAGCACCCCGAGGCCTTCCTGCAGGAGGCTTCAATGGGACTGTGGTCCCTGGAGGTTGGGGTGGAGGTTGGGGTGGAGGCTGTATGCTTGGCAGTGAGGCTGAAAACGCACCTTGAGAGTGTTACTCAGCTTGCTGTCGGGGGAAGCAGACATGCAAAGAGACGGGGAGGCCGTGAGGCCTTCCCCAACTCTGGGAGCTTCCCAAGCACCAAGCGGGCAGCAGAGCCCCTGAGGACACAGGACGAGCATGGCAGTCCCTGTCCTGGACTGGCTTTCACACCCTGAAGAGGTCAGGAGTGCGGTCCACGCATCACCAAGCCTCTCATCAAAGATATTTGCTAAATAGACTGAAAAGGGGGTTGGATACCAAGGGAGAAAGTCTTCTGGTGGAAACAACCCAGGAAGCCCAGCCAGGACCTGCGCACAGACAGCCCAGCCGAACCCCAGCAAGTGCTGAAGGCCTTCAGGGCCTGTTTCTCCACTTCCGGCCCCAGATCTGTTCCGACAACTGCCTCGCTCTCCCACCCTCGCCTGCCTTGGCTCCCCCTGACCCAAAGGCCTGGAGACGGCACAGCCGCGGAAGTGGAAAAGAGAAGACGTTTAGGGAGGGCAGATTCAGGCAGCCCTGGCCTGGTTGGAACGTTTATTTTTTCAAAAAACGAGCAGGGGGCTTCCTGGTGGCGCAGTGGTTGAGAGTCCGCCTGCCGATGCAGGGGACACGGGTTCGTGCCCTGGTCTGGGAAGATCCCACATGCCGCGGAGCGGCTGGGCCCGTGAGCCATGGCCGCTGACCCTGCGCGTCCGGAGCCTGTGCTCCGCAACGGGAGAGGCCACAACAGTGAGAGGCCCACGTACCGGAAAAAAAAAAAATACAAAAACGAGCAGGACGTTGCACTTTTAAAAGAGGAGCAGTGAATGATACGGAAAATATTATACAGTCGTTGCAGAGACGGGCGCCCGCCAGTGCCAAGTGTGCTGGGCTCAGCTTCACCACTTCACCGCCACGTGGGCAGGGACAGAGAGAACATCTTGAAGACAGACACAGAAAGGGGGCCGACAGGGGGCAGAAAGACAGGTCGGGGAGAGCCAGGCTGCAAGGAGGGGGCTCTTGGTTCCCTGCACGCAGGGCGACCCCAGGCACAGACTGGGTCTTCCAGTAAAAGGGGGCGTGATCATTCAAGGGCTTATTCTTATCCAAGAGCACACACCCTGGGGGGCTGGGGGGTCCCTTTATCTTCTGTTTAAGTAGAACCTTTATTTTTGACCGAGAAGAGAAAACGAAAGAAAGGAAAGGCCCAGGGAACTTGGTGGTCCGACGTACCGGAGGCTAGTTCCATTGGAACTTTTCCTGGGGCGGGGGGCGAGGGAGGCTTCAGCGCTGAGGGCACAGGGAGCGGGCGGGCAGCCTTAGGGAGCTCGTGGCCCCCGCCCCGCCAGGACGTCCAAGTTCAGGGCCTGGCACACTGTCCCCGGGCGGGAGCGGCGCCCCGCCCTAAAGAGGAGGCCCCTCCAGCGGGAATGCGCTCAGGGCTCAGCTGGAGTGCGGCCCCGAGCCCAGCACACTTGGCCGGGGGATCTGCCGACTCCAAAGGGGCCTCCCTCGCTACCCCCGCTCGCCCCTCAACTTGACCCGCTGGGGAGGCTATGGGCGCTGCCCCCGCCCCTGGCGCCGCGGGGGGGTCGGGGACGGGAGACTGGAGGACGCCCCGGGGCAGAGGGGCGGGAGTCGCGGCGCGCCTCCGGGCTCGCCCCTCCCGCCGCGGATCCGGCCCGCCCGGCCCCGCGTCCCCTCCCTGCGCCCCGGCCCCGCGCGGACCCACCTGCGGTGGCCGCGGCGGCGCCCTCGTCGCTCTGGTTAAACTCGAAGAGGAAATCAAAGTCGAACTCCTGGTCCTCCTCCAGCCCCGTCATGTTGGGTCGGGGGTCAGAGATCAGAGGGTCAGGGTCGGGGTCCGAGGTCAGGGGTCCGGGGTCGGGGTCGGAGGTCACGGGTGGGATCGGATTCTGGGTTCGGGGTCTGGTCGGGGGTCGGGGACCTGGTTGGGGTCCCGGGTCGGGGTCCGGGGTCGGGATCTAGGCTGGAGTCGGGCGGGGTCCGGTGTCAGGAGTCAAGGCCTGGGTAGAGGTCCTGGACTGGAGTCAGGCTGGGGTCCGTAGTCGGGGTCGGGTCGGGATGCCAGGTTGGGTCGGGGTCGGGGTTAGGGGCCTGGAGGGGGTCCGGTCGGGGCCCCGGCCGCGGGCACCTGTGGTCGAGGCGCCCGGGGCTCGGCTGCGCCCTGCGCTCGGCCGCGCGTCCTCGGGTAACGTGACTCCCGCTCGCGCCCCTCCCCCCGGCCCTCCCCCGCCGCGCCCCTCCCCCCGCTGTTTCCGGGTTTACATAAACAAGCAGCTTGCCGGCCGCCGGCTTCCGAGTTTTAAATAAACTCTCCCCGCGAGCTGGAGCGCACGCCTTTCACTGGTGTCCCGGCTCGCGGCGCCCACACCCGCGCCCGGGGCCCCCAGGAGGCTCTCGGGGTCCGCTCCCCCCCGCGCGAGCGAGACCCCCGAGTGCCCCCCGGGTCCGCACTCGGGATACGCGTGCGCCGGGGGCTGGAGGGAGGGGACACGGGGTCCAGCCACCTCCGTCCGCCCTGCCGCCCGAGCGCCCCTGCGGCCGGAGCCGGGTGGGCAGAGGCTGGGGGCGCGCGAGGACGGGAGCCGGCGGTGGACCCCCGCCCGCCTGCGGTCTCACTCCCGGGAGGCGGGCACCGCGGTCGGTGCCGGCTGGCGGCACCCGGAGGCAGAGGGTCGCGAAGATCAATACCTGAGTCCCGAACTGCTGCTGACGCCGCACCAACCTACTGAACGTGCCTAGAGGGGCCTCCCCGCTGCCGGGCCCCTCGTAGGACGAGGATCAGCCCGTCTCGGTTGCTGCCGAGTTTACAACGCGCACGTCCAGCCGAAGCCCCGCGGGCTGGGCCCGGAGTAGAATTCCCTGGACCGCAGGGCTCGCTTTCAAAGGAGCCGCTTCTTCCCCAACCCGCTGCGGAAGAGCAACGAACACAGGGAACACCGTTTTCCAGATCCCAGAGCCCGAAAGAGGAAGGTGGCGGGTTGGTCGGGGCTGGGAGCGCGCTCTCCTTCGCACCTTGAGGCCGGACTGCTGCTCACGCCTGCCGCCTTTACGCGCGGCCTGCCGCTCGCAGGCTGATGCCCAACCGGCAACCCTTCCTTTCTGGGACCCTGTTCACTTTAGTCCCTCAGATTCCTGAAACACGCATGCACACGCCTGTGCACGCACAAGTATCCTGCCAGCTACCCGTGAGTGACTCCAGAGCTTTCCCAGGTTGAGGGAGAGCTCGCGGGGGGTGAAACCCAAGGCCCGGACACAGAGCAGCCCATCTGCACAACATCAGTATAAAAAGCTAGGCCCGCCTGAGCACCAACTCTCCCCAGGACTTTCTCCCAGGAGTCCGTTCTAACTTCCCGAGAATCTTGGCACCCTGTGACACCAGCATCTGGAAGAGCAAGAGAATGGTGGCCGAGAGGGCGGTGTGAGAGGCTGAGGATGACCCAAGTGGGGGGAGTCGAGTGGGAAAGGAGGAGGGTGCACAAGTGTCCGTTTCTGCAACTCCGCTGCTCATCAAACGAGTCCTGCTCTCTGCCCCGCAGGCCCTCTGGCCCCGTGGGGATTGCTTTTTTCGGAAGCAGATAACCTGGGAATCACGTGACCCCTCCCCCAAACCTTTTCCCTCTCATGACCCTTTCCAAATCGCTGGTTTTCTCCAGTGATAAACTATAGCTCACTTTGGCCTGATTTAGTTTCTAATAATAGTTCTATCTTTGAGATGTATGTTGGAGGGCTGTTTTGTTTTAGTTTGCTTTTTTTGCTGACCTTCAGGCAAATGGAAGTTCTGTTTTCCGTTCAGAAGCCACAACACTTCATTTTCTCTCTTTTCGAGTTTTTTTTTTTTTTTAAGTTCAGCCACCTTCTCGCCCCCACCAAAAATTTACACACAAACAACAGCCTCTACCATGTGTTTAGACTAAAACTTCTCGCTCAACTGTTCTGTCCAGGAGAAAGTGGGTTTACCCTTCCGGGTGCACCCGAGCCCCCCAGGGTCAGGACTTGGGTCTGCTTTATCCTAAGGCCAAGCTGATCCCCACCTACTTTCAGATCCCCCACCAAGGTAACCGGATAGGGTGGCCGTTTTTTAACTGTTCCTCTTACCAGCACCCCCGTGCCTTTCGTCTTGTAAATGCTTTGGAGCTATTTGCCAATTCAGCAGACACTCCCGTCTTGATGGAAATGTTTAGCTGGCGCTTCCTGTCAGAGGCTGCCGGTGTGCACCGGGCCCAGAACTCCAGCCCTGGGTGTGATAGAGCAGCAGGGCCTTTTCTAATCTGGATTAGGAAACAACGCCTGCGAAGTTTAGTGGCAGGAGAACAGCGCAGGCTTTGTTCCGTTCTGGAGAGCCCCGGGCATTCTGTGTGGAACAACCTCTGAATGGGTGGGTGGGTGTACCTACAAGGCCTGCATTTCTCTGCATTCCCCACGCAGAAGAACAAGCACAGGGCCTTCCCAAACAGCAGTGCCTAGTGAGCTTTTACCAGATGCTCATGACACTGGAGGGGAGCGCTGGGGAATCCCTGAGATTCTCAGATGGGCAACTAAAGCCCAGCCGGGCCTGCGGGGGAAGGCCAGATCCATTCCGCCAGCCCTCAGCAAGGCAGGCGTGGACCTGCAGGCAGGGTCTCTGCCTCTCATACCCTGGGCCTGGCTATATGAAGGATTAGATCATACTTTCTGTTTAGCCTAATCCTGTAGTCCTTGTAAATACACCGAAGTTTGTTTAGTCAAAGGGCATCATCACGCCTGAAGTACTGCCTCTTAGCAGGGACAGCTTCAAGTGTCTTTTCTTAAGCTGGAAACATGACAAATAACTCCCCCCCCTAAAGATGCCTTTTCCTCTTGTAAGAGAAAAAAGATTCTTTATTGCAGACAGACCACCGACTGTTGAAGTAAAGAAACCTAAACTTTGAAAGACCCACATTTTTAAAAAGCAGTGTTGAGAAACTTTGAAATAAGTGTCAAGGACGTAAAATCAAAATCTCGACAACGTTTAAAACTTTTTTTAACAGTAAGAGCTTGTCCTGTAAATGTTACCTGCTGTTTACATGTAAACATTTTCTAAATTGGGATGAAATGGTGAGAAACATAAGATACATCTTCCTCCCTTGATGAAAATACATAGAAATAACATAAGACATCAAGACACTGACCCCATACCGATTTTCTTATATTGAATGTATGGTCTTGAGCTCACGTTTGCTAAAGATAAGGAAGTTCTCCCGAGCTGGCAGTGTTTGAAAACTGCAGTTGTAACGCACGAGGGGCCGTCCCATTTATTAGACTCGTGCAGGAGACGGTAGCATTTACTTCCTAGCGCTCCCCACAAGGGTGTCTGCCCTACAAAGTATGAGTACTCATCATGCATTGGCAGGCTAGGCAGTTTTCTTTTTCTTTCTTTTTCTTTTCTTTTTTTTTTTTTGTGGTACGCGGGCCTCTCACTGTTACGGCCTCTCCCGTTGCGGAGCACAGGCTCCGGACGCACGGGCTCAGCGGCCATGGCTCACAGGCCTAGCTGCTCCGCGGCATGTGGGATCTTCCCGGACCCGGGCACGAACCCGTGTCCCCTGCATCGGCAGGCAGACTCTCAACCACTGTGCCCCCAGGGAAGCCCTAGGCAGTTTTCTTAAAATAATTTAGACGAAGTACTTCAGGGTTGATACGGCATTTGGAAAGGTGTCTCCCAGTTTCCATCGTGGTCCCTGACTAGGATGCTAGTCACCCCTTTCGGAGTCTATCTTCAGACACCTTCAGGAACGCTGTAGGAACTCTGGGCTGCTTTGGTCAGGGGTGGGAGGGGTGTTGAGAGGGTGCGGGTGAGGGGACTGTGGATCTAAGACCGCACGCAGGAGGGTCGCAAGCGCACCGTCAGTAGTGGCGGCCTCGCCATCACCAGCCTTCAGGGCAGGGCAGACACTTATGCCATCTTCGTGACTATGAACAAGTGTCTTGAAACTCGGAGGTCTCTTTTCAAACTGTCCTGGAACATCTACGGTTGGAACTCTCAAGTCTCTAAGATTGCAAACTGTCTTGAATCAGGGGCTGTGCCCGACCGCTCCTTTGATGGCTTTTAGTCCTGCGGGTCGAGCCACCGGCGGGGCAGCGCCACACAGAGCGGTTCGCGGGGCCCAGCGCCTGGAAAGAATCTGCCACCGACTCAGCTCGTGGAGGGGCGCAGAACACCGCCCCCCCGCAACCTCATTGTACCGCTGGTCTTCCTGGGGCCTTGCCCCCCGGGGGAAGAAACCGGCCATCCCTCTTTCCCAGAGAAACCTCGCTGCTTTCCAAAGTGTCCTTCCTTCGTGGTTCTGACGGCCCTAACCTCGCCCCGTCCCCCAGCCGCCTGCATTTGAACTGAGTTTTTACAGCCTGAGCAGCCGCGAGGCTGCACCAGCGAAGGCCAAGTGCGCGCACTCAGCGCTAGAGAAGAGGAGACACCTATTGGCAAGAAGGCGCGCTCGAAATCAGGGCTGCTCTGGGGAAACACCAGGGGGACACCGCTTCCCAATCTGTGCAGCGCGCCCGCCGCGCGCCCGGCCGCCCGCGCCCCTCCCTGCGCGCGGACCCTGGACCGGCCTGCTCGCCCCTCCGCGGGCCGGGACCCCGCCGGGCGTGGGTCGGACGGGCGCGGGCCGCACGGGCGCCGGGCTCAGGGCGCGGGGCCGGGGGCCCCCGGGGGCCGCGGCGGGGGTCTGCGGCCGCTCCGGCTTACCTTCCTCTGCCGACTTCATGGTGCCGCCGGCGGGCGCAGAGGGCCCCAAAGTTTCTCCGCTCCCGCAGACTGCAGCCGGAGGGCCGAGTGGAAACTTGGAAGGGACTGGAAAACTGGTACTTGGCATCCACGCGGCGGCGGCGGCGGCGGCGGCGGCGGGAGGAGCGGGAGGAGGAGCGGGCGTCTTGCGCCGCCGCGCGGGGCCGGGTCTCCCGAGGAAGGACGCCTCTCCTCCGGCGGACGCGCGCCGGCCCGGGCTTAGCGCCGCGCGCCCCAGAGAAGCGTTGTGAGGGGCGTGTGCGCGCGTGGCGGGGCCGGACTGCGGCGGCCCCGGGAGCCCTTCAGGCTGACGGGCGGCGGGGGCTCGGAGGTGTGCGCCCGCGCCCCGGTCCCCGCGCCCGGCCGCCCTCCCCGGCGCGGTGACTGACTGTGCCGGCAAGTTCGGAGCCTCTGAGTCTCGCTCTGACGCAGGGCCGCGCTCTGCCTCCTGCCTTTTTAAAGCTGGAAAACACCTCCCCCGCCTCCCCGCCGGCCCGGCCGCTCCCGCGCCCCCTCCCTGCCGTGACATCACGCCCCCGCCCGCCCGAGCCAGCGTTGGGCCCGGGGGACCAGCGGCCGAGCGCCCGCCCCTCCCCGCGCCGGGCAGCCGCTCGCCCGGCCCGCGGGGCGCCCGCGGGGCGCAAGGGGGGCGGGCGGGGGCGCACCCGGCGCACGGCCCGGCCCGGACGCCTGGGTCCACGCGGGTGTCCTGAGAAAGCCACACTCTGCTTTAATGAGGGGGCGGGGAGGGGGGCCGGAGACGACGGGGGTGCCGAGAGGGCCCTGCATGCTGAAGTCATTATGTAAAATCGCAGGCTTTCCCTGCTGTGGAAATTTGGAAAAGCGCTTCCACTGGCAGGCCCGAGAAAGGAAATTCCCATCCCGCTAAATTACTAACAGATTGCACGGCAGTCCCGGGACGTGGAGTTATTGTCATTTTTCTTCTGTAAATATCTGAGCGACCCAGATTGCCTGTTGCACGGCTGGCTGGGGGGAGGGGGGGTGTTGGAGAACCGCGAGCCCCTCCCCGGGCTCCCAGCCGCCGGCCCCCGGCCCGCCCCAGAGGGCCAGGGGCGGTTTACGGGCGCGACTTCGGGGTTTCTAACCGACGGGGGCTGGTCTGAGAACCGAGAGCCGGCGCTCGGGGAAACCTCTCCAACCGGCCCGTTTCACTTTACACTTTCCTCTTTCAGACCCTGCTGCTTCTCCTCGGCGCGGCTCAGCGGCCAAAACGGGACCGTAGTTTCGTGTTGGCCTTGGATGGAAGGGACTGGAGTGTTTGTTCGGGCGGTTAAAATGTCTGGTGTATAAAAATCATAAATCTATTGCACGACACCCTATGTGGTTTAAAATAAACCCAAAGCAAAAGACTTGTCTGCCGCGGGGACCAGGAGGCCTGGAGGTCGCGCGGGTGGGCACCCTCAACGACTCCACGCCCGGGACCTGGAGAAAGTGAGGTGCGACATTTGACCCCCATCTGTGTGTTTCGCTGCCCCTCGGGCGCGATATTAAACAGTAAGAAGGTGCCCGGCGGGGGCGATACCCGCGTCACCGCTGCCGGGTATCGGTTCATCCCAGCGGCGTCGACCGGACAGGACTGAAATCCCTTCTTCCGGCGCAGGTCTCCCCTCGGGTGTCTGGTGGGTGTCAGGACACTTTTCGGGTGCCACTACCTGTGGGTCTGCTCCCACCGCTAGAGCCGGGCCTGGCACGCGCCTTATGCCCCAGGCAAAGGGAGGGGGGACCCCGCGTGGACACCGGGGCTGGGGGTGGGGGACCCCACGAGGAGGCTGGGGGCCTAAGAGGGGGACCTCGCGAGTATGCTGAGGCTCGAGGGAGTCGCCAGGACACCGAGGCTGGAGGGACCCCGTGAGGACGACGAGGCTGGGGGGGCACCCCGCAAGGATGTTGGACGCGGGGCGGGGGCGGAGGGGCCGGGGCGTGCAACAGAGCCGGAAGCCGCCAGGGGGCGCTAGTGTCGGGCCGCCCACGCCCCTCCCTCGCCCCTCCCTTTAAAATGATCTGGCCGCTGTACGTTCTGGTGTCCCCAGACCTCGGTGCCAGGGTTCTGCCAGGAGAGTTTGCGTGGAGAGGTCCCGCCCCACTACCGGGACGGGCCAGGAGGAGGGGGCCGAGTCCTTGCGGGGGGCGAAGGGGGTTGTGGAAAGTTGTATTAAAGACTGACTCTCATCCCCTCCCGTCCGCCCCTCTCGCGCTTTCACACGCGCGCGAGACCGTCTCCCGGTCCTGGAGCCCGCGGGACCCCCTGGGGGCGGGGGCGCCCCTGGGCTGCAGAGGGGCCGAGCTGGGGGCTGTTGGCCGCCACCGCCCCTCCTCCTCTTCCTCCAATAAATAATTTTCACTCCATCCAGAAAAGCTCTTTTCCTGTCTGCTCTCAACGCGCCCCTTATTCCCCCGCCCGGGTGACGGAATCCCCGTCTGTTTCCCTCTGTTTAATTCCGTTGCCGGGACCACGGTGGCCGCGCGCCAGGGCGCAGGGAGTTCCGGGGGCAGCGGCGCGGCTCTGCGGCCAGCGCGCCCCCGTGTCCGCCTCGGGCCGGTCCTGCGGCCACCGCGGGACCACGGGCCTCCGTCCCCGCCGCCGCGGCCCCCCGCGCTCCCCTTCCGCCTCTCCGGCTCCTCCGGCCTCCTCTCGAAGTGTGTTTATAGCTGCTACTAGGAGAGACGTTACACGGATTTTATTTTAAGGATGGGTGATGACTAACGAAGTTAAAAGGAGCTTAGGACAGAAAACAAGACTATTTTTAGATTACTGTTGTTTCTGTGGATTATTGGGGCAAATACACCCAAAGAAGCTTACCATTTTCAAAGTCCCTTTGGATGCCAAATCCTTTCTCTTGGAGCACACTTGGGTAATTCATCCACCCTGCCCAATATTTTCTATAGACTCTGCAGTCGCCGTTGCTCGGGTTTTTGTGTTGAAGCACAACCGCTATGGAGACGCCACCCTCAGTGACGTGGGCGGTCCGGGACCCGGTCAGGAGGCCCTGGGAAGCCCCGGCCTGGCTGGAGCTGCCCTGAAGGGGATGCTCTGTCCCCACCCCGGGAGCCCCGCTGGGGACCGTCTGGCCCACCTGGCCTGGGGCTTTCCAGCCTCCAGGGCGGCAGCTTCCGGGCACACACTGCACTGGCAGGGCTCCTGGGCAGGTGCTGGGCCACGGCCCACCCTTTCTTCCTGTTCCTCAGTCGCACACCCAGGTGCCACTTCTTGATGGTGAAAATCACCTCAAACGTCTGCGGGTTGGACGTGCATGCGTTGTGCTCGCCAGGTCCACATGGTGAGCCCGGCAGTGGCCAGCTTCACGTTCTCCCATTTGGAAACACTCTGGGCATCTAAATCCTCTGCAAGGGGCAGGTGTGCGTTCTTCCTGCAGCACCTTCTGGGCAGCCAGCAAGAAGCACATGGACTGAACAGAGGTGCTGGCAGGTATGCTTGGGTACAGGGGCAGCGAGCCAGAGGGTGGAGACTGGCATGAAGTTAAAAATCAGAATTATGAAGAGGGTATTTACTTCTAAGTAAACTTAGCTGAGGTTGTTTTTAAAAAGCCAATGGCAGTACATCTCCAGGTCGTGGCTGAAGTAGAGAAAGATGGGGCTGCACACCTGCGTCGGCACCCCCAGACGTCCTTCTTCGGTCTGAGGTGTCCTTAGAGGTCCATGGATTTAGGGTTTGGAAGTTTACACTGTGCTTTTACTTGTGAAATCGCTTTTAACCCACCCCTCTTCCCTGGAACAGTGCAGGGGCCTTCGTCTCCCGAGCACGCACTCCAGGCACCACCACCGGGTCTAAAGCCTCAGTCATCAGTCGGTCAACTCCCCTAAGCACAGCTCTCAGCGAGGCTCCTGCTGTCCTCCACCCTCCCCCACCTCACTGCCACCCACCCTGAGTCTCAGCCTCACCCCCGCCAATGCCCAGAGCCCTCCTCCAGTCCACCCGCACCCCACCCCGCCCGGTCCTTATCACCCGTCTGATATGTCTTTGCCCACCTCCGTAGCCCCTCGCGTTGCCGTCCAGTGTGCTGCCCTTGGGCTGCCGGAGTCTGCTTTATAGCCTAGAACACCCTCCCTGGAGAATGTTCCACGTGACCTTGAGAGGAATGTGTGTCCCGCTGTGGCAGGTGGCATGTCCTAAGCACGTTTGGCAGGCCTCGTTGCTTCACGGTGTGGCTCAGGCCTGCTGTTTCCTGGTGGGTCTTCCGTCTGGTTGTGACACCCATTATCGAAAGTGGGGTATTGACGTCTCCACCTATTGCTGTAGGACCATCTATTTCTCCCTTCCTTCCATCAGCTTTTCTTCATATATTTTGGAGCTCGGTTGTTAGATGCACATATGTTTCTAATTGTTATGTCTTCCTGACGGATTGGCCCTGTTATCATTACGAAACACCCTCTTTATTTGTAATAACACTTGTGTTAAAACCTATTTTGTCTGACATCAGTGCAGCCATTCCGGCTTTCCCGTACTTGTTCTTTGCATAGTATATATTTCCACCCCTTTAGTCTATTCGTGCCCTTGAATCTAAAGTGTGCCTCTTATAGCCAGCTGCAAGTTGGATTACCTTTTTTTGTCCAGTTTGACAATCTCTGCCTTTTTATCAGCTTGTTAAATTCATCCACACTTAATGTTATCATTGGATTTATATCTGCCATTTCATTTTTCCTGTTTCCTATTTTTCTCACATCTGTTTTGTTCCTCTATTCTTCCTTTATTGCTTTCTTTATGTTAAGTGAATGTTGTCTAATGTAGCATTATGAATTCCTTAATGATTTTTATCCTTTTTTTTTTTCGGTACGGGGCCTCTCACTGTTGTGGCCTCTCCCGTTTTGGAGCAGACTCTGGACGTGCAGGCTCAGCGGCCATGGCTCACGGGCCCAGCCGCTCTGCGGCATGTGGGATCTTCCCGGACCAGGGCACGAACCTGTGTCCCCTGCATCAGCAGGCGGACTCTCAACCACTGCGCCACCAGGGAAGCCTGATTTTTACCCTTTTTAAAGTTATTTCCTTAGTGGTTGTTCTAGGGTTTACCACTTACATTTTAACATCATAATCAGGTTCAGATTTATACTAGCTTAATTCCAGTGATATACATAAACATTAATCTTATGTGGGTTTATTCCTTTTTCCCCTTTTTATGGCATTATGTTACTTAAATGACCAATAGTCATGCTGCAAACTCAGCGGGACTCTGGAATCGTGCTTCCTTTACCACCTGTAGTCAATTCCTCCAGCCCAGCTCGGCCCCACCCACTTCCTTGGTACTGTTATTGATGAAAATATTACACATGTATTACATTTCCACTAATTATAGGCCTGACATTACATCTATATAATTTTATACAATTGCTTTTTAAATCAGTTATTAGAACAAAGGAGGAAAATATACATTTGTACTGCTTTATAAAATTACCTGCTTACCTTTAACAGCACTCTGTTTTTCTTCATGTGGATTCAGTTTCCGTCTGGGGTCATGTGCTTTCAGCCTAAAGAACTTCCTTTACTTCTTGTAAGGTGGATCTGCCAGCAGCCACTTCTCAGTTTTTGTGTATCTGGGAAGATCTTCATTTCACCCTCAGTTTTGAAAGATAGGTTTGCTGAGTATGGGATTCTTGGTTGACAGTTTCTTTGTTTCCTTGGAGCACTTCGGATGTGTTAGCCACTGCCTTCTGGCCTGCAGTGTCTCTGCAGAAGGCCAGTCTCATTTGGGGTCAGTCCTACTGGGGGCCCCTTGAAAGGGACATCCTCCTCCTCTTGCTGCCTTCAGGATGTTCTCCTCGCCTTTGATTCTCAGCGCCTTCACTGTGATGCAGGCCTCTCCTGGCATGGAACCACCCTCACAAGCTGGGGCGAGGGCTCTGGGGTCCCGGCCTTCTCAAGGTACAGCCTCCATTCCACTGCAGGGGTGGGGGCTGAGTGGGAGCAGGTGCCCCTCTTCCCAGCCGCACTCCCTGGGGACTCAGCCCACGGGGACAGGGAGCCCCGCGTTGGTGGCTGCAGCCTCCGGACTGGAGCGCCCTCCCTGCTGAGCTGGGACACTGCGGCAGTCTTGGTTCAAACACCAAAGACTCTCCTTTTCAAAGCAGTTTCCATAGATTTTTTTGAACAGATGTTTCATTCGCCATTGTCCTTAGGAGCATTTACAGAGGCTTTAAATGGTTGTTTTCTTTCAGATGATTTTCTCCGTTTTCACTGTGAAGCAGGTCAGCTGAGCTCACGCTCGCAGGGCAGAGGTTGACATGGAGTCTGCATTCCAGTCCCGCGCTGCACCCACGGGAGCCTTCATCAAGGTCTTTACCTCGTGGGCTGTGGTGAGGGTTAAAGGAGGCCCCGCCCGCTCGCCTCGGTGACCAGCCCCCGGCCGCTCAATGAATGTCATGATCATCTCAGAGTCAAACTGTCCTGGGCTGGACTGCATCGTCCAAGGATGCGCTGGAGCCCTGACCCCTGGTACCTGTGAGTGGACCGTATGTGGAAACAGGGTCCTTGCAGATGGGATCAGTGAAGAGGAGGTCACTAGGTGGCCTGACCTAACGTGGCTGTTGTCCTCATGAGAGGAGAAGGTGACGGGGCAGCGACACGGGAGTGACCCCGAGGACACCGGCACCACGGGCCCCTGGGAGAGGCTGGAGGACCCTCCCCTGGAGCCTAGGAGGGAGCGCGGCCCGGCCGGTGCCCTGGCCCTGCACTTCCGGGGCTGTGAGACAATATCATTCTGTCAGTTTGAGGCCCCAGTTCGTGGTCCTTTGCTGGGCGGCTCCAGGGAACCAACTCAAAGGCCGGGTGGTGTGCATTTCCTTCCGGGGGCCCAGGCCACGTCATGTCCTGCTGTCCCCCTCCCTCGGGTGCCCGGGTGGTGCCCACCCAGTGCTCCCTCCAAAGGATCCGCTGTGGAGCCTGGCTGACAGCCCGCTGGGGACACGCCTGATCCACTGAGGCCACCACTGCCGGGATGGCGGCCATGGGGCCACCCCAGGCCCCTCTTCTCCCCACGGTACCCTCGTCAGGCAACTTCGCCCGGGGACCCCTCCGTGTGGGTCGTGGGCTGCCCTGCTCCCCTTGGGACTCAGGCCTGGCGCTTCTGCAGCTCCTGGGGGCCGTGGGAAGCCGTGCCCACTGGGCCCGCGAGGAAGGCGCGGCCAGAGGCGGATTCCTGGGCGGTTTGATCACCTGGATCCAGAGGCACTTGAAAGCCCAACTCTGAGTTCCTCACGCGGGGAGGAGACCCCTTCCCTCTCTCGCTGCCTCCGTCTATTTTGCCGTGGGATTCGGCCTCAGCTCGAACCCCAGGTCACATAGGAGCCACCGCTGGCACCCAGGGTCTGGCCCGAGAGGGACCGGCAGCTTCGGGGCGGATGCGGAAGGACGGGTGAGGGCGGAGGCTGCGAGCCCCCCGCCGAGCAGAGTCCTCGAGCTTCACCTCGGTTCTCCTGGGGAATCCTGCTCGATCGAGCTCCCCCTGCCCTGAGCCCCGGGCGGCTGCCTCGCACCCTCCCTGCCAGCCTCAGGCCAGCTGCGGGCTTGGTGAGCCCCGTCCTTTATTTCTGAGAAGTCGGAGGGTGTGCGGAAGAGAAGGGCACTCAGCTCCCCTGTCTGGCCGTCGCAGCATCTGCTCTGGCCACCGACCTGGCCGGAGGGGACTAGGTTCCACCTCTTGTTTCTGGCGAGTGTCGGGGTTTGCACCTGTGAGCTCACAATGCTTTCCTTTTGTGAAAGAGTAAGAGGAATAATAGTAAGTTTTCCTGCGGCAAATTTGTTAAATTAAGCCGCAACCCAAGGCGCGCAGCTTTCACCCCCAGCCTTAGACGGGGAGGCTGCTGAGTCTCTGTCTCTGCTCTGATTGGCTTTCGTTTTACATGCGGCGCAGTTTTCGGGAGGGGGGCACAGGCCAGCCGCCCCTCCCGGGCCCAGGGCTCCGACCCCGCGGCGAGGTGGAATCTGCCCATGGCTTGGGGGCT
Source organism: Mesoplodon densirostris (assembly GCF_025265405.1). Lineage (NCBI taxonomy): Eukaryota > Metazoa > Chordata > Mammalia > Artiodactyla > Ziphiidae > Mesoplodon > Mesoplodon densirostris. Next base: position 89,459,503 of record NC_082675.1, on the reverse strand, counting down.
GCCGGGCTTCCCAAACTATTTTTAAAGTGTTTTTGGTTCAATAAAGCTCTAAACAAGTTTTGCCAGCCACTTTTTCCATTAATTTTTAAACCGGAGTGAATTTCAAGGGAAATTTAATCCATGTGCTTCTGATTCATTTACACTTAACTCATTGAGATGCCGTGTTGAACTGTTTGATGTTGAAGCAGAAGGCAGCTTTCTACAAGCCTGCTTGGCCTTTTTTCCTTCTTGGAAACAGGAAGTGGCATCTTGCCAGAGTGTAAATGGACGTGATCCCTCAGTGACGATGCTGTTTCAAACCCGCACCCAAGAGCCTGGGGCTGTCGCAGGGCGCTGGGCTGCTGGGTCCCCAGGCGGGTGGGGGAATGGGGCTGACACCCCAGCACAGCCCTCTGGCTCCCCCCCATGTGGGCCCCAGGTACCTCGACAGCAAGAGAGCCTGTACTGTGCTTGTCTCTTTAAAACTCGTGTCAACGCACGTAACAAAAATTTACCATCTTAGCCATTTTTAAGTGTACAGTTCACTGGCGTTAAGTACCTTCACATCGTCACCAGCATCCGTCTCCTGAGCCTCCTCGTCGTCCCAAACGGACACTCGGTCTCCGAGCGACGCCGGGCCCCCTCCCCTTCCCCACCGTCACTCTGCCTGTGAATTCGCCTGCTTAGCCCAGGCCCCTCGTGTAAGTGGAATCACACAGGATTTGTCCTTTCGGGACGACTTGTTTCACTCCGCATCATGTCCTCAAGGTCCAAGCGGGTTGTACCAGGCTTAGAGTTTCCTCCCCTTCGAGGCTAAATCAGATTCTGTCGTGCGCGGGGACCACGTTGTCCTCCATGCTCATCCGTGGACGGGTGTTTGGGTCATGTCCACCTTTCAGCTGTGGGAGCGGTGCTGACCTGACCGTGGGTGTGGACTCCCCCTGAGACCCTGCCTTCAGTCTCTGGGCGAAATGCCCAGACGTGGGGTTTCTGGATCCCACGGTGCTTCTGAGTTGGGCTCTCCGAGGGACCAGCAGCTTGTGATTGGTTTGTAGGTGGCATCGTGGTGGCCGCTCTGGACAGGTTCTCAGCAACTTCCCCTCCGGGGATCTGCACTCCGGTGAGACCTCCAGGCGGGTGGCCGGAACTCGGCACGGCCTGGGGCAGCGGGGAGGGGCAGTGGGGGGCCTCCAGGCCTGGCACCTGGGGTGCAGTCAGCTCCAGGCTGGAGGTGCTCCAGAGAAGACACGGCGCCCGTCCCAGTGCAGGTGGAGAACCAAGGCCTCTGGGGCCCAAGGACAAAGGGCATGGCCACAGCCTTGCGGGCTCTGGGCCTGGGGGAGCAAAGAAATAACTCGGGGGTTCTCTTGTCCCCGTCAGGAGTAGCTCTGTGGCTGGGCCCCCCTCTGGCTCCCTGTCTCTGTCCCTCCCTCGTCATCGCTGTTTTTTTTTTAATTTATTTTTTATTTATATTATTTTTATTTTGGGCTGTGTTGGGTCTCCGTTGCTGTGCGCGGGCTCCTCTCTAGTTGCGGAGAGCGGGGGCTACTCTTTGTTGTGGTGCACGGGCTTCTCATTGCGGTGGCTTCTCTTGTTGTGGAGCACGGGCTCTAGGCGTGCAGGCTTCAATAGTTGCGGCCCACAGCACAGGCTCAGCAGCCATGGCGCACGGGCTTAGTTGCTCCGCAGCATGTGGGATCTTCCTGGACCAGGGCTCGAACCTGTGTCCCCTGCATCGGCAGGCAGGTTCCTAACCACTGCGCCACCGGGGAAGCCCCCATCACTGCTCTTTAATGATGAACGTAGCCATGCTCTCAGCTGTGGTCCTCACGGGGTGTCCTCCTGATCTGGTCACGCTGGGCACTGGGCTGCCGGGTGGGCTGGGCCTTGGTTGCTCCTACTGGGCAGTGTGACAGGGGTCCTCGATGGCCCTGGTGTCCCGGGGGGCATGTCTGCAGCTGAGTGGCTCACCCACCAGCCTGGGGGATGTGGTTACTGAAATGGCTGCAGGTTCCCACCAAGCTCACCAGCTGCATGTCCACCCGCTGTCCACCTTCCCCAGTTTCCTCCTAAGGACCCACGTGGGTGCCCCGAGCTGGAGGCTCTGGGAGCAGGGTCCCTGGGCCGAGGGCAGCACGTCCTGCAGACCGCTAGGGCCACGTGCTGGGGTGGGAGGGTGGGGAGTGGGGGTGTGTCCAGGCCGAGGGGCCCCCAGGGAGGGTTAGCAACGCTGGCCACGCCTGGCGTCCCTCGCATTCTGGAGGCCTGTCACCCTGCGAGCACTGCGTCTGGATCCAACCAGCCTGAGCCTGGCCCCGGGTCCCAGCACCGGGCAGCTGCCCCGCCCCGCCCGTCACCTGCCCCGCCCCCCGTGGGCTCCACCCCCGGGCCCACCCCTCCAGCCTGCACCCGGAGACCCGGATCGGCCGCCATCTACCCGAACCCCGACCCGCACGGCACACGGAGCTCGGCTTGCCCGGGTCACCTGCCTCCTTCTTGCTGCCATGTCAGCTTCTTCTCATTTTGTCACAAATTGGGGGGATGGTCAGGGGGCAGTGAGAACTCCCGAGGGGCGGGGGTGGCATCAGTCAGAATGTTCCAGCGATTTCAGGGGGGCAGAATCCACAGCCTGGCATGTGTGCCCACGTGGGGTGCCAGTCGGTGGGCAGGAGGGGTCCCTGGCACCCCCGGGACACCCTGCTGCTAGGAGGTGGCCGCCCTCAGGTTGCGGGGGGAGCCCCTCACCCCTGCCGAGAGGCTCCTGCTACAGGCTTCACGCCCAGAGGCGGCGGGGTGTGGGACGGCCAGCTGGGGATCTCACAGCCCCGCCATCGGCACGGGCTCCAGGCGGCCGGGCAGTGGGATCTCAGGGCTGGGCCGAGGACACAAGTTGGCTGAGGAGGAGTGGGAGGTTCGCCCCCGGAGCCCCCGCCAGGCTCCCAGGGTCCTCGGCATCGGGGCGGTGGCGCCTGAACCAAGGGGCCCATCCAGTCTGCTGGGCACGAACGCCTCACATCCTGCCAAGTGGGGCCTGGAAGTGGGAGCGCTGAGCTCGAGCTGGTGGCCGCGCGGGACGCACCCACGACCTGTGGGCCATCACCTCCGTCAGGAAGCTGGTGGCTCTTCCCGAGTGGCCTCGGCACCGTGACAGTGATGCAGCTTCACGCCCTTCAGGGACTGAAAACCACAGATCCTTAGAGAAAAACAGGAGCCACTCCGAGGACATCAGTGAGATGTGTGGCTGGAGGGTGACGACGGTGTCCTGAGCTGACCTCCTCCAGGACCTCCTCCAGGACCTTCTCTAGAACCTTCTCTAGAATCTCCTCCCTCCTCCAGGACCTCCTCCAGGACCTTCTCTAGAACCTTCTCTAGAATCTCCTCCCTCCTCCAGGACCTCCTCCAGGACCTTCTCTAGAACCTTCTCTAGAATCTCCTCCCTCCTCCAGGACCTCCTCAGGACCTGCCACAGAGCAGGTGCTCAGGCCGGGCCCAGGGGGGCGGGCAGGTAAACTCGACATTTGCTGGTTACTCTGCTCTGTGGTTTCGGATAAGGGTGGAACTTACCAGCTGGAGCGGGGGCCTCACCCAGGCTCATGGGCCAGGAGGCTGCACGCCGAGCTGTGAGACGTCGCCCAGTTAGGGCTGTGGGTCTGGGGGTGCAGCGGCCTTCCTGTCCTGTTTGAGGAAAACAGTAAGAAGGATCGCACCCCTTGTCCTGGGGCGAGACCCACAGTCGTCGTCACGGCAACAGCCTCCAGACGCCCAGAGGACCCCCGCTCCCCGTGTCTTCAGATAAGCCCACTCCCCTCGGAGTGACAGTCAGGGCCACTCAGGACGAGAGGACGTCGGGACTGAGGAGACGTCCCACAGAGCAGCTCACCTGTGTGTGGACGGTACCCCTGCAGTTGTGCACAGAAACCCCCGGCGGCTCCTGGGAGCCAACAGGTTAAAGGCCGAGGCTCCACTCAGCCACCCAGGCGTCTGACTTTTCTCAAGATCCAGCTCCTTGGGGTCGGGTGGCAGGGCTGGGTGCCAGGCAGGGGACAGGGTCCCCAGCACAGTGTGGTTGCGAGGGCGCAGCCCATACCCTGGCACCTGATTCCATCACAGACTTAAAACCGTCTCAGTGCTTGGCTGGCGATTTCTCTGCACCTTCGGGTCAGGAAGAGACTGGACCCCTTGAAGTGATATCAAGTCACTCCGAATCAACGGTGCTGAGGTGTCCTGCACCCCCTGCAGGTCGCCCGGGACCGCAGGACTTGGGAGGAGTCTTTGCAGATGGGCTCGGCCGCGATGAGCGATGATGTCCCGGAGCGAGGCCCCACCCACTGGCTGGCGTCGTCAGAGAACCCGGGGCTTTGGACACAGACACGCAGGGAGTGACGGGGCTGAGGTCGGCGGAGCGCCGCGGCCACAGCCAGGAGTGCGGCAGGCCAGGTGGGGAGAGGCAGGCGGGGCCCCTGAGCCTGGGAGGGAGGGCGGCCCTGGACGCCGTCTCACTCCGACTCCCGGCCTCCAGAACCGAGGGGGTGAACCTCCGTCCTTCCACCTGGTTGGCGGTGCTTTGTCTGGGGGACCCTTCCCAGGGTGTTGGGGGTCGCGGCTGGGACGACAGCCCCTCGGGCTCTGCTGAGGGCGTCGTGTTGACTGAACACGGTAGGGGCTCTGCTGGGCCGCGGGGGGCGAGGGGGCCCGTCCGCGCCCGGGAACCGGGAGCCCGTCCCGCAGGGCCCTGTGTAGTGGCAGCCGGGCGTCCCCCGCGCCGCTCCCCGGCCGGTTCTGGCCTTTTCTTCCTCCTTTGCTCAGGTCGTGTCTGCTCGTCGGCCCAGAGGGTCCAAAGTTCTGACCAGGCCTCAGCCCGGCACCTTCTGGCCGCGAACCCGGCTCTGCCTCCGGAACTGACTGGCCACCCCGCCAGGTGGACGGACGTGGAGCTCCGGGCAGCCAGAGGAGGGGCCCAGATGGATGACCGATGCGGGCGCCGGCCGCCACGTGTCCCGGGGCGGCCCGCGGTGGGCGGAGCCTCCTGCGACCCTGGGGGCCGGGCAGCAGCCACGTGACGCCTGTCCCCCGGGGCTCAGAGCCGTCCACGGTGTCCGTCCCGCCCCCCTGCGGCCGGCAGAGGGGACGGGAGAGGCAGGCGGGGGCCGTCCACATCCACAAGTGCCCTCAAGGTGCCCTGCCACGCGCTAGGCCTGGCGTCTGCGGCCTCCCGGCCTCCCTGAGCCATGAGGGCCTCGGGACCCCGAAAGCAGCGCGGGGACGGGCTGCGGCTGCAGCTGCGGAGCCCAGGCGGCCAGTTCCGGGAGCAGCCTTGGAAAAGAGCACCGAGGGGTGGAGTGGGGCTGTTCTCTGGTTTAAATAATTCGGAAAATCCTGCAGCTCAGGGGGGACTGTTTTCAGACCTCGGTCCTTCTGGGCCCCGTGGTTCCGCTCAGGCGTCGTCTCCGAGGCCCAAGGCCCTAGAGCCTTCCGGGCCCACCAGGAGCCCCCCTCCACTGGGACGGGGGCAGGAGTCGCGGGGCCGCTGGCGGGGTCTCCCCGGGAGGACGGAGGGAGGTGCCGCCTGGGCTTTATTATGAGGAGGTACCCCGAGCCCCATGCAGGCAGAGTGGACGCCGCGTGGACACAAATGCCCAGGTGAAGGCAGGTTCTTCAAGGCGACGAACCCCGGCCCCTCAGGGAATTACACTTTCTGGGCTCGGCTGTTCCAGCCCAAGGAGACGCCCGGATCCTAAGAGCCCAGACATCAGCCTGGACCCTGCGGGTCGTGGGCGGCATTTCTTAGCTTCCAGCGCCGCCTGCTGGAATCTCCAGGAATTACAGCCGCTCCCCGGGGCGCGGTGGCCGAGGCGTTTCCTGTTTATCGGAGCCCAGCCAGGCGGCCGGCTGGGCCTGCTGGGCCCCAAAGTGCCCGGCGACTGCGGGATCGCAGGGGAGCAGCCACCGCACCCCCTTCCTGAGAACACAAACCGATACGACCTGCCCGCCGTGCCCCGGGCCCGTCCCAGCCCTGCCCAGAAGCTCGGGGCGCGGGCTCCCCGCCCAGCTCCCCACGGCCAGGACAGAGGGACACGAGGAACCTTCCCGACCGCAGGGCTCAGACCAGGATTTAGTGGGAAGTCGGGGAGCCCAGCACAGTCCTCCTCGCGTGGACAGCCAGCTTCCCGAGTCTAAATCATTCCAAGATAAAGAGCTTTCAGAAGATAGCATGCAGGAAGGTCCCGTCCAGTTGTGGACCCGCCCAGCAGCGCCCCAGGGTCCCGCCTGTTTGGGGGACACAAGATTGTTTCCTGAGCGAGGGGCTGGGCTGTGTTGAGGGGCTTGGGGCTGCTGGCCTGACTGTGGGGACCTGGCTGGGGGACCGGGTGGCAGTGATGGACCCTCCCCACCCGAGGCCGAGGCGTGTCTGGGATCGAGGACACGCCAGGCCCGTCCTCTGGCCACGGTGTCCCCAGGCGGCCCGCGTGCAGGAAGAGGGGGTGTGGTCGCTGTGGCTCCAGGGGAACAGAGCCTGACCCTGTGCCCGAGGGCCCCGGGGTCCCCGCCCAGCCCTTACCTGCACGGGCCAGGTGGGGAATCCCTTAACCCCCCCAAGCCTCAGTCTCCCATCCCTCGTTGTCTGTCCGGCGCTGTCCTGGGATGGGGACGAGGCCGGGGGCGCCAGGGCACCGAGTCGCCGGGGCAGTGACCCCCCAAGGCGTGGCCTGGTAGGCTGAGTGGACGGACCGAGGCCACGTCCGGGGGAGCGACGCTGGGTTCGAGCGGGTGACCCCGTCCCAGGGCCCGGGCTGGGCCTCTCGCGGGTTCTGGTATACCGGAGCCTGAGAGGGTGGAGGGGCCCCAGCTCCGTTCGGGGTCCCGCCCTTGGACCATCTGGGGTTCCGGTGGGACGGGATGACAAGGCAGCAGGCCCTGGCCCAAGTCCCTGGTCCGCAGAGCACAGGGGCCTTTCCAGGGCCTCTCGGTGAGGCGAGGGAGGGGGGCCAGCAGGAGGGCTCCCAGGGGCCCCCGGACAGGACGTGGGGACCCGCCTGCACCCACGTGGCTCAGGGGACGGGCTTGAGGTGCAGGGAGCTCCGGCCACCCTCCCACGGGGCGGGGGGCGCACTCCCTGGCGGGGTCCCTGAGCCCTCCCATGGCAGGAGGCCCAGCAGGGGCCGGGCAGGCGACGCGGGCCGTCCCAGCTGGAAGGAGCAGAGGCCACTTCCGCAGCCCACACCCCTGTCCCCCGGGGCGGCGCCGGGCGAGTTCACGGGCTCAGCGGACACAGTGCAGCCCTGACTCGGAGACACTGATGACGGTCACGAGTCTGGAATAGGACGGGGCCACCTCCAGGGGCTGCGGAAGAGCCGTTCACCCCCCACCCGCCTGTCCGCCCCTCCACTCGTCATCCACCTGCCCACCCTCTCTCCACTTGTCCATCTGACCCCCTGCCCATCCGTCTACGTCACACAGTAATGGGGGCCAGTGGCGTCCAGGCTCTCGGGGAGACGGTGGTGGCGACTGGGCCTTCCTCACACCCCCCGTGCCCTCCCTCCGTCGCCAGCGCTCCCCACACGCAGCTACAGTCGAACTACGGACCTGGGCTCTCAGGGAGAACGCCCGCCCGCCCGCCCGCCGGCCGCCGCTGCGTCGACTTCACACCCTCTGAAGGGCGCACCTACCGGCCTATAAACAGCGCCCCCTCCTGGTCGCCTGCGTCCCGTCACCCCTTCCCTCAGGGCCGCGGCCGTGCTCACTCTGCACGCGGGCCTTCCAGCCCCTTCCACCCCCAGGCGCCCCTCCCCGCCCCTCCAAGGCGGGGAGCCCGTCCACCTGCGCCCGTCAGGCCTCGTGGGTGAGTGCCCAACCCGTGGTGAGACGTCCAGGATTTCTCAGGGCACATGGCTGGCACAGCCCGTGAGCCGCCTCGCCCGTCCCCTCTCAGCCCCGCCGGCCTCCCCCAGGTCCCCCTTGGGTCCTGAGCACAAGCTTCTCCCTTGGCCCCAGATCCCCGCAAACCCGCAGCTCTGCGAGGAGCTGAAACAGCGACGCCCGGTGGGCAGGGGAGGACCGGCCACCTGGGAGGTGCTGGTGGGACAGTCTGAGCAGCTCTGGGCATCACGCCTCCTCCTCTGGGACCCAGCCCTGGGGGCCTCGGGCACACCGAGGGTCCCGGCACAGCGCTCAGACCCCGAGCAGCTCCCAGCACTGGAGCCGCTCCCCGCCCCGAAGTGCCCCGTGAACAAAAGGACTCGGCTGCTCAGGGAAGCGTTGTTCCAGCCCAGCATCAGCGAGGCGCTGCGCCCGCAGCCGGGGGGGCCCAGGCTGCCGGAGCCAGGCGCCAACGAGGTGTGCAGTTGTGTGATTTCGCAAACGTCGAAAGGATCGGAACTCAGAAACAGGCTTGACTAACAGCAGAACCAGAGCCTCGGGACGTACCTGAGGTGCTGCCGTGGACTTACGGGCAAATGCCCCGCCCTGAGCCACGTGGCTGCCGTGGGCGCGTGGGTGCCGCGGGGACCAGCGTGGCCCGCGGGAGGGGCGGGCGGGGAGGGAGCGGCACAGACACGGGGCTTTACAGCATCAAGACTTTATTCTGGTTAAGTGGGGAGACTTTCCGTATTGTAACATCAAAGAAAGAATTTGAATGTTAGGAAACTGCAGAACATTAAATGGCCTTTCATTTCACTTCTCAGAACAGCAGACAAAGATGGATGCTTTACAGTAGCAGTGAAATCATTAGGGCTCATTTTCAACAGAAAGTCAAGCTGGTTCGACATGGAAATTAAACTTGGAGAAACAATAAAAAGGGAAGGAAAGGAAATCCGGCCCCGGCACGGATACGGCGGGACTGTGTGCGGAGCCGCGCCCTGGCCACCTCCCGGGCCCTCCCTGCCTCACGCCCTCTCTCGGCAGCACCGCCGCGCACCCCGCATCACGGAAACGGGCCCGAAGGTGCTGGAACCTTCTGTGGCAGGTGCATGGCCCTAGGAGGACAGCTTGGAGTAGCTGGGAGGGGACAGCTTCCGCTTCAAGTACTTCAGGACGTAGAGGGGAAGACAGCTGACCACCGTGATCGCTGACACCTTCCACACGAAGGTCACAGTCGTGATGAAGGCAACATCTGTGGGAGAGAAATCCAGGAACAGGTGTCAGAGGCGCCCAGGGCGCCGCAGAGGCGGGCCTGGTGGAGCCTCGGGGTCTGGGTTACAGCACTGCTTTCCCTGCACACCAGGGGCAGGGGCTCCTCTAACAGGAGACACGAAGCCCCAGCTGCGCAGGGCAGGCGCTGCACGGCCCGCGGGCTCGGTCCAGGGGCAGAACCTCACAACGCAGCCTGGGGCCGGCTCAGAACGTCCGGGCTCATCTTCGTCGTCCTGGGGACAGGCGACCCTGGGCATCGGGGCCTTGAGGCTGCGGGCAGAGCTGTCCCCGTGAGCCCACCTCCCGTGCCCCTCGGTCCTGCCACCACGGGGTGGTGTTCCCAGGGTTAACGGCTGTTCTAATCCTCACGGGTGAAGAGGCGTGTGAGAACCCGAGGGCGGCCGATCCTAGGACAGCCATCCCTGGAGACTGTCGTCGGAAGTGGGGCGAAGCAGCCTGGTAGGCTCACGGACGCTGAGGCCCAGGAAAGTGCAGGGAAACCCCGGGTCTGCGTGCAGGGCACACGGGGTCCCAGGCTGTGTTTAAGCACATTGTAAAAAACCCGGCAAGTGTTTTCCAGGGGTTCAATCCCTAAAAATTAACAGCAAAATGTTGCAGGGATGACGCACGGTCGCCTGACGGACACGGGTGCTCATCGGTGGATGCAGGACGCCCAGCACCGTCCCCTCTGATGAGCCGCAGAACCCCGACGGGGCCCAGGGCCTCCCGCACTGTCGCCAGGTGGGAGGAGCCCACAGCAAACGCCACGAAGAGGAGGGGCGGGGCTCTTATCAGTCGAGCCTCTGGAGTGACCGCGTTCTGCTAAGTTTCTGCAGTCTTGAAGGATGTGGTAGCGTCAACGACCCGAGGAGGCTCCACGAGACACCCTGCCTGTGCCTGCCTCACACGGGGCCCCGGGCAGCCCTGCTGCTGGCGTCCCAGCTGTAGCTTCTGCTTTGTGCTCTGTGCACACGTGCTGGGAGAAGGAGCTGGGAGCTGCGGGCCCAACGCCCGAGAAGAAGCCAACACCGCTCCGTCCAAGAGTGTCAATTCGCGTTCACACAGGAAAGCAAACGTCTATTCTCAAAACAAAGTAACCAAGATATTGTAATTGGAAAATAACCACTTCTTATGTGCCATGGCTATTTTTTTTTTTTTTTTTTTTTTTTTTTTTTTTTTTTTTTTTTTGCGGTATGCGGGCCTCTCACTGTTGTGGCCTCCCCCGTTGCGGAGCACAGGCTCCGGACGCGCAGGCTCCGGACGCGCAGGCTCAGCGGCCATGGCTCACGGGCCCAGCCGCTCCGCGGCATATGGGATCCTCCCAGACCGGGGCACGAACCTGTATCCCCTGCATCGGCAGGCGGACTCTCAACCACTTGCGCCACCAGGGAGGCCCTGCCATGGCTATTTTTTTGGGTGAATGTTTCTTTTAATGCAAAAGCACGAATTTGTAATAGTTTCCCTATGTACGTACTCACCACTGAGTAGATACTTGGATGTGAATTCACCCAACTTCTGCTTTTATGATGGGATTCTTTTTACTTCTCTACCATCTATAATACGTTAAAGTTATGGAAGAGGCACAAAATTCATCAATTCCCGCCGTTGAAACCTGCCTAAGTGTTCATTTTGTAATTTATAGCTCTGCTGTGAAGGATGGAGATGTCTTCACAATACGTGAAAAGTGACGTCACCACCACTTCTCACCAGCAGTAGCTTTACGGTCCGCTGCTCTCCTCCACTGCACAGAAGTGTGAGGCTCTCGTCGTCATCCCAGTGAAGTCGGCTCGTCCCAGGTCGCTGGTGTTAGGAACAGGAAGTAGATGCCAACTTTTGACTTCAAGGGCCAGGGCTCTGCCTTAGATGAATTTTCCGACAGTGGCGAGTGAAGAGCCGGGTTTGACAAGGCGCGTCAGGTGAGGCGAGATCAGAGCGCCGGCCGTGGACGGGGAGCGGGAGTCCTGGAGAGGGACTGGGGACGGCTGTGGGAACTCACCCAGAGCACCTCAACCCTCCCCCAGGGCCACGTCGGGTGACCCACCCCTCCCCGCCTCAGACCCACCCTCCCTCCCACCCCAGCCAGTGCTCACACCCAGCAAGTAGCCCCCCTCCTCAGGGCCCTGCTGGTAACGGGGGGCAGGCGAGAAGGGGGCAGGGGCGCAGCGGCCCGGGCCATGTGCCGCCTGCAGGTTCTGACGCCGCTGGGGACCGAGGCTCCAGGGGACGAGGGCGGGCGGCGCCGGGCCCCATCCTGGAAGCCCTCTTCCCTGCAGCCGCAGCGGCCTCCACCAGGAAAAGGGACAAACAATACAGCTCTTGTGGGGAGAACTCGGCACGACTTCATGTATTGTTGCAAGGGGTTTAATCTTTCCACAGAAATAAGCTCTGTGTTGTGAAGCTGTCTGATGTGGGTTTTATTACGATCTGCAATCTAAGATAACGTGTTAGAAGCAACAAAGAAAACGTTTAAAAACCAGTAATAGACAGCTATTCAGAAAAGAAGTCTAAAGCAACTTACCAAAATATTTATTTAGAAAAGCGAGCGAGGCCACGTAGCAGCCGAGGCTGAGCAGCTCGGCGACCGCCATCAGCCAGTGCCACGTCCTGACGGTCAGGGCCACCATCAGAAGCTCCGTGAGGACGAGGGCCGTGAAGGAGATGGCCACCACGTGCACGAACTCGGACTCGAAAAGCACCAGGGCCCCGGACATGAGGATGCCGCCTGGAAAACAGCCAGGGTGAGCGGTGTGGCTTTGGACACGACGACCTTGCTGCTCGGGTCGGCAGCTCTGTTACTGTATGAGGGGCGAGAGCCGCTGATGCTGACGGACACGGGCTGTGCACACCGGCACCCAGTGATCCGTGTCAGCTCTGGACTGGGGACAGAGTAAGATGTGGACTGGCAGAGTCTGCGGGGAGAGCCGTGCCTGCACGCCAGTTAGTAACTACGGCTGGCTGTCACCTTCCAGGGCCGTCTGCTAACTCCCCACAGGCTCCCATTTGTCTGGGACTCCAAGCAGAGAGCAGCTGGTGACTTCTGACTTCGTAATTCATATTTCTCGAAGTCCGGCTATCACGCCAAGAAAGAAAGCCATTGTGGGGCGTAGGCAGTGTGGTAAGTGCTGATTAAATTTTTCTGGATTGTCTTTTATTTAAAAACAGGGCAGTTTTTAGGTGACCTGCACCAGTAAAAACGCCAACCCCCGCTGCGTTGTGAAGAGGCCTGCGGGACCAGCTGCTGGGGTATCGATTCACAAGATAAACTGAAAGCAATATTCAACTGCTGATGAAATGTTAAGCTTTTGGAACTTAACTGGGAGGTGAAAACAATATTGCCCATAGAAGACAAAAACGCTTCAGTGCAGGAGAAGGCGGGTCCGTCTTACCTTGGTAAATACTGATTAAAACCCAGACGAGGAAGGTCTTACAGGATAAGGATCTTCCCTAGGGTAGACAGTGGAGCAGCTTAGTTAACAGAGCAGAACACACGTTTTCAAGTAGCTACGTGCGGGTGACTTGTAAAAGACCCCAGGCCCCCAGCCCAACCCACGTACTGATCCAGCCACCGTCTTCCTCCCGTGCACCCGGGCCGCCCGCCCTGCTCAGCTTATGGTAAAGGGGTGAGCGGTCTCTTCTGTTTGACCTCTGGTGACCTTAAGCCACGGCTGTCCATTCCCGGGCTTCCTAGTGACCCAGGAGTCGACGTGTATAAAAGAAAAATTGAAACGCACTATTCTGCATAGTAAAAACAGTTTCCCTTTACTGCTTCTTTACTTCTTGGGAACAAATCTTCCTATATCTACTTCTTAGTTTCCTTAGGTGACAAAGGATGGTCTATAACACCTGAAGTCAGAATTTAGGCCCCGAGGTCCTTTCTGGAAAAGATGCCATATCAACGAGCCCAGCACAAACAAGGGTTTCTGGCACAGCAACCTTCACCTTGAAAACTCAGCCTGCGTCTGTCTGACCACACTCCCCAAGACGCTTCTATCTGAGAAGGAGGTGGGGTCCCGAGTCGCCGCCCAGCCCGTTCCTGCCAAGGGCTGGTCGAGGCAGTGCACGTCCCCGAGGCCTGTGGATGAGGGTGTTGGGACGAAGCCCGGCGGGGCCGCGGCACGGGACTCACAGACCATCACGCTCGTCCCCCGCGTCTCCCGCCCACCGGCACAGCCCACAGACATCGTTTCCGTTTATGGATGGAGAAGCACCGGCAGCTGGTGACTTCCTCAAGGCCACACTGCAGCTAGGCCTAACGGATGAGACCAAAGCTCTGCTGGGATGCGGGGCATCCCCGCCAGGAAGAGGTGGCACGTGACGCTAAATGGCACGAGGGAAGAATGAACCGTACACAGGACGGGGACGCGCCAGCACAAGGACACCCAGAGGCTGAACCCTGTCCACCCGGTGTCCACGGACACCTTTGAAAGAGACGGTTGCAGCAGCTTGGTCCCGAGGGGCCACCTGAGACCGTCCTGGCTGCGCCCGAGGCCTCACTGCGTGTGAGTGTGGACAGCAACCTTCAAACATGTCATCATTTGTTAAAAGGCAATATTGTTGTTGTTGTTGTTGTTTTGTGCTGCACGCGGGCCTCTCACTGTTGTGGCCTCTCCCGTTGCGGAGCACAGCCTCCGGACGCGCAGGCTCAGTGGCCATGGCTCACGGGCCCAGCCGCTCCGCGGCATGTGGGATCTTCCTGGACCGGGGCACGAACCCGTGTTCCCTGCATCGGCAGGTGGACTCTCTACCACTGCGCCACCGGGGAAGCCCCAAGCAATATTGTTTTTTAAAGAAAGAAAACAGCCGCACTCGGGGACAGACCCTGGCATGCGTGCACACAGGTCCTCCTTCCTGCCTCTGTCTGTACCTGCACCAGACACGCTGCCGCCGACTCGCCAAGTGCAGGGGTCCTGCGGTGCTGCGTCCCGTGGCGGGAGCCCTGTCTCTGGCGGCGGCTCTGTCTGTCTCCAGCCCCCTCCCCAGGCACTCATGGACGCTCTCCCCGAGGCTTCTTAGGGCAGCAACCCCCGCTGTGGTTCTGTGACTCATGTGTCCTGCGGTTGGAGCCCTTTGTCCCAGTCTGCATGCCAGCTCCCGGGTGGATGGTTCTGTGCTGGCAGATGTCCAGTCTCTACCCACCACAGTGCGACAGAAGAGTCCCTCACCCCAAAGCTCCCGCGCTGCCCCCTTCCAGTCACGACCTCCCACCCCAAACCTTGGGCCCATCTGTCCTCTGGCCCTAAAGCTGTGCATTTCCCAGAGCGGCAGATCACTGGGGTCACACTCACTTTTGAGTCTGGCTTCTTCTGTGCAGCAAAAGGCATCTGAGAGTCGTCTGCGTTGCTGAACGGACGGGTTTTCTCCCGTCACGGACATGATCCCACTGTGTGGCTGCACCCTCACAGGGGGAAGCGCAGCCGGTCGTTTCAGTTTTTGGTAATTACGACAAAGCCACCATCAACTTTTCTGCATGTGATTTTGTGTGAACGTACCTCTTCATTTCTCTTAAGTAAACACCTAGGAGTAGGATTGCTGAGTCACGTGGTAAGTGTATGTTTAACTTTACGGGAAACCGCCAAGCTGTCTTCCTGGGCAGCTGCACCAGCCTGCGTTCCCACCAGCATGGCTGAGCATCCCTGCCAGCATTTGGTGGTGTCGGTTTTACATTTTTGCCATTCTAACAGATGGCGGTGGTATCTGATTTTAATTTGCAATTCCCCAATGAAATATGACGTTGAGTGTTTTTTCATAAAAGTGATTACTTGCCGGTCTGTACGTCCTCATCTTTGGTGTGGTGTCAATTCAGGTCTTTTGCCCATTTAAAAACGTGGGTTGTTTTCTTTCTGAGTTTTGAGAGTTCTTTATATATTTTGGATACAAGTCCTTTATCAAAAGTGTAATTTGCAAATATTTTCTACCAGTCTGTGGTTTGTTTTCCATTTTCTTAACAGTGTCATTCACAGAAAAAAAGTCTGTAATTATGATAAAGTCCAATTTATCCATTTTTTCCTTTATGACCTCATATCTAAAAGCTCTTTGCCTAATGCAAGGTCATGCACATTTCCTTCTGTACTTTCTCCTAGAAGGTCTATAGTTTTACATTTTACGTTTAGGTCTATGAGCCACTGTGAGTGAATTTCCGTGTAAGACCTGAGGTGTGGGCCGAGGGTGACCAGCTGTCCCGACGCCGTCTGTGGAGAAGACGGCCGTCCTGCACTGGACACCCCTTCACATGGTCAAAGACCGGCTGACACGCGTGGCTGTAGTCCTGGGCTCTCTGGTCTACCTCACTAACCCGTGTGTCTATCCTTTGCCAGTGATAAAAACCTGGTACTGGGAGTCTTCCAACTTTGTTCTTCTTTTTCAAATTTGTTTTGGTAATTCTAGTTCCTCTGCTTTTCCATATAAACTTTAGAATCAGTTGTCAATATTCAACAACACTGATACTTCCAATCCACGAACATGCATTCATTTATTCCTTTCTAGGATTTCTTTCAGCCAGTTTCACAATTTTCAGCATGGAGATCCTGCACATATTTTGTTAGTTATACCAAAGTATTTCACTTTTTTATGCTGTTATAAACAGTGTTTAAAATTGTTTTCAGATCTCAATTGTTCATTGCTACTATACAGAATTAGAAATAATTAAAAATATTTTTTCCTTGTATCCTGCAACCTTACTAAACTTACTAGTCTAGCAGGGGTTTTTTTTGTGGATTATTTGGGATTTTCTACATAGACAATTCTGGCATCTGCAAACAGATATTTTTATTTCTTCCTTTTTAATTTCCATACCCTGAATTTTCTTTCCTTGCCTTATCACTATTATTTTAAAAATTATACAAGGATACAAATACACATTTCAAAAGCTCAAACCATTTCGAGACTATTCAACAGAAAATAAAAACAGTGAAGTAGTCCCGATAGTCCAACGTCCAGCGGTTTCCAGGGCTTTCATGAAGGACTGCACATCACCTGCTCGGTATCCTGACAATCAGTACAACTATAACTCAAGTGTCTCTGTAGTGAGTAGTTTAATTTATCATGAATATAACACTGTGACTTGGCAACTGAACTCACAGCTACAAGACTGAACTATTTCAGGACCACACAGGCTGGCTCAGCTGACCACGGGTCACCTAAGTCCTGACCCCAGGGCTCAGGCTCAGGTGGTTTTTCATAAGAGGCACAGACCATTCAGGACAAATAAAGTCATGTGTAGGGTTAGGGGAGGGATGAGTGCATGTTTCCCCTCTAACTGGCAGCCCCAGAAAATCAGAAGTGACTGCACTCACCGTGAGCAAAGCTTAACAGCTCAAAGCAGAACTCGACCCAAACATCGTTACAAATACGTCCTTTTCTGTAAGGAATGAGAACTATGTGGTTTTAGGAAGAGGAAGGCAATGTTGCCTCTTTAACTGATTCATTCCCTCCCTCCTTCATTCACCAATTACGGAACAGACACTGTGTCCAGGTTTAGGCCCTGGAGACAGTGCAGAGAACAAATGTTTACATTCAGGATCGCCTCATCTCGTCAGAACCCTAAGTCAGATTGGTGATGCCTGGAGCATTTATACTCTTAGCATAAAAAGACTGGCTATGGGGCTTCCCTGGTGGCGCAGTGGTTGAGAGTCTGCCTGCCGATGCAGGGGACACAGGTTCGTGCCCCGGTCCGGGAGGATCCCACATGCCGCAGAGCGGCTGGGCCCGTGAGTCATGGCCGCTGAGCCTGCGCGTCTGGAGCCTGTGCTCCTCAACGGGAGAGGCCATGACAGTGAGAGGCCTGCGTACCGCAAAAAAAAAAAAAAAAAGACTGGCTATGAAATAAGTATAAAACCAGGATATTTTATTTCGAAGTAGAGTTCTTTCCTTTCTGTTTTACAAGGGATGTGCATGCTGCTTCCCTTGGTTACCTTTGCGGTATTTAATGAATTTACCGTGACCTGAGATTTCTGCTCAGAACTTACGAGATAAATCATCTGTTGGACAGTAACTTACATTCCAGCCTGTGGCTTGTTTTCTGCTACTGTCCAACCATCATTTAATTTACCCTGAATTCATGTTTTCTTTTCCCAACTGAAGGCTTGTGGAGACCAGGAGCAGCGCCTTCTAGGTCTTTACAAGCGCCCGGCACGGGACCCTCAACCGTGCCACCCACAGTGACGGACTCGGACAGACTGCCTGTCCCCAGCGGGTGCAGAGTGCTGGGCTCAGAAGCAACGTAGAGCTTCAGAATGTTCCTCTAGCTTCAATAAGAAAAATACTCACTTCTTATCAAGTTAACTGGCTGAGTGCCTTAGTGCTACTTTATTTTCAAAGGATTTAGAGTGTATGCAATTTTTAAAGAAATATATACTTTAAAGACAAGAAGTACAGATTTTGGATCTTGAAGCAAAGGAGTCTAGAGAAAATAAGTGACTGAACTCTTGTCAAAAAAATTAGGAATGCGTTCCTGATTTTAGGATATTGAAATATTCTTTTGGTCACCCTAACAAGAAAGGAAAGCCAGCACCCTTAACGAGACCCAACTTACTTGGAATTGGACATGGTTTCCTAACATCCCCTCAAGTTCAAATGTATCAGCTAATGGTGTGGATTCACCACCTCGCGGCTACAGTCAGAGGGGAGCTGGGACTCAACGCTGGACACTTGTGACCCCCGGGAGCCTGCTTTTATCACTAGAGTAACGTGGCGACCCACAAAGAAGGTTCTGGTGGGCAACAGTGAAAGCGGCGTGTCCCCTCACTGGTGGGGACACTGAAGTCCTGCTAGGAAGTCCTCCCACCTTGACGGTCTGGCAGCATCACCTGGCCTCACCTGCAGTGACCTTAACCCTGAGCAGCCACCGAGCCCCTACACTGATGTTCATAAAAAGCTTGTTTCCCCTTCATATCCGTGAGGCATCATTTAGGGCAACATTTCTGGAGCCACTGGAAATAAGGAAACACACAATCTACTAAAATTATAATTATTCGCAAGAGCCTCCTGTAGTTTTTGGATCTTTGATCCTATTCTGCTTCACTGAATGATGATGGTTTCACCATCTTAGGATATTAAACCAAAACGTTTTTCTTCTACTTGTAATATTCACAATGATATTTTTATCATGATAATAATGCTTTATATACGTCTCAAATCTATATATTATTATCAAATAAAATATTACATTATCACATATAATATTTGCTATTTTATCTTATTTTATACTACATTGTTGAGCTAGCTTTATTTTTGCCCTGATTATAGAAGTAATACAGGCATTTTCTATTTTTTTCAATGGATTTAAAAAATCTTAATCTCAGATTTCCCTGGTGGCGCAGTGGTCAAGAATCTGCCTGCCAAGGCAGGGGATACGGGTTCAATCCTGGTCCGGGAAGATCCCACATGCCGCGAAGCAACTAAGCCCGTGCACCACAACTACTAAGCTTGTGCTCTAGAGCCCATGAGCCACAACTACTGAGCCCACGTGCCACAACTACTGAAGCCCATGCACCTAGAGCCCGGCTCCGCAATGAGAAGCCACTGCAATGAGAAGCCCACGTGCAGCAACAAAGAGGAGCCCCCACTCGACGCAACTAGAGGAAGCCCGACCGCAGCAACAAAGACCCAACACAGCCAAAATAAATAAAATTAAATTTAAAAAAATCTTAATCTCATCAAATTCTTACAATAACGCCATCAAATCCAAACATTTACGTGACTTACCCAACACCAATGGGACTGGTTAGAGGTTAGCTGGGCGAGTCTACCTGTTAATGCCTAATCTGATTCTTTCTCCGTTACAACATACGGCTACCGCTTTAAAAATCAGAGCTGGTGACTTCAGGTTATCAACGGTAAACCTAAATTTAATTGGGGGTCCGTGGACTTTGTTCTCAGTGTTGGAAGGTTCTTTTTTTTAAATTAAATTAAATTAATTTATTTTTTATACAGCAGGTTCTTATTAGTTATCTATTTTATACATATTAGTGCATATATGTCAATCAGTGCTGGAAGGTTCTGAGGTCACCATGGTTTGTGTGTGGGGAGCTGGGCACGTCTTCCACCCAGTGGACCATGTTTTCTATGCTACGGAGATACGCTTTCATAAAAAAACATGATAAATTTAAAACTTCTTTCAGGAATGTTTAACTGTCCCAGAGCAGTTCTGGGCTGCGTGAATGAAGCCTGCGCAGCTCAGGGAAGTGGACTTCTACCTTAGTAGCGTCACCGTGACAACAGCGTGGGTCTCAGGGACAGAAACATACTGCAGATCCCTTTCAGACAAAATTCTGAAGCCCACGGCCGGAGGAGATGTGGGCATTCAGAGGGGCTCCGGTCAGGGCTCCAGGTCCCTACCGGCTTGAACGCTGGGCCTGCTCCAGGTGGAGAGGGAGCCGGCCCCGCCCACTGCACAATGCTGACCGGGAGCCCAGGAGGGAGCCCTCAGCCACGGTTCTAAATCCACAGAAGTTCCCCAAACGGTTATGAGCACCCTTCGCAATTATCATTCTACGCGTGATATCAGAGCTGCACTGCAAACATTCGAGCAAACGCCGTTTTCCCCTTTGATGCCTAACTGGGGCCGCACCTTGGTGAGGTCTTTGTACAGCTCTGGGTACAGCATTGCCATCTCGGGCTTCACGTCTTGGTCCAGCACCAGGGAGAAGACAGGGAACATGGTGTAGACCGTCGCATACCTGGAGGAGAGCGGGGAGGTTACACGGGGGACCCGGCAGCACCAGGAGCACACCTCTGAACCAGAGGCCAAAGGTCAGACCCTAAACAGAACAAGAACAAGTTGGCAACCAAGCACGACTTGTCCTAAAACTGAATACTTACCCACAGTACAGCAGCAAGGTCTACAAGCCACAAATGCTGACAGGCAGCAGGATCCTTTTTTTTTCTTTTTTTAATTAAAGCTTTTATTTTGAGATCACTGCAGAAGTGAGTACAGTTATCAGAAGTAACACAGAGAGGTCACGGGGACGCTTTAACCAGCTTTCCCCAGAGGCAGCATCTCCAAAACCGCAGCCAGTCTCCAGGGGGACGCCGACACCGACATGGTCCAGACACAGCATCCAAGCCCACCAGGGCCCCCTGAAGCCTGCTTCTCTCCCAGCCCCTCTGAACCCCTGGCAACTGTCCTCCATCTTATAACTTTTGTCACTTCAAGGTGACACGCACGCACCACACATGCACGCAGGTGACCCTGGGGTTCGGCTTCTCGTTCAGCCCAGTCCCTGGAGGTTCACCCAGGTGTGGCCATACGACAGGCCGTCCTCTGGTTGCTGAGGAGCGTTCGTGGTTGCGGACAGAGCAGCTCTGCACCCCGGTCATTCTCTGAAGTGCATCTGGGTCGTTCCCAGTGTCCGGTTATTACAAATAAAGCTGCTATCAACATCCACTGCACAGGTTTTCTGTAAAAGTAAGTTGCACTTATTTCAGACACGGGTGCCACCTGCAATCGATCGTATGTCCACAAGTTGAGGCACTGGGTCATAGGGCAGCTGTATGTTTAGCGTTATAAGGAACTGCCAAACTGCCTTCCAGAGCGGCTGCACCAGTTTCCATCCCTGCCAGCAGGCATGAGGGATCCGGATGCTGAATCCTCACCATAGTCTGGTGTTCTCACAGGTCTTTCAGCCATTCTGACGGGCGTGGAGGGGCAGCGCACTGCGGTTAAAATAAGCATTTCCTGGTGGTTGATGACACTGACCGCCTCGTCACGGGCCCATCTGCCGTCCCCACGTCCCCCTGAGTCCCCTGCTCAAGTCTCCGGTCCGCCGTCCAGTGTCAGCCTGCACTTTGATGGCTCCAGATTCTCTACCTACAGGTTCAACCTCTAACTTCTGCATCAGGTTCAACAAGCACATGCTCTTTACTTTCCTCTAAATCTCTAATTGCTGTTGTTAGTCCCCTTAGGACTCAGGGGGCTGAAAGGGCCAAGCAACCCAGGCAGAACCCGGCCCACATCTCCCGGAGCCAGATGACGCACGAGGACCAAGCTGCATGTGCACCCGGCCCAGTGACCCTCCTGCACCGGGATTCACGAGTGTCACAGCGCAGGCCCGAGGAGCCTCTATTTTCGTAAAGAGCCTCGATGAGAACCCTTGTTGTTGTGCCAGGAACTCCTCCGGCTTTTCAACCAAATCACAAACATCATCACCACCCCTTTTATCAGTTGATTCTGCTGAGGGCAGTTTCCAGCGTGCGACTGGGTGGTTTCCTCCAGGTCCCAGCGCAGACCCCATCCCCCCATCAGCCCCCAGGCTGGGCCACCTGCAGGCCCACAGGGACCTCGCCTCTGCTGCTTCCCTGGCTGAGCCTTCGCGCCCTCCCCGGGGCGGTAGGGACGTGGTATGGTGGATCTCACAGAAAATAGAGGAGGAGCAGGCTTCGGAGGGGAGGGTCGCTGGGCCGTATGCTTAGTCGTATGAAAAACCGACCAACTTGTCTTCTGGGCTCGTTACACCATTGTGCGCTCCGGCCAGGAGCTGTAAGTCCCGGGAGCCCCAGCTTCCTGCTGACACTGAGTGAGGTCTGTCTTAACCTGGCCTCTAAATGGGGTTAAAATTTCCATTTCCTGTAACTAATGATGTTGATATATTTTCTTGTGCTTGCTGGCTATTCTTACATCTTCTTTTGCGATGTACATTCAAATCTTCAGCCTTTTCTTAAAAAACTGAGTTATTTGGAGATCATGAAACATTCTGGGTACAGAGCTCTTATCAGATATACATACTGAAAAGACTGTTTCCCAGCCTGCCTTTTCATTTGATTAATATTGTCTTTAGAAGAGCGAAGACTTAATTTTGATGAAGTCCATCTTGTCCATTTCTCCTGTAACAGTTCACGCATTTTGTGCCTAAGGAATCTTTACCCCCCAAGGTTCCAGGGATTTCCACCTGTGAATTCTGCCAGCTTCCCTTGTCTCTGGCATCAGTGCCTGCTGCCTGGTGTCCACGGTCCGAAAACAGCTTCTCCCTGTACCTCACCCTGTCTTCCAGTCGCGTGGGCTGGGGGGACAGGGCATTTCCTGTTGCTCCGTGGTGCCCCTCGGTGACAGGCTGCGAGCCCACCTCCTCAATCACTCGCTCACGCTCCCTGCCTGCAGCTCAGGACTCTTCCTCAGATGTCACGTGTCCTCCTGGCACCCCGTGAAGACGGCACCTGGCAGTTTTCTCACGTGCATCCTCAGGCTCCCCGCTGAAGTCCCCTGCGAGGATGCGAACCTGTGATGTCCCGGGGGTGTCTCCTGGGAGCTGGGGCCATCACGAGAGGGACACCTCAGCTAGAGCAGACCTGCGTGTCTCCAAGGATGCTGCCTGAACACGGGATGTCGGCAGCTGTCGGGCAAAGGAGGGGTTTGGCTCGACCACGTGGAGCGGGTCTCGCAGAACCCTGGATATGCAGACGCCCGTGAACGCTAAGTGGGGCCAGGATGCACGGTGCTTCCCCAAAGGACCTGCCAAGGGGAGCGTGTGGAGGGAGGGCACAGCCCCTCCCAGGACCTCAGGTATGTGGGCAGACACAAGCGCAGGCTAAGGGAGGGGAGTGGGCCACGTGCCGCCAGGTCGGCTCCAGGGGGCACCGGGGTGGCCTCGGCACGAGCTTCCTTCCGTGAAGTACCCAGCAGTGCCGGTGGGCCTCACCTGGGTCACCAGTCCCTAGAAAGCTAATGAAATGAACTCGGATAAAAACCGTACACAGGCGGAACGGAATTCTATCAACTGTCCTGTAGTTTCTAGAGCCAGCTATTCCATCATGGAAGGTCAGTAATTTGGTCTGGTTAGATTTTATTTGATAAAAACACCACATTGCTTCCCGCCCAGTTCTTTATATTTGTTTTCTAGGTGAGGGCAAAACTATTTTATTATTTATTTTTGAAGAAGCTTAACTTAGAAGCATCTCCCTCCATTCCTGCCAAATCCAAGGAACTAATGCTTCAGAGAATTACAGGCGCCTTGTTTCAGTGGTGGACATGCAGAGAAACTTTAAAAAAAAACTTTCAGTGAAGTCTGATAATAAATAGGAGCTTTAAAAATAATGCGTGCTTATGCTGACAGGGCTCAGGCTGCATACGGGAAATGAAATCAGGCCTAGAGTTGTAATTTCATGAACTCAGGCAGTTATTTAAGGAGTAATCACCACTGCCCCTTAAAATTTCCTTTTAAAGTTTCAAATCCATACTTTGAAAAATGGAAAGTGAGAATGGTTATGCTTTTCTTTGGCCTCCAAGGAAGAAATGCACTGGACAAACTCAAGACAGTCACCAGCATTACTGTGCAACTTCTGTGCTATTTAGAGTAATTAATGTGATAATTATTGCAAAGACTTAAGCAACCAACGGAAAAATGTAACAAAATTTGTAGCTTTCTGTACCTTTAGGCTTTTCCCTCTCTTTAAAGGACTCTAGGAACTCCTGCTGCGATTAACAGCAGGCTGCCCGAACCGGCTCATGGCCCAGCCCGAAGCCAGTCGCGGTGGAGCCTTTATCCTGACCTGGGCCTGGGGGCGGGGGAGGAGCAGTGCTTCCCCTCTGCCTCCAGGGACCCGGGAAGGGTCTGCATGAGTTCTGTGGGGAAGGATACGCTCTAATTTCCACAAGAACCTAACCTGTTCAACAGCTCAAGCCACACAGGAGCCAGGGGAGGAGGGGAGAAACGATGGAGAACCGGGGCGAGGGGGACCGGGGTCCAGCCCCTGCAGCTCCTGGGTGGCAGGCTGGGTGTTCAGGGAGGCATCCACGTGGCAGGAGAGCGGCACCTTCACCGCACACCCCCGCCACTGCCCCGGCCCCCCGCTGCTGAGCTCAGCGCCCTGTCCTCTTCGGGGCACAAGCACCCGCCCCAGGGCTCCCTCTTCCTGGAAAGCTCACCTGCACCCACACCCCAGGCTCGGCCCACCCCTCGCCAGCCTCCCACCGCCCCTCCCGCCTGCCCTGTGCCCCCAGACAGCCCCAGAGCAGGTCCCACCAGGTCCCCAGTTCGCTCTGACGTCCACTCTGGAGACACGGGTGTGCGGAGGCAGAGGACGCCCTTGGCCCGGGGGGAGGAGGGCAGGACACAGGACGGGAGGCCGAGGGAGCCCCATCACTCGCGACGGGACCTCGCCCGCCCAGCTTCGCCCTGAAATCAGCCCACGTCGCGCCCCCGACGCCCCCGATGCCTCTCGCTGAAATCCCCGGGATTCTCAGGGTTCAGGGAGCCGCCAGGCGACACGCGTGTAACGGTGCCCTTGAACTGGGCTCCACGGGGTGCGATAACCCGCTGGCTTGTCCTCCGCCGACCTGGGAAGACGCTGAGGCCGGGAGAGGGCACGCAGCCCCTCCGGGCGCCGGGCCTCCCTCTTCTCCCTGTGACACGGGGGGCTGCACCCGTGTCCTAGGGATGCGGGTGGGGGGACAGGAGGGCGCTCAGGACGGCGCCGGGACACGTGTGCTAACTGCCGTCGCCTTTACCACGCGGTGGAGAGGCCCGGCCCCGCGGCTGAGGGGCTTCTCGGAGGAGAGAAGCCGCGCGGGTTGTCCACCGCACAGCAGCCGCCACGCTGACTTCACCTGCCGGTGCGGTCACGAAGGATGAGGAGAGGAAACTCCGGTCTACTGTCGCCTGACACAGGCCTCCCGCTTTGCAGCTTCAGCAGCGCAACGAGCACAGCCTTCGCCCCAGGCCCCAGGCCGCTGCTCTGTGGCCGGGCTTCCCAGCTGCCCGGCGGGTGCCCTGAGGATGAGCTTCGTTACCCCGGAGGCCTTACGGAGTCTGTCCCGGAATATGAGGTCCCGTGCCAGCACCACCCATTCTCGAAGGCTCTGCTGCCAGCTTCACGCCACCATCAGGATGAACCGTGTCCGGCCAGGAGGGCACAGGCTTCAGGAAGGGGCTCCCCAGCCTGGGAGCGACCCAGTCACCCCCCGCCTCCACCCCACCATGATGCCGCCGAGGCATGGAGAAAGTCCCGGCTCCGACACAGCTCCCGACCCAGCTGCGCTGCCCCACGTAAACAGAAATCCCACGAGGACGCGTAACAGCAGGGTCGTAGGAGGGACAAGCGGACACGTGCTGCCTCTGGGTGCCCCACTTCGCAGCTCCGTACACCAGTCGATTCGTCCTCAGGCTGAGTGTGCGGGAGCCACGCAAGCAAACCCCTGCATGTGTTCCCGGGCTACAAGCCCTCCCGACGTGCCGCTGCCATGTCTGCGCGTGACGGGCCCACTTACCCCACCATGAGGAATCCCTGGTACAGGGGGACGGACGCGAAGTAGAAGACGGAGGAAAACACGGCCTGGAGGGAGGAGAGCAGCGCCCGTTACTCATGGTCGGCCGATATGCGAGCGGGCCGCGAGGCACCAGGGGCCCCCGCACGGCCCCTCCGGACGCCGCACCTGCATCGTGGAGATGATGAGGCCGCGGTGCATCACGAACTGGCTGAGCGCCGCCGACCGCTTGTAGCTGCTGCGCCCGTGCACCATGAGCAGGCGGCCGATGTGCTTGAACTGTGGGACGGAGAAGTCGGCCGCCAGCGAGGCCTGCCGGCCCTCCTGCGACCAAGGCAGAGGGGCCGGCTCAGGGTCGGACAGGGGCACAGCGCGGGCCCCGCCCCGGGAGCCGCCCGCCAGCACCCTGGGGGGACCCGGTCCGGCACTGACGGCGTCACGGAAACTAAGCAGGGACCGGGGCATCTTCAAGACAGTTCTCTGAACTTGCCACCCCGCCGAGCGGCTGTGGGTTCAGCACTGTGGCCTGATTCACGAAGCAGAGGGGCCCGGGATCCAGCTTGTGTCCAGGTCTCTCTGGGTGTTTTCACGTGAGCACAGGAGGCAGACCACAGCTCCCAACTGGCCGGGAGACCTGGACATCCGAGCGCGGGCCGTGTGTGTGGGGCTGAGAGAGGGTTGCGGGGATCTGGGGAGCGGCCCAGGCACAGCCCCACACGGCTCGGGGACCAGGAAGGCGCCCGAGTCCCGGCAGGACGTGCCTGTCCTCTACCTGCCCTCGTGGAGCTGCTCCCTCAGCGCGTGGGTCTGCCTCTCCCCAGCCCCCGGCCACGTGTGTGAGCAGGCTGACCAGGGGCCTGGCGGGGACAAGGGACAGACGTACCTTGCCCTCGATCCCGATCCCGCAGTCCGCTGCCTGGATCATGCTCACGTCGTTCCCTCCGTCACCTGGAAGCACGGAACACGGACGTGAAGTGGGAACCTGCAAGGGGCCGGCTTTCCTCGCCAACCATCGGACGGGGTTTCAACACCCAGGAAGACAGGGGGAATCCACCGGGCGGGCGGGAGGGAGACGGGGCGCACGTCCCCGTGTGTTTCATTTCAGGACCCCGGCTTCCCGGACGCCCGTGCTCACCGATGGCACACGTGCGTTTGCCCGTGTGCTGCTGCAGCAGCTTGACGATGTGGGCCTTCTGCGTGGGCGCGCAGCGGCAGCAGACCACGGCCGGGCACTGGCAGGCCAGCTCCACGAACTCGTGCTCGTAGTACTTCAGGCAGACCTGGGGGCGGCAGGAGCGAGGCCGGGGTTCAGGGCACAGACAGACGGACGGAGGACGGATGGACAGAGCCCGCACGCGGGCCGGGGGCCGGGCTCACGTGACTGAGGGGAGGAGCGCTCCAGGGAAGCCCCGGACAAGCTCGTCTGCCTTCAGGGGATGCCAGCACCACCTTCCGGGGTTGGCTGAAAAGGTCTTTGGTCTTTAGCACACAACACCCTCAGCAACGATGCTTAGTTCCCCATCTTGGTGGGGAAAATAAAAATTCCCCAAAGCTGCCTGAAGTCTGTGGGGGCCTGTTGCTGAGCTGGACACCCCGAGAGTCACCCCAGCATGAAGGACAGGAGTCAGAGATGAGGGTCCTGAGCCCCTGGGGCGCCAACTACCACCAACAGCACATCCTCCTGCAGGGGACCCGTGCGGGCGCCCGTGCCCCACGTGAAGGGGTCGAGACGCAGTCCCAGGCCGCCTGCCACCTAAAACCTGGGCGGTGAGCGAAAACCCGCGTTCACGGCAGGTACTCAGCAGGAAACAGACGGACACGGTATCCCCGCTGAGGGGAGTAACCACTGCAGGACCCAGAAGCAGAAACAGCGGACGCTGCCTTTGGGGAGCAGGACTGGGGTGCTGGCGGGGAGTGGGGATGTGCTCTCCAACCTGCGGTTTCTCTGGGGCTGACTGGCTGCCAGGAACAACACGTGGATTTGGGGCACAGAAACAGCAAAAAGATTTCAATAAAGACACACTCACAGAAGCGTGTTTAACACAAGTAGCTACTTTTGCTCCCTCCCCAAGTCCCAACTATAGAGAGGTTTTAAAAAAGACATCGACCTACAAGGAGGGGCCAGAACGGAGGGGAAATTTGCAAAACGTTTTGGGCTCTGGAAAGCAGACAGCCACGTGCACATGGCTCGGCTGCTGTGATCAACCTGCAGCCGGCGGTGGGACCAGCCGAGAACACGCGAGGCCCAGGCCCCTCACCCCTCCTCACCCGCAGCCAGGGGGCGGGGGGCCGGGGGTGGGGAACGGAGCCCTTCTGCCCCGGAGAGGCCGGCCTCACCCACTGGACGAGGGGCGGGGGGCGGAGCGAAGAGCCAGAAGCCGGGAAAGGAAAGGGGCCCGAAGCCCCGCTCAGGCCGCGCTCAGGCCCCGCTCAGGCCGCCAGAGCTGGGAAGGAGGGGACAGCCATCCTTCGTCCCCCAGCACCAAGGAAGTGTGGACAGGGACTGGACCGCGCTCCTTGGCACCATCCAGAGGGCGCTGCGCTGGGCAGGAGCTGGGGCTCAGGGAGCCCGGGACCGGCGGGCACTGGACCGGCTCAGCGGCCGGATGGAGGGCCCAGCCCGGGGGGGACCAGACACCGCGGGCTCCGGGGAGACCGGCGGGCAGGTCGCACAGCACCGGGCGCCACGGAAACAGGCGACCCAACCGTGAGTTCACAGCGCTGCGGGGATGGGGGTGTGCCGAGCTGGCGAGGGGTCCCGGGTCCCGCACACGCAGCGGGAGGGACGGGAGCA
Source organism: Mesoplodon densirostris (assembly GCF_025265405.1). NCBI lineage: Eukaryota > Metazoa > Chordata > Mammalia > Artiodactyla > Ziphiidae > Mesoplodon > Mesoplodon densirostris. The sequence continues at coordinate 89,431,406 of NC_082675.1, read as the reverse complement.
GAACTCGGGAGCCCGCGGCAGCCGCGCAGACGCCGCGGTGCAGACAGAGAAATGCAAACGTGAGGCTGGAGCCGAGCCAGCAAGTCGGACAGGCAGCCAGGGGCCCACGTGGCCTATAAAACAACACACACACAGTGAACACCAGCGAGGCTGGGGGCGCCCCCGGGGTCAGCTCGTGGGGACGGCACGGCGGGGAGCACGGGGCGACCTCCCAGTCCTCCATCCCAGCACGGGCGGGCAGGAGCGCTGCCGTCGGCCCCCACTGTCCAGGCCCCGCAGTCCCGGTGGCTCCGCGGAAGCAGCTGCACAGTCGGGACGCGCGGCCCCAGCAATGCAGGAGGCGGGAGAGCCAGCCGGACACGGCGCCATCTGCACACACGTGGCCACAGAGGGCGCGCCGTCTCCACTGCTCCTGACGTCCCGTCCACCCCCCCAGCCCCCTGCCCACCCCCCCGCCAGGCTGGCCTCAGTGGCCACACTGACTGGGTCACCAGAGGCTGCGCTGCTCCGCCCAGACTTCTGGAAACATCTGAGAGAACCGCGGGCAAAAGCTGCAGGGGGAGGGGCCCCCAGCACATCCCCCAAACCGGCGGCTCCGGCCACTGCGACCCTGGCACCGAGTGAGGAGGGGGGGCTGGACCCGAGCGGGTCACCCAGCCCCACGCGGGGCCTCCAGGTGCAGAGGGTCCTGGGTCCCAGGGCCACTGCTGGAAACACGCGTTTGGATAAACTGAGATCACGGCTACCAGAGCCAGGCTCCAAGGCGGCCACGCCAGGAACCAAGAGCAGGCCTCCAAGCGTCCGAAGAGTTTTGAACGAGCCCAGGACAGACCAGCGCCAGAGCCTTAAGGACCAAGTTCTCACTGCGACATGGCCCTGGCCTCTTCTCAGGCTCCACCCGCACACATCACTGCTGTGAGCAGAGACGTCAAAACCAGTGGAGAGGGCAACGCAGGCTGATAAACACAGCTGACTGAGGAAGCCCACAGTCCGCCAGACAGACAGGGCCCAGCCTCATCTCCAGGGAGAAGGACAGACAGACAGACACCTGCTTGGTCAGGGCCCAGCCTCACCTCCAAGGAGTCCCCGGATATGACCAGTGCACAGTCATGCTTCCTTCGAAAGGCATTCAGCTCCAAATGGGCTTCTCCCCGATTGGTTACCTCCACAAAAGGGGAAAAAGTACCCAATTACAATGCTATTTAAGTCACACAGACAAACAAGCCCTGATATACAAATCACAGATCTTTAGACACTTCTAAAAACCGGAAGGTGCTTTACACAGGAAATTCTATAACAAACTGCTCTTTCAAATTTCTTCTACACTGCTGGGAATAAAGACCTACTTATTTAATACGAATTGCTTTCCATCGTGTGGGAATTCAAGGCAGGAAATGTACGCTGTAAAGTGCAGGGCAAGTACCACAGTTACAGTAAGACGAAGTGAACAGAAGAACTGCTTGTCAAGAAAGGGGGACAAATGCCCCCCCCCCCACTGCCCCCCATGAGCTAACAGGCACCTTTGCGTAGCTGGGAAAGACAACTGGCTTTTCTGAACATACGCGGGTAAGACAGCATGATGACCATGAACTGAAAGTCTCTCTACTTTCATAGGGCGGTGGGCGGGGGGGAGGGTGAGTGTTAACGCCGGGGATGCCGCTCTGCATAGTCACACGTCAACACACCTCAGCATCACAGCCCGAGGAAGCTGAGTTCCTTGTGGCCACGCAGCAGGGAGGGACGGAATGACCTAAAGTCGAGGTTTCATTTAAAGACGGCTCTTTTCATAACGTGCCAAGTGGTACAAAATGCTTTTATAAAACTGTTTTCTGTTGTCTCTACCATGGGTTTCAACTTGTTCTATTAGTTCAAGCAAACTGAGTTAACTGGAAGATTGAACGATGGAGAAGAGTAAAATCAAGTCGTAATCTCGAAATATCGTTAATTTTTGAATGAAAATATTTCAGAAACCAACATACTAGTTTTTTTTTTTTTTTTTTTTTTTGCGGTATGCGGGCCTCTCACTGTTGTGGCCTCCCCCGTTGCGGAGCACAGGCTCCGGACGCGCAGGCTCCGGACGCGCAGGCTCAGCGGCCATGGCTCATGGGCCCAGCCGCTCCGCGGCATATGGGATCCTCCCAGACCGGGGCACGAACCCGTATCCCCTGCATCGGCAGGCGGACTCTCAACCACTTGCGCCACCAGGGAGGCCCAACATACTAGTTTTTGACATTCTTTCTGTGGAGACTTTATGGGGCATAAAAGAAATGATATATAACAGGACTGAAATAAAAAGCTTCATGGGTCCAGATTAATCAATCCAGACTCATCTTTAAATAGGTAGGTTTTATTGTGGAAATTTTATTTGTGGGGCTATAACACTGCAAAGTCAACAAAAATTGATCTGAAGTTTTATCAGAATCATTAATAATTTAATTGCAAATAGTAGTCTGCAGGGCCTAATTTGTGATTCTGATGCTTCGAAATAAAACTACATTTACATGTAAATTATACTCAAATCACTATTTCTGTAGGTGCAAGGGCTTCACTTGGAACAGAGACACACGATGTCTGTTCAGCCGCTATCAGTCAAGACCCAAGAAACTTTTATTTTTTGTTTGAATCAAATTTCATCATAACTAGTAGATACAGTTAACACACAAATTTCGATCATTTCTATTAATTTTCTTTGATCTAATTGAGGAAGATCATTTAATCTGAAGATGGTAGTAGATTCAAAACACATTTCTACTTTGTATTTAAAGCTTGTTTCACAAAAGCAGCTTCTGGACCACATGTATTGTGTCTAACTAATAGACAAACGTAATTTTTTTTTTTTTTTTTTTTTTTTTGGCTGCACCGCGCAGCTTATGGGATCTTAGTTCCCCGACCAGGGATGGAACCTGGGGCCCTGGCAGTGACAGTGCCAAGTCCTAACCACTGGCCCTCCAGGGAATTCCCAGACAAATGTAATTTTTTATCAAAATACACTTTTATAAATTGAACAGAAAATGACTGCAGTATGTCTATTTTAAAATAGATATTTAGTCGTTAATAATTCTAATAGTACAACAGAAAAATACTCTTGAATTTAGACCTTGTTTCACTCTACCAAAAGCAGCTTTTTGACCACATTTAATATATGTAACTAACAGAAATCTATTTTTAACATGTTTTTATAAATTGAGTAAGAAACTTACTTCTCTTTTAAAATAGTATCTATTAATTAATAAATACCTGTGTATACATTCTCACAAAACCAGTAAGTTTCAATTCAAAACATTTAAAATTCAAAGTGATGTGGACGTACACTTACCGGCCTGAAAATGTGTGTGTCCTGCATTCGAGACACCAGGTGAGAACTCTTGGCGATGCACGTGGCTGTCTCCAGTTTATCACCCGTCAGCATCCATATCTAGGAAACAGTTTCAGCTGGTGAACCCCAACTCTATCACGTGTTCATCTCTGAAAAGTGTCTGCCCTTGAAAAGATATTTGCACATCCGTGTTTTCAGCATCACTATTCACAACAGCCAAAACACGAAGCAACGCATGAGTCCATGGATGGATGATGGAGAAACCAAATGTGGTCCATCCATACAATGAATATTAAAAAAGGCAGGGGATTCTGACACCTGCAACAACCATGCTGAGAGAAACAAACCAGTCCCAAAAGGACAAACACTGCATGATTCCACCTGAATGAGGTCCCCAGAAGAGTCAGACTCGTAGAGAAAGGAAGTAGATGGTGGGTGCCAGGGCTGGGGGAGGGCGAGGGGGAGCCAGCGTTTCACGGGGACAGAGTTTCAGTTTTACAGCATAAAGAGTTAGGGCAGGTGGAGGGTGCTGGTTGTTACACGACAGTGTGAATGTACTTAGTGCCACTGCACCGTGCACTTAAAAATGGTGAAGATGGTAAACTTTACATCATGCACATTTTACCACAATAAAAGTCTCTGCCAACTTGCTTAACTGAAACAGGTAAGAGCAAAGTGACGTTTAGACACAGCAGCAGAGCTGAGGCAGGTGAACGACTGGGGATTAGGAGCCTCGCGGCTGGGGCTGAGGACGCCGTCTGAGTGTGTCAGAAGGCCACGTCTACACGGCCTTGCAGGCCAAGCAAACAGGCCCAAGGACCACAGGCTGAGGGCTTGCAGAGTTAGGGGGACCCTGAAATCCTTGTTCTCACTTGTGTGAGTTTTTCGGTTGAAAACTGAAGTTCAAAATGGGTAAACGGGCAATAGTTAACCCGAAAGTTGTTTCGTATCAAATAAGTCATGTCAAATAACACCACTTAAAAAAATATATTTTTTTAAAATGTAGCCCTTTTATTTTACTTTATTTTTATTTATTATTATTATTATTATTTTTGGCCACGCCGCATGGCTTGTGGGATCTTAGTTCCCAAACCAGGAACTGAACTCGGGCCACGGCAGTGAAAGCCTGGAATCCTAACCACTAGGCCACCAGGGAACTCCCGAACACCACTTTTACTTAAAAATATCAAACACATGCACGTATTGTATGTGTAAATATCCCTAGACTGAAAAGAGAGCAAAATCAGGACAGTTTATACATAACAGGATGGTTTATATATCTTTTCTCTAACAGCAGCAATTTCTCGCTATCATCTGAATGTTTCAGACGTATCATATGTATCATACATACATATGCATTTTGGGGAACAGGAAACAAAACACTTACATGTTATACTGGTTCTCTGCTTAGGCACAATCTACCTGTGGCTCTGTTCAGTGTCTGAGGGTTTGTGTTTTTTATTTATGTTACACATTAATATTCACTTTACTGAGCCTGGATCTAAGAAGACGACACGTCACCGTGACAAACTTGGGAACAATTAACGCCACAGAACAAGAAGTCCCGCTGCTGCCAACTCAGGGATAAGTGTGGGCCTGGCCGAGCGCCACCTCTCAGGCTCAGAGGACGGGCTGAAACCACATCCTTGAACTATAACGGGACAAACGAGTCTGCTTCTCCTGACGGAACATGGAAAGGAAAAAGGGCAGAACCCCAGCGAGTCTTACTGACTTCAGAGCTTAGCAAGCCGCTAACACAAGCACCCAAATCTTTACACGAGAAACGCGCATGCCTCGGCTGTGCTGACAAGCCAGCAGCAACAGCCAAGAGCGAGACTGACGGGGAGCTCGTGAACAATCACAACGGAACGAGCGGGTCGTCTGCCTCTAGTCAATCACGTTTCTCCACGCAAGCTTCTGGTCGCACAGGCTTAGACCGGGTCACAGTTCTGGGTCTGAACCGCTCTCTTCCACTCTGACTAGCACCTGGACAGCACACGCAGACACCAGCGGCCGCCCCTTCCACGGCCGTGAACGGGTGGGGAGGCTCCGACATCTCCCCCGCCCAGAGGCCTGGACGGCAGGGGCCCCCGTGCTGTGCCCGTCACAGTGCCCTCATCAAAACGTGCCGAGTGTACTGTTATTTGAAGCCGGCCACGGCTCTGCCTTCTGACATCTTCCTCCAGTTCTCTCCCTGTGCTCCAGTTAGACACAAGTGTTTCTTCTAAAAGCAAGCTGTACTTCGCTCATTCTCAGTCCTCGAGGCGGCACTGAAATGCATTTTCTCAGCCATCTGTACCTGAACTTCAGCTTCAGGGGGAGCACAGGGAAGTGAGGCAAGAAGGCAGTTCCCTGAGGACGAAAACTTACAGCACAGCGTGCTCACCTCCCCGGGACCCGGAGAGGACACACCGTTAGAAGACGACGGCGGGTCAGCTGGTCAGGCAGGGCGCACCGTGCGGGCTACGGGGCGAACCTCCCCACGCGGATAGAAGCCTGCCGTGGGGAGCAGCTCGGGCCGGGCCAGGCCTCCGGCTGCTGTGAGGACGCCCGCGGCCGGGAAGGCGGCCAAGGAGGACAGACGGCCGCCGGGAAGGCGGGAGCGCCGCTGCGTCTGGGTGACGGGCGGGCGGGCGCAGCCCCCGGGGCGGGACACGCAGAGACCTCCGCTCACCTAGGCCCTCACCCCCTCCACCTCCAGGGGGCGCCCGCTCCCTCGCGGTACCTTGATGCCCGCGTTGCGCAGCATCTCCAGGGTGGGCCGCACGTCCGCCTGCAGCTGGTCCTCCACCCCCGTCAGGCACAGCAGCTCCATCTCCCGCTCCAGGCTCTCCACCACGGCGGCCACCTTGAGCGTCCTGTCGTGGATGCTCAGCTTGGCCTGGTTGTAGCGGTTCTGAGGACAGGCGGGCCGTGCTGTGACTCGCGCAGGACTGGCCGAGGCGGGGACACCCGCGGCGCTGCCCCCGTGCACACCATCTCCCCGAGGCCACGGCCACGGCGGGAGGCCGGCCGCTCACCTCGAAGTCCTGGTACTGCTCCTCCGTCAGCGCCCTCTTGGCCACCACGAGGGTGCGCAGGCCTTCGCGGGCCATGTTGCCGCACTGGAAGAGAGAGGCAGGTCACACGCGGCCCGGCCGGCCCGCAGCCACGGCCACGTCCTCCGCTAGCTCATCCCGCCAGACCCACATCCCCCCGTGGGAGGGCGGGAGCGGCCGGCTCCCCAGCCGCCGTGCCACGCGGCCGACCCGACCCGGGGTCCCTGCGCCCCCCGACTGCCCGCCAGGTGGGATGCGGAGGGGACAACGGGCACGGCTCTCTCCCCACTACGGGACGGGACGGGCTGCACGTGTGCGCGACACAGACACGGCCCCACGAGCCGTGCAGGCGGCCGTCACGGCCACCAAGGGAGCCGGGACTCGGAGCGTGCAACCGCCGCCCTTTGGAATCAGCGATACCAGGGGGCTTGCGCCCGGCCTGGGGACACACTTCCACGCGCGCCCATCCCGCCCGGCCCCGTCCGTTCAAGGGCAGAGGTCCCCGTTTCCGGGTAACGGCACCTTCCTCTGACAAAGCTCGTTCACTGCACTTAACGTCTGCAGGATAAAGCATCCTGAGTCTCTGGGGTTCCTTTCTAATCCTCCGGGGAGACCTGATCTGCCTCCCGCTGTCACACACCAGGCCGTGTGCGGAGAGGTCCCCGCTTGCACACCAGCCCCGCACTCGCCGCGGCCCGTGGATCCTGGGGCCCGGCGGGCGACGCCGCGGTGCCTCTTCATACCGCCCTGCTCCCCGGTCCTAGCTCCGCCTCGTTTCTAACAAACACACATCTGGGGGCGAAGAGGGGGTCCTGCGCGGAGAGGAAGGGGCTGCCCCCCAGGCACCGCCGCCTCGGCTCGCGAGCGTCGCGTCCACACAGAGGACGGGCTCGCGCTGCAGGCTTTACAAAAGCGCCCTTTCCGCCGCGTGACGGACCGCGTAGGTGTGCTTTGGTTTCTTAGTATTTGGGGAACACACGCTGATACCCAAGAATCCAGCTTGGGAGCTTCTGTGACACAGAACAGCCCCCTGTAAACCCAGGCTCTGAGCACCTGCTGGCTTTGGATAAAGTGAAAGGCTTTCCCCACGACAAGAGTATTAAGAACAAAGACTGCGGTGGGAGGGTGTGGAAGGATTTATCGATGGGAGAAACTACAGTGTTGGAAATAAATGCACAAAGGATTTTTAATAAAGTTATCTGAAAAACAGTCTGACATTATCTGTCTGTTGCAAGACATTTATCGATTTGACCTCATAAAGCTAAATAAATTAAACAAGGATTTTATAATTAATTGTACATCATTATGACCCAAAGTAATTTTTATGGCATTTTACTAGGTCTTCAGGGAGTTTAATTTATTCATGTCCCTGATTAAATCCAGTGCCTGAAGGAGCTATTGATTCATATTGCCAATACCGTCGTGGACGTGGGCTGTGGCCCCTGGACTGACAGACAGACGCCCGGCCTGAAGGGGGTGGACACGCTTGAGCCCCACCGACAACATGCACCCAGTGAAGGAGGTCACGCTCATAAATTCAGCGGTTTAGTTTTACTCTGAAATCTAAGTTTTTACAAATACACAAATGTAAACAACAAATAATCTCATGAAGCAAAATACAAATCGTATTTGTTCAGGGAGAATTGGATGAAAATATAGGATGGGTTATATTTGGACCTTATCTCCACGTTTAAAGTGAATCCTATGTATGTATTAGAATTAAACTCTAAAATATCCTGGTAAATAGGTTACAAAATAAATATCATGTTAAAATATAACTCTGGTTATATGCACCATACTATTTCAGAATATGTTAGTGAATGATGAGGGATGCTTTCTATTGTTTCACCAAAATAAACAAAATAGTCTTCATAAGGACCCGCTTGCACACATCTACACGTATTCACACAGACGCCAAAAATAGCAGTCGTTCACACAGGAAGTACAGTGTTTATGATTTACAGTACTCCTGTCCTCTCTGCTTTATGAACCGACGGTGTCGGGTGTGAAACCTGGCACCTTGATTCGCTCCAGTGACGCCAGCAAAAGTACCTACGAGCCGGAGAAAGGAGGCCGTGCTTCTATCACTGCCCTGAGTTTCGTAAAAACATCTGCACAACGTGAGACAGCTCATACCTCCTCCTCCAGCCAGTCATTATACTGGACGACGCTGGACATGGCAACGTCAGCACCTTTCATATAGAACGTGATCTCTGCCGTGGACTCGTCCTGTAACAGGATGGGAGTGAACACAGACACGTTGAGGCCGCGCGGCGGCTACTGTGGGGCTGCTCTGACGGGAACGCCCTGGGAGGGCAACTCTCCGTGAACCCGCCCCCCCGGGTGAGTCACTGAGTCACCTTCTAGGCAGGGCTGTGTCCTCCCTAGGCGCTCAGGCCACCAGCAACCGAGAGCATAACTGTGGCTCTCCAGATGCTGTGCTGAGGGTTTTGAAATAAAATCTGTAAATGAACATATGCCTTGGACTGCAAGGTAAATTCTCTCAAATTTCCAGAGCTTGAGCGAATACGCTTCCTAGTTTAGCCAACTTCCGAGATGTACTTGTGGTATTCGCTACAAAAAATTTAATAGGGGTATATTTTAGCAACTTTATGCTCATAAATCATTCTTCAGGTAAACTCTTTGGCTGCCACTGCTGTGGGAAACAAAGCAGCTCGAGGTGATTTCAAAAACTTCATGAACATTTCTACTTATTCTGCCTCAGGCGTCTTAGGAAGGTTGTTTTAAATCATGACTATTAGAGCCACACCAGCTTCTCAGCATAAATGGTCAGTTTGGATTTTATTATTACAAAACACTGTGACGAGCATAAAGCCCTGGAGTGAGCCTTAAGAGACCGCTGCGGTGTCCTCACAGTGACCAGAGCAGGCACCCAGCTCAGGGACAGAGGCCAGCGTACCCTGACGATGACCCCCATCCGCTTGCTCTCCGAGGTGAAAGGGAAGGTCTGCAGGATGCAGTAGGTCAGGATCTGGCCGCTGGGGGTCCTCAGCTGCATGGACGTGAGGTCTCTGTTGACCAGAGTGAGGCCGACGCTCTCCGTCCACTGCACCAGGGCCACCTGCGGGAGACCAGAGAGATGTGAGGCCGGGAAGGGGGCATCAGGCCAGCGGTCAGTGAGCTCGCCGAGATGCCACCAAGAGATGAAACTGAACACGTCCAGGCCCTGCTGTTTCTGAGGCCGCGTCTAGTATTCATTACAGGGAAGCGATACGCAGCGAGACTGAGGGCCTTGGTCTTACCGTCTAAGATAAAGGCCGTTGGTGAGCACACTTGTGTTGCGATTTGTGTTACCAGCTGCCTACAGCCAGGGTTTAAAATCTACATGGAGCGCCCGCCGGGCTGGACGGCTTGGAGAGCAGGCGGGGCTGGGCTCAAGGACGCCCGCGACAGTGATGCCCTGAATCCCTCGTGTGTCTCAATCACGGACCAACTGGTGACTGGGGGCTCCACGGCCAGCACGTCTGCGGGGAGGGCAGGCCCGGGCGCCAAGCCCAACTCTGACAGTTGGAAGCCCCGTGACCTGGTCCTTTGCGTACTGAGGCTCACCCGCCCGTTCTGTGGAAGATGTATTTGCAAACTGTTCTAAAGGGGAAGCGATCAGAGGAGGCTCCCTGGCATGTGGCAAGGACTCAAAAATAGAAAGTATTCTTACTTACAATCATTTATGATTTTTTTTTTTTTTTTTTTTTTTTTTTTGCGGTACGCGGGCCTCTCACTGTTGTGGCCTCTCCCGTTGCAGAGCACAGGCTCCGGACGCGCAGGCCCAGCAGCCATGGCTCACGCACCCAGCCGCTCCGCGGCATGTGGGATCCTCCCGGACCGGGGCACGAACCCGCGTCCCCTGCATTGGCAGGCGGACTCTCAACCACTGCGCCACCAGGGAAGCCCTCATTTATGATTTAAACGTAAAAATCTTAACTGGAAAAATAATTTTTAAAGTTCACCATTCATGAATAGTAATTTTTATGACACTAAGCATTTTCAGAAAAAATTCAGTTTGTCTTTAAAAGCAACCTCACTGCAAGAAATTCATGGCGTGCTGCCCCCGCCGTGCAGGTGAGGACCCCGCGGCCGGCGGGCAGTGGCTCCTTCCCCCTGGGGGCTCCGGGCCTCTCCTCACCCTGGCGCCTCGCCCTCACCTGCAGTTCCTTTCACCACCGGTGCTTTCAGCGTTTGACCTGGGGTTCTGAGAAATCATATCATCAAGAGCGTTTTAAATTCTGTCTAGTGTGCAGACGTTACTGTTCTCTCCTAGTGATTCCTGAAAACTCCCGTCTGACGAGATCCCCAGCAGCTCTGGTGCCGAGGTGAGACCGCTCAGCCCGGAACCCTCGAGTGGCCGTGTACCAGCTCCATGAATCTGGGTGACAGGCTGCACCCCTAAGCCCCGGTCTCGTCGTCGATACAATGGTGACGACCTCCCAGGGTTATGCTGAGGTCTGACCCACCCGTGGGGCAAGACGGGAATAAAGACACAGACCTACCAGGGAATGGACTTGAGGATACGGGGAGGGGGAAGGGTACGCTGGGACAAAGTGAGAGAGAGGCAGGGACATATATACACTACCAAACGTAAAATAGATAGCTAGTGGGAAGCAGCAGCGTAGCACAGGGAGATCAGCTCGGTGCTTTGTGACCACCTAGAGGGGTGGGATAGGGAGGGTGGGAGGGAGACGCAAGAGGGAGGGGATATGGGGATATACGTATGCATATAGCTGATTCACTTTGTTATACAGCAGAAACTAACACACCATTGTAAAGCAACTATACTCCAATAAAGATGTTAAAAAATGTTCTGGGTCCCATTTATTTAAATAATCATCCTTTCTGCATTGGATTTCCTTGGCATCTTTATAAAAAAATCAACTGACATCTTGGTAACAGAAAGTCTTCCAATCCATGTGCACAATATAGTTCTCATATATAGACTTGTCCTTGAGTTTTCTTCATTGTCTTACACTTCCCATCATACAAATCCTATACATATTTTGTTAGATCTATCCTTAAGCATTTTATGGGTTTTTTTTTGTTTTTTTTTTTGGTGCTCTACAAATGGTACATTTTAAAATGTCAATTTCTAATTGCTCATTGCTAGTATATACAAATATGAGTAGTTTTTGTATATGGATATCATAATGTGCAACTTTGGTAAACTCACATTAAATCTTAGTAGAGAGTTAAATTTTTGGTAGAGCCTTTGGGATTTTATATGGAGACAATCATATCATCTATTAAAACAAAAGAGACAGTTTTTTGTTTCTTCCTCTTTTCTAGCCTACCCAGGTTTTATGTAGTTCTTTAGACTCCATTTTGCTAATATATATTTTTCCTGAACATGGTTATTTAATGAGGTTTTCAAAAATAATAGCATTTGGGCTGTGTCTTAATATACTCTCATAAAAATTTAAGCTCATCTATTATACACTCTTCATATGCGTAATTTTATGTGTGTATTCTTAGTCTGCATTCAGTTTTGTATTATTCACTATTTTTGCCAACAGTTTTTCCATTTTATTTACCTTTCAAAGGATCAGCTTTTGAATTTACTGCTTATTCAATCATAAATTTTACGTTTTCCTTTTTCTTTCTCTTACTTTCCTTTGGTCTTGCCTTCTTCTTCTAAACTTTTTAGTTGGATGCCAACCTCATTTGTTTCATTTCTTTTTACCACTGCACAGCCCCGGTTTGATTTGCAAGGCACTACCTAACACATAAGCCGGTGGAGGTGGAGTTTCCATCTGCTGACCGCTCCCGGGAGGTGGTGTCTTAGCGGGAGATGCTCGGTGTTCGCATGGGGCTGCTTCTGACCACTGGCCTCCCCTGACCATGGCCCCTCTTGGGATGTTATCCCCATATTGGGTCAGATTGCCGCTACATGGGGTCCTTCTAACAGAAGAAGAAAGCTGCTGGGGGCGGGTGGAATTTTTAGGTCTTTGACTCAGAATTCATCTCAGGAGCAGTTAACACACTGCTGCTTGCTTTCCCCGTTGGTGTGGCGCTCCCAGTGGAAGGGGCAGTGGAGGTGCCACCTCTTCCTGTCTCCTTTGGGTGCTGCCAGTGATGGTCCAGGCCACGTAGGAATGACTAGTTCTCTAACTTAGCTGTAAGACATTTCTAACAATGTGATTAGTGACAATAATACAAAGGTCAAAATAATTAAAATGTGAGTCTAAAAATTATGTATCTAAGTGGGAGCCTAAGCTAAATCTCATCCAGAGGCCAAGTTAGCAACACACTTGGGTAATTGTTGTCACAGGCAATTGGTTTATGCTTTCACACTTCTCCATGCTAAGTAACTCGTGCGGGGCAAGATTTTATTATTAATTTTCTCTATAATTCCATTATTCAGAAATTTCTGTGCTAGCATTCTTTTCTTTAATCATGGTTTCCTTTTCCCCCCTTTTTACATTTATTTTATTTTTTTATTCATTTATGGCTGCGTTGGGTCTCTGCCGCTGCGCGTGGGCCCTCTCCAGTTGTGGCGAGCGGGGGCTACTCTTCGTTGCGGTGCATGGGCCTCCCATTGCGGTGGCTTCTCTCTTTGTAGAGCTCGGGCTCTAGGCACACGGGCCTCAGCAGCTGTGGCTTGTGGGTTCTAGAGCGCAGGCTCCATAGTTGTGGCGCACGGGCTTAGTTGCTCCGCGGCATGTGGGATCTTCCCGGATGAGGGCTCAAACCTGTGTTCCCTGCATTGGCAGGCAGATTCTTAAGCACTGCGCCACCAGGGAAGCCCTGTGCTATCATTCTTGAAAAGCTTGGGAGAAGTTTCCTTTACCATATTAGCAATTACACCCACATAGCTGCCAGCTATACTCCAGGGACACCTTTTTTACCGTGTACTTTATCATAATTCGATCACTGACATGTCTTCATTTTCAACTGTGGTACTACCATCACTGTTACAATTTAATAGAATTATGAACATAACGTGAACCTGATCGCCTGGAAAAGCTGCCAATCAGTACTCATGGCAGACCGTGTGGTTCACGTGCTGTCCCGCTCCTGAGGGTCACGGTGGGGGGCTCACGTCACAGACGGGGACCTGCTCCCCACAGACATGCTGACGCCACACCACAGTGTGTCCTGCTTCAATAAGCAGACATGATAAGGTGAATTTAAATCCACAGCACACTGCATACATTAGAGTAAATCAAAAGCAGTGCTGTTAAGGGTGGGACGCGCTTCTGTTTTTAAGTCATCCACGCATGGTTTGTCATAAACTTTAGCTGATTCTTGCACACAAATGTCCACATGAGCAGATGATACCTACACCCTGAAATAATACTTAATATAGAAATTATATATGTGAGGGACATGGCCACAGAGGAGAAAGGATGTTACCAACAGACAGCAAGTTTACAGGCTTAAGAGTCACTGAAAATTATGGCCAATCAATCTTTTTGAACCAAAGCGGCCAGGGGTCTTGGGGTTGCGTCGCACTGGCCTTGCTCACTCGAGGTGATGACCTGGAGCCCAAGGCACTGCCCCCTGAGCTGAGTCGGTGGCGCCTGTTGGTGACACTGGCTCCGTCTCAGCTTCCTGCAGCTGCACTGGACACACAGCTAACGAGGGCTGGATTTTAACCTTGTCCAGGAATTTCCAGGAACATTTAAAGTTTGCTAAGCTGGAGTCTGCTATGCTGAGGCTGTACAGGCAAAGTGACAGGCAAGCAGAACTTTCTATGCTCTTGGAGAAAATGAAATATTGATCACTTATCATAAGAAACAGCGACCGGGGCCTAAGTAGGCTGCAGGTTCTGAATCCGAAATCACCCCTCCCGCTCTGACGCTCCAGCACCCACTGCACGTGACAGCTCCAAACACACGCGTCACTGCAAAGTGCCCAGTGACCACGCCTCAGAAAGCCTTTAACAGCTTAAAGTAAATTCCCCAGAATTCCATTATCTGTATAATAAAAATGCATTTGTGCACATGCACAGGTAAGGTAGGAGAGCCTCTCTGTTTTCAGGAAAGTGAAAATGAAGAACTGCTGCAAGATCAGAGACTCAAAAACCAGCACGTTCTACTCAATAAGTCACATTCTTTCTGAAAACTAAGACGAGATGACACAAGAGCCATAAGCAAATAGGGATTATAAGAGAATGGTGTTGCTGCAGAGTGTATAAAGCCAATTAAGTCTCCTAAACGATAAGGTTGCTTATTAACCGTACACGTTGTGATAGGTCAAGGCTGAGGGCAAACAGAGAACATCAACCGAGCCATTTCCCTGAAAAAAGCTCCAGGGTGCAATATTCTAAGCACTTTATTCAATAAAAAATGCTTTTAAAACAGTACTTTGGTGATTGGGAAACACTGCTATCATCCGTCAACCTAACTGCAGTGAAGTTCACTAAGCGAAATAACGAACTGTTCAGATGGTTTTCCTTGGGTTCTGGGGACCTGCAAACACTGCAGCCACAGAGCGCTTTAAAAATGATGATGAAGTTGAGTCGTTTCATTTTTGGATTTAAAGTACACGTTAGGGATTTCTTAAAGGTTATTTAATGGTATGCCACTTTTAATCGTTGTCCAATTTCCAAAGTAGGAAGAAATTTTGAAGTAAAAAATTTAAATATAAGATTAGCAGTTTCTATTTAGTTCTGGAAATCTTGGAATCAGTGAAACCCCTCTCTACTGTGAATTCCTAATTTAAGATTTCAAGTGTCATAACATAAAAACCTAAAGATAAAAAATCCCAGGTATTTTCAATAAAAGTTTGATTTACTTTTGGGAGGTAATAAGGTAAATACGTAATACAGGATTTTTGAAACTTCCAATAAAATTTTCCTTGGGAAACATCTGTGGTCTAAGTTTCCCATGCTCAGGACTGGAAAAGCACACGTTTTCAGTAGGTAATCACATGGAACTTGAGAGAATCTCTAGAATGCTGGACTATGAAAACCAATGTGCTTAACCCTTCCTTTGTAAGAAAAAGCGGTGGTGCATGTCCTCTCAAAGAGCGTCACCAGGACCCGGTACCTGTCTCAAGGCCGACAGGTCACGGCAGGGTGACAGGTGCAGCTCCTGTGCGTCCTAACCACCCACCCCATCAGCCGAGGCCGCCACATCTGCTGGGACCACTGAGCTGTGCACGTCTTCCTAGGTTCCCCGTCACCCAGTAAGAACATCTGGTACACACACACGATTCCAAAAGTCATACTGAGCTGTGGCTGCAAAGAGATTCTCACACACCTATTGGTTAACATAACCTATAAAACAGAGCAGTGGTGATGATGAAGGGGACCCTGAGCTCCCGTCCACCGCATAACTGACCTGGGATGTGGCGCCTGGAATATGCGCCCTGAAGACAGCGGGGTGCTTCCACACCCCCTGCTTTCCCCTCTGTATGGCGACTAAGCTACCCTGTGGAGCGACTCAGCAACTGACCACACCACAGGCAGCCCCAGTTTCCACGGGCTCTCCTAACACTTCCTGGGAAGAGAGGCAGGGCGATTCACAAAAAGGAAAGGCACCTAACTCCGAGACACCGCCCGGCTAACTCACAGGGACAGCTCCTCCTGGACCAGCTGGGGATGCAGTGACGGGGATGCAGTACCGAGGCCCTGTGTCGATGAGGTTCATCTCAGGTCACCACCACACCTTCCGGCCCCTCTCCAAGCGGATCAGCAGTGCCTTCCCAGCACCTCCCAGGCCTGGGGTTCCGTCTGCCACGATGCACACAGCCCAGGTCCCGGAAGACGGAATGAAAGCACAGACTCTGCACGTGACAGGAGCACCGCGTGGCTGGGACACGTCACACGGCGTGGATGAAACATCCGAGGGCATTGGGAGGGAGAAGCTGGCGAGGCCACAGTCACTTGAGATCAGGTGCAGAGCTGCTGCTTTTCCTTCAGTTTTTCATTCCTTCTGGTTGAATACCAAAACTCTGACTCATTATAAGAGCAGTTAAGTTTACTGTAAACGCTTCAAATAATAAACGGTGCTTGGAAAACAGAACGTCCCCATCGCCCCCGTCACAGGGGTGCACCCAGCCCACTAGCTGCTCGAGACCAAGACGAGTGCTGGCGTCAGGTAGAGCTGGACACAGGCCGGGGGCAGAGGTCAGGCCCGTAGGCACCACACGAGCGGCCGGACTTGAGCGCCTCATGTCTAGAAATCACCATGAGGTCCAGGCCCACTTCGCAGAGCAGGAAGGTGTTAGGTACGGGGCAGGCACCACGGGTTCGGGAGCAGACGGCTGCCAGCACGAGAATGCCAGGGACAGCGGTACAGCTGCGTGCAGGAGCCCCTCGGGAGTGAACGGGGGGAGGTCCGTCCTGCGGTGTGGCGCCAGGGGGCTGGGCCTGGAGGGATGTCCTCAAGGCAGGTGCCCTTGCCTCCTAACTCTGGGCACCAAGACTGGACGCGTGACCCCGAGGTCACAGCACTGGTGACAACCACAGGGAAAAGAGGAAACGCTGAGTTTCAGTGGAGATGAAGGACCAAGTGGGAATGTCCTCAGCTTCCCATGTTGAAAAAAACCCAAGCTTTCATCTTTTTGGCTGTTTTTTCACTACCTATAAGCTCTGACATGACTAACAACATGTTATAATTTCTAAACTGACAAAACAAAGGTGGTGCTGGGAAAACTGGACAGCTACATGTAAAAGAATGAAATTAGAACATTCTCTAACACCACATACAAAAAAGAAACTCAAACTGATTAAAGACCTAAATGTAAGACCAAAACCCATAAAACTCCCAGAAGAAAGCATAGGCAGAACTCTCTTTGACATAAATCGCAGCAATGTTTGTTTAGAAGTCTCCCAAAGGAAAGGAATTGAGAGCAAAAATAAACAAATGGGACCTAACTAAGCTTACAAGCTTTTGCACAGCACAGGAAACCATCAAACAAAACAAAAGAAACCACCTACTGAATGGGAGAAAATATTTGCAAGTGATATGACCGATAAGGAGTTAATATCCAAAACATATAGACAGCTCATACAACTCCACATCAAAAAACAAACAACCTGATTAAAAAATGGGCAGAAGACCTGAATAGACATTTTTCCAAAGAAGACATACAGATGGCCAACAGGCACATGAAAAGATGCTGAACATCGCTAATTGTTAGAGAAATGCAAATCAAAACCACAATGAGACAACATCTCACACTGGTCAGAATGGCCACCATCAAAAAGACAAGAGGTGCTTCCCTGGTGGCACGGTGGTTGAGAGTCCGCCTGCCGATGCAGGGGACATGGGTTCGTGCCCCGGTCCAGGAAGATCCCACATGCCGTGGAGCGGCTGGGCCCGTGAGCCATGGCCGCTGAGCCTGCGCATCCGGAGCCTGTGCTCCGCAACGGGAGAGGCCACAACAGTGAGAGGCCCGCGTACCACAAAATAAAAAAAAAAGACAAGAAATAACAAACGTTGGCAAGGATGTGGAGAAAGGGGAACTCTTGTGCACTGTTGGCGGGAGTGTAAATTGGTGCAGCCACTGTGGAAAACAGTATGGAGGTTCCTCAGAAAACTAAGAATAGAACTACCATATGACCCAGCAATTTCACTCCTGGCTATATATGTGAAAAAAATGGAGACACCAATTCAAAACAATACATACACCCCAATGTTTGTAGCAGCATTATTTACAGTTGCCAAGATATGGAAGCAACCTAAGTGTCCATCAGCAGGATAAAGAATGGATAAAGAAGATGTGGTATATATATACAATGGGATACTATGCAGCCATAAAAAAGAATAAAATTTTGCCATTTGCAGCAAAGTGGATGGACTTGGAGGGTGTTATGCTAAGTGAAATAAGTCAGACTGAGAAAGACAAATACTGTATGATACCACTTATATGTGGGAAATCTAAAAAATACAACAAACTAGGCAATATAACAAAAAACAGACTCACAGATATAGAGAACAAACTAGTGGTTACCAGTGTGGGGAGGGATAGGGGATGGGACAAGATGGGGGAGGAGAGTAAGAGGTACAAACTATCATGTATAAAATAAGCTACAAGGATATATTGTACAACACGGGGAATACAGCCAATCTTTTTTTTTAAATAATCTTTTATTTATTTATTTATTTATTTATTTATTTATTTTTGGCTGCGCTGGGTCTTCGTTTCTGCGTGCAGGCTTTCTCTACTTGTGGCGAGCGGGGGCTACTCTTTGTTGCGGTGCACGGGCTTCTCATTGTGGTGGCTTCTCTTGTTGTGGAGCACGGGCTGTAGGCACGCAGGCTTCAGTAGTTGTGGTGCGTGGGCTCAGTAGTTGTGGCTCACAGGCTCTAGAGTACAGGCTCAGTAGTTGTGGCGCACGGGCTTATTGCTCCGTGGCATGTGGGATCTTCCCAGAGCAGGGCTCGAACCCTTGTCCCCTGCATTGGCAGGCGGATTCTTAACCACTGTGCCACCAGGGAAGAAACCCAGCCAATCTCTTACAATAACTATAAAAGGAGTATAACCTTTAAAAATTGTGAATCACTAACTATCCTGTACACTTGTAACTTACATGACATTATACATCAGCTATACTTTAATTAAAAAAAAAAAGGAAATACCTATGTAACTAAAGCTTCAAAAATAAATTTGCTCTCAAAAAATACGGCTGTGTTAGGAGCTGGTAAATGCCCTGAGGCTGCTGGTGCACTCAGGGTTAATCATTAGGACGTGGGAATGCCGTAGCTGGGGCCCCCGTGCTTTGCCCCCTGAGACTGTCGGGGCGCTGCTGACGGCACTGGGCCTCACCTCCTATCCTGAAAGCACGTCGAAAGGAAAGATTCACAAGACTCAGGGGTTCTCAGTTGTGGGTGCAACTTCCTGGATTTTCAGAATGGAGAAACGTCAGTCCCACCAGGCCTGCTGGAAAATCAGCACTTCTAGAACTGAGCATGTGTGTAGAGAACGGCGAGTATGAAACAAACAAAACAAAACAAAGCAAAGCTAGTTCCACGGGGTGTGCAGACAGGGTTAAGAGCCCGAGCCGGTGGTCCACCTGTAGCCCCCAGGGGTCTGCAGACGAGGCCGTGCGGGCACCTTAGGGAATGAGAGTACTGTCGTGGAAACCAGAGGAGGGACACTGCCGGCTGTGGCCAAGCAGGAAGGCTGCACAGCACAGAGGAGCCTGCCCGTGGGCAGCAGAGGGGCCCCTCCTGGATGCAGAGCCGGGGGCTGGGGGCGTGCTGTCAGGGAGGAAGGACTCTTCTCTTTGGAAATCAACTTGTTAATGGGATCAGCAGGGTCCTCTCTTTTTTTTTTTTTTTTTTTTTTTTTTTTGTGGTATGTGGGCCTCTCACTGTTGTGGCCTCTCCCGTTGCGGAGCACAGGCTCTGGACACGCAGGCTCAGCGGCCATGGCTCATGGGCCCAGCTGCTCCGCGGCACGTGGGATCTTCCCGGACCAGGGCACGAACCCGTGTCCCCTGCATCGGCAGGCGGACTCTCAACCACTGTGCCACAAGGGAAGCCCAGCAGGGTCCTCTCTTTAAGACATTAGGTCAGGTTTCTTAAAACCTTTGATTGAAGGCACTTTTTTGAGAGGTTATTTACTTACATGATCCAGTTTTACAAGATATTTGAAGAAGTCTGATGACTTTACATAATTATCAGAAACCTGAGTGCAAAGGGTAGATGAGAAAACTATATATAAAGTACACTAAGATTGTACAGGAAGTGGACAAATTAATTTAATAATAATTTTTATAAACCTAAAAATCAAAGAATGACTGATGTAAAGTCAGAAATGACTCATTTATCACATTTAAGATTTTACCATTTCTGTCTTCTGTAGATTTTTGAAATTATTTACATCCTAAATCTGTTTTTTTTTTTTTTTTTTTTTTTTTTGCTGTACGCGGGCCTCTCACTGTTGTGGCCTCTCCCATTGCGGAGCACAGACTCCGGATGCGCAGGCTCAGCGGCCATGGCTCATGGCCCAGCCGCTCTGCGGCAGGTGGGATCTTCCCGGACCGGGGCACGAACCCATGTCCCCTGCATCAGCAGGCGGACTCTCAACCACTGCGCCACCAGGGAAGCCCCCTAATTCTGTTTTGAAATACATACATCGTATCTAAATTCTGGCAAAAATAACTTAATGTTATTTAATTTAATTTAATGTGCAAATCTGAAGATTCACTTGGAGAGAAGAGGACACGGGAGGGTGCAGCCTGCAGACCTTACGGAGTCAGTAAGCTCCCTGAGTCCACTCACGGCTTTCCTGGAACTGACTCAAGGCCGTTCTGGGATGTATGGGCACATACATGCAAGGCCTGGGTCAGGGCAGGGGTCCCACCAGGAGGGAGCTGGCCAGATTTCTGGCCTGTGGTGAAAGCCCGCACTGAAAACCACCGTCAAGCCCCCTCCTCACCCCACAAGAAACTCCTCAGGCCCGGAGCCCGATGAGCCCTCGGGGGGGTGCCGTCTGCACCCAGAGGACCCGTCGGGAATGGACCGCTCGGCCCGACTGACCTCATCGGGGCTGGAGGCCTGGTAGGTGCGGTTGTTGTCGCTGAAATCCTGGTCAGCCTCGGCGAACTCGGTCTCCCCGGCCGTGCCACGGGCCTCGTACACGGGGGTCACGTTGTGACACAGGGCGACAGCCTTCACGGCCTCGTGGACCCGGCTGCTCACGCTTTTCCTGACCTTGGGCGCTGAGGACTGGGCTTTTCTTGGGGGTGTTGAACTGGCGTTGTTTCCACTGGCCTGAGACTGCGTCTGTCAAACACAGGACGCCGAAGAATTAGAGACAGCATAGCCGATGCTGGGATGAGTAACATGCATGACTTTGACGGGCTGCTTAGCCTTAGCCAGGAGTAGACCAGCTCGAGACAATCACCTCTGCCATGCGCCCCACTGGGGTGACAAGCTACCCTTTTATCCTTGTACTACAAAGTGCTCTGACATTCCCCAGCTGTCGAGTAACCAAAATATTTGCTATAATACTCAAAATCTCACAATCTCCTTTGAGTAGATTCACTGTAACCATGGCACGAATTTGCTAAGTCCTTTCTAAAAGCAAAGTTAAAAACAGAATGGAATAGGATACTCACGACTGCTGTCGTTTCTCTTTAAAAAGTGCTGTGCATAAAGTGGTATACAGCTGGGCTTCCCTGGTGGCGCAGTGGTTAAGAATTCGCCTGCTAATGCAGGGGACACAGGTTCGAGCCCTGGTCTGGGAAGATCCCACATGCCGCGGAGCAACTCAACCCATGCGCCACAACTACTGAGCCTGCGCTCTAGAGCCCGTGAGCCACAACTACTGAGCCCACGAGCCACAACTACTGAGCCCGCGAGTCACAACTACTGAAACTGTGTGCCTAGAGCCCGTGTTCTGCAACAAGAGAAGCCACCACAATGAGAAGCCCACGCACCGCAACGAAGAGTAGCCCCCACTCGCCTCAACTAGAGAAAGCCCGTGCCCAGCAACAAAGACCCAATGCAGCCAAAAATAAATAAATAAAAACAAAAAACCCCAAACATTTATTTTTAAAAAATGGTATACAGCTAAAAGCAGGAAACATGATTATGAACGTTCCCTTAATATTATGAACTCATCCAGCTTTGCAACAGTCTCTGAAGTTAGAGTGTCTGGTTTGTAGATAATAATCATCAGATACAATAATCACCGCAGTGGGAGGAAAAGCGACCCTCCCGTCATATTTCAAAACTGTTCCCTTCAAGCCACCACCCACTCCTCCGGATGTGCCTGACGGCCCTGGACAGATGTCTCCGCCCGTGTTCACCTCCTCCGGTGGGGGGGGGGCCTGGGAGGACCCCGACCCCAAGGCCCATCAGACACTTCTCCCCTGAACCTCAGGGGAACTCCCGACGACCCTTAGAAAGCCAGGCCCCTGCTTCTGGGCAGCTGTGCAGAGCCCATCAAATCACAGTGCTGGCTACTGAGGGGCAGCTCCTCCGCTCAGCTGGTGCCCCGTCCAGCCCGCGCCTCCGACCCACACCTGCGTCCTGCCTGCCCCGCCGCTAGCGCAGCCGAGCCACGCGGCGGCCTCTTCCTGCTGAACGTGCCGTGTTCATTGGCGGCTGCATCCTTTCACTCCACACAGATTCCACTCACGATCACATCCTCCTCATCACCAGGTGCTTCCAGTGGGTAGACATGACCGGGTTACACAAGATCTGTGTTACGTTACTGTGGACCTAGCAGACTAGTATCATCTTAAAAGTGAAACGTAAGGAATAAAATCAGTTTCACGTAAAAGGCCTGTCTGCCCAGCTAACCAACACACAGCTTTTAGTAAAAAGATTTTTAAAATTCTTAGATGGAATACTGTTTGCTGTATTTGTATGACTCATCTTTTCTGCTTTTAATTTTTTTTCTAGTAAAATAACTTATTTGGAATTATTAAAATCATATTCATGGGTAATATAAATTAATATTTTTAAAAACAGATGTTACCTGGTACTATTTAATCTAGACATAGATTACAAGGAGAAGGGAAGTTGTATTCCTTCCCCTTTAAAATATTTTCTTCTATTAATAAATACTCTAGGTTACAAAATACTCTGTATTAAAATGAATGACATCCAAATTAATAAAATGCTTGGTTTTAAGTGTTCATGCACGTATGTGTGCTTCTGGGCATGTATGACCACACATATAATAAATACATACTCATATAAGGTTTTCATTTGACAGCATCTCAAAAGTAAAGTACATGCCAGACTGGTGCACATTACAGAAAAAAGAGACAGTTTTCACAAAACTGAATATAAGGCTGACAACATACAAGGAAGAACTGCAGAGGGCAAGGGTAGTTCAGTCCAGTCTTCGTGAAATCAAGTGGGAAACAAAGGCCTGCAAACAAGAACCTGCCGACCTCGGCAGCTGAGGGCGCCGGTGTGGCCCAGGGAGTCTGGCGGCAGCAGGGAGACATCACAGCCCGTGAGCGCTCTGTGCGTGCCAACCCCACACACCTCGCTCAGATCCTCAGGAGAGAAAAGGCCTCAGGAAGTGATCCTGAATCGATGCCCTGGGATGGCTGGGTTTGATGACACCGAATCAGTGACTGCAAGTTATACAATGGGTAAGAAGAAACCCAGTGACTGAAACACAAGCCCTACTTGGGAAAGGGCCGTGGAAACCACACAGCCGAAAATAAACTGGAAGGTGGCTTATGTCCCCACTGCTCCATGGTCTCCGCCTGACCCGGGCACCCAGCGGCCCTGACACACCTCATGTCGGGAGTCTGAAAGGTTGGGAGGAAACAGCCCAGACGCCCTGGCAGAGAACGGATGCTGTAACCACCAGGCTGCGCCCTCACGTGAAAGAAACAATTCCTCTTCCTGTAGAGGCTCCGGTGAAAGAGACAAGATTGAGGTTTTGTCTTAAAAAACAAAAAAACAGGGCTTCCCTGGTGGCGCAGTGGTTGGGAGTCTGCCTGCCGATGCAGGGGACACGGGTTCGTGCCCCGGTCCGGGAGGATCCCACGTGCCGCGGAGCGGCTGGGCCCATGAGCCATGGCCGCTGAGCCTGAGCGTCCGGAGCCTGTGCTCCGCGACGGGAGAGGCCACGACAGTGAGAGGCCCGCGTACTGCAAAAAAACAAACAAACAAACAAAAACCCCTGTCCTTATTTCTGAGAGATACAGACTACATATTTACAGATGAACTAATGTGATATTATCTTCACTTTTCACTTCAAAATAACCATCTGAAGGACAATGGCTATGATGAAGCAGGATCAGCCGCGTGCTGATAATCGTGGAAGCTGAAGGGCAGAAAAGTTACGGTTCCTACTTCCGTTCACTGAAAAGGTTAAACATACGTACCTTTAAAACATGTGAGAAAGCCTTATTATGAGGAAAAACAGAGGGATTGTTCTGTACATATTCGATGCAGGATTCCACTCAATACTCTTAAAAATACTATGTTTACTGAGTGATTTATACAAATAATCCACTAAGCAAATTTAATAAGAATAAATGATTTAAGGTCGTTAAGCCTATGATTATACAATATAGAAATTTTAATTTAAAATTAGTCCAAAAACTGTTTCTTGATTTATAAACGAACGATGAGTAAAGTAATGCCTTAGCATCATCAGAGAAGGTGCCACGTTGCAGGTCAAGCAGGTAACAGGCTCCGTGTCACTCAGCGGCACCGGGTACTTTTGCCAGAAAATCCCCTGCAGGACTGAACTGGCTCACCTGTGAGTAGGAATTCATGAGCTGGTTCTGGATCTCATCCATCGTATCCGTCCCGTAAGACACGGTGCCCAGATGCAGCCGCTTAAACACCATCTCGTTCCGGGTGAGGGTTCCTAGGACAGAAGCAGCAAGGACACCGTCAACTCGGGTGGCCCGTCAGGCAGCTCGAGGCCGCACCCCACACGCCCCACGCCCAGGGCTGGACGCGCTCTGCACCTGCGAACACGCTGCTCGGCCACACAAAGCGTCCTCCAGCGTCACCTGCACTATGTTTTCATTTCACTAGTGAGGACCAGAGCTTTCTTCCTGGAACGTCAGGAACTTCCCCTTCCAGTAACTTTTAGTAACGGCAAGGGTTCTGGTTCTGTGGAGAAGGTCTGGACTCTGTCTTCCAGTTCTGAGTCACTCTCTTTGTAACTACACCCTAGAACGCTGCCTGAGAGACCAGTGCGTCGATCCGTTTCAAATAAGTCTATTTTGAAAAATTAAGTATTTTTCATTGAACAGAAACAATGCGTTTAGGCCTTGGTATACACGTGTGTCGTACGGAGAGGCGGTGAGGAAGGAGAGGCATTTTCTCTCCAGCTGGTCTCCAGCCTGTGAGCCCCGGTGCGGGCCCTCTGCATCCGCCCTGGCACTGCCCACCAACCCGGGCAGGTCAGTTTTAGGCTTCAGCTTCCAATCAGAAGATACACAACCAAACGCAGTGAAGTAACAGCAATGAACAGAGGGGCAGCAGAGGTAACGCCGTGTATTTCAAACACTTGGTGAACTTCCATTAAGAGTGGCACATGAGGGCTTCCCTGGTGGCGCAGTGGTTGAGAGTCCGCCTGCCAGTGCAGGGGACACGGGTTCGTGCCCCGGTCTGGGAGGATCCCACATGCCGCGGAGCGGCTGGGCCCGTGAGCCATGGCCGCTGGGCCTGCGCGTCCGGAGCCTGTGCTCCGCAACGGGAGAGGCCACGACAGTGAGAGGCCCACGTACCGCCAAAAAAAAAAAAAAAAAAAAGTGGCACATAAGTTCCCAGTGTTATTTATCTTGTGACCCTGACAGGAGACCCTAAACACTGTGCATCTAGCACTTAATATGAAAACATACACGCACATACACGCACACAGTCTTGGCTGCTCCAGTTTTATGGAAGGAGGGTCACGCAGTGTGCAGGGGGGACCCCCTGTGAAGCCCGGCACCGCGCGCTACGAGCTGTCCCCCCCAACCCTGTCCCCGGGATTTCTGCACTTGTTTCAAAGCACAGAGAAGGGTCATCCACGGGCACTGACGCAGTTAAGAGTGTGAACACGAACAGAGGGCCACGCGGCCACAGTAGAAGCCGGACCTTTTACGTGTCTACGAGACGCCACAGTAACGAATCTTTGTTTTCTTCGGCCCACACAATGTTGAAAATATAATACAAACTGTTTTCATATCTACCTGTGACTCCGTGCCCTTTACTTAGGACTACTGTTCAAAGCAAAACAGCTCATTTGACAGGACTCCCCCCAGCACCCAGAGGTTATTTTAAAATAAAGGGAAAATCTATAATTTACAATTACTATTTAGAGATTGTTTTGGCAAACATTCTCAAAAGAATGTATATAACATATTATCCAGGGTTTCATAAATTTCAAAGAGCAGCTACTGTCAGGGATGCTTGTCAGTTTTATAAATTCTGCCTTTTACAAAATTCTATGTAGCCCCTTTAATAAATGGCTTCTACGGTTCTTTGATTAACAGAATCAAAATTACATAAGAAGTGCAGTTTTCGTTTTGTTTTGCTTTTGTTTTTCTGTACGCGGGCCTCTCACTGTTGTGGCCTCTCCCGCTGCGGAGCACAGGCTCCGGACGCGCAGGCTCAGTGGCCATGGCTCACGGGCCCAGCCGCTCCGCGGCATGTGGGATCTTCCTGGACCGGGGCACGAACCCGTGTCCCCTGCATCGGCAGGTGGACTCTCAACCACTGCCCCACCAGGGAAGCCCGAGAACTGCAGTTTAAAGGGGTCTTTCTGGTTATGCCATCCTCATTAAATAAAGAATAACTAGGGTATATTAAATAATGTAGTTAGCAACAATTCAGCCTCCAAATGAAATAAGGAAGTTCTATAAATGCTTTATTTCAAAGATTTGATATGAAAACAACAGTTCTATTATTTACCTATGGTCAAAAGATAATGAAAATTTACATTGATTCCTATTAGATTAAGTATGAAGTTTACCTCTATTACATGCACCCAAGTGGACAGTTCTCTGAGAAATGATCAAATACGTTATTTAAATTAAAAATATTTTACGTCTCAGATTAATTGATGTAATTGAAGAATTTCATTTAGACTTTTTTTCTCTGATATACCTTGAATGTCATGAGGCAGTAAGTTGCGGTGGGGATGGTAACTAGGCACACATGCTAAAGAGTTTATAAACAGGACTGTGGTTAATGACACTTCTTTTAACCTGACTTTTTATTACTAATAACTTAATCTGTACAGCAAAGTTAAAGAATATTACAACAAACGGCTGTACAGCTCCCACCAAGAATGAACTATTAATTCTCTAGGTTTTTAAAACCACCTCGTACAGGTAAGAAAGACCCGAAATAAAGAGGCCACAGTCCACCCGGCCTAGGAACATGGCCACCATTCTCCAGACACACCAGCAACTCTCACATTCCCACATGTCTCTAATGAACTTGGAATTCAATCATTCGTTTGGCAAAAAACTCCTTAGAAGGCATCACTACATGCTGGGTTTTGGTGGCGCCTCACAGAGATACTTTAAACTCTCAAGCCTCAGTGCTTGTCTGCAAACTAGAGAAATTACCACTGGTCCTGCATGGATATGGCAAAGAATAAAAAGACAAAAGCTACACCAAACGCTAAGGGTGACACAGCCTGACCTCTGTCACTTGAACCCAACACTGTGTAGTGATGACTGTGGCATCTTCCAAAATTTCTAAGTTGCTAATAAATCATGTTTTCAATGGCTTAGAACTGATACATTTGAACAAATGACTAGCACTCCTCATCAAATAAATAATAAAATATTAGTTATTTTGCCACTTGAGTAAATGTACTCACATCCTGTTGGGTTGAAGAAACTGTAATATTTATGCAGACAGTCCTTCATGTGTCACATGTAATTACTTAACATATTAAGATGCATCATCAAAATATTTTTAAAATTTCAGTGGTGTTTGTACTCTGCAGCTGACTCTGTAAAGTGCTGAGCGGGAAGGTCCGTGCTAGGTTCGGGCTTTCTGTGCCCTCCTGACAGCAGGTTAAGTATAAGATTCTACTGGTTACTGAAGGGTCAGCAATGCAAAATGATTTTTCAAGTCTTATCTTAAATGTTTTCATGATTCCAGCCAGTTGATAGTTTCTACAATTTTTGTCATCTTAATACAACAAAAGTTAAGATGTCCCAAATCTGAAACGTGGAAAAGGGCGGGGACTGAGAGAGGTGGGCAGTGGCCTCACAGTGACCTGAGCCTCGTGGCAGCTCTGTGGACAGAAAACGTGACAAAAGGTTTGTTTGTGATTCCTGGGGGAAAAAAAAAGAAAGCTGTAGCTCTTTAACAAAGCAGTTTTTTGGACTACAATGAGCTAAGCAGGCAAAAAGAAAATTAGTTTCCAAAGAAAAAGTCCTGCGGGCACCATTCTCCGGGTGGCGACAGATGTGATTCATAGCCACGCAGAGGAGGCGTCGGAGAAGCAGACACAACGCTTTCTGGTCAAACCTTCCTGGGCTGTGATCTGGCCTCAGACCAATACTCTGCAGGCCGCAGAGGAGCGGCTGCGGGACAGTGGCCCATCCGCACCGGGCAGGTCTTTCTGCAAAGATTCTGGTCAAGCAAAGTGACAAGGACACACGGCCAATGGCTGTATTGAAACACGGTTACTTAGACCTTATGGCGCAGGAATGGAAACAAAAGTTCTAAAAAGTGATGACTAACTTACCAGACTGCAGAGTATGCATCCGTTTAAAAATTATTCGACATTCTTTGATGCGGAGTCGCATATTCTCTTTGCTGTATGTGAGGCTTTCTCAAAAGACCACGAGCCCTGCACTGCTGGCCTCTGTATGTGTGTGCTACCTCGACTGGCCCAACACCCCAAACGTCAGTCTCCCTCACATCCAGGCACCTGCGTCAGCAAACAGCTGCATCAGTGAGACCGTGCATGCCCGCTGTAACTAAGGCCCCAGTCACGGCCACCAGGCAGGAGAAGCTGCAGTGGTACCTCCGGTCGAAGGACACCAGTACACGCTCCGTTGCATGTGTGCGCACTGACGGGCACACACGTGCTCTGGTGCCCTTGGAAACCATGCAAACAGCGCTTCCCCACCACGAGGATGCCGTCCTGTGAAACTCACACGTGATTCGAGTCTAAACAAAGTGGCGTGTTGGGTAACGGATGCTATAATTAAAATGCGTCTGAAAACCTGTTGTTTCAGTGGGTGTTTCAGGAATGGCTTTGTTCTACACGAAGATAAAAACTAACAAAGGAATTAATGTATTGCTTTAATAGGCTGCATCTGAGTCAAGTTTTAAAATTTATGAATCCTCAGCAGCGTTGTTCTCAAACAATGGCATTGTCGGGGTAGCCAGGGAGGAGGTGGAGGTCCTCCCAGCAGGTTCAGCACAAACGACCTGTCCTCTGGGTTCAGCATCGTCTGCGCGTTGAGCACATAACGCCTAGTATTTCTGGTCAGTGTCAATATGCTATGCATCCTGGCAGTGAACAGATGTCTACTCTTGTCGAATGAATTACTTTATGTTTCACGCACTGGTGGCCGCAGATGTGTCACTATAGCAACATCATTAATTTCAGATCTTACCGGAAACGTGCACTCCAATCAAACCTAATTATAGCACATCGCTTTCTTGTCCACGAGAAGGAAACTAGAATGCAATTACTGGGATACTTCATTTTCTATTCTGCTGTGGCAAATAAGAGACACCGTGATGGACGCTTCTCGTCAGAAAGCTTATTGATGAAGCACAAACCCAATTTACAGCCACACGAAGGACCACCTCACAGTTTCGGGAGCCACGCAAGGCTCCTGCCAACAGCTCATCCCTAACTTTCTTGGCTGATGCTTGGGTCACTGAGATGTTTGCCAACTGCCTTCCTCCCCTGCCTCTGACACCGATAGGAGGTGCTCCACAGATGGCGTTCATCTTGGGATTACTGAGAAGGGCCTGAAAAAAATTCTAGACCAAAAAATTCGAAAAAACCTCTGCACGGCTTCAACATCAGGAACAGATGACTTCTAGCATAAAGAAGCCTTTTAGAAAATCAAATGCAAAATATTTTCTCTAATAAATTTTATATAATTTTTCTGTGATTTTAAGAAAAATCTCAGGAACCAAGATTATTTATTAAGCTAAAACCTTAAGAAGCGGTGTTCTTGCCTTTTAAAAGTAGCAGAGTGAACTGTGGGAAAAATGAGACTTTGTCTTTATGACTCTGAGCAAAAACCACTTATCCTTACCCTGAATGTAACTCCAATTCACCAAAGAAAAATGGAGGAGCTACAGAACAATAAACCCATTATTGTTTAAAATGCAAAATAAAAGTTAGCCTTTTAAGGACAAATAATGTCACAAAACCTTTACTTACTGGTATCAAACAGCCAGAGACACAGAGCCTTGAGTTTACTGTGTGTTCTCAGGCATGTGCTTTCTGTTTGTAAATTAACATGAAATAATAGGTCAATATCATTCTAGGACCATTATATGCAGATTTAAAATGGCCACAAGAGGACTTCTGGTCCAGACCAGACCTGCTTCCCCCCGATAAGGACGACCATAAGCTCAGGAATGGTGCAGGAGGTGCCCGCAGGAGGCCTCTGGAAGGTGGTAGGGAAGGCGGCTGGTGGGGCCCAGGCCCGAGGATGAGCCCAGAGCTGCGTCCGGCATCCCTGCTCCCAACCCTTCCCCTGCTCAGCGTTTCCCCGCGGCACCCGTCCATGCGGAGGTAAATGCCTGCACTCCGTGTCACTGCTGTGTGTTCTTGTAAGAACATGCCACAGTGTGCCGCTGTCCTGGCGGTGACTTTCTCTGTGTCACAACCGGACCGTTTGTTCTTGTGGCCAGAACATTGCTGTGAATATCATGGTACATCTCCTGGTGCACATGCTTCTTTAGGGAACAGACGCTGGGCCGAAATACCCAAGACCCGCTTTACAAGGCAGTGTGCCACGTGCCACTCCACCAACAGTGAGTAGGACTTCCCCATTCGTCCTGTACTTGCAGACACGTCAGATTTTTAACGCGGGAGGAATGACACGTTCATTGCATTAAGGTGTCCTACTCACGAAAACAGGGTATCCACCCATTTAATTAGGTCTCAGTAAAAGGTCTTTCAAAATTTAAAAACATACATCCACATGGTTCTTACCCATTTCTTGTTAAAATTTATTTCTAATTACTTTATACTTTTTTGTTGCTATTCTAATTGGCATTTCTAGAATTAAGTGTCCCAATTGTTGCTGGTATAGAGAAATGAAGTTTAATTTTGAATATTGAGTTGATATATGTAATTGAACTCTCTTACAATTCTAGAAATTTTCCTGATGGTTCTTTTTGGTTTCTATGTAAAAAAATCTTTGAATTTGTTTTCTTTGGGAACAGTTCACCTGGTTGAATTGGACTTTGATCTCATCTTGGTGGCTCCTGGCTTCTGACTGTATGTATCCACAGAGGCCAGGCTGCCTGGTGCTGTAAGCCAGGGGCTCGGGGCGGTCCTCTCTTAATGATGGGCAGCCTGGTGACTCCCTGTATCTCACTGCAGATCCTTGTTGGCTATGAATTTAGTCTCTCCCCAGGACTCTGTTCTGGAGACATTTTCTTACATTTCTGTAGGATCTCTTCACGAGCCATTTTGAGTTTGGGTTTGCTGTGTTCCTGCTTCTCCATCAAACGAATTCCAATTTCTGGATCATCTAATGGTACTTTTGCTTGGTTTTAGTATTGTTAAAGATTTATCCTTTAAAGTTTTTCCCATCTGTGCAATGAGTTGGGAAGGCATTTTCTCTGTCTACCTTCTTGACCCTGAGGCTCTCAAGTTGTTATTTCTGAGTTATTTTGACTTATGGAGCATTACCTTATGGGTCAATTCCTCAATGTCTCACCAAGACAAGTCCTAATGAAAACCAAATACAATCCAACAACTGGATTTTGACTGAAATTCAGTAAACTTACAAATTCCTCATGAAGGCTGGCTGCTATAGAATACTGAATTTTCACATTCGGGACACGGTACATCTCTCCACTAATGCCAGTCTTTCACGTTTCTCTGTCAGGTCTGGTCACTTTCTTCATACGTGCCCTTATGTTCCCCAAGTTTACGCCCACATGTTTTACATGTACTTGAGCTATCGTGAATGCGATCTTTCTTCTTCAGTCTATTCTACACATAAGGGAGCTATTTTTATTGCTATTGTTATTTTAATTTGTAAGCTGCCACTTTACTGATTTATTTTTAGCAGTTCATTTCCTTGGTTGATCATTATATCTGTAAATATCTGTTTCTTCTTTTGGTTGTGGATCTTCTATTTCCTGTCTCACAGCAGTGGCTGGAATAATAAATGTTAAATCAAAGCATGGTACAGATTAGTCTTTCTTCTTCCTGACTATAGTGAGGACTCTTCTAATATTTTATTAAAAATAAAGTTTTTAATTTTATTCGAGACATATTTTCTTTACCGTTTATATAAATATTCTTTTATTTCTGGTTCGCTAAGAATTACTAGGAATTTACACCACGAATCAACAAATCAGAAAGGGATTTTAACCCTTAGATACTGCTCTTGTTATAGTTCTGGATTCAATTTGTCTTTTACTTAGTATGTTATGGATTGACAAGAATTCTCTGATGAAAGAAAGAAAAAAATGAAATAAGGACAAAGAGAATTTGGAGCATGCAAACTTAGGGTGGATAAATCATTTGTGGTGCAGCTCTTTAGGAGAATGTCACTGTTAAAATACTAAATTCACATATCTTATTGTTATTTTCTTCTAATAGCTCATAACTATCATTCTATAATAAACAAGTCCTTTTTGCTCTTAAGAAGCCAATAGAGAGGTGTAATACAGGTAGTTAAATAAAACAAAAACACAACTGTAAGGCTGTAGAAAGTGTTCAAAATACAGAAATATGTCTTTTAAATCTCTAAGAATGTCACATTTTGCTAATTCTGATGATACTCTTATGTTAGAAGATGAAGACTAGCTGGAGGCCAGTTTCAAGGGCTGAGTCTGGGGAGTTTCTTTTATTTAATTTAATTAATTTATTTTTGGGTCTTCGTTGCTGTGCACAGGCTTTCTCTACTTGCGGCGAGCAGGGGCTACCCTTCATTGCGGTGAGCGGGCTTCTCATTGCGGTGGCTTCTCTTGTTGCGGAGCATGGGCTCTAGGTGTGCAGTATTCAGCAGTTGTGGCACGCAGGCTCAGTAGTTGTGGCTCGTGGGCTCTAGGCACACGGGCTTCAGTAGTTGTGGCACGCGGGCTCTAGAGTGCAGGCTCAGTAATTGTGGCACATGAGCTTAGTTGCTCCGTGGCATGTGGGATCTTCCCGGACCACGGCTCGAACCCGTGTCCCCTGCATTGGCAGGCAGATTCCTACCACTTTGCCACCAGAAAAGTCCCGAGTCTGGGGAATTCTAACCGGGAATTCAATACTCTGTTTCTCACACACATGCAGGCGCATGCACACACACACACACACCATAAACGTGTGTGGGCACAGACACGCCAGGACCCCCCCACCACTAGATGCCTCCAGAGGTGAATGCGCAGACAGCGGTACCTGTCTTGTCGGTCAGCAGGTACACCAGGCGCCCCAGCTCCTCCGGGATGGTGCTGGTCCGGACCACTGTGCCGGGGATATTCTCATCTTTCATAATCATCCACCCGTAGGCGGCTTTGCCCATGTCCAGGTTCACACGCAAACTGCCAAAGAAAACCCATCACAGTCGTCAGTGTGAGCCAACGCCTCACGTCCAGGTTTTCCATATGAATTTATTTACTTAAATGCACTGTCTTTAATTTGTATGGAATAAATAGGTCATATTGGATTTTAGACTTTAAGATAAATGAATGTGTTGACATTTGAGTCAACAGGCGTCTTTTCAGCCCAGAGTGTGTTTGCAGGTGCCGGTGAAGCAGGTGCTCCTACTTGGCCCTCCAGCCCGGTCTGCGACAGCAGCCGGACCTGGGAAAGGTGGACGCGGCGAAGCTCCCCATGGAGGCTCAAAGGGGAGAGCACCATGTGGAAGGAAGTCGCTGGCCTTCCTGGGAATCAACATCTGAAACGGGTCTGGATATCTGGCCCGTCATTTTACAAAAACAAAGAAGCATCTCCAGCGTGATGAGCGCCCTGTGTGAGGGGAACAGGTTCCGGGTGGAGGACCGGGTGGGTGGAAGGCCCTCTGAGCGCGCGAGCCCCTGGGCCGGGCCCTGAGACCAGAGGACCAGAAAGGCTGAGAGCGGGGGGCGGGGCCAGCACGCCTCGCGGAGCCTGGACTTCAGGGTCAGAGCCACGACCCCCGAGCAGGCTGAGCCACGGCCCGAATTACGCTCTATGGTGGACCGTCCCGCACCGGCCTGGCATGCGCCGTTCTGCTGGGGTGACTGATGTCCACGGCACCAGCACCTGTAAGCTGCCCTCTGATACGACGCTGACCGTATTCTTCCACCGACCAAGAGCCGCTGTGGCCCACCTGTGACAGGTGTACACACTGATGTTATGTAATTTGATGAAATGGGATTATTAACCGAAATCAAGAGATCTGTTTTTCCACTTCAGTGAAGTGGAATGGTTTTGAAAGACTGGATAGTGATGAATTGTTTTCAAAAAACATTTTTAATAAGGTGTGGGTGAGATAAAAAACAAGGAACTTAAATCTTCGGGAAGATTCTCACCAGACAGATCTGTAAAATCATTTTCCCTCCACCGTAAGGAAATCCAAAGTGGAAATTATAAACTATGCACTACGAATACCTCTTTGTATGAGGAAAACGTAGATTTTCAAAACATACTTAAAAAAAGGGCCAGAGCTCTACATTAACAGACTAGTGAATGAACATACATTTCTATGAATTAATGTAAAACGTAATGTAAACACATATGTGTATGATTTGTAGAAATTCATTTTTCTCGTTGACCCATTTTTAAGCAGCCCCATTGTGCAGGATGCGGGCAGGTGGTCCAGGAGGAGGGCCTGCAGGACACCGGCTGAGGCGCTCTGCCCGGGGACTGTGCTCTGCCCTGTGCAGGGTCCACTGCCCTGTGGCCTCAGCACCCCCGGGACAAGCCTTCTGCGGAGCCCATGGAGCCATCCAGACCGCGACCGGCGTTCCCCGCCAGCCTGCATCCAGAGTCGTGCTGCACACGCCTGTCCCCCTCGCGTCTCCCCACACACTCCCATCACCTTAGACGTCTACGTGTTACTCTTTGACCCAACTTTTCCCCGTGATTCTTTCTCCAAAACCCAAATTCCACATACACAAACTCCCCACGTCTGAAACCTGTTCCCTGGACACGCTCACGATACCGCCATCTCCCATGGGGGGCAGACGTTGTTCTGTGGACAGTCCATCTGGGTCCCGTGTGGGGCTCCAGACTGCTCACCCCTTTTCTGCTTCCAACCAGCAAGGGCCTGAATAAAAGCCCTCTTTCCTTTGATGCCTCTACCACACACCATCATCTCCGTGGATAACCACAGTTATTCTAAATACAAGTTCAGAATAGTTAGGATATTAGAGAACCGTGAAACAAAACAAAAGAGCTTGAGAACAGCAAACATTAGTGAGCATGTGGGGAAACAAGTATTTTAATGAACTGCAAGTAGAAGTGTAACAGTGGAGCCACTTAGAGAGGACTTGGCAGCACACAGTGAAATGAAGACTGGCCAGAGGGTTCCCGGCTGCGCCTCTTCCAGCCATCGGCCCACCAGGAGAAGCCCCGACGTGCACCCAGCAGCACGTACTAGGATGCCGTCCATACGGCACTGATCATGAAAGCATCCAAGCCACCCAGCAACAGCATAGTTAAAATCGGGGCAGTAGCAAACCAAGGTACAAAGACACTTAATACAATCATATTTATGAATGTTTTAAAAATACACAAAATTTTAATGTTCACGGGTCCCACCATATGCACCAAGGCCATAAAAACATGAACAGAAAGGACCCACCCCAATTTCAGGAGAAAAATCACCTCTGGGGAAGGCAGGAGCAGAGAGAGGGAAGGTCCATGACTTTATGACATCTACCTTCTTAAAAAGAAAAAGGATCTGAACAAAGACTGAACATGTTAAATCTACGGCAAACACAAGGGCATTTGTCACTAGACTCTGGACCTTTTACTTACCTTAGAAATTTCATAAGTTACAATTGTATAGTAAGATTGCAACTTAAAACAAATGGTGGTCCAGCCTACCTTGGACAGTTTTGTTGCAATCCTGCCTGAAAGCACAGGACTGGAATAGAGTCCTTCCAAGCCTGGAATTCTAAAGAGCCCCCTTAAGGACACACACTTAGAACGTACCACTGCGGGGAGGGCTGCTTGCTAGCTGTTCCCAGAGCAGCTCTCTCTATATTCCAGGTGTGTCAAAAATGTTCAGCTGTGTCTAATTTTTTTTACATAGAATATTTTTATTTACAAGATTTTTTTTTTTTTTTTTTTTTTTCTTTTTGCGGTATGTGGGCCTCTCACTGCCGTGGCCTCTCCCGTTGCGGAGCACAGGCTCCGGATGCGCAGGCCCAGCGGCCATGGCTCACGGGCCCAGCCGCTCCGCGGCACATGGGATCCTCCCAGACCGGGGCACGAACCCGTATCCCCTGCATCGGCAGGCGGACTCCCAACCACTTGCGCCACCAGGGAGGCCCTATTTACAAGATTTTTATTTCATTTGATTAAAAGAATGTACAAGCATGAAATGCAAAATATAAGTGTGGCAGAGAGAGTGAAATTTGGCTAATGAAAACCAGAAAATCAAAGATATCCAGGGGTGTGCAGGTAGGCAGGCAGACACCCAGGGACGTGGAACAATATTGCACTGAAATGACAGGGGCTGGCACGGAAAAATGTGCCACGGCTCAAGCTAACGCTGAGATACCCCCAGGAAGAAGCCAGCACAGAAGCAGCCCATGAACCAGGAAGGGCTCCCAGGGTTTCAGCGAAAAGAAAGAACCACCAACAAATGAGAGGCCCCTTAGCAACGGTGAAAACTGGGCCTAGATTTAGAGGTAAGAAAATTTCATTTGTTCAAGAGGCTAGAATTTGGAGAGCCAGTAAAGGAAATATCAAATCACAGTAAGGAACCAAACATCTGGCACAGGGGTGTGGGCGTCACTGTCCCTCAAGGCGGGACGCGGATCGTGGGTGGCGGCCACTTTCACGGCAGGTAGGACACGAAAACGTGGGTGGGTGAGCGGCAGCCCTTCTGCACGCCTCCGAGGCAGGCCGGTGAAGCCCTTTAGTCAGCAAGGAGCCCCTCAGCCCCAGACTGTCACCAGGTAGAACACGGACAGAGGAATTATACCTTCGGGCATAAGCAGCCGGGCCTCGTTCATCCTCGTTAACAATCAGACCTAAGACCACTCAGATAGGCTTCAAGTTCTACCGGGAAGTCTGCGCCTCACCTAATTCTACCAGGAGAGCAGCAGACAGGATGGACCGACTCCACGTGCTGAAGCTGCTTGTGTCCAACCCTGCGACCTGCCTATTCATAAGCGCACACTTGGAAGGCGATCTCCAGGAGTCAGTCAGCGAAGAAAGCCTGCAGGTGAGTCAGAGAAACTCAAGTAAAAGAATCACAATTCATTTGTCCATAACTTTCACAACTTACAGATTATAAGACCTGCACTGGTCAGAAAGAAAATCTCTAACTGACAGCAACACAGACCTTGTAAAGCAGCCCCTCGCTAGCTCCCGGCTCTTCTGAACCCTGCTAGGAGGGTGAGGACACGGCCTGCGCAAGGTGACCTGCGGGGAGAGCACCGCAGTCCCCGGGCCTCCCCTGCCCCAGGGGCGCTGGTCCAGGAGGTGCCATCGCCTGCACACAGCACCTGGCTTGTGTGAGCCCCAGGGGTCTCCCATCAGCTGTGGGGAGGCGCCCAGAGGGGTGGCCAGCCAGGAGGAAAGGCTGGCAAAGTACTGGGGAGTGTCCTGCTAACAGGCACTAAGTAGCGGCCGCCCAGGAAGAGTTCAGGGTGCGAGGAAGGTTGGAAGAAGAAAAAGAAGGATTTTACAGGACTTCCCTGGTGGTGCAGTGGTTAAGAATCCGCCTGCCAATGCAGGGGACATGAGTTCGAACCCTGGTCTGGGAAGATCCCACGTGTCGCGGAGCAACTAAGCCCGTGCGCCACAACTACTGAGCCTGTGCTCTAGAGCCTGTGAGCCACAACTACTGAGCCCATGAGCCACAACTACTGAAGCCCACAGGTCTAGAGCCTGTGCTCCGCAACAAGAGAAGCCACCGCAATGAGAAGCCCGCGCACCGCAACGAAGAGTAGCCCCCCGCTCGCCGCAACGAGAGAAAGCCTGTGTGCAGCAACGAAGACCCAACGCAGCCAAAATTTTTAAAAATAAATAAAAAATAAATTAATTTTTTAAAAAAATGATTTTACAGGGACTTATCTGTGATTTGGGTGTGGTCATAAGACAGAGTCTCTAGGAGTCAGGAAATAAAGTGAGAGAGTCACTTGGTAACACGCAGGCCAGATGGCCAACGAACGAGCAGGAGACTGGTGGGCACAGAGCAGGGGCAGGGCCTGGGCGGGGCATGTGACCCCCGTGAAGACGCCCTAGCTGGCTCCTTGGAATCGGGAAGACAGGGCTCTTCTCTGTGTGCTGTGGTCTCCTTGCAGCTTTTGGTTGAATTACTTTTGAAGACATCAGCCTGCCTCAGGGATCTCAAGGCAAGTGGGTTCCTATCTGCAGCCGGACGGGCCTTTCTCAAGAGCCTGCAGTCTGCACTGGGCATGGGGCTGAGCGGAAGCCAAAGGAGCATCTCTCAGGTTCCTCCAGGTCGTGCTCCTGAGCTCCTCGGCCAGAGAGGGTTCACTAACTCAACCACTGTCGTACAGAATTGTAAGAATATAATACTTCATGAAATACTACATCACAAATCAATACCGCTGGAATAGTTTAGGTTGACTACAAACGTAAATCCCCTCAAAGAATGTACAAAGCAGTAGTTACTAGTGAAAAAGGGAATGGAGATAACCTTCACGTTCAGAAAAATAAAGCAGAACTACTGCAGAACGCAAGTTCATGGTTTACAAGTGAAAAACTATTAAGGAAAAATACCTTCAACTAAGGACAACAATACCATATAGGTAGGAAGTAGAGCTTAAGTTCACTCTGGTTCACACGGTACATCTTGATCAAATGTTAGTACAATAATTTGCTTTTTAATGCAAAAAATTTCTAGCTCAAACTTCAAACACCACGTTGACAGAGTAATTATCACCATAGTTAACTTACAATAATTTGCTTTTTAATGGTAAAAATTTCTAGAAGCTCAAACTTCAAACACCAAGTTGACAGAGTAATCATCATCACCATATTTAACTTACTTTTTAGTAATGTTCTAAGTTTATGGAATTTTAAAACCCAGACCTCTACTCGACTAGTACTTTATAGTAACATGATTTGTGAACAAAAAAACATATGTTAAGCCTACTATTTTGAGTATTACAGTAATAGATTATAAGGTAATAGATACCATATATATTTTTAAGCTAAATTATGTTGCTAATTTAGCAACTGTGAAATTATCTAGAGACCTATTCCTAATAAGTGGAAAAGTCATTGCAATTTTACATGGTCAGCTGAGCCAGAGGCAGGTGTGACCTCTACTGTTATTAAATACGAAAAAATGAAATAAACCATCTTCATGGGCCAGGGTGTTCAGGGGTGTCACGGAGAGGAACATGTATGAACCTGCTTCACGCTGCAGGAAGAAAGCACAAGGTTCACTTTAGAACATAAGATCATCTTAATGGTGGCACTTCCTTTTCCAAACAGTCTCATCTTACAGCTACAAAAGTGTCTGAGGAGGTAACCTGGACCCTGAATAAGTGACGTGTACTTTGCTAAAACATGCAGTGCCACCCCACTGGCGCCCCGTGAGGCCTGTTACATTTCAACTTAATTTGTTACAATTAAACCTGCAGCATTTATCAGAACCAGGTGAAACAGCCCCAGCTCACACCAGGCTCCGCAGGGAGTGAATCTACCTGAAAGAATTCACACGCATTCCTCTGAAGTGAGACATATGTTCAGATCCTAATCTGAGCAAAAGAAAAGTCATTTAAATGACAAGTTTTATCTAAAGTAATCAAAACCTTTTCCTGTAAACTGTCATTTAAAGGAAAAAGCACAGATGCTATTTTATCTGAATTTCCCCCCCAAATTTTTCATTCTGTGATTCTTTAAAATTTTCATGACACACCATGGATGGCAAGGGATGGTTCCAAAATGTTTTCACTAGGTGAATTCACCCGTGGCCATGCACCGGGAAGGTAATATTCTGTTACTGGTTTGAACCTTTCTCCCGGGCTTCAGACTGCATATTCTATTGCCTACAGGGTATCTGACCTTAGATTTACCACAAATACCGTTAAATGAACATACACACGATGGAGGCTAGTTTTCCCACTTCCTCCCCGTCCTGTGCCAAACAAAATAAGATCACATTTACTCTTGCTCAAGGAGGAGGAGACGCTTCTACCACCAATGAATGGTGTGATCTACCCGTCACCCAAGCCAGAAATTGGAAGTGATTCGAGGTTCCTTTTTCCAGATAGTCAACTCCTGTCAAATCAACCCCCTAAATTCTCCTGAAGCTGCTGCGTTGGGGGGAAGCATGGGTTAATGGAACTTTACAGGAATGATGTTACATATGACTTGTATGGCTTCCTAATTCCCAAATGTACTAGTTCCATGATCTGGGCTGATGACAGACTTGACCCTTCTGAGCCTTGGTAACAGCACCTGGAAAATGCCACGTGTCAGCAACAGCGCATCAAAGCGGGTGACTGAGAGTCATGCTGGTGGAGCAGGTGATCACTGGCCCTGAACAGCCAGAGGTGGTTTCATAGAAAAGGCAGAGCTGAAATGGAAAGCATGGGGGTGGGCAGCATGTGGGTGCCACCTAGGAAGGCGGGGGCTCAGCCAGGCTCCGGGGCTCAGAAGGCATGGACGTTCCGTCACTGGCGGATCGGATATTCCCCCCAGTAGGCTAACTGCCCCTGTGATTTGTATCCACTGCAACACACAAGAGGATAAACAAAATGTAGTCTTGGGTCCCAAGGAACAGAAAATCTAGTCAAGTATGAAAGGTAGTTGAAATTGGTAGAAGCAAAATTCTAAATCACATTATCAAGTTTTGGAGTGGGCGTGGGTGGACTGGGGATTTGAACTAAAGCAGTGTTTCAAAAAATAAACTGAGCCTCAGTGTCCAAGGTGGACGGAACCAGAGAAAGCCTGGAGGCCAGAAGGCGAGTAAGGAGGTGGCACAGGCTGTGGGCTTGGTAAGCATGGGTCCCGCGGTTCTGAGAGTGCGTCTCCCACGTCAGGAGGACGGGCACAAACCCAGAAGTTTCTTCAGGGGGAATCAGCCCACCTTCTCAGGTCCCACAACAACCAAATACTGATCAGAGGGTCAAACCCTGGGGTGAATGGAGACAAAGGAATTCAGGATTCTCCCAGCATTCACAGCGGTTTCAGGCTGCATGTGGGGGGGCCTTGCAGGGCTGTATGTGCGCGCGTGCATGTAAAACATCTGTGTAGCAACAGTACAAATACACACAGCAGAAGTGAGGCCAAATAGTCTGTGTCAATTATGTGAAAGGGTAAATATTCCTATTAAAAATAGCACGTCTCTCAGTTTCTAAACAAATAAGTCAATATACTAGTTACAAGCAATTTAACAGATACACCTTAAAGTGTCTCCAAAAGTCACAGGATGAAGGAACAGCAAAAGGAAACAGGGCGAACACCCCTGATCCGGCAGGATCTTAATAACGAACCTGCTGGAGGGAGAGGCTGGGGCAGAAAGTCAGGAGCCTCCCCGGGGCTGCAGAAGCTCAGCTCAGCTCGGCTCTCGTCCCGAAGGGAACACTGCCCACAGCGAACCCACGCAGCAGGGCCGGGGGGCTGGCAGGAGGCGGCCCCACACTCTCAGAGCCTGCCCTGCCCGGCCAGTGGGTACGGCCACCCCCGTGCTGGGCCTGGACAGTCCACACTGCATGCAGGCAAGCAGTGGCACCGGGAGGCTGGTGCCCTCTCGGGAGTTTTCCTCAACGGGTTGGAGAGAAGTACTCGCTTTTCACGAGCGTAACTAAGCAAGCAGAACGTGAGCCCGAGGCCTCCAATGCCATCTGTGTAGCCAGGTGAGGAGGGCGCTCGGCCAGAGGGAAGCAGAGTCCACAGGCGCGGCCAGGATCCCTGTTCCAGCCACACCCAGACAGCAGCAGCCCGTCCTTCCCCAGGGGCTGTCCCGCACGTCCGTAATCCCCCTTTGCCTTACGCTCACATCGTCTAAAAACTGCATCAGTAGCTCTTTCTTGAAGGAACACTGTAGTCTAGTGAAAAGGCACATGAGGTAGTACCTGTATTGATAAGATGAAAGAGGTGCTCAGCGTTCTATCAAAAGCCAACGTAAGCCGACACAAGAAGCTGAATGTAAGAGGAGCCAGACGGACGAAGGCACGCAGAGCAAAGTCACGCTCTGGGCCCACTGTTCTATACACAACTTCACCCCGTGGAGAAACAGGTGAGAGAACTTGAGGCGCAGAGGCTGGGGGACCTGCCCACGGTCACTGCTGTCATGGCAACAACGCCAGAAAGCAGACTCACAGCCCCTGATT
This sequence comes from Mesoplodon densirostris, assembly GCF_025265405.1. Classification (NCBI taxonomy): domain Eukaryota; kingdom Metazoa; phylum Chordata; class Mammalia; order Artiodactyla; family Ziphiidae; genus Mesoplodon; species Mesoplodon densirostris. Next base: position 89,389,029 of record NC_082675.1, on the reverse strand, counting down.
CAAGAGCCTGCAGTCTGCCTCTAAGACACATGCTCACTCTCATAGATCAAGGGTGCTTTTGAATAACTTCTAACTTTGAAATAGTTTAGACTCACAAGAAGTGGCAAACAGGACAGAGGGTCCCGTGTGCTCTTCACTTGCTTCCCCTGAAGGTAACATGTTGCACGACCACTGCGTGTTATCCAAACACAGACCTGGTGCGACAATACGGTTAACTCAAATGCAGACTTGATCCAAGCTCTGCCAGCTTTACACGCACTCTCTGCTCTGTGTCCCACAGAGAGATTCCCATCACCACCGGGTCCATCCGTCTCCCCCAGGACACAGACGTTTCCATCATAGCAAGGATCCTCCTCCCCCTCCCCCTCAAGAGTCACACCTGTCCCAGCCCTACCCGTGGCAACCCGTGATTTATTCTCCACCATTACACTTCTGTAACTTCAAGAATGCTATGTCCAAGTTATCATATGGATCAACAGTTTATTCCTTTTGATTGATGGATAGTATTCATTGTATAGATATACTATAGTTTGTTTATCCAAGTGATATTTTTTTAAAAGCCTTCATTTCCCAGGTTTGCTATGATATAGTTGTATTTTGTTGTTAAAAGAAAGCTTGGGGCATTCTCAAGAATAAGGTTGATCATATTTGAGACCTCAAAATTTTAGGCTGGAAAGTACTGCCATGGAAGTTAATCAAATTTGTATAACTTCCTTTACACAAAAATTGCAGGGAATTCCCTAGTGGTCCAGTGGTTAGGACTTGGCGCTTTTACTGCCATGGCCTGGGTTCAATCCCTGGGTGGGGAACTAAGATCCCACAGCTGCACAGCACGGTAAAAAAAAAAAGAAAAATTGCAAAAAAGTTCTGTGACCTAGGGTAATGGGAGGTATTTTATTTGAACCAATGTTCCCACTGAAAACAATAAGAAATACTGTATAATTTCTTTTTTAATTCTTAAAAGAAATAAAGAACTGAGTAGATAGTGAGAAATTTCTGGACTAAATCCAAATCAGCTACCAGAGAGGTCAGGGACCATACAATCTCTTTTGCCCTGAGAGCACACACCCTCCCCAAGAGTTTGGACTTGCTCTTCCATAGACCACCTGTGCAAGGAGCAAAAGTAAAGACCAGGAACATCAAAAGGTGGAGGTCCAACAAGAGGGCCTCCTTCCCATGATGGGTGGGGCCGTGAAGGGCTAACTGTCAAACTTAGGGAGAACCTGGACCAAGGCACCTACACGTGGCGATGGAGCCAGGCTCACATTTCCTGAATAATTCAGTAACTGTGAACCTTGAACTTGGATGAAGATGTTCCAAGACAGGCAGTACCTCCAAGTACACAGTTTAGAAGCAGGGTATTTGTCTTGGAAAAACATACTTTCATCTTTTATTTCAAATGATTCCTATAGTTAGCTTTTTAAATATAATTGCAAACAAACAAACAAAACCCAAATAAACCACAGCACAACACAACAGCAAATGCCACACAGTACACAGTCAAACAACATACCATGAACAAGAGCCACAAGGAAAAAATACCAGAGAACAAAACTGCGAAAGGTATCAGATATTACACGTGACAGACACAAACTATAAAACACCTGGATACACAAGAACAATTAGAAGAATATTTGCACGGAATAGGCAAATATAAAAATGAAAGTCAATGTGATATAGAAATTGAATAAAATTTTTAGAACTAAAAAAATACCAATAACTGAAATTAAGAAACTGATTAGCTAATTATACACAGTCAAAGATAAAATTAGTGACTTGGAAGACAGGGCACTAGGAATATTATTTATTATTAGAATAAAGCACAGAGACAAAAAGGTGGGAAATACAAAAGTAAAAACAGGAGAAACAAAGGGTACAGTGTGGATATCTAACCAACCTTGAAAGAAAGGTGACAAAATAGGGCAAAGGCAGTATTTAAAAAGACAAACTAAGAATTTTCTTGGATGAATGAAAGAAACCTATCTACAGATTCAAGAATAAACATTCATCTAGACATCATATCAGAGAGCAGGACACCAACAACACAGAGAAAATCTGAAAGAGGCTGGAAGGGTCACAGGGGAGTAAGACTTAAATGGCAGCTAGTAGACAGCAGCCATGGAAACCAAAAGAGTAAAATAATCATGACAACTTAGAAATCTATACACAGGTGAAATTATTTTTCAAGAAGAAAAGCCAAGCAAAAATCTAGAGAGTTCCCAACAAAGACCAGCACTAAACAAAAACTAAAAAAAGAAATTTCTGACAGAAGGAAAATTATTCTACATGGAAGGTGTGAAACGCAACAAGAAAAACAAAACATGGATAAACCAAAATTAAGAGGGAATCTGTAGGGATTTCCCAGGTGGTCCAGTGGTTAAGATTCCACGCTCCCAATGCAGGGGTTCCGGGTTCAGTCCCTGGTCGGGGAACCGGATCCCCCATGCATGCCGCAAACTGGGAGTTCGCATGCCGCAGCTGGGTGTCTGCATGCTGCAACTAAGAAGTCTGCATGTCGCAACTAAAGATCTCTCATGCTGCAACGAAGATGCTGAGTGCCACAATTAAGACCCAGCACAACCAAAATAAATAAATAACTAAATAGATAAATAAATATTTTTTTTTAAAGAGGGAATGTGTAAAACACTAATATCAGGCTTCCCTGGTGGCTCAGTGGTTGAGAATATGCCTGCCAACGCAGGGGTCACAGTTTCGAGCCCTGGTCCCAGAAGATCCCACATACCTCAGAGCAACTAAGCCCGTGCCTGCAACTACTGAGCCTGCACTCTACAGCCCACGTGCCACAACTACTGAGCCACGTGCCACAACTACTGAAGCCCATGCACCTAGAGATCATGCTCCGCAACAAGAGAAGCCACCACAATGAGAAGACCGGGCACCACAAGGAAGAGTAGCCCCTACTCAACACAACTAGAGAAAGCCCGCAGCAACAAAGACCCAACGCAGCCAAAAAAAATAATAAATTTAAAAAAAATTTGAATATTTAGGTACAGTTGACATACTTCTGGAAAACCATAACTTTTCCAAAACTGACTCAAGAGGAAATTAAAAGCCTGAAAGCAGCTTTTTTAACTCTTTAAAGTTAACTATTTAAACTATAACTATTTAAGAAATATATTTAAACTAGTAAAGAAATCAACTCTGTCAAACATCTTTCCACAACAAGAAGTTTAGGCTGACATGGCCTCCTTGATGTAAATATGTCCAAGAAATAAATAATTACAATTTTAAACAAAAATATTTTAGAGAAGACTCATCAATATATTTTATGAGAATAGCATAATCTTGATGCTAAACGCCAAAAGAATGACGTGAGAAGGAAAGTTATAAGTCAATCTCACTCATGTAAACCAATGCAAAAATTTCACAGAAATTACAAGCAAATGGAACCTAGTAATACATGAAGGTGTATTATACCATGACCAAGTTGTGTTTTCCCCCCGAAAGAATACAAGGTAGGTATAGCATTAGAGAGTCATTCAGTTTAATTTAGCATATTAATATATTAAAGAAAAAAAATTTTAATGAAAAATCATCTCAATAGATTTAGTAAGAAGTATTTTTTAAATGATATGAATGATTTAAAAACAACATTTAGCAAATAGGAGTAGAAAAAAACTTCTATTATATATTATAGAAAAGGGGTTCTGTAAAAACTTGTAGCACCCTTACTGATGAAATGTTGAAAGTTTTGCCTTTCACATTGTAAACAAGAGAAGAATGTCCATTATCATTACTTCTACTTAAGGTTACACTATAAATCATTACTATGGTGAGAAGGGAAAGAAAGAAATGGTGCAAAAAACTGAAAGAAAGAAAGCTGTCATTATCTACTGATTACAGAGAAAATCCAATAGATTCCAGACTAATAATTAAAATCAATAAAGTTTTACCAAAATTAATGGATTCAATCATTTTATAGAAATCCACTTTATTTCTCCATACCATCAACAAATATATAGGAAACAGTTCTTTCAAAAAACAGTATTTATTAACAGCATTTAAAAAATACCAAATATCTAATAATAGCTCTAACAAAAGTTGTGCAAGATTCCTATGGAAATTTTTTTAAATTTTGAGATATTAGAGAAGACCTAAAATGATGAACAGATATGCCAGATCCGTGGTTTGGAAGATTTACTATTAAATAGAAATGACCAAGGAGAGCAAACATGGAGGAAGGAGTTGTTTTTATCAAATACTGACTTACTATAAGGGCTTATGAACTAAGGCACTTTGTTATTTGGTCAGGAAAGTACAATCAGACCAGAACAGGGGACCCAAAACAGACCTGTGCATATATGAAAACTTAGTATGTGATGGAGGGGGCCCTAGATCATTGGGGAAAAGAGTGTTTTCTGTAAAGGGTGTTAAAACGACCGGTATGGGAAAAATATGTGAAAATACTACTTCACACCATTAAGAAAACAACAGACAACAAGAAAAAGAAAAACGCTTCCAGTGGTAAAACATAAAACTGATAAGCTTTGAGAAGTTAACACCGGAGGACAGCTTCACCATCCTGGAGCGGAGGAGGATTTCTTAAACATACAGAGACTGAGAGCCAGCAACAAAATAGAACTATAAATCTGACTGTGTAAAATTAACAATTTTATTTATAATTTCACCCCTGGGTGAGTAAAAATTCAAGCTAGGGATTGAGAAAGATTATTAGCAAAACCAAGAACTGAAAAAGTACTAACATCCAGAACACATAAGTAACTACAAACTGCCCAGCAAGGCAGATTCCGTAACGTTTCAAGAGCTGAGAATAATTCTCTGTGACTGGATGTTCCACCCTCTGGACTCACAGCTCCACAGCCCTCTGCCTGGCCCATGCCAGCTCTGGCCTCTGATTTCTTCTTCTGTTTTCAAAACGCAGCACATGTTTACAGCTAGGAAGCTCTGTCAGCCCATTTTCAGCCTGCAGAATTTGGGATTCTGACAGGCTTCTTATCTTGTCCTGTCTCTGTCCCTCTAGTCCAAGCTGGCAGTGTTACTGCTGGTATAATATTCTCAAAACCTCTGTGGGGTTCTTGTGTGTGTCACGGGGGTCCACACGTCCACACAAAAGGCTCCTCCACAGGTCTTTGCTGGACAACCCCATCTATTCCTCGCTTCTGCTGAGATGGCTAAGTGGGTCCATGAGTACCACACCTAATCTCTTCAGCAAAAGGCTGTCCAGTCACATCCTTGGACTCCTCTCCTGTGCACGCTTTCCAAATGCTGAATCTTCTACTATTAGCATCTTCTGCAACCTGGATAGGCTGCAAACTTCCCAAGCCATCAATACCTGAAGATCATTCCTAGGTCTAAGTAAGGTTGAAAGAACTCTTTTCCCCAAGCATGCTTCCTGGAAAATGAGGCCTTACTGAAAATATCTGGTAGGTTAACTCAAACTTGTAAAATGTCGCAGAAAGGGCACCTGACTTGTAAATAACTTGACAAAAATCTCCTAAGAGTCTTCCTTCAATAAAACTTCAGGAAAGTTAATTCCAACTTTGGAAGTGAATTCTGTACCTGTGTAGCTAACGTTTTCGACACTCCCTTCTTGGTGTGCTGACTGAGCAGGGCTCTGAACAGAGTACCAGGCGCTGCCCTGGGCGGTCACACGGTGGAATGTGCGTGTGGGCACTTCCCTGGCAAGCCCCCTGCACACCCGCCGATCCGGCCGCCCGACCTACAGATAATGAGAGGAAAACTGCCTCCCAAGCCACACAAGCTCTCATCGACATCAGCGTTTACACAAAGACACCCTATTGGCAAGAGGTTCTCAAGTGTTGCTCGGAAGGAACGCGCTATCGCCTTGGGGAACACCATCGTGCTTGTACTACCCACATCCGCCTCACGCGGGTAAACCCTCCCTGACCCAGCACCGTCAAGATGGTTGTTTCTGACCAACTAGACTGTCATGCAGCATTTTAATGCGTATGCGCAAAGAACATAATCATTAGAGACGTGTAACTGCAAGTTGCTGACCTGAGGGAATGTGACATGCCCGTAAAGTGTTCTGATCGTTTGCTTTGTGCTATCGGTGACACAACGATCTAAGGAACATACATTCATTTTAGAGTTACAGGAGTTATGTCTTGTACTATTTTCCTTGAAAGACAAAGTAAACTGGATCAGGTGACTCAAACATCTTTAATTCTGTAGAGAATTTCTATAAAACAGCTTTTCTTTCTTAAGCTGGAAAAGCCTTTTAAGAGTGTTAGGTCAGACAGATGTAGAGAACAAACATATGGACACCAAGGGGGAAGTGACTGGGGGTGGTGGTGGTGGTGTGATGAACTGGGCAATTGGGATTGACATGTAGACACTGATGTGTATAAAGTTGATGACTAATAAGAACCTGTTGTACAAAAAAATAAATAAAATTAAATTTTAAAAAAAGTGTTAGGTCAGTAGAAGAAAAAGTACTTCACTTTTCAGAATTGTGTATTTTGCAAAACAAAAAAAATTTAATCTATTCTTTATTAAATGCAGAAGCATATTTAGTAAATACTAAAAGTATTGCTACTCATATTTCAATGGAAACTTTGCAATGGGAAAACAAACTTGGTTGAATCAAATGTAAGCCTTAAGCCCCTAAATCAGTGTCTTCTATACTTTTTACATTTTATGGTTTTCATCCCTTCTGCTAAATCTGTATAATTGCATTCTCAGACTGTGAAAAACAAGGAAAAGTATCATGCTGAAGTAGGCATGAGATATTATGGAGCTAAACACAGGTACAGTCATAATTCTGTCTAGTAAGTCTCTCCAAGCTTGACCGAACACGTTACCCTAAATATAAAATTGTTGATGGAAAAACTAGAACAAGCCAGATTTGCAGAAAGCCTTGTATCTTTCTCATTTTGTAATCAGACTTTTTTTTTTTTTTTTTGGCCACACCACGCGGCACGTGGGATCTGAGTTCCCTGACCAAGGATCGAAACTGTGCCCCCTGCAGTGGAAGTGCAGAGTATTAACCACTGGACTGCCAGGGAAGTCCCATATAATCAGACTTTTTAAAAGGATATACAATGCATGCACTCCGATATTCACTGAAGCACTATTTACAATAGCCAGGACATGGAAGCAACCTAAATGTCCATCGACAGATGAATGGATAAAGAAGATGTGGTACATATAAACAGTGGAATATTACTCAGGCGTAAAAAGGAACAGAATAGTGCCATTTGCAGAGATGTGGATGGACCTAGAGATTGGCATACAGAGTGAAGTAAGTCAGAAAGAGAAAAACAAATATTGTATAATATCACTTATATGTGGAATCTAGAAAAATGGTACAGACAAACTTACTTGCAAAGCAGAAATAGAGACACAGATGTAGAGAACAAACTTAAGGTTACCAAGGGGGGAAGTGGAGGTGGGATGAACTGGGAGATTGGGATTGACATATATACACTATTGATACTATGTATAAAACAGATAACTAACAAGAACCTGCTGTATAGCACAGGAAACTCTTAAAAAAAAAAGGGTATACATACTGACATTGTCAGTTTACTAAAGAAAGAAGTTAAAGAGAATTTTAAAAAATAAAGAGAATAAATAAAGAGAATTAAATAAAATATTAAAAAAATAAAAGTTGGATATTGCTCAATGGTTTCTATCAGTTAAAGATAGAAGTGCCCCAGAAACAAGAAGGAAGAGAGTTCTTACTTGGCCTTTCACATCGTACAACAGAAATAGTAGTGAAGTGACACCACATAACATTTCAGAACTGATACAAGCGACAGAAACGAAGAAAAACAAGATTAATGAAAGCAAAGGAAAACACCCTGGGAATTCCCAAGAAAAAAAGATGTAATTAAGAGATATGGGAATAGGAGCTGTCTGTTGGCAGCTGCAGAAGGACAGGCGGGAAGGACTGGGTTAACAGCTACGATGGGCAGTGTTGACCCTGAGACTCAGCCCCAGGAGGCCGGCTGAGCTGGCACTGGGTGGGGCTCGCAGTGGGGTTCACATGGGGCTGCGGGGTTCACACCAGGGTCAGTGGAGTTCACACCAGGGGGCAGTGAGGTTCACACCAGGGTCAGTGGGGTTCACACCAGTGGGCAGTGGGCTTCACACCAGGGGGCAGTGAGGTTCACACCAGGGTCAGTGGGGTTCACACCAGTGGGCAGTGGGCTTCACACAAGTGGGCAGTGGGGTTCACATCAGGGTCAGTGGGGTTCACACCAGGGGGGCAGTGGGGTTCACACCAGCGGGCAGTGGGATTCACACCAGGGTCAGTGGAGTTCACACCAGGGTCAGTGGGGTTCACAGCAGGGTCAGTGGGCTTCACACCAGGCAGTGGGGTTCACAGCAGTGTCAATGGGCTTCACACCAGGCAGTGGGGTTCACAGCAGGGACAATGGGCTTCACACCAGGCAGTGGGGTCCACAGCAGGGTCAACAGGGTTCACACCAGGCAGTGGGGTTCACACCAGGGTCAGTGGGGTTCACACCAGGCAGTGGGGTTCACACCAGGGTCAACGGGCTTCACACCAGGCAGTGGGGTTCACAGCAGGGTCAGTGGGGTTCACAGCAGGCAGCGGGGTTCACACCAGGGTCAGTGGAGTTCACACCAGGGTCAGTGGGGTTCACGCCAGGGTCAGTGGGGTTCACACCAGGCAGTGGGGTTCACACCAGCAAGCAGTGGGCTTCACACCAGTGGGCAGTGGGGTTCACATCAGGGTCAGTGGGGTTCACACCAGGCAGTGGGGTTCACAGCAGGGTCAGTGGGGTTCCCTCTTTCGTTCTAGGTGGATCATTTCTTTCACACTGAGGACAATACATTCAATAACATCATATTCAATGAAACCAGACATCTGTTTTTCTTCATTCTTAAACCCACCTTATGGGAATGATGTAGGAGAAGAGCAGGAGAAAGCGGAAGAGACTGCGGTACCAGGGACCTGAGAATCCCTGCAAGGTCACCATGACAACTGAGAGGGCAACCAACGCCAAAAACAGTGCTTTGGTCAGCTGATTGAGCTCAAGGTCCAGCAAACCAACCTGAAAGAAAACGAAGAGTTAGGACAGAACCACGTTCTTAAATTCCCTTTTGTGCTACAGCCTGTATTATCCTGAAAGACAAAAAGGTACCAACTTTACATTTTCTTCCGAAAACTCCTCCTGATGAAAAGCCTTTTAGAGATTTAGGGAGAATTTCTGAAAGTGACTCATGGTCCCCAGAGCATCTCCAGAAAGAGTCTACTGAGAAAACACGAGTCCTGAGTATCCAACCATAAAAAACTCAGATCCTTTCTCTAGATGAGGTTACGACCGGCAACTGTACAAAAGGGGATGTGGGACGAGAGCCGCACGGACGGCCTGGCAGCCCCGCCACTCCTTCCGGGAGCACACGCGCCTTTTCCTCTGCACGTGCCACGTCGGGGAGTCACTTAGGATTTTCTTCAGGACGGGACAGTATGTCTGTCATCCCTCTCTGCCAAGGCCTCCCTGAAAAGAACTTCTCTTAATTAAGAAGAAAAGCAACAGGTGGAGTAGTTAGCCTGCACTGACAACTTGTTAATTTGCAGAAGTCCTGTACTTTAGGTCCTCCCAGTAAGGCACAAAACACTCCAGTTCATCCTGTGGGTCACTTACCAGCTGAGCAAAACGTGAGGGAAAATTATGTCAATAAGAATTAGTTCCCTTTTTGTGTGCGTTCTGTGTGGGATCTTGGGGACAGTAAGAACGAGATACCCAAACACCATCCATAAGAGAACACAGCTCTTCTGAAGCATGCAGCTTCAATTTCAAGCCCAGCACCTCCACCAAGTCCTGCTCCATGCTTAGCATCATTGCTGAAAGACTACCGTGCAATGCAGCGTGGGGGGCAGAGAGAGGAGCAGGGAGGGCGGTGCCAGGCTTTGTAGAAGGGCTTTAGAGCCACAAAGAGGACAAGTGACGCCGTACAGCAGTTAAGATCTCTCAAGACTCTGTGTTTGGGCTAGCTTGAATGCTGGCTCTGCCACCTGGCTGCATAACCTTGGGCAAGCTGAGCATCAGTTTTCCCATCTGTAAAATGGGCTGTAACATGTCTTCCTGACAGGACCTGGGGGGAAAGAGATGATGCACAGCTGAGGGAGCACAGCTTCTGGCAGAGAGCAAGCCTACATGCATGCTATTGCTATTCTCATTACTATTCTCATTGTTACTATTATTAAAAACCTGGGTTTGAATCTCTGCTTACTAACTGTGTGACCTTGGGGAATGTTCTTACACTCTTTAAGCCTCACTCTCCTCCTCTGTAAACTGGTGTTACCCATCTCCTAACAGAGGTGCCTGGAGAAGCCCAAACAATGTGGCAAAGCTCACTGTCACTAATGGTCACTCTCAGGCCAGGGCACAGCAGGTGCTTAACAGAACTGCTTATTTGTAATTTATATGACACTAGCAGAAGACTGAATCCTATCAGGTTATCCATCTGCCATCAGAGTTTCTCCTGAATCTGGTACAAATTTTGAAAAAGAGAAATTAAAAAAGAAAACATGATTACCAAAACTTTGATAAAATAAATGGGAAACTATTATTCTCAAATTTAAAACTTTTAGAATTACTAACCTACTTAATACCAGTTTATTTTGGAGTGCCTTTTGAATACCATGTCTTTGGCCAATAAAAAGCTAGCCTTTTCCACACTTCACTGTTTAGTTTATATCTGGTTTTGATTAGGGTTTACCACAAAGCCTCATGAGAACGTTTAGAACCTGTAGTTACAAAGAAAGCATAAAACTTTGTCAGAAAACCCAGTTAAGTGCAGCAGCGAAGAAAATTCATTCATTATACAAGCAAGTTTAAATACCTACTACATTTTTTGCCAAACTCTATGGTTATGAAAAATGAGTAAACTATGAGATTTTACCCTTCAAGAAACAGCCTATCTAGTAGGAAGTATAAGGTGAACACCAGTAATATATCCTATAAAAGGGAAATCTTCTGTGCAGTGGTCTGGGAGCCACGGGTCCCCACCTGCAAGGGCCCTGGGGGTGGGAGTGGGGCCAGGGGCGAGGCGGCTCTGCAGCGTCTGCTCCTTGAAGCCACCACCCACAGAGGCCCCACCCCCACTAAGTCCCTCCCCTCACCAGGCCCCTCCTCTCCCCAGCCACCACCCCGGCAGGCCCCGCCCCTCCAAACCACCCCCACAGAGGACCCACCCCTCCAAAGCCCCGCCCTCCTCAGGCCACGCCCCCCTCGCCTGGGACACGTGGTCTCCTCTGGTCGCGCACTCTTCAGACTCGGAACCCCAAAGACTTTAGGCAAGTCCTAGAGATGCGCTGTCTCCTGTGCGCAGCCTGTGCGCAGATGAGACCCTTCCCGGCCCAGCCGGCCGTGTCTGCAGGGCTCTGCGGGAAGCGCCCTGCCACCCTAGCGGTCACTTCAGCGTAGTGACCGGGCGAGTGGGCAATGGGGCCAGCCAGTCCGGGCTCGCCACCTCTGGGCCGGGACGAGCAGCGGGAAGGACCGCGCCGACGGTTCTGGAAGCTTCCGCGGTGGAGCGGGACTGGGCTCCGTGAGAGCAGCGGCTGGGACCATGGCGCCTGATTTATCAACTCCATTTAAAAACCGGCAGAACCAGGACAAATACCTTGCAATTTCCGCTACTTCAACTACTATATAGTTTATGCTTGAATTATTGAGAAAAATAGGGTTTTGGATTAAAATGAAGAAAAATGAAGCCCGGGAAGTAGAGCATGTTTCCAAGCCCGGGCCCTCTGCGGTGACAAAGGCGGCCTAAGTTCCAAGCCTCGCGGAGGGTCAGATGAAGCCATTACTCATTCAGTCAGGGAAAAAAGACTCAATTACCTCAACGTAAAGATGCTATCAATGAATGCAAAGTGCATATTTTACTCTATTCATCCAAATCCCATTAAAAAGTGAAAGGAATGATTTAATCTGGCCTTCCAGAGTTGGCCTTTTTTTGTAATAAAATAAAGAATCACTGTCTTGCAAAATGCATAACCGCTGCCTCACACTTTCCCTGCATCATGGCCGTGAAGGACTGTGAGAGCTGGGACAAAACAGTCAGGAATGAGGACAAAGTTTCCTTTGAAAAAATGACCCATATAGGATGGAAACATTACAAGCAGCCCACTGCACATTGATATTCAGCTAATTCAAAGTATTAATACCTTTCTAACTGATGAGGACACATGTGGTCAACTGCCTGGCTAGTGGCTATAACTAAATGTCGTCTTCACCAACCCCTTCTAATTTAAAGGACGAATGAAAGGTTTAGCAGAGAAAACACAGCTTCTCAGTAATGGGCTGTTCCCTGCTTTCTTTCAGGAGCCTTTCCTGAACTATGACTATTCTTCCTGGAACATAATTGCAACCGAGCTATAGTATATAGTATGATCTTTTTTTGGGGGGGGGGCGGTCAATTCTAATAAAGCACAGTGAGAAGAAAAGAGATACTTCAACTATTTTTTTAAAGGTCACTTTCAATTTTATACTCATTTCACTAGAACACCCTTAAAAGTTTCTTCCACTTGCCTAAAATGCAATCTGGGCTCAAAAACTATTCAATATGAAAGCTAGTTAACTTTAAAGCTACAGATTCTATAAAGAAGGTGGTAGCCTGAGTTTTGATGGGAAACTCTTCTTTCTTTCAAAAATTTCCTAGAACATCTGAACAGGTCAGATACCTTTAACTATGATTTCAAGACCTTTTTACCCCTAACGTATATTACTAATCAGTTGAAGTAATTATGACTGTATAAGAAAAGGTAAGTACACTAGGAAGTAATTTTCAACCTTTTTGTAATTTCCTATATTAGTAAAGCAAATTTTCTTCCACTTGTCATAATATTTGTTTGATTTGAAACAACTGTGATAACAAAATTAAATACGCTACTGGAAATTTTAATCTCCAAGGGAAAATCTGTGCATAATGTCTAAGATGGCACAATGGTTCTGGGAAGGGGCTGCTCTGGGATAATGAGCACAATAATTGCCTGTATAATCTAAAACGCTACTAATGGCAACGATCACAAATCCACTTAGCTCCTCTTTAATTTATGTAGCAAGTTTTAAACAGCTAATGGTTCTCAGTAAAATAATGGTTTATACCAACAATGAAGGGTAAATACGGTAACCTCCTGCTTAATCAAGAAAAGATCAGTCAGGTTTTTTAAGGCACCCATGGATGAATGAGACCCCACCTTATCTCAGTAACACAACGCCTTTCCAGCCCATCTCAAAGTCCCCCTAAGTCCCCAAGAAATCAATGTAGAGTCTCGTGTTATAAAAACTTAGTAGCAGAGAAAACAAAAGGCATAAAAATAAGCACTGCCAACTTCTCCTCACGTGATATTACCCCTGGATCAATGTTATGTGAACATCCAAGTACTGTAATCCTGCTTCTAAAACTCACATTTCCTTATTTGCTACATGAAAGTATTTTAGTATAGCAAAACCATAAGATGCAAAATGTCAAAAAGCCAATTTAAACTCTTGCAGAAAGATAAATATCATTTTAATTTGTCCTATATTTTCCCTGTAAATATATCTCAATTTGAAAAACAGAAACGCCTCCAATCTACTAGCAAATGCACTCACGACGACTCTACACAGACAGAAATACAGCTTCACACGTGAGAGACTACTTAGGGGAAACTATAACATTACCGTTAACGTTGTTTATCTTTTAGCAGCTAAACTTTTCTCGGATCAGCCCATCAGCCCCACATCATTCAGAATTTGGATTTTGACTACAAAATTGACATAGGGCTACTGCTTTAACCTAGTTGAAATTCCTATAAAAAAACACATTTCTTGGGGCTTCCCTGGTGGCGCAGTGGTTGGGAATCTGCCTGCCAATGCAGGGGACACGGGTTCGAGCCCTGGTCTGGGAAGATCCCACATGCCGCGGAGCAACTGGGCCCGTGAGCCACAATTACTGAGCCTGCGCGTCTGGAAGCTGTGCTCCGCAACAAGAGACGCCGCGATAGTGAGAGGCCCGCGCACCGCGATGAAGAGTGGACCCCGTTTGCCACAACTAGAGAAAGCCCTCGCACAGAAACGAAGACCCAACACAGCCATAAATAAATTAATTAATAAAAAAAAGTCAGGTGCTGTGCTATTTTAAAAATATAAATAAATAAAAATTAAAAAATTAAAAAACACATTTCTTTTAAATATCTTTGAAACAAATCGGTCCTATATTTTCTACTTTTAGTAGAATCTTAAAAATAAGAAAAAAATAAGTACATACCTTCAATTCAAATAATTGAAACTCTTACACTAAATCTAACTCCTAAATCTTACAGCAATAACTTTTTTCCAGTTTGGAGTTTAAATTAAAAGTATTAGTTTTTTTTTTTTTTTAAGTGATGCGATGTAGCCCTTTTTTTCTTATTCTCCAGTTTATTTATTCATTCATCTTTGGATATGAACGCCTCAGTCCTAAGTGTCTGTCCTGCATGCAGGCGCCACCCACCCATAGACAACTCGGCTATTATCATTTACTGCCCCAGTGATCTGCGAAATAAGAAGCACTTCTTTTAGCCGTTCTAGTCTATTGGCTCAATAATCTGTGCTTTAAAAGCTCCCTAAGTAAGTATCAGCACGATAACTCTTAATGTTATATCACCTTAATTTTTAAAAGTCAAAATCTATGTTTACACAATAAACATTTAAAAGTCTATTCTGAAAGAATATTTCATATTCTACATTTTTACCTGCAAATAAATTTTGCCTGACTATTCTATATTCAGCATTTAAGGTTTCTTCCTTGCTTACCAAATAGTTATCACAGAAGATATTTTTTTTCTTGAATATTTAACATTAAAATAAAAATGGGGGGACTTCCCTGGCGGTCCAGTGGGTAAGACTTTGCCTTCCCATGAAGGGGTGCGGGTTTGATCCCTGGCTGAGGAGCTAAGATCCCACATACCTTGTGGCCAAAACACCAAAACATAAAAGTAGAAGCAATATTGTAACAAATTCAATAAAGACTTTGAAAATGGTCCACATCAAAAAAATTTAAAAAAAAGAAAAGAAAATGTGGTTATTATATTTTTTAGATAAACAAAAAAAGCCTTAATGCAAAGCTCAGCTCCTCAGCAAGGAAGTACAACCGCTTTCCATGTTAATGTGAGAAACTCAGGAGACGGGGGACCCAGTGCAAGCCCTCACCTAGTTTACACAACCTTGGTACCGATCAGCTCCGTGTTTAGGACAACGCACGTCATCAGATCACTCTGTCCGCTAGACACGATAAACATGTTGTTAAGGGTGAAATTATTCCTATAATCTACAAACATATTACTTGCTGAGTTCGAAGGGGGCTTCATGAGTGCAGAATGTGGCTGCTTTCTCAAGCCGTCAACCTACCAGATCATTTGAGAAACTTCAATAGTGGCTTGAGCATTTGCTATAACACATATCCACGTAACACTTTATAATCATCAAAAATGCCAGAAAATAGCACTTTATCTATGAACATATGGACATACACAAATACACATCAGGTCTGTTTTTGCAAAATGCAGACTTACTTTTATATTCATGCAGGACAATTTGGTCAAGCCTGTTACTGTCTGACAGCCTCTGTCACAGTAGAGCCTTTATTAAGGCGTAACCAGTATATTAAAAAGTCATCAAATTTAAAGCAATATAGTGACTTTGAGTGGTTAGTTTAATTTTTTGTTTCTAATAATTACTATAAACTATTTCAAATAGGCTCAACTTGTGACACATCGAAGCCATGTTTAAAACAAAGATGAGTGTGCACAAATATGCAAAACGGTCTGGAAACCGTTTGGCAATTTAATTTGTACTCTATGTACACAAACTACATGAAAATCCAGCACTGAATATTTCAAAGAGACCATATTTTCTAACGTACAGTAGTTCCAGCCTTATTTTACAATAGTCCACACAGCTTATTTAAAAACCAGGGATGCAAGGAGACTACACCACACAAACCACTATCAGCCCAACACTATGCTGAATACGGTTTGTGTGCACTGCTGTCATGTTTCCTGTTGATATTCCGTTGTTGCTTTTACAAAAACATTTCTCTTAGCTGGGGAGAGAAAGCAAAAGCGAAGGTGCAGTATGTTGCAGCTTCGCCAGCAGAGGGCGCTCAAGATTGTTGCTTTTTTTGTTTTTCGAAGGCTGAAAGCCTTCTTTTGGTGAAAGCAGAACTTCGATCTTCAATCAGCCAATTAAGTATATATAATACATGTTATTTTAGTTTTATTAACAACAACAAAAAGTTACCATAAATATCTATGTTGTCACGAAGAATCCAAGACAGAATTTATAGACTTCAACGTGATGAATTAATTATATTGAAGGAAATTTCCCAAATAAAAATCTACTATCAAATAAGGATATTTGATATTTGTCATATTTAAAGATATGACAACCAAAATACTGTAGGTAATCGTACAGTAGTATAGTGCGAAGGCTTTTTTTAAAAAAGATTTAGATCTACAAGCTAAATCAATAAAGTTGTAACAACAGCTTACATTAATGGTTTAGAGATCCTGCATATATTTACCTTATTTTTGTCTTAACAAAGCTATCAGTTTTAAATGGTTTTGCTAAGACCACCCACCAATTCAAAATGATTACTTCAAGCTTGAGCTATCTACCGACACCAGAAACCTCAACATTCAACATCAGTCATGTAAGTGAAATCTGAGGTCAGGCATTTGATTTCAATTTAATCTAATTAAATAAGCAGTTTATTTTGGTAATTTTATATTTATTTTAACAGATATTTTACAAGTAGCATTAACCTACTCTCGAATTCTTACTATCTAAAAACACAATACCCATGAGTTCAGGGATTAGTAACTGTGTTTAAAAAAAAAAAAAAAAGTCTGGAAAAACGCCAGCAAGAGCAGATTTTGTGCATGGTCACTGATATGCTCAGGAACTTTGACTTTTATTTTATGCGTCTTCAAAGACTTTAAACGTCCCCACACTCCTGGAAATTCTTTTTTCCCTAGAAACATGAAAAATAGATTTTTTTCTAATAAGAACTCTAAATGGTTCTGATATTTTTAAAGAAAACCTTTTATGAGGAGTCTTAAAATTTTAACAGACTCAGAGAGAAAGGGCAGACCATGGCTTCTTGTAAATCTGTTGAAATATGGGGCAGTCCTCACCCTTCATTTTCTGGTCGATTTTTCATACTGAGGAGGCTATGCTATTTAGCACATTGTTCTTCTGGGAGGTATGGGGGTGTATGTGTGACTTTATTTTCTCCTGCAGGTGTCAAGTCCCTTATTTTAAATATTGTTTGTGTATGTGTGCATTTTAGAAACACCCTTCAAATATACTCTTAAATATTCATTTAAATATAATTTATAAAATATATTATTGAATAGAAAATACTCTTAGATTTTTAAGCACATCAATAGTAATGCTGTTAAAATCTGGGCTCTGTTACTGCTTGCTAATACAGTCAGGGCTTCTAACACTATTGCACCCGAAATTCCCCAGCACAGTGACTGCATCCCTTCAGGGCACCCTCTGAAGTCTTCAAAGAGCTGGAAAAGTATTTGGCGGCTTTCTTTTTTTTTTTTTTTGCTGTACGCGGGCCTCTCACTGCTGTGGCCTCTCCCGTTGCGGAGCACAGGCTCCGGACACACAGGCTCCGCGGCCATGGCTCGCGGGCCCAGCCGCTCCGCGGCATGTGGGATCTTCCGGGATCGGGGCACGAACCCGTGTCCCCTGCATCGGCAGGCGGACTCTCAACCACTGTGCCACCAGGGAAGCCCTTGGCGGCTTTCTAACACGCAGGAAGTGACATATTGAAGGACGCATTCCTGTTAGTGGCTTGAAACTGCTGGACCATACATGATGGGGAAGACTGGGATTTAGGCGACGGGAGTAGATCAGAGCCCCTTCTCAGGGAAAGCCAGTACCTGGTGGCCCCCCAGCACGGGAGGCACAGGGAATGGCCGGGCAGGCAGGTACCAGGGCCGCCCTTCTCCCTGGAGCCTGCCTGGGACAGGGCCAGAAGAACTGCTGTGTTTCTTTAAAGAAACTGCATGGGATTGGGGGGGGGGGTGGGCGCTGCGAACACCCTTCCACCTGCTTGGTTATTTTCCTAATAAAATTCTGGGAAAGGGAATGGTGAAGTTTTTATTAGTAAACAAGGTCATTCATTTATAACGAAACTTTGATTTCCAGCCCTAGATTTTCTTCCTAAGAGGTCATGATACGGATGAATTTCTATAACAAAGTCAGAGATTTGTTCGGAGATTCAAAACGTTACCATCTGAATTCTTTCTTTGGCATACCAACAAGTAAAATGCATTTAATGGTTTGTGCCAGGGAATTTACGAGACATTAGTTAACAATTTTTCTATATAATAATAGATTCCAGAAAGTCTGGTTTCATTAAGGACTACTTCAGTCCCATACACAGTATTATAAAGTTGTTAATTCTAAGTAACAGTATCTTAGGGGAAAAAAAAAAAAGACAATTGGCAGGAACAATCCTCAGCGCCTAAGTGCTGCGTGTGGCGGAGTTTAGCTTAGTGTGTTTCCCACCTCAGTTTCTGCAGGCAGCGTGGTACTACGAGAACGCACGCTGTACCGTGCAGCCCGCGAAGAGACACAAAGGCTGCGATGCTGTCACGACCTCCTTCACCGCTTGTTGGTTTATTGTGTAAATATGTGGGAACGTATGGACCGTTTAAGGTCTCCGCCCCAATCTCCAGATATCTGGCACCCACCACGACATAAAACCACTCAGTAGGGTTTTTAAATCAAGTCATTAGCTGACTTGACAAGATCTGTGTCTAAGATATTTACTGGAAACAAAACTATGATCACCGTGTCACTGAACTCACGAAATTCTGTCTCAGTGAAACGCATATCAGCTCTTTGTGATTATATTAAACACGTGAAAAGATATGGAAAACCCTGGTCAGTGTTTGAAACACCTCAGAATTGCTATCATCTTGTCCATTCTCTGTCCCACCAACATATCAGCAAAACTAGCTGACAAATGAAAGTTAACAGTAGATAAACATAATTAATTTTTAAGGCAGCGTAGCAGAATGGCAGACACAGAACGGCATAAAGAGAAAAAGAATGAAGAAAGTTATCATACTGGCCTAACACCTAACTTTGAATCAACGTTACTTAGTTTTCAAAATCCATAGTTCTCATGATTTGCATTCTTTTCAAAGGAAAACGGAATTCAGGAGATTTGCTGAAATGTTTAAATGACAAGCATAATATGGTTAAATAAACTTTTCATCTTCTTAACTACCCTTTTATTATTAACTGTCTACTTTTAAGAGGTTTATTACTGGTATCTTGGCAAAATACGGCACTGCTTTAAAGCATCTAAAATTTTTGTGTTACTTTACGTCTTCAAGGACATTTTATGAACCATTTCATACTTAATGGCTTGTAAGCAATCCCAAGAGTTGGGAATTGTGTGAAAAGTTGCCCAGATTGACAGATAAAGTGAAAAGGTCTGTATTAATTTCCAAATAAAGAAATGCATGGCGTGGTATCTCACGATGATTATACTCTAAAGTAACAATTAGAACGCATCAGAAACCAGAGCAAGTTGACACTCTACAATAAAGCAAATAATTTCCAGTTGGAGGGGCAGAAAATGTTAATATGCAATGTTCAAGACTACAAGAATCTTTGTAAAAGGAAGTAGCTAATAAGGTTTAATGATGCATGTCAGGAAGCCACAGTATGTAGGGAAACACAGCTGGCTTCATTTTGTAAACTATTTGATATACACATCTTTCTAGTCCGCGATTATCAGCTGCGCCAGTGCCACAGGGGACAGCTTAGCCTTCAAATCAGGGCATCCTTCTTGCTCTCTAAATTACAAGTAAAATACATTAATATAATATGGTGCTATAGGCGAGTGCCCCGACCGAAGCTTATCCGCTTGAGAAAGAGGATTACAGAAGTCTTCTGTAGAATGTCGTGGAAACAATCTCGCCAGCCTAATAGGCTCCTAAGCGCCAGAACCATTAAAACAAATCATAAAACAGGCAACACACTTGGACTTAGTGAAGTAATAACCTTCACAAGACGGTCACCATTTTCCCCACCTTGTGTATTAAAATGCAAACTAACTGAAAAGTGCTTCTACTGAGAAAGCCCAGCCCGCCGCCGTGCTTTCTTTCCGGGGCGCACCTGCGCGTGCCGAGAGGACCCGCGCCGACGGCGACGGGCCGCCTGCTCACGCCATCTCCGCCGAGGGCCTGCAACGGCAGGTGACAGTAATTAGCAGCAGATGACAGGAGCACTTAGAGTCTGCACCAGATGGCAGCTCAGGGTCACCGGAAGCCAGCAAACCTTCCACGAGGAAGCCCTGTGTTGGGCAACTATCACACTCGAAAGCTCTCAGACACAAGTTAATTATTCAGCCACCAGAAGACAACGGCTAGGTCACAACTCTGATATCAAAATGCTGTTAATCACTTGGAGTGCACTTATTTTAAACGTAATTACACATATTAGCTGTTCAGAACATGCACCTAATGACGAAGAGGGTGCCCTACACTAAAAGAGCTAAAATTCTAGTAATTATAGTGAATTGTCATAGGGCAAAGTATACCCAACAGGCTTTGACTTGGGTGGAGGCCGTTTACAGCCAAAGCAAGAACCAGCCAAGCAGCAGGAGTCTGACGAGACCCCCCTGGCACCCTGGCCTGTCATGGAGGCGAGGAGAGCCCCCGAGGACCCGGGACACGTGTCACCATGAAAGGGCATCCAGTGAGCTAAGAAAAGACTTCAAATCTCGAGGTGGTCTGTCAAGGCTTCTGGCTCAAAACTAAAGTCTTAGGTCGCTGCAGCTCGGCTGAAGCCAGGAGACAGGAGGCGGTACGATTTTAGACAGACTGTGGCATCCGCACGGGGGACAGACCCCTCACGGGCCATTCAGTGTCAGCTTCACCTGACATGTTCCCTGTGAAAAAAAAAATGCAGGCGAAAACGCTTCAGACAGGGCTTCCCTGGTGGTGCAGTGGTTAAGAATCCACCTGCCAATACAGGGGACACAGGTTCAAGCCCTGGTCTGGGAAGATCCCACGTGCCGCGGCGCAACTAAGCCCGTGCGCCACAACTACTGAGCCTGCGCTCTAGAGCCCACGAGCCACAACTACTGAGCTGTGTGCCACAACTACTGAAGCCCACACGCCTAGAGCCCAAGCTCCACAACAAGAGAAGCCACCGCAATGAGAAGCCCGCGCACCGCAACGAAGAGTAGCCCCTGCTTGATGCAACTAGAGGAAGCCCACGCGCAGCAACGAAGACCCAATGCGGCCAAAAATAAATTAATTAAATAAAAAAATTTTAAAAATGCTTCAGACAAACAAACAAAATGCATAACCAATTTACTATAAATTGCCTTCATTTACATAAAATGCCTTCATTTTGGTCTTAATTGTTTATAACTGATGAATTTCTGACCCCTTATGACCATAGCAATTTCCAAGCCAATAGCCTTTACAATTTGCTAAGTGCTTTTGCATGATTTCTGTTACTCGGCTTAACTCCAGCCTGGTTAAATTTCTGGTTCACTTCCAGGGAGCTAAGGTGTATGGCCGAGCTTGCGGCTTCCGTCCCCTTGCCGCAGACAGGCCTCCTTGGCTGGCGGATGTGAACCAGAAATGATATTATTCCCACTCTCGTAATGAGATCTGTGGCTGTACTTTCCATTAACTACACAAACTTCCATTAGGTTTATGAAATGAAAACTGGCCAGACCTTGCTTATCAAAATGTTTTCCTTCACTATTTTTATTTAAAAGTGGTGAAACTTGCTCAACTGGCAGCCATTACTATACTTTGGGAAAAGAAGAACAGATTAAACAAAGTGATTAAATGTTGTAACCAAAACAAGGACCAAGGAAGTAAACACTCAGCTGAGGGCCTTTTGCCTGGTGAAGTAGTTAAAGGACAAAGCACCTCATCCTACCTACGTGCTCTGTGTTGAGCCTTCTGCTGGACGGGCGCTCTTCCTGTGCTACACGTAGGTTCTCCTGTGGACGCCTCTACTCAGCACCAGCGGGGCAGTGGCAGTGAGTGTGGACCCCGAGGCTCTGCTGTTCTGGAAGCAGCCAGGGCGGGTGGGCGTGCGCCACGGCCAGAGCCCCGTCTGGACCAGTCACTCTACATGACCACGAAGCTGCCCCGCGCGCCTTCCAGCTGGGCTTTCTGAAGCTCTGAAGAGGCGAAATAGCTCTGGGCACATCTGGGTCTCTGACCCTTTGTATTGATGACTCAGGACGGGCTCCATGGCCACCTTCCTGTCCTAGGCATGCAGCCGACACACAGTAATTGCTCATTTAAATGCCCACTGCTATCATTCTTCTTCTTACTGATGTGATAAAAATACATATCTTTCTCCTTTGATCTGATTTTTACCTTCACTTTTATTTCCCCCACTTACTTTCAAATCTAAGTGAAAATGCTGCTGTATAATACCCGACCTTGACACTGCAGATCTTCCCCCTTTTGAAGCCCAACCAAGTACAGCGACAATGGTCTCCCGCGGGAGGGAGGCTGCCTCAGCTCCAGCCCCTCAGCCATTCCTCACTGGCCACCATCCCCACACAGGAGGCAGAGGAGGGAAGCCAGTTTCAAATAAACCCTACCTGCCGCCCGCCCGCAGCTCCCGAGGAGGGGAGTCCAGGGCCAGGACGGTCGGGGGCCTCCGTACACTGTGCCCACAGATGAGAGGCGGTCCCCGCCTCACCAATTCCATGAGGAGAGGGGGCTGGGGGATATCTGGACCACGCAGAGCAGTTTCGAAGCAACCAGCCACCACTCCCGTGATCTGGGTGTGTGCGAGTTAGAATCAACATGGCGGGGCCAACCTGATTTTCGGGTCCTCAGAGTCGCGCTGCACCCTGGCCTGGCACTAACCAGGAGTACAAGTGTGTGCATGGCCTCTTCCCCATGCTGCAAGTACCCACAGTCCAACCCGCTCCCATAAAGACGGACGGACTCCCAGTGGCCTCGCGACAGTGGCATCTGACTAACCCAGGGAGGGGGTCACTGCGGATGAGACGCCAACTTTCTCATGAAAAACCCATCAGTCAGCCAGACAGGGTCAGTTCTTGAGATGACAGAGCTCAGCATCGACTCAGCCTGTAACTACAGTGCAAAGCATATACTTAATATTTTGAATGGGAAACCAACTTGGAAATAAAAAGCTTTGCTGCAATTGTATTTTTATAGAGCAGCAAACAGAAAATAAAAAATTTTAAAAAGATAATGAATGAAACAGCATCAACAGAATCTAAATACCTAGAAATAAATCAAACAAAAGGTATATAAAAGCTCTACACAGAGAGAATCATAAAACGTTATTAAAAAATTAAAGAATACCTGTATAAACAAAGGATACAGAATATTTATTGATTAAAAAAACTCAGAATTTAAAAAGTAATTCTCCTCAAAGATCTACGGAGATTAAATGCAATCCCAATCAAACTTGCTATAGTAATTACAGACGATTAGCACAAAAAGGGAATCGAGGACCAATCAGAGAGGAGGTCCAGATGCACACCCACCGCACGTGCACGTATGATTCACGCCGGAACCTGCGGTGGGAAAGGACGGACCTGCAACAGCTGGTTATGGGTCCACTGGAAACCTACGTGGGGAAAAAATGGAAACTTCCCATCTTCATAACAAACACAGAACCCAATTCCAGACGTCTAGAGATCTAACTGAGAAAGGTAAACAGCAAAACTCCTAGAAGATAAGAGAGTACCTTCGTGACCCAGGGTAGAGAAAGATTTCTTAAACCACGAAAAGACTGATAAATTGCATTCCATTAGAACTGAGCATGGCTATTTGTCAAGACACACTGAAGAGAGGAAGGAGGCAACAGAGTGGGAGGACCTAATACTCACATAACCAGCGAAGTGCTCGTGCCAGGATATATAAAGAACTCCTACAAAATAATGAAGAAAGACTAACAATCCAATGGGAAAATGCACAGAAGACACACTGAAGTGATCCTCAAATCAAGATGCCCAGGCAGCCAGTCAACGTGCAGAGGAAATGCAACCTCGTTAGTCCTCAGGGAAACGGAAACTAAAATCACAATAAGACATTACTACATCCTCAACAGAACGTTAAACACATTTAAAAATAAAACGGACAACCCAAGTGCGGACAAGGTCATAGAGGAACTTGAATCCTCACGCTGCGGGGAAGAGTGAGCACTGGCGCCATCACTCTGGAGGACCGGGATTCCACAAAATGAATGTAAACGTATCCGTGACCCAGCAACTCCACTCCTAGGCACGTACACAGCAGAAATGCCCATGTTCGCACGGAGACACGGTGCACACAGACGCCAGGGCAGAGCGACTTGGGACAGCGGAGGGCCCATCAGCAGCAGGATGGCTTCTTCGAGCAGCTACGGCTGGTCCTGTGGTGGGACGGTGCACGGACACGCAAACGAACAGAGTCCCGTGACATGTGACACGTGGACAAAACCCCCATGCGCATCACTGTACACAGGAGGCCAAACGCAGAAGAATGCACGTTGTACAGCCGCATTTTGTAATCTTCAGAAACAGACAAAAGTAGCCAGTCAAGTAGATACGGGGACAGTGCCCTTCTGGGAGAACAGGTGTGCAGAGAGGGAAGCTTCTGGAACCCTGGCACAGCGCTATTTCCTGACCACGTCAGGGGCTGGGGCGTGTGTTTGCTTTGTGGTGACTCAGCGAGTTCCATGCTTTTTAAAGTTGGTATACTTTTGTGTATTATGTTAAGTCAACCAAAATTAAAGAACGAAAACCAAAAAAGTATAACAGAAATGAAGTATTATTCTTGTTCTTAAGCAAAACTCAAGTGCTGACCACAAGCCTCACAGCTGCACGGGAGCATAGCTTATGCTGCCTTGTGGCGTGTTAGTCAAATGACACCTGGAGGACTATTTCAGGTGCAAAACTGCGCATCTGATGACCTAAAAGCTGCTAAATAAAAAGCATTTCTGAAACCTCAGAAAATGAGTGGGCAGCTGAGGAAATAACATATGCATTAATCTAAGATTATAATACAGAAATGCTGGTAGAAGTCAACTGAGGAAGCCCTACCCACGGGCTCAGCCTCTGCTCCGTGACCACAAACTGAACACGGCCAGTGGACCTCACAGACGGCAGGCAGAGCAGGCTGGGCGAGGCTGGCAGGAAGCCCACACCCCCAGCCCCGACCCTGACCAGTGACTGCGGGGGGAGGCCTGGCAGTACCCGTGGCTTCTGGGCGCAGGGGGTCTGGGGAGGCGGCAGAGGTGAGGGGAATCCCACGCCCTCTAAACTCCTGACCTGCCTGGACGCGTTGACTCCTTGTCACTCTGGACTCCAAAGCCTCCAGCCAGTCCTCACCACCCTCGGGTCATCAGGACCTTCCCTGCTTGTGCTCCAGGCTGTGTCAACTCCTTTCCCACCACCGCCCGCTCCTGCGTGATGACGATGACACCAGCCAGGCCTCCCCCAATCCCATGTGGTGGGAAGTGTCCCGCGCCTTTTCCAGGCCAACACCTCTATTTCTGTGGCTTCTCTCGGGTTCCCTCTCTGCCGGTGGTTGGCTGCAGTGGGAAGGCTCTACACCGGGCTTAGACCTTCGGGCTTTCATCTGGCCTCGTGTCCTCTAGGCTCCCGGATCTGTGATTAGGTGTGTGTCACCGAGTCTGGAAAGCCCTCAGCCGTGTTCAGCCCGAATACGTCTTCCGCTGCTCCCCTCTCCTCCTGCCGGTGCCCCGTGCAGACGCGTCACACCTGCTGAGGCCGTTACACGCTTCTCGGCTGCTCTGTCCCGTTTTCTGTTGCCCCCTTTTCGTTCTCCTTTGTTTTTGCTTCTCAGCCTGGGAAGTTTCTCCCGATGTGTCTTCCATGGCCCTGTCCAGGCTGCTGAGAGCTCATCACGGGCACTCTTGGTTTCTGTTACGCTTGACTTTGATGTGAGTCTTCCTTGGAGTTTTCATGACCCCCGACGACACGCCCATGCCTGTCCGTGCAGGACATCTACTGTTTCTACCAGAGCCCTTAGCATGTTACTCGTAGTTCTTTCACGTTCCCTGTCTGGTAATTCCAAAAGCTGTGCCATACCTGAGTCTGGGCCTGGTGCTTGCTTTGCTTCTCCAGACCGTTTTCCCTACCCTTTGGTACACAGCTCGTGATTCCTGTCTGCAGCAGGACATGGAATGAGCGGGAGGTAGTAAGAAGAGGTAAACAAGCCTCGGCGGGGGGTTTTACGTTAATCTGGGCAGGAGCTGGTGTGTCTGACGTCGCCGCAGCCGTGGGTGACAGAGGCTGCCAAGTCCGCCGGTGCCCCGTGTGTCCCCCCGCTGACTCTGCGCTTCTGAGACACCGTTCCTCAGAGCCTCCCTCCGCTGGAGCCCCGCCGGCGCCGGGGTGCAAGGCAGGGAAGGGAGCCTACTGCGATCTCATGGCCCATCCAGGCCACCTTCACGGGTGTTTCTCAACTCCCCACCTCACCGGTGAGCCGGGCAGACGAGGGGACTGGGCAGGAGAAGGGCCCTCCCCAGGTGGGACGGGGCAGGGACGGGCACCCCCACCCACAGGTAAGCCCCTGTGACAGAGGACATGCCCCTTCTCGGACCTCCACCCCGGCCCCCGACGAGTTCCTGCAGCCAGAGCCGCCCAGACTGCAGCCCCCAGGGCTTCTCACGTGTGCCAGTCGGCACTCGCCCTCCAGCAGTGTGTCAAAGTGACCATTTGTTTTCCTACTGGTTGGCGGCCCCAGAGGCTTGGGCTGCGACCTGATGTGTCTGTCCGGGGACTTTCTGTGCGCTCAGCTCTTTGCCGCCGTAGGGCTGGGGCTGAGGCTGGCTGTGACGGTGCTTTTCTCCCCCAGCTCCTCTAGAAGCGGAAGCAGGGCCGAGGGCCCGGGGATGGAGGGACGGCCGCAGCACCCCGAGCAGCACGCTCCCCGCGGACACGAGCCACCCTGCACGTGGGCACCGTGTGTTACTGCACACCGCCTTCCTCTGAATCGCCCCCCTCAGAACTTGGACAGCAAATCCCAAACCTGGGTCACTGCTTCTCCATGTGAGCAGCACAGCTCTGCTGGAGAAAGTCACGCAGCAATTTAAGACACTTCTCCTGGACACCGCGTCTCCAGCCTCTGCCGGGCCCTCGGTACCGGGCCCGTCCGTGTCCTTGTCCTCTACCTGCTGGCCTCCGAGCCTCCTCTCTCCACGTTCCCCAGCTTGTCCCTGACCGACCGACTGCAGGACCGCCTGGGCCTCACCTCACCGGCACCCGCCCACAGCGCCTCCTGCTGCATGGAGGCCAGGCCCCTGAGGCAGCTCGCGGCCACCGCTCCTCGTCGCCGAAGCCGCTGCTGCTCCCGCCGGGACGTCGCTCCAGCGGCTCTGCCTCTCTGGAGTCCTCGGCGCCTCCCTTACCACTGGCCCGGCCGTGCCGTCTCCGCCCCCCGCCTCGGCACACCCACTCACCGCGTCCGCCTCCGACCCCGCCTTGTTGCCCGGCGGCTAGCTCCACCTTCGTCTCCTGGAAAGTTCTGTCGCTCAGAGCTCACCAAAGTCCTCCAGTCAGTGCCGTTACTGGTTTCCAGTCCAGATCGCACTGCTCCGCCGCACTGGACACCTGTGGCCGTTTCGGGTCTCGAGACTTCTCTCCAGTTCAGATTCGACGCCTGCCTCTGCCTGACCACGGGCCGTCCTCGGCTGGCCCTGCCCCAGCTCTTCGAGGTGCAGGGAGCTCGCCCTGGGCCCGGCCTTCCTCACACGGTCTCCATGGGTACAGGATTCACCCCCTCGACCCCACCTGACCCTCTGGTCTCTATCTTGACCAGGAGATGCAGAATCGTACCTCACTGCATCTAGGTTCTCTACCTGCAAGGATAAAAGCACCTCAAAGGGTCAACATTTGGTACGTTTTAGGTAGTGGATATCATTTTTATAGGACATAGGCTTAGGTGTGCCAAGTTTTTTATCTTCCTAAAATAAATTTCTTAACATTTATTCTAAGGGAATATAATCCGGTCACATTCTAGCTAACTCATGAAGATTAGTAATTAGGATTCCGGATTTAAGTTAAATTGTATTCGGGCCTTTGCCAATCCATCTCCCCTCCCCGACATCTAACCTGTGGCACAGGATGATGCGCACTTAGTGGCCTCTGAGAGTAGGGAGACCCTCTCAGCCTCCCCTGCCCGCTCCCCGTGTGACGTCAGCTCTGGGAGCGTAGGTCCCTCACCACACAGGGCACTTTCCCGTTCGTCACTTAATGCTTCGCAGGCCCAGGCCCCTTCTCTGCAGTCTGCACCCTCCTCCTGGGGGCCCCGTCCTGCATGAGCCTGGAGCCCGGGACAGTCAGGGCTCCGGGGGGCCGAGCACTGGCCTCCGAGTCCACCCCCAGTCCGGGGAGCTGCCGAGCGAGGCAAGACGCCCAACTACGTCCATCCTCGCTTCTTGATTCCTCTGCTTTCCCAGGGCAGCCTGGGCCGGGGCGTCGACGGCGGGGGTCTGCATCGTCTCTGTCACTGTTCATGCTTCCGACTCCGCCCTGTGCCCTTGGCCTCTTCAGCCTCCACAGCACCCAGCTCTTGCAAATCAAAGTCTCGGTTTTCAGGACTGTCAAACCTGTTTAGACCTACAGGCGCATCTCATCTTTACTGCCCTTCACAGATACTGTGAGTTTTACAAGTTGAAGGTTGGTGGCAACCTTGTGTCCAGCAAGGCTATCGGTGTCAATTTTCCCAACACCATTTGCTCACTTCATGTCTCTGTCACATTTTGGAAATTCTTGCAATATTTCAAACCTTTTCATTATCATTAACGTTTGTTAGGGTGATCTGTGATAACTGATCTCTGACGTTACTACTGTGACTCGCTGAAGGCTCAGATGATGGTTGGCATTTCTTAGCAAGAAAGCATTTTCAATTCAGGCACGTACGTTGTTTTCTTAGACGTAATGCTACTGCACACTTACTAGACTGCAGTGTAGTCTAACATAACTTTTACGTGCACCGGGAAACCCCAAAATTTGCATGCCTGGCTTTACTGCAGTGGTGTGGCACCAAGCCCACAGTATCTCTGAGGTACGCCTGGAGTTAGAAACTCAAAAGCTGAGCACCAGACTGCTATATTTTTCCTTTACATTAACATTTTAAGATTCCCAGTTCTCTTGTGTGGCTAACTACATTTCCGAGCGTCTCTGATGTGTCCGGCGACGCGTCCTTGGTCACAGGCTGCGGCGACTCCGACATTCAAGGGTCTGAAGTGCGTCTCGTGGGCCCAGTGGGTTTTCCGCCGCCTCTTCTACATCAGCCCTCCACAGAACTCTCAGAGCAGCCGGAGCGTGCACCCCCGCCGGGGCTCGTGGCCCTGGCCCCGGATGCGGCTCAGGCATCAGAGGCATGGGAGACCCTCCAAGATCCACCCTCGACCGTTTCTTCAACCCCGGCTCCCGCCACTCCCTCTGAAATGCACACGCCAGCACAGCTGAGCCGCTCTGGTCCAGGCCGCTGCCCTGGCCACCGTGTATCCTTCCTCGCAGGTCTGGCTCACTTCGGGCCAGGCCTCCCTAACAAGCCAGGTTGTGAGGGCCAATGTTCAGTGCTCCCCAAACACCCTACCAACACGAAGACTATCAAGGTCAAGTTAGCTTTTAAATGATCCGTTCATGTGTCTGCCACATCAGCAGACGACAAATCCTTGAGGGAAAGATGCTCACGCACCTGTGTCTTTACTGCACCACACGAAGCACCCACACAGGTACGTGTCTGCTGAGTGGATGAGAAGCAGCTCATCAGCATTCCAGGGCATTCAGAAGAGAAGTCACCCGCTAAATGGCCCGCAGAGAGTTTACACTCCATTTGCTAGAGTGAAACACAACTTATATGGTAAATGGACATCAAAAGAGGATAATCAGAAAGAAACAACTTTACATTAACTAGTAACAGCAGCAACTAGCTGGACCAGCACGCAACAGCTAGAGCTAACAGAGAAACTCAGGTCAGACAGGAGACAGAAGCGGGCTAGACCAGCAAGGGGAGGACCCTGCCTTCCTGGGGTGACAAAAGGATGGCCAAGCAACTCACATTTTAATCTGAAAAACTAATACTGTAGCATTAACAAAATAACAAGTTGGACACTGTTGTACTTTTTGAACTAATTATAGTCATTTTAGGGGGAAAATAACTCAACGACCCTTTAGTCACTCTTAAATCTTTCATACGAAACGTCTTTGCTGACGTTACTCCTACTTTCTAGAGGAGATGTGGATCGTGAGCGTCCTGCTTTGTCTTTAATGTACTAACTCAGTGTAACAACAAAAGAGAACGTGTAATTACAACCTAGCATGTTATACATCCTTACAATGACTTAAAATGTGTACTGAATGAAATTGTGCAAATGACATGATACTTTAAGATGTCCAGAACCTATTTATTTTTATTTTATTTAATTAGCAACCATAAATTACCTTTAAAATCGTTACGATTCTTAATCCAGAAAGCCAAGATTTAAGAGCATATCTTTTTTTTTTTTTTCCAAGAACAAGTCAAAATTTGTAATTCCATAGCAAACCAAATCCAGATTTAAACCAGTTCACAGGTCTTTTCACAGAATAATTTTGGGAAAATAAATCAATGTTTCTTTGTGTTTTTTGTATGTTTGTTGTTTATTTCTTTACTCAAGTTTGCTCCTCAATGACTCTGTCCTTGAATAAATTCCTTTTACAGTGCACATGCTGCCATTTTCTTATGTTAGAAGATTCCTAATTTTCTTTTACCACCTTAGCTGTTAGAATCAATTCAATTCAAGATAGCTGAAAGAGTTAGAAAGAGTAATCTCATTATGAGAGGAAAATAATAGATTTAAACCCCATTCTGTCCTCAAACACAGCCAGTTAGGTTTCCTCTTTTGGGGCAGTGCTATCAAAAATCTGATCAAATTACTCTGTGAGATCACAGAAGAAGGCAACAGTACTATTAAAATTATTCATGCTTCTTCTAGTTTGTGAGAAAAGTTAGAAAAATATCTAAATTTGTTCAATGAAAATATGAAGCAATTCTCTCAGAGTATGATCAATGTTTTAAAATGTATGGAGAAGTAAAGCTTGGGTAGAGTAAGAGCATATCTTGAGTAAGGATTGATTACTAATTCGAGACTGTAAGGACACTTCAACCTGATTTCCTTCTCGAATCTAGAGCACATTCCTCAGTGACCTGAGCTGACTGCTCACAGGGTGAAGGGCACGCATTTACCCTCTGAAACGAGGCTGCCGCAATGGCATCACATTCATCTCAAGTATGGGGCAAAGGCATCATCTTAGATTGAAATTAAACCATGGAAGGAGTCATTTTTCTTTATATTGTTTAGAATTAGAAACATTAAATTGATCTATTATGAAAATTTTGTTCTCTATATTGTGTGTGTCAGACCACGTCTGTATCTTAAGGCTATGAAACAATTTTTGTAATTGTAATAAAAAAACAAATTATTGACTTTAACTTAAGAAAATTGCTGCTCGAATGACTAAATATTCATCCAAAACAAAACAAATCCTTCTCTGAATCGTATGGTACACAGTTGCTCATCTCCACAGGTTAATGAACTGTATGTAGTGATGTGAAATCTGTCTTATTTTTATGCCCTCACTCTGTGCCCCTGGGGCGGGTGTCCATACTGCAGTCACATGGCTGCATGTAACACAGCATCAGCTCTCAACATTACTGCAGTGAAGAAAACCTTTCTCTTTCACATCAGTATTAACAGCAAAGTGAACAGAAAGCTAGCTATGACTTCTAGCTAGAAGATGTAAGTCTGACTTCTAGGCCTGGCTTCCTAAACCTGTTTGTTCACTCTGAAGTCACTTAATTTGGAACATTTAAAAAAACTATCCTTAATGCCAGCACAGCAAGTCCCACCTAAAGCCAGTCATTCTTTATTGAGGGTTTACCACGTACAAAGCGTAGGGAAAGAGGCAGAAGACAAATGTCTCTATGAGAGATTCCCTCTTTCGATTACAATCTCTTTAAAGACAGGGTTTATTCCTAATCTCCAAGCAACAGCAGATCCAGCCGGCGGCCCACACCAAGTCAGGCTCACCCGCTGCCTGAGCAGCAGAGCCCGGAGGGCCGGTGTTTGCCACCAGAGCAACAGCCCAGGCAGGGGACTAGCCCTGGCCCGTCTGTCGCATGAATGCGGCGCTCGGTGCGCAGAGCACGGAGTGGGGCAGGCCCCGGGGAGGAGCGGGGAGAGGGATCTGAGGGACGGTGCCCCGTGCGTGCTGTAACGGGAGAAGCACGGATCGTGATGGGGGCACGCGGGACGGGGGCGCCCTCCTCCGACTGCGGGAAACCAGTCAGCCAGGCTGAGGGAGGGTCCTGACGGAGGCGGCATCCCAGACAAGGCTCGGAGGGCCAGGGACCCGCCTGCCGGCACTCGGATCCCGGATCCCGTGGAGCGGGAGGCCGGCCGCCCGGGAGGGTGCGCACGCGCAGTCGGCGCACAGCGGCCCCGAAGCCCAGCGGCCTGCGCGGCCCCCCCAGCGGAGGCGGCCGGAGCCAGGGCGGCTCCAGATAAACGGCGCCGTTTTAAATTTACCTCATCTCCTGCCGAAGAGACCACTACAAAAAACGTGACTGGCAACCTGGCACTAATTGCATTTTCAAAGTTCCGGGAACAAACATGTTTGTGTGTCTGTATAAAACACACAAAGACTGTGTGTGTCACAGGACTAGGAGAATTTTCAATCCAAGACGCTGCTTTGGGGAAGATCCCCGGCGTTCTCCTTACTTGCTGCAAGTAATAAATCCTTCCTTCTCCGCCCCCCCACGACCAAAAACAGAATTTTAAATCCTTAGAGTGTTAGGGTGCAACTGTTTAATAAATTCATAAACTTTTCATGTAAATAATTCCTCTCCTTTATCTGTTTTGAAAGCATAAAATTTTGTAAACTAAATCTGCTTCAAAAAATAAGAATAAGAATCAAAAAGGACTGTTGAGTTACAGTCTGTCTGTAACCGTGTTTCGTTTGCTTGCTCAAAAATCTAGAAGTTTCAAGGGAAGCAGAAGCGGCTCAGGTGCCCCAGGTGGCACCCATCTCCTCTGCTGCACCATCAGCATCTCATTACAGTCACCTATCTGGCCTTTCATTGTCAAAACAAATATTCCCAGCACTCCTTCCTCCTCCAGAAATGAAAAGTAACTCCACAAACCTTTACTACTAAGAGCCTTCAGCAGGACGGGCACTGGTCTTCCGAGACCTCATTTTAGCACAAATTCTAATCAACCAAGCAAAACAGCTCACTCACTCCAGTCTACTGAACAAACCCACCCTCAGTAACTAAGCCGATTTAAGACAGCTCACACAATATCTAGCACTGTTAACTAACAGGATGGAGCTGTTCAGAAGTGAAGTACCTAACAGATTTTGAGCATCCCCATCAGACCAAATTCCTTCCGTACCTCCCCTGCTTTTTTTTTTTTTTTTTCCGGTACGCGGGCCTCTCACTGTTGTGGCCTCTCCCGTTGCGGAGCACAGGCTCCGGACACGCAGGCTCAGCGGCCATGGCTCACGGGCCTAGCCGCTCAGCGGCATGTGGGATCTTCCCGGCCCGGGGCACGAACCCGTGTCCCCTGCATCGGCAGGCGGACTCTCAACCACTGCGCCACCAGGGAAGCCCCCTCCCCTGCTATTAATGCTCTCCACACGGCAGTGCCGCAAGCCTCGCAGGTAGAGAGGCCCAGCAGGAGGGGCACACCGGGAGGGCACACTGGGAGTGACGCTGCCCCGTCTGCCCCATCCAGAGCTCTTCCAGGGATGTCCCCACCATCCCACAATTTAAAAATATTAAACAGCAAATATTTGAACTAATATATTTTGCTGAAGCCTTCTAATTAGAAGGCTCTGCTCACTGGTGGAGGGGACTAATTAACCTTCACTATATGTTTTGGGCTCGTTTTCCTATTGTCTCTTGAAAATACACCGGCATACCAATTTACATTGTAATTAATTTATCCCATAGATAAATTATCATTTATTACATTGTAGTAATTTATCCCATAGAAGTTTTGTGTTCTAACTTTGTTCAAATAAGAGAGCTCAAAAAATTTCATTCTTACTTCAAGGCCTCAAAAAAATATTTGATTCTGATGGTATTCAGCAGTTTAAAAAGAACCCGTACTGAGTGAATGAAGGAAGTCAGAGAAAGAGGAATATCCTGTGACGTCGCTTCTATGTGGCATCTAAAAAAAGGGCACAAATGAACTTATTTACAAAACAGAAACAGATTCACAGATGTAGAAAACAAACTTATGGTTACCAGGGAGGAAAGTCGGGGGAGGGATCAATTGGGAGATTGGGACTGACACACATACACACTACTACACATAAAATAGATAACTAATAAGGACCTACTGTACTGCACAGGGAACTCTACTCAATACTCTGTAATGGCCTACATGGGAAAAGAATCTAAAAGAGTGGATATATGTATATGTATAACTGGTTCACTTCACTGTACAGCTGAAACTAACACTACACTGTAAATCAACTATACTCCAATAAAAACTCTAAAAAATAAACAAACAAAAAACAAGCCTTTCAGAAATGTTTGATATAGATAACTGTCCCTCAAAAAGAAATCTCATGCAGTTAAGAGCTTATTATAGTGGGAAAACTCAAACTCACATGATATATTTTAAAGTTTTGCATAAGGTAATTATTAGCTGACAATGCTAATTACACAGGGGAAAAGAAAGCTATTTAATTTCATGTTAAATGTATTATATACATGTTTTAGTTCATGAGGTTTTAAAAAAGAAAGTTTGGTCCAGTTGCTACTCTAATTGTCGACAACTCAAATTTTAAAAAAAATTAGTATCCAGAATATATTTTCAGACGTATGAAAAGACAACTAAGTTGAAACCAGATGTGTTAAGATTTGTTTCTGAGGAATATACTTCTTTTTAAATTAGAATGCTTAGAAAAAGGTAACTGTGGAGGGGAAAAACCATTAACTACTCCTAAGAAAAGTAACGTGATCACTCAACACGTGTCATCACTGTGCCGGAGGCTGAGACACCAACTGGTGCCACGACGACGTAAGGGTGCCGGTCCCGGACCTGCCTTTGGGAGGGACCAGACCAGTGTCGCTGTGATCGCAGGTGGCAGCCGCGGGCCGGGGGCTCACGGCCCAAGGAGCCAGCAGGTGGGCGGGGAAGGGCTGGCCTTGAACTCAGCCTCCCATGCCCCCACTGGTGTCCTCACCAGCGGCAACCCCAAGGACAAGCACCCCGCACGGCCTGCCAGGTGCAGTGACGTTGGTTTTCCCCTGACCTCTCAAGGAGGAACCACAGTGGGGGCCGAAGAGTCCTACCTGTCCCAGGCCTTCCCAGGGCACAGCAAGAAAATCGAGCAACCTTCCCTTCCAGCTGACCTCTGGCTTGGCATTTTCCCCAATTCTGCTTCTGAACCCCGGCCATGCACATGACCTCTTTCTCTTCACGGTGACCATGAAGGGACCCGCTCTGCATAATAACCTAGGACATCGACACTACACGTACCCACCATGGCCTGGTGGCTCGCAGCCCGCCTGGGAAGGTGATATTTACTGAGAGAATCTGAAAACAATAGGAAAATCTCATGATCCTCTTCTGTCTTCGTTCACAGCATAATCATCCATCCACTCTAGTTCATACAGAAGTTCTGAAAGCTTCTCATTTTCAATCTCACTAGATATTTCAGACCATATTCTCATCCATTCAGAAAGGCTTTCATCAAAAATGCGTTCTGGGAGTGATAAATACTTAGTTTTGTGAGCATATATAAATTAAGATGGAAATGTCATGATAAATAAGTCACCACAAGTTCCACTAATTTCTAACAGTTATTATGGCCTCAGGATAAGGAATCAAAGATTTCAAAAAACAAGGGCAAAATACTTATTTGCTTCTTGAATAAGTTATACTTCTCTGTTAAGAATTTGATTATAGGGAATTTAGCTGTACTGCTCAGAAATGATGAAATACAATCAATTAGTTCTTATTATATATACAGGTGATGAGTAAGCCCGTCTCATTCAGAAATTTATGTAACACTAAGTCTTTTTAGTGATACAAAGTATTTACTTTAAATAACAAATATGCTGTGTTTCCTATTTAGAACACCTGCTTTATAATCAAATTCATATTTAAAAGGAATGAGGGACTGAATCCAAGTTTTCCGGTTGAGATATTTCCTACATACTCTGATAGAGCATCACGTCCCAGAGGTTATCATTAGGACTGCTTCTCCATTCAGCATCTTGCCTCTTTATTGCTTTCCTGAAATTATAAGTTTATTTATATTCACACTGCTGATGAAGAAACACAACTTTTAATTGTGAGCAGCTGTAATATCCAAGTATACGGCTGAACAAGTGCAGTGAGGCAGTGTGTGTGCCGTCACAACCCCGAGAGCCACACTGGGCCCTGTCTACGTGCCACTGAATGACTTGAATGGGGGCTTCTTTCGCTAGTTGATCTCTTCCCGGTGAGGCTTCGAAATGCTATGATTTGTTCATATTAATAACAGTTATCAAAAAAGCATTCCGAAGTCTACTATCTATGTAGATTGACTGTAAGACCATATTCCACAACATACAGCTCTTTTGTGAACCACATGATCCCATTTTTAAACAAGTTTTTAAATACAAGAATATTTTATTACTCAAGAAGGTAACTATTAAAAAAATTAAGGGGTGCGATGATGGTATGCAACCAGAAGAAAACAGAATAATAAATCTTTCTACTGTAAAATTTTAATATAAATCAACACGACTTTTAAAATATTAATAAACTGCCCTTTTTAAAATAAAAGAGCGATTCTCCAAACAGCCTTGATATTTCAACTTGCAAAGTACACCATAGCTGATTCTATTTTGCTCTATTATCTGAAAATGCCTTTACAACCATTCAGATAACAAGAAGCGGCTCTAATTCACATAATGGCGCGTATCACCTGTCTGTCTGTCAATGAGACATCTGAAAGCTTCTTTTTTATTAGAAACACAAATCAATGTGCCCCAGGGATTACAATAACTGCTGGAAGCACTTTGTATTATCATTTCATCCTTGCTGTTCTTGCTCTGAGCGACTTATTATTATGAATGGCATGACAATGGCAACCTGTCGCAATGGATTTTTCTTAACCTCCTGTAAGAATTTTTCCCTCTTAAATGTAATCAAGTATCATCTTATTAAATATATCCGAAGCTAGGTTTTATAAAACAACCCACAACTCAAGCTGTAGTCCTTGTAAGTTAAACTTTCACCAAATATTACTGTAAAAGTAATGGCTGAGTAATAAAAACTTTTGATCTGTTCAAAGTTTTAAAATACAATTTTCAAACTTTGAGTAGACCCCAATCCCTGCTTTACATCTGCCTCCGTGAACACTGTGAGGGGCACATTCTAACCTTGAGAAGGAGCTTTAGGAATTTCTCAACACTTTAGAGCTTTCCTCCACCTAACAACATTTTAGGATTTATTCCTAATCTCCATGTCTGTATAAAACATGCTACATTTTAAAAAGTATTCTAATAAGGTCCTGTCATAAGGGCAAAACTGTATATGCTGATTACATAAAATTGCAAGTTGGATTTCCAGAAGGAACTTCAAGGCCATTCTAAAAGGATGAATTCAAGTGGGACATCTGTCACAGTCACAGAGTTCAGTTCCGGTGTGATTAATTTGGCAGGATTCTCTGTATATCTCCGACTGCGGTGTCCACCGAGGGGACGGTAGCTTTCAGTCTCTAGTGTGTGTCAGAGCCCCCAGAGGTTCGGATTCGGGAAGTCTGAGGGGAGGGACTCGAGGGGGCCGAATCAGTGCCCTGGATGTGAAGCTGATGTCGCCAACCCAGGGCCACTCAACTGGGCTGTGCAGGTCAGGAGCCACAGAGTAAGACAGGAGGCTGAGGCACAGCTCCAGAAAGTGCCGGACTTTCTATTTTTTAAGAAGGCACACTTGGGATAAAGTGGCGTGACATCTGTAACCACAGAAAAAGATGAAACTAGTAGGGAACTTGTGTTAAACCTGGCTCAGGGTATATGAGTGAACATACTTTTCTCCTTACTTTTCTGTCTGAAGTTGTCATGCAGCTAGAGAAGAGCAAGATGGACAAAATGATGACAAATAGGAGAGTGGCCCAAAAAAGGCTTCAGACACTAGCTGAGTAGGTAAGTTTTAAGATACATTTGATGAAACAACCAATACGAACTGGTCAACTTATCTAATATCCATCTGCTCAACCCAAGGACATTTTACAAGGTGCCCAGGCTGGTCCACAAGAAGCCCCAGCCTCAACGGGGAAGTGACACGTTCCTAGGGCAGCAGAGGCGGCCGTAGTAATGCCAGAGGGAGACGGCACTTCGGAACAGCCTCCACCAAAGATGCGAACTTGTGCGCAGGACAGGGGAAGGGGGCCCTGCGAGTGGGCGTCAGTAGTAACAACGCTATGAAGTCCAGTGGCATAACGTGCAGGGCCCCTGTGTCTCGGCACGCTGCCCGGGGGCATCTGTGGGTAGTTCCTCTGACCCTCCCACCCCACAAGCTGAAACTTTAGACCAGCCATTTCTTCACTTCTGCCTGGGGACTCCTGAACATCAGCCTGAGAAAGCCACATACTCATTACTGGCTCCATGATAAATTTAAGATTCAGTTGGGTCCCTAACACTGCCCAATAATTTATGAGCCTAAATTGTTAGGCTACAATCTTTCTCAATGCTTTTAGGAACTGTCTCAAATTCTTACCATGTTCTGCATCAATTTCACTAGATCAATTATTGTTATTATCATTAACTTTTTTCCCCTTAAATTAGCACTGCTTTAACTGTAGCGTTTTTCATTCTAGGAACTTACAGCAATTTACAAATTTGCATGATGCTCCTGTATACACTATAATGAAATACGGAGTAAGAGCGGGGCGGGGGCTGGGGGGAGGAGGGAGATACTGGCTGATTAACAGATGACTGTAAATCTTTTCTTTCTTTATACTTATTTTTATTTATTTTTTTGAAATATAGTTAGTTGATTTACAATTTCGTGTTAGTTTTAGGTGTACAGCACAGTGATTCAGTTATACACACATATCTATTCTTTTTCAGGTTCTTTTCCCTTATAGGTTATTAAAAAATATTGAGTATAGCCCCCTGTGCGATACAGTAGGTCCTTGTTGGTTCTCTATTTTATACACAGTAGTGTATGTATGTCAATCCCAAACTCCTACTTTATCCCTCCCCTCCCCTCGTTCCCCTTGGTAACCGTAAGTTTTCTATGTCTGTGAGTGTAAATATTTTCTGCAAAATCAAAGAAGCCACATCATATTTTCTATGGTAGCTGTTTTCCATGTAACAGTATATAATTTTCCTTTTAAGTAATTTTGTATTTATATATTTAAGTTACTATTAGATGCCTATGAAACTTATTCTTCCAAAGAATATTTTTCCTCTTTATAAACTAAGACCCTCTCTTCTTTCACTGGAAGCATCAATAGTTTTGTGGTATTGATTTTCTCACCAGAAACAAAATCAATAAAATCCTTTCCCCAGGGTAGCATCAGTCAGTTCTTACCACCATGGCTTCTCTGGTGCTTCAGGCCCTGCCTAGAGGCGTGTCCGGCCTCCCCCGCTCAGCCTTGGCCCCAGACTCCTCCTTCAGAGTCTTCCACCTACCCCTGCGTCTGCCCTCCACCCGAGGTTTTCACTTCACCATGACTTCTATGTGCTTAGTCCATGGACCCTTCGGTTCTTCACCCCCGGGGCCTCCGCCCCACGGCCCGCTGCGAACTGCCGGCCACTCGCAAGTGCTGTCCTCTCAGCCTTCCTTCCTGGCCACCCTTCCCTGCTTCACCCTCGCTGCTGGCACTTTTAGGGCTCTAAGAGGCTCCTCCTTGTTTTTTAACTCTCTGTGAACGGCTGGAAACTCTCGCCCATAAGCCGGTGGTCAGCAGCGCTTGTCGTTAAACATCCCCAATTCTCCCTCCTCCACGGTTGGGGTAGGACCGTACGTCCCTAATTCCTCCAACTTTGGTGAAGCCATTCAAGTGCTCTGGCCAAGGAAACACGCCCACACTGCTGACCGGCTGAGCGGGGAGGCGTGTGTAACCTGCCACGCCAGTTTCTTCTTATCCCCACGGTCACCAAGGCGTGTTTCCAGGAGGGGCCCCCGAGGGACGGTGCCGAGCAGAGCGCCTGCCCACATCTCAGACGTGTACACGAGG
This sequence comes from Mesoplodon densirostris, assembly GCF_025265405.1. Classification (NCBI taxonomy): domain Eukaryota; kingdom Metazoa; phylum Chordata; class Mammalia; order Artiodactyla; family Ziphiidae; genus Mesoplodon; species Mesoplodon densirostris. The sequence continues at coordinate 89,348,787 of NC_082675.1, read as the reverse complement.
AGAGAAGGAACGTCTGGTGTGTGCGCCACTGTGCTTCCAGGGCTGTTTCACCTGACACTCTATCCCCACAGGCATTGCATGCACAGGGCAGCTCTCAGAGTGGAGGGTAAGGCACAGTGTGGCTTCCCCAAAGAAATCCAATGAAACTCAGGCAAGTGATTCAAAGCATTTTAAATGTTTGCTTTTTGTTTCCACTAGCCTTCTGTGAAATCCAGAAGTTGCTGGTTTAGTAAGCTACAGAAGAACACTGAGATGTAGTCTGCAGATAATAACGTCTTACAAACAGTGAGCATAATTTCTGTCTTCCCTCTCTGTTTAGGACTCAAACATCACGCATTCTTTTCTTTCAGCATATATCAATACTTGCCCTAGATAAATTACATCTGCTGCTTTTTGCCCACTGTAGCATGCTTGCAACATTTTCCTGAATTTTATTCTTATAAATCCGGCATTTAACACTTAGAAAGATTTAATGACATATGCGCATTGAGAGATTTTCTCTCTCTCCTAAGAAGATGCCTTGATCTACAAGAGCGTTTTCAGGCTGGAGCTCTACCCCGCGCAGTGCCCTGAGGGAGCGGCAGCCCCTCACCGATGAGGCTACGCCCTGAGCTGCAGTCGCCCTGCTCCAAAGCCAGCCGGCTCCGGCTCCTCCGGGGCTGCCATGCAGACTCACGGCATAACGGACATAAAGCGCTCAGATCAGTGCCTGCCTGTGGGAGAGCTTCTCTAGGGCTTTCAACCAGAAGCGGCGCCGCAAACGCTGGTCAAGCCCCAGAAAGGTGCGGCCCCAAAAAGAGCACGTCTGCTCCCCACGTGAGGCTGCCAAGCGCCAGAGCAAGGACCCGAGCCCAACCCTGCAAGACGCCAAAGGAGCTCCTCCTGCTGCAAGAGAGATTCTGCTAACACCGAGGAAGCTGGGAAGGCTGCCTGAATCAGGAAGGAGGAAGGGAGGCTGAGAGGACGAGGAGGACGAGGAGGTGGAGGAGGGCAGAGGCGGGAGGGCAGAGCGGGGGACCTGAAAGGCGGGCGGCTCGGAAGCCAGCCCCGGGCTTGGGAGCTACTCAGGGAGCGTGTCTTGACTGACAAGGAGGGTGGGGCTGAAAAACCACGGCACTCATTCATATTTCACATTGCACTTTGTAGAAAGGTAATAGTGACGGGTGGCATTTACTGAGTAATAAGGCGCAGAATTAAGCCGCTTGCCCACAGTCAAAGAGCTGGTCAGTGCAACACCCAGACTCTAACCCAGGCTGGTCCACCCCCAGGGCCAGAGTTCTTCACTGCGGTCAGAAACCTGGGAAAGGTCACCTAAATAACTCTGGATCAACACCCAAGGGAACAAGCACCTGCGCCAAAACCAAAGGTGCCCCGAGGAAAGAAGTGGCTGTGTGTAGACAGATGGTGAGAAAGTGACAGGAAGCGAGCGGCACTGAAGGGTAAGGGAGAACAAGAAAAGAAGCTGGATTACAAAGTTTTCAGGTTTTAAACTTAATATTTAAAATTAAATTTACCCTCAAATACCATCATAAATGTAAAAGTAAAATGATTAAGGAAAGACCCCAGAAATCATATACGTGTTACTAGACATCCAACTTTTGCTTACTAAAAACACCATACTCGCCAGAAAACACACATAACTATGTATGCGATTCTAACTCCTGTCATTAGTTTAGTAATTTATTTTTAAATAATTTAACTATATTGTAGAATCACTGACTTGGGTATATTTGATTTACTCAAATTAAAGCCAAGTTTTATATATATATATATATATATATATATATATATATATATATATATATATATATATATATAAATCGACAGAGAATTTTTCCCCCATTATCAAAATCAGAATTTATACTAAAATAATAGTAGCACAACATTTTTCTTTGACTTCTGTAAACATGTCACCCACAGACATCTGGAGCCCTAACAAATACAGGAATATAAAATGTCACCAGATGCAACCCTGGGAGGCAGCCGGGGATGCTCTCCCTACGGGAAGCACAGCCAGCTGCACTGCAAGCAGGTCCAGGCATTCACAGCATCAGGGATGCTCCCCTAGTTTTTGAAGGGTTAACTATTTTTTAAAATAGTATTTAGCTGAAAAAATGAAACACATCTTGTCCTAAAAGATACCTTTCAAAGAATTATTTCATTTCTATTGCTTTGTTATAAAATTTCCTGCAGAAGACAACCTTTCCTATGAATTACTCACAAAGCAAGATGTGACTCCATGAGAGGATTTTTTGGCTCTACTTAGATACACACAAATTATATTTCAAAGAAAAGTGAGTAAAATGCACAGTTAGAAAGAGCTTCTCATTCAGTAGATATTAACACATATTATGGCTTGATACAAAATGTGTTATTCAAATCATAACTACTGAGAATTCAAACTAACTTTTTGTTATGATTTAACTTACACACACGATGACTGCATAAATAACAATTTTAGGACTATAACAGGAATATAATTAATTTAGGAATATAATCAAGCAGTCTAAAAACTAAAATCTGGTTTTCAATATGCTTCTTCTGAAATGGAAATAACAAATAAAACTGGTTTAACAATAAAACACTATCAAATTACATACCATAAAAACATTAATATAGCTTCCTTTATTTTAAAAAAGAACCATCAACATAAAAATAGAGTGCAAATTATAAAATAAATAGATTGAGGAGAAATTAAAAGACCCACAATTAACTGTTAAATTATGGGCAAATTATATATACAACAATGAAAATTTAAGAGACATACAAAACTCTGATTAGCCAAGAAAAAATAGTTTTGAAAATTCTTCTACACGAGCATGCTGTTATACAAACACAGAGAATTCATATCCTGAATCACCAACATTTTGAAACTCTGTTTCACAAACAAGCTACTCAGAACTACACGTGTTCTCTCACTGAAAGGAGGAGGTGAGTTCAGTCAAGCAGTCGGTCCTCAAGCTAGCCTACCTTATTTTTTGGATGGGATGTGTTCATTACACTTCGAGTCTCTTTTCCAGTATAAATGACAACACCTATTATAGTACCTGCAAAACACAAAAGTGGTCCTTACAGAGAAACTTGAAGGATATGCACAGAAGTAACACTTGCTAATTAATTGTTTTGATGGAAAATATTATGACACCATTTGATTTTATATAGATTTATCCAACAGCATATTTAATTTCAGTAGTTCAAGAAAATCTAATCTCAACTTTAAAAATAAACTTTGAAAAACTCACATGATTTCTTAAGTGATACTAATTTACCTACACAAAACATTAGAAAATGTACTAATATTCTTTTCACTGGCAACAGAAAGCGTGACACTGTTCATTCATTAATGCCTATTAAAATGGTAACTCTAACACTGAAGCTACATTAAGGGAGCTTACATTCTAACTGATCAATTCATGTGATCCCAAACAAGATGGTACCGGGTGGGGCGGGGGAGGGCGCAGTTTCTCTGAACAAGAGTCTGAGAACATCCTTTCACTGTAAAGATGCAGGACAACCAGGTACAAGAGCCTTTGCTCACATTTCAGGACACAGACAATGAAAACGGTAAGAGAAGTATTATAAAGACAATATTTGATTTTGAATTTATATGTTATGTCTCTTTTATTCCTGTCTCCTGAAAGTTTGGTTTTCTAATTGTACATGTTAAGAAGAAATGATCATTTTGTGGTCTATCAAACTTAAGATAAAAGAACAGTAAAATACCCCTAGAACGACCTATACATTACAAAGGCTCAGATCAGAGGCATTCATCTCTGGAATGTCAAATTAAAAACCATGGATGTCCGCCTCTAGAACTGCTGCTGTGCATAATTTATATTTCTAATTTTCACAAAATTTGAAGGTGAGAAACACAATTAAGGTGAGAAAGATGATATATCCATAATACTCACTGAAATCAACAACCACTGCAGAATTAACCCTAATAATTATACAAAAACTCTTTGATGTCACATTAATGTAATGTGTGGAATTTAGTGAGTCTTAAGGCAGGACCCGTGGAGTAAATGTGACCGAGGTGATCTCGGGTCTACGTAACAATGACAGCTGTGCACCACACATCTCAGCACACCACCAAAAGCCTCCTCCACGGAACGCCCAGGGAGACAGAAGATGTCAGGGTACGTACTGCTCGGCAGTGACACCTACAGAGGTTACATGTTTGCTCTTTTTTAGAATAAGCATTTCTTTTTTTCCCCTTTTTAATTGTGTGCCCTGGGAAGCTGTGAGGCTTGCATTTACTGTGCTTTTCAAAGCAGAGTGGCCCCATGTGACTATGGACCCCCACTCCACCAGCGGAGGACACAGAGAGCGACTGGTGACATCTGCACTGAGCTGGGCTCCAAACGGCGCATCAGGAGCATCAAAGAGCAAGACCACAGAAGTGAGGAACCGAGTTTGCTCGCCCACTTCCCAGCCCACAAAAACTGCCCCATGAGACCGAAGCTTGAGAAGCAGCAACATGAACCTGTTTTGAATCATAAGCTGCAGGCTAGTGTGAGTTCCTGCTCCCCCACTGCTCCTGCCTCTCAGCCTCCATGCTGCTTTTGTGTCCCTGCACCAGAGCTCTCTGGGTCCGGCCCCTCGAGTGACGCCCGAGTGGGACAGGTTCCCCTGCTGGCCGATCCCAGATACTAAGTTTTCTCTAAAGCAGAAGCCATGCAAACTATGTGTGGTACAGGTTTTACTTTTAAATTTCTAATTGGTCACAAGGCCTAGTTTTGCAAAATACCACATCGATAAATTATCAAGAGAAACAAATAACAAAAAAAATTTGACAAAACATATGTCCCAATCTTCTTAACATTAAATTCCTTCATCAAATTCTTATAAATTTTCCAAAAGTTTACTCTCATTTTCTGTATTTTTCACCATCCGTATCAGCCCTGGACCCCTGACTCTGCGCACAGAACCTGCAGTCCTGCTCTGGGGCTCAGCCTGGACCCCCATCTGGGCACATACGTCCAGCAGACTCTAGAGGACTCATCCTTCCTTCCAGGCTCTCGGCAACTTAAGATCGGAATGCTCCCATATCCACCTATTACTGAAACATGGCAAGTTTCCTGGTTCTCTGAACCAACAAGGAGAAGAAGCATGGCACCCTGGGAAGTTGTGTTTGTCCCTCTCTGGTGCCCTCAGTCCTTGTGTCTGTCTGTCTGTCTGTGTCAACTTGAGTCCTTACTCCCATGCGTTTGGTTTCTACAGCCAGAGAGGAAGGCCTGAGCTCACTTCACCAGGAGGCAACCTGAATTCAATCGACACATAACTTTTTTTTAAAAATCTGTATTGGGGCAGAGTTGGTTTACGATGTTGTGTTAGTTTCAGGGGTACAGCAAAGTGAACCAATTATACATCTACATATACCCGCTCTTTTTTAGAGTCTTTTCCCATATAAGTCAGTACAGAGTACTGAGTAGAGTTCTCTGTGCTATACAGTAGGTCTTTATTAGTTATCTATTTTAAATATAGTAGTGACACATAACTTTTAAAGAATAAAATTTTTAAAAATTCTGGTCTTTCCTTCTCAACTTGTAATCAAGTGTAAAGAAGATAAGAGCCCTTGTATTACTCCTGGAAATCCAAAGTATTTCAAACATATCTCAGTATACGGAAGTCTGGTTATATATAGAGTCTAGTACATTAATAGGCTTTTAAATAGAGTTAAGCATGTGTTAAAAGATTTGAAATACATGAAAAAAGCTTGTATTTTAAAAATGACTGAACAAAATTTAAAATTAAAGGCACTTTATTTGAACTTGTGGAATGATTGTTTTAAACAACCTAACTACTCTCTCAGAAGATACAATACTCTGGCCACTGAATTCTATCTCTGGAAGAATAAGAAAGGGTTACCTATGCGACAAACGTGTTATAATGCCTACATTTGTGTCTGTGTTGCCGAAGTTCACAACTAGGAGCTACCACTTGCCAAGGTCATCCTGAGAATGAAGGTCAGGAGACGAACACTGTGCACAGTGAATTATCTAAGATACCTCAAGCCTCCAGCTTCGGTTGCTTCTGGCTCTTTGAGAAGAGAGGCCAAAAATCAATAGTACTGGGGATCAGTAACAACATTCTAACATACAGGAAACAAAAGATGAAATAAATTTAAAAAGAAAAAGAGAATCTTCAAATATCTTTATGAGTGAACTCAATCTTGATCCTTTATTAAAAAGAATAAATATCAACATGATGAAAAAAATAGGATACAATAGCTAGATACAACTAGATACAGAAAATGTAAAATCTGTGACCAGGTATGTAAATGTGGTATGTTGTAAGTACTTTCCTATAAACTATTACATGCTAAGTGCTGAAGGGCAAAGGCCATGGAGGACGGCACCCCTGGAATCAAATCCTGGGTACGTGACCCTGCTAACGATGGTGGGCCTTCTGAGCCACAGCCCTTACCTGGACCTCAAGAAGGACTGGCCTGCCCCCTCTGATGTCTCTCACGCTGTGCTACACTTACTTCCGCTCTCTTTTTATGGTGAGAAATTTTAAAAATTCATCATGACAAAAAACCAACATCTACTACCTGAAGAGAATCTCCACCTACTAAAATTATGTTTGCTATCATGCTCTTTTAATGATGTAAAACACTAGTGCAAAACTTTGTCTCTGAAGAAGAACCACAGTTCTGCAGCCTGTGGAAGGAAAACCACATTCACAGAAAGACAGACAAAATGAAAAGGCAGAGGATGTGAAGGAACAAGATAAAACTCCAGAAAAACAACTACCTGAAGGAACAAGGTAAAACTCCAGAAAAACAACTAAATGAAGTGGAGATAGGCAACCTTCCAGAAAAAGAATTCAGAATAATGATAGTGAAGATGATCCAGGACCTCAGAAAAAGAATGGAGGCAAAGATCAAGAAGATACAAAAAATGTTCAACGAAGACCTAGAAGAATTAAAGAACAAAGACCTAGAAGAATTAAAGAACAAAAAAACAGAGATGAACAATACAATAACTGAAATGAAAAATACACTAGAAGGAATCAATAGCAGAAAAACTGAGGCAGAAGAACAGATAAGTGACCTGGAAGACAGAATGGTGGAATTCACTGTCACCGAACAGAATAAAGAAACAAGAATGAAAAGAAACGAAGACAGCCTAACAGACCTCTGGGACAACATTAAATGCAACAACATTCACATTTTAGGAGTCCCAGAAGAAGAAGAGAGAGAGAAATAACCCTAGAAAATATTTGAAGAGATTACAGTCGAAAATTTCCCTAACATGGGAAAGGAACTAGCCACCCAAGTCTAGGAGGCACAGAGAGTCCCAGGCAGGATAAACTCAAGGAGAAACATGCTGAGACACATAATAATCAAACTGAAAAAATTAAAGACAAAGAAAAAATATTGAAAGCAACAAGGGAAAAATGACAAATAACATACAAGGGAACTCCCATAAGGTTAACAACTGATTTCTAGCAGAAGCTCTACAAGCCAGAAGGGAGTGGCACAATATATTTAAAGTTATGAAAGGGAAGAACCTACAACCAAGATTACTCTACCCACCAAGGATCTCATTCAGATTCGACGGAGAAATCAAAAGCTTTACAGACAAGCAAAAGCTAAGAGAATTCAGCACCACCAAACCAGCTCTACAACAAATGCTAAAGGAACTTCTCTAAGTGGGAAACACAAGAGAAGAAACGGACCTACAAAAACAAACCCATAACAATTAAGAAAATGGTAATAGGAACATACATATCAATAATTACCTTAAATGTGAATGGATTAAATGCTCCAACCAAAAGACACAGGCTCGCTGAATGGATACAAAAACAAGACCCATCTATATGCTGTCTGTAAGAGACCCACTTCAGACCTAGTGACACATACAGACCGAAAGTGAGGGGATGGAAAAAGATATTCCATGCAAATGGAAATCAAAAGAAAGCTGGAGTAGCAATACTCATATCAGATCAAGAAGACTTTAAAATAAAGAATGTTACAAGAGACAAGGAAGGACACTACATAATGATCAAGGGATCAATCCAAGAAGAAGACATAACAATCATAAATATATATGTACCCAACATAGGAGCACCTCAATACATAAGGCAACTGCTGACAGCTATAAAAGAGGAAATCGACAGTAACACAATAATAGTGGGGAACTTTAACAGCTCAGTAACACCAATGGACAGATCATCCAGCCAGAAAATGAATAAGGAAACACAAGCTTTAAATGACACAGTAGACCAGATAGATTTGATTGATATTTAAAGGACATTCCATCCAAAAACAGCAGATTACATTTTTTTCTCAAGTGCACACGGAACACTCTCTAGGATAGATCACATCTTGGGTCACAAATCAAGCCTCGGTAAATTTAAGAAAACTGAAATCATATCAAGCATCTTTTCCTACCACAACGCTATGAGATTAGAAATAAATTACAGGGAAAGAAACGTAAAAAACACAAACACATGGAGGCTAAACAAAACATTACTAAATAATGAAAAGATCACTGAAGAAATCAAAGAGGAAATCAAAAAATACCTAGAGACAAATGACAATGAAAATACGACAATCCAAAACCTATGGGATGCAGCAAAAGCAGTTCTAACAGGGAATTTTATAGCAATACAAGCCTATCTCAAGAAACAAGAAAAATCTCAAATAAACAATCTAAACTTACACTTAAAGGAACTAGAGAAAGAACAAACAAAACCCAAAGTTACTAGAAGGAAAGAAATCATAAATATCAGAGCAGAAATAAATGAAATAGAAACAAAGAAAACAATAGCAAACATCAATAAAACTAAAAGCTGGTTCTTTAAGAAGATAAACAAAATTGATAAACCTTTAGCCAGACTCATCAAGAAAAAGAGAGGACTCAAATCAATAAAATTAGAGGGGCTTCGCTGGTGGCGCAGTGGTTGAGAGTCTGCCTGCCAATGCAGAGGACATGGGTTCAAGCCCTGGTCTGGGAGGATCCCACATGCCGCGGAGGAACTAGGCCCATGAGCCACAACTGCTGAGCCTGCGCGTCTGGAGCCTGTGCTCCGCAACAAGAGAGGCTGCGATAGTGAGAGGCCCACACACCGCGACGAAGAGTGGCCCCCACTTGCTGCAACTAGAGAAAGCCCTCGCATAGAAACGAAGACCCAACACAGCCAAAAATAAATAAATTAATTAATTTAAAAAAATAAAATAAAATTAGAAATGGAAAAGGAGAAGTTACAACGGACACCGCGGAAATACAAAGCATCATAAGAGAGTACTACAAGCAACTCTGTGCCAATAAAATGGATAATCTGGAAGAAATGGACAAATTCTTAAAAAGGTATACCCTTCCAAGACTGAACCAAGAAGAAATAGAAAATATGAACAGACCAATCACAAGGAATGAAATTGAAACCGTGATTTAAAATCTCCCAACAAACAAAAGTCCAAGACCAGATGGCTTGACAGGTGAATTCTATCAAGCATTTAGAGAAGAGCTAACACCCATCCTTCTCAAATTCTTCCACAAAATTGCAGAGGAAGGAACAATCCCAAACTCATTCTATGAGGCCACCATCACCCTCATACCAAAACCAGACAAAGATGTTACAAAAAAAGAAAATTACACACCAAAATCACTGATGAATATAGATGCAAAAATCCTCAACAAAATACTAGCAAACAGAATGCAACAACACATTAAAAGGATCATACAGGGCTTCCCTGGTGGCGCAGTGGTTGAGAGTCCACCTGCTGATGCAGGGGACATGGGTTCGTGTCCCGGTCTGGGAGGATCCCACATGCCGCAGAGCAGCTGGGCCCGTGAGCGATGGCCACTGGGCCTGCGTGTCCGGAGCCTGTGCTCAGCGACGGGAGAGGCCACAGCAGTGAGAGGCCCGTGCACCGCAAAAAAAAAAAAAAAAGAATCATACACCATGATCAAGTGGGATTTATCCCAGGGATGCAAGGATTCTTCAATATACGCAAATCAATCAATGTGATACACCATATTAACATATTGAAGAAGAAAAACCATATGATCATCTCAACAGATGCAGAGAAAGCTTTTGACAAAATTCAACACCCATTTATGATTAAAACTCTCCAGAAAGTGGGCATAGAGGGAACCTACCTCAACATAATAAAGACCATATAGAACAAACCCACAGCAAACATCATTCTCAATGGTGAAAAACCGAAACCATTCCCTCTAAGATCAGGAACAAGACAAGATGTCCACTCTTACCACTGTTATTCAACATAGTTTTGGAAGTCCTAACCACGGCAATCAGAGAAGAAAAAGAAATAAAAGGAATACAAATTGGAAAAGAAAAAGTAAAACTGTCACTGTTTGCAGATGACATGATACTATACATAGAGAATCCTAAAGATGCCACCAGAAAACTAGTAGAGCTAATCAATGAATTTGGTAACATTGCAGGATACAAAATTAATGCACAGAAATCTCTTGCATTCTTATGTACTAGCAACGAAAGATCACAAAGAGAAATAAAGGAAACAATCCTATGCACCATTGCAACAAAAATAATAAAATATCTAGGAATAAACCTACCTAAGGAGGTAAAAGACCTGTACTCAGAAACTATAAGACACTGATGAAAGAAATGAAAGATGACACAAACAGATATACCATGTTCTTGGATTGGAAGAATCAATATTGTGAAAATGACTCTACTACCCAAAGCAATCTACAGATTCAATGTAATCCCTATCAAATTACCAGTGGCATTTTTTTACAGAACTAGAACAAAAAACCCTTAAAATTTGTATGGAGACACAAAAGACCCCGAATAGCCAAAGCAGTCTTGAGGGAAAAAAACGGAGCTGGAGGAATCGGACTCCCTGGCTTCAGACTATACTACAAACCTATAGTAATCAAGACAATATGGTACTGGCACAAAAACAGAAATGTAGATCAATGGAACAGGACAGAAAGCCCAGAGATAAACCTATGCACCTATGGTCAACTAATCTATGACAAAGGAGGCAAGAATATACAATGGAGAAAAGACAGTCTCTTCAATAAGTGGTGCTGGGAAAACTGGACAGCTACATGGAAAAGAATGAAATTAGAATACTCCTAACACTATACACAAAGATAAACTCAAAATGGATTAGAGACCTAAATGTAAGGCCAGACACTATAAAACTCTTAGAGGAAAATATAGGAAGAACACTCTTTGACATAAATCACAGCAAGATCATTTTTGATCCACCTCCTAGAGAAATGGAAATAAAAACAAAAATAAACAAATGGGACCTAATGAAACTTAAAATCTTTTGCAAAGGAAAGGAAACTACAAACAAGATGAAAAGAGAACTCTCAGAATGGGAGAAAATATTTGCAAACTAATCAACAGACAAAGGATTAATCTCCAAAATATATAAACAGCTCATGCAGCTCAACCTTAAAAAAACAAACAACCCAATAAAAAAATGGGCAGAAGACTTAAATAGACATTTCTCCAAAGAAGACATACAGATGGCCAAGACACACATGAAAAGCTGCTGAACATCACTAATTAGCAGAGAAATGCACATCAAAACTACAGTGAGGTATCACCTCACACCAGTTAGAATGGGCATCGTCAGAAAAATCTACAAACAACAAATGCTGGAGAGGGTGTAGAGAAAAGGGAATCCTCTCACACTGTTGGTGGGAATGTAAACTGATACAGCCACTATGGAGAACAGTATGGAGGTTCCTTAAAAAACTAAAAATAGAATTATCATATGACCCAGCAATGCCACTATTGGGCATATTACCCAAAGAAAACCGTAAATCAAAAAGACACAGGCACCCCAATGTTCACTGCAGCACTGTTTACAGTAGCCAGGTCACGGAAGCAACCTAAATGCTCACTGACAGATGAATGGATAAAGGTGTGGTACATATATATAATGGAATGTTACTCAGCCATAAAAAGGAACGAAATTGGGTCATTTGTAGAGATGTCGATGGATCTAGAGACTGTCATACAGAGTGAAGTAAGTCAGAAAGAGCAAAACAAATATCGTATATTAACGCATATACGTGGAACCTAGAAAAATGGTACAGATGAACTGGTTTGCAGGGAAGAAATAGAGACACAGAGGTAGAGAACAAATGTATGAACAACAAGGGGGGAAGTGGCGGGGGTGACGGTAGTGGGACGAATTGGGAGATTGGGATTGACATATACACACTAATATGTATAAAATAGATAACTTATAAGAACCTGCTGTATAAAAAATAAATTAAATAAAATTCAAAAATTCAAATAAATAAATAAATAAACAAACAAACTCTGTTCATTCCCTGTCCTCTACAGGGGACATGTGCTCTCGTCTAGGAGCTGCCTGACCCTTCTGTGTAGCCACGCCCCATCTTAGCACAAACGCAGAAGTGCCCCGCATGGATCTGAGCCCCTCCTGCTCCACGTGCCAGGCACATGGCCCGCGGAACCCTGTCTTCAGCCTGCTGTGCCCCTCAGCGCGAGGCCTCTGCACACAGTCAGTCAGTGCTGCCACGTATCCCCAGGGTCCACCTCACCCAGGAACACCCGTGTGGTTTAACATCTAGTTCACGTGTTCCTTCTTCAGGGAAGCCTCTTCCAGACCCTGACCAGGTAAGGTTTTCTCTTCTTTGTTTTCAAGCACCCTGCACTTTTCTGAGATACTCAGCATAGCTGAAATGATTTCTCTCTTTTTCTTTTTCTTTTTCTTTTTGGTTGCACCACACGGCTTACAGAACCTTAGTTCCCCGACCAGGGGATGAACCTGGGCCCTGGCAGTGAAAGCATCGAGTCCTAACCACTAGGCCACCAGGGAATTCCCTTTGGCTCATTTTCTTCCTTTCTTTCTCACCATAAGCTGTCCCACACTGTATCCCAGCGCCAGGTCTGGAGCGGAGATCCATACACAACCCCAGAAGGAGGACTGTGCTCTGAGGGGAGCGCTGCCAGCACTGGTGACAGGTGCCGAGACAGACGTTCCTCCCTTGGGTGCTCCCCGCATCCTACCCACCAGCACCCGTAGCGCTCCCTGCTGCTACCTCCTGGTACCATCCACACGGTCAGCCACTTTCTGAAAAGGTGATAATCACTTAGATTTTCAACGCCTCTCAGAGAAATTTACTTTACAAAATGTATATCTAAGTGGCCTCTCTGTTCAACCACTAGAAATATTCCAACATACTCCAATTTTACTTAAAAGAACCTTCATCGTGGCTGCTAAAGGCCCAACCCAATCTACCTCCTAAGGTCCCTGTCTCATCTAATACTTCTCTCCCCCACAGACAAGCAACCACACCCACCTCCTCAGCCGTTAGATGAATGAGAAGTGGTCAGAGCCCTCTGAAGTCACTGTTTGCTTCCCTGGTTCTGCTGTGCCACCTGTCTTTAAGGCACACTGACAAGTCTGTCATGAAACAGATGTCAAAACTAGCAAAATGGCCCCTGCCTTGCTACACAAGGGTGCACCCTCCTTAGCTGCTTCAGCCCAGCTCCTCCAAGTGTGACGAGCAACAGCACAAGCCTCACCCTGGGCTTGTCTGAGATGCAGACTCTCAGGCCTGGTCCACACCCACTGAACGGGAGTATATGTTTAATAAGGTCCCTGTGGTGCAAAGCACTTTGACAAACATTTGTTTGGGGTCGCTTAAAAACACAAAGCATCTCCTATACGTGAGAATCCATGTTAAAAATAGAGCTTATTTCTCACCTGATGCAACAACAGTGCTTGCCCACAAGGTATTTTCTATGCTGAGACTTTCATGAATGGGTGGATCACTATCGTCCTGTTCAAGGAGAGAAAAGTAAGAAAAAAGCAAATTAGCAACTTTTTTATTACTCATACTTCAGATATCCATTGTGTTAAAACAAGTCCACCAGCTGGATCCAGCTAACAATCACTGAAAAGGCAGTGAAAAATAGGGGTAAAAGACAGGAATTTACACAGAGGATTCTGGGATGATGGCAGAGCAAGAAGCACCAGGAATGGCTCCCAACCTGGACCACAGCTGCAGGGACAGAATCTGTCTGATGTAACTAATTTGGAATCCAGAGCTGGTGAAGGCTTACAAGTTCCAGGGAAAGCACTGGATGGTTACTGCAGTCAGTTGTGGTGACTTTCAGGTCTTAGCATGCAGCACCTACCCGTCCCACCCTCAGCCACATGGCAGGAGGCCATACACGTGTTTCTAGAGCAGCTTGCACAAGCCAGCCAGGGTAGACCAAAAGGACCTTGTCCTCCAATATCAGGAACCTGTGCTCTGATGCTGCTTCTGATGGCAGAGCTGCAGCCAAAGAGGCAGGTGGCCACTGTTGTCACACGTCCCCACTTGTTGCAAACCCTTCCCCCACCAAGTGGATTTCAAGGGCGAGTGCCCCGTTTATCCCCCTTTGTTTTTCTCTTTTTCCCCTTTTGGAAGACAGATATTAAAGACTAGGCCATTCAAAAACAACTGCATATACACGAAAAAACAGAAAATGATGGCACATGCCCAAGGAAAGGCTCAGAAAAGACATAAGAAAACATTAAGTTTATACCTCAGGCTGATCCTCAGCAGAGAGAGAGCCTACCACAATCAAAAAAATAAAAAAAATAACAAGGCATAAAACCCAACAGAACGGTATGGTCCATTCAAAGGAAAAATATAAATCAACAGAAACTATCCCTGAAAAAGATCTGATGGCAGTTATACTAGACAAAGATTTTAAAAGAAAAATATTAAAGATGTTCAAAGACATAAAGATGTGGAGAGAGTCAAGAAAACAATGTATGAACAAAGCGGAAATGTGAATGAAGAAAAAAAAACCCAAACAGAAACCAAAAGAAATTCAAGAGCTGAAAAGTACAATGAGCAAAATGAAAAATTCACTAAAGGAATTCAAGGCAGTTTTGGGCAGACAGAAGAAAGAATTAGTGAACCTGAAGGTAGGACAATGGAAATTACTGAGGCTGAGAAAGAGAAAGAAAGACTGAAGAAAGTTGAAAGGGCCTAAGGGATCTGCAGGAAACAAAAAAAACGAAAAATACTCATTGTGGAAATCCCAGAAGAGAGAGAAATAAAGGGGCAGAGAGACTATTTGAAGAAATAATGGCTGAAATCCCCCAAAGTTAATGAAAGACATGAATGTAAGTATTCAAGAAGCTCAATCAAATTCATGTAAGAATTGAAAGAGACCCACACCAAGACACATTATAATCAAACTTTCAAAAGACAAGGACAAAGAGAGAATCTTAAATAGCAAGAAAGAAGTGAATCATCACATACAAGTGATCCTCAATAAAATGATTAGCAGATTTCTCATCAGAAACTATCAAGGCCAGAAGGCAGTGCACTGGTATAGACAAAGTGCTAAAAGAAAAAGAACTGTCAACCAAGAATCCTATATCCAGCAAAAGTGTCCTTCAAAAGTGAGAGAGATATCAAGACATTCCCAGATAAACAAAAGCTGAGGAACACTGTAAATCAACTATACTCCAATAACAATTTTTAAAAGAATTCATGCTTAGCCAAATTGGGGAGCGGGGGAGAAGCTGAGGGGAGCTGGTGACCACTGGACCTTCCCTGCAAGAAGTGCTGCTCAAGGGAGTCCTGAAGACTGAAATAAAAGGACACTAGACAGTCTTCAAAACCACATGGAGAATTAAAGATCTCAATGAAGATGAAGAATTATAAAAGTAATATTATGGTAACAATGGTTTGTAACTGTACTCTTTCTTCTCTACATGATTTAAGAGACTAATATATTTAGAGAAAAAAAGCAAGTTATTACTCTGAAAGCTAGTATTCTTCTAACTTTGGTTTGTAACTCCAAATCTTATTTCTACATAAGTTAAGACACTCACGTATTTAAAAGAATTATTAGTTTCTATTTTTAGGACACAATATATAAAGATATCATCTTGTGACAACTACAACTGCAAGAGGCGAGGAAAGAGCTGTGAAGGACCAGAGTTTTAATATGTTCTTGAACTTAACTTGGTGCAAATTCAAATTAGAGTGTTATAACTGCAGGGTGTTAAATGTAATCCCCATGGTAACCAAAAAGAAAACAGCTACAGAGTATACTCAAAAGGAAATGAGAAAGAAATGTAAACATTTCACTATAAAAAAAAATCAACGAAACACAACACAAGACAGTAATGCAGGAGATGAGAGACAATAAAACTAGAGGCCATATAGAAAACAAATAGTACAATGACAGAAGTAAACTGCTCCTTATCACTCATTACTTCAAATATAAATGGAGTAAACTCACCAATCACAAGACAGATATTGGCAGAATGGATAAAAACAAATGATCCAACTATATGCTATCTACAAGAGACTCACTTTAGATCCAAAGGCACAAAGAAGTTGAAAGTTAAAGTATGGGAAAAGAGATTCCCTGCAAATAGTGAGCAAAAGAGAGCAGGGGTGGCTATACTAATGTCAGAAAAAAGAGATGTTAAATCAAAAAGGATCACAAGAGACATTATGTATTAATTAAATGTTCAATAAGGCAAAAAGATATGATACTTATACACTATTATGCTCCTAATGAAAGACAATATATGAAACAACAATTGATAGCACTGAAGGGAGAAATAGTTGAAGACTTTTATATCCCACTCACAGTTATGGGTAGAACAACCAGACTGAAGTAAGGAAATAGAGAACTTAACACAATAGGCCAACTAGATCTAACAGACATACATAGAACACTCCACGCAACAACAGCATACACATTGTTCTTAAGTGCATATGGGGTACTTTCTAAGATACACCTTATGTTAGGCCACAAGTTAAGTCTCAATAGATTTTAAAAAATAGATATCATACAACGTATCTATATCTACTCCAACCATGACAAGATGTAGTTAGAAATTAATAACAAAATTCACAAAATTGTAGAAATCAAACAACATTCTTTTTAAAAAACAATGAATTAGGGAGGGGGAAGGGTAAGCTGGGACGAAGTGAGAGAGTGGCATGGACTTATATATACTATCAAATGTAAAATAGATAGCTAGTGGGAAACAGCCACATAGCACAGGGAGATCAGCTCGGTGCTTTGTGACCACCTAGAGGGGTGGGATAGGGAGGGTGGAAGGGAGATGCAAGAGGGAGGAGATATGGGGATATATGTATACATATAGCTGATTCACTGTGTTATACAGCAGAAACGAACACACCATTGTAAAGCAATTATACTCCAATAAAGATGTTAAAAAAAAACAATGAATTAAAATGAAAAGGGAAATTAGAAAATACTTAGAGACAAATGACAAGGAAAATATAATTTATAAAAACCCATGGGATGCAGCATAAGTGGTGCTAAGGGGGAAATTTATAGCTTATACATTTATATAATTTATAACAAATTATAATTGTTTAAATTCCAAAACAGGAAAGATCTCAAATCAACAACCTAACTTTAGAACTTAAGGAACTAGAAAAAGAAGAACAAACTAAACCCAAAGTTAGAAGAAGGAAGGTAAAAATAAAGAACAGAGCAGAGATAAACAAAATAAAGAACAGGAAAAATTAATAAATATGAAAGTTACTTCTTCAAAAAGATCAACAAAATTGAAAAACCTTTGGTTAGATGGACTAAGAAAAAAAGGAAGACTCAAATTACTAAAATCTGAAATGAAAGTAGGGATATTACTATGATTCTAAAAAAATAAAAAGGATTATAAGAGAGTATTATGAACAACCATACGCCAACAAACAGGATAACCTAGGTGACATGGACAAATTCCTAAAAAACACAAAATCTACCAAGACTAATCATGGAGAAATAAAAAAACTAAACAGACCTATACCTTGTAGAGATTAAATCAATACTAAAAAATCTCCTGACAAAGAAAAGCCCTAGATCTGATGACTTCACTGGTGAAATCTACCAAAAATTTAAAGAATTAATATTAATCTTTCTCAAACTATTCCAAAAAATTGAAGAGGAAGGACACTACTTAACTCACTCTGTGAGACCAGCACAACCCTCATATCAAAGCCAGACTAAGAGACTACTAGAAAAGTAAACTACAGACCAATATCTTCTATGAACAATGATGCAAAAATCCTGTACAAAATACTAAAAAACCAAATTCAGCAGCATATTAAAAGGATTAAACTCTGTGACCAAGTGAGATTTATTCCTGAAATGCAACGATGGTTCAACATATATATCAATCAACAAAATACATCACATTAACAGAATGAGGAGAAAAACCCCACACGATCATCTCAATTGATGCAGAAAATGCATTTGCCAAAATTCAACACCCTTTTATGATAAAAAACATTCAACACACTAGGAATAGAAGGGAACTAACTAGCTCCACATAATAAAAGCCATATATAAAAAACCCACTGTGTACACGATACCAAGTGGTGAAATACTAAAACCTTTTCCTCTAAGATCAGAATGTCTGCTTTCACCACAACTATTGAACATACTATATAATACTGGAAGTTCTAGCCAGAGCAGTTGTACAGGAAAGAGAAATAAGAGGCACAATTTGGAAAGGAAGATGCAAAATTATCTCTGTTTGCAGATGTTATGATCATATATGTAGAAAATCCTAAAGAGTTCACAAAAAAATGGTTGGATCTAATAAATGAATTCAGCAAAGTAGCAGAATACAAACTCATCATGCAAAAATCAGTTGCTTTTCTATATATGAATGATCTGAAAAAGAAATTACAAAAACAATTCCACTTATAATAGCATCAAAAACAATAAAATATTTAGGAATTAATTTAACCAAGGAAGTGAAAGATTTGTACAATAAAAACTACAAAATATTTCCAAAAGAAAGTAAAAAAGACATAAATAAATGGAAACACATCCCATGTTCATGGATTGGAAGACTGAATATTGTTAATATGTCAGTATTACCCAAAGTGATTTACAGATTCAATGCAATCCCTTAAAATCCCAATGACATTTTTTTCAGGAATAGAAAAATCCATTCTAAGATTCATATGGAAAATCAAGGGACCTGAAATATTCAAAACAATCTCGAAAAAGAAAAACTAAACTGGAGGGCTGATACTTCCTGATTTGAAAATGTAATACAAAGTTACAGTAATCAAAACAGTATAGTGCCGCCTAAGGGCAGACATATAGACCAATGGGATAAAGTGGAGAACCCAGGAAAAAACCCTTGCATATAAGGTTAAATGTTTTGACAAGGGTGCTAAGACCTCCCAATGGGGAAAGGACAATCTTTTCAACAAACGATGCTGACAAAACTGGATATCCATATGCAAAGGATGAAGTTACCCTTCCCTAACAATATATACAAAAATAACTCAAAAGGGATCAAAGATCTAAATGCAAGACTTACAATAATAAAACATTTAGAAGAAAACATAGAATAAAAGCTTCATGATATTAGGTTTTGCAATGATTTTTTGGATATGACAGCAAAGTTACAAGTAACAATGGAAAAAATCAACAAACTGGACTTCATGAAGATCAACAAATTTTGTGCTTCAAAGGCACTATCAACAGAGTAAAAGGCAACTCACAGAATGGAAGAAAATACGTACAAATCAAGTCCCTGAGAAGGAATTAATATCCAGAATATATGGAGAACTCCTAAAACTCAACAAAAAACCCAAACAATCCAATTTGAAAATGGGCAAAGGACTTGAATAGACATTCCTCCAAAGAAGGTATACAAATGGCCATAAAGAACATAAAAAGATGCTAAACATTGTTAATCACTAGTAAAGTGCAAATCAAAACCAAAATGAGGTAACTTCTCAAACCCAATAACATGGTTACTATCAGAAAATCAGAAAACAACAAGTTCTGGTGAGGATGTGGAGAAACTGGACCCTCTGTTCACTGCTGGTGAGAATGTAAAATAGTATAACTGCTGTGGAACTACTTTTGGCAGTTCCACAAAAATTGAAAATAGAATTATCATATGATCCAGAAATTCCACTTCTGGGTATATACTTGAAAAAACTAAAAGGAGGGTCTCAAAGATATATCTGTATTCCCATATTCATAGCAGCATTATTCACAAGAGCTAAAACATAGAAGCAACCCTACCTGTCCACACAGGTGGGGTGCTATTCCTCAAGAAACAATTCACTTTAGGATTACAAAGTGGTGTTTCTTTTAACTGTGCCTTAGTTATATCATCTGTAAATAGGAGAGTTCTTCAATTCACTCAGATGTGTATTTGGTATCTGAATATACACCAAGCCCTGTATTAGAAACTGGAGCTATGAGAAGAAGTAAGACAGCCATTCACCTAAGTAGTTTCTGGTTTCATGTGAGAGCTAAACGAGCACATAACAATGACAAAATAGAGCCCCGAGGGCAAATATAAAGGCAGGCAGAAGTGCAATGATATCAAAGAAAAGGGAATACATGGAAGCCTTCCAAATGATGGTACTTAAACTGGGTCTTGAAATGCAGGAGCTCCACAGACAGCCCTTGATTAAAGGGTTTGTCTCCTCCATACTCTGAAGCCAGCACACAGCCATTCTCTGTTTCTGCAGACACACACACACTTTTGCCTTCATTTCAAAGTCCCTTAGGAGTTACAGTTTGTCAAGTAAAATATGTTACACTTGCTGAATTTAGTAGTTTTAGCTTAAAAATATCTATTGATAATTATATGGCTGCATCAATATAGAAAATACTAAGGAAATATATATCTTAAGCGGGGAAAAAAATGAGGCTTATATTATTCCAGTATGTACGCACATGGGACACACTTTGAAGGGGAAGGGTCAACAGGATAATGTGACTGTTTATGTTAGCATGGTGAGGCTATGACATTGTTAATACCCTTAACCTTTTTATTTTTATATCGTTTTATACTAATGGTGATAATATATTTATAAATTTCCAAATGTGTCCGGAATCAAATCAAGCTCTTGCCCAGTGGCTCACACACCATTATTACAGTCTTCACAACACGTGAGCTTATCCAAGTCCTTGGCCGCAGCGCCCCAGCACCCTTCCCTGTTTCTTTCACAGGAAACGGTCCAGCAGGGAACCACCCTGTGCTTACAACCAGGGCAGCCATTCAAGGTAAAGAGATAAAAGCTGCCTAACTCAGAAATAGATAATCCAGGAATACTGAGTTTTCCCTTTGACTTTAATGGTTTTACAGAACAAAGTATCAACTCTAAAAAGAGAGAAGTAGGTGGCTATACCAAAACGCCATAATAATGAAGAGAATGTAGAATGAAACACACATATGTATATAAGGAAATGGATGTGCACATACAGCTATCCATCCAACCAGTTAATAAAAATCAAGAAATGATGTGGATATCATAATATATTAACTATTATCCAAAATCAAAACTGAAATAGCTGAATTACTTCATTTTACTGACTCATAATATCTTAAGGGAGAAGGATCTTATCAGGAGTAAATATGCTGGGACTTCCCTGGTGGAGCAGTGGTTAAGAATCCGCCTGCCAATGCAGGGGACATGGGTTTGGTCCCTTGTCCGGGAAGATCCCACATGCCGCGAAGCAACTAAGCCCGTGCGCCACAGCTACTGAGCCTGCGCTCTAGAGACCGCGAGCCACAACTACTGAGCCCGCGTGCCACAACTACTGAAGCCCACACGCCTAGAGCTCACGCTCTGAAACAAGAGAAGCCAGTGCACTGCAACGAAGAGCAGTCCCGCTCACTGCAACTAGAGAAAGCCAGCGCACAGCAACAAAGACCCAATGCAGCCAAAAATAAATAAATAAATAAATTTTTTAAAAAAAGGGTAAATATGCTAAAAATAGAAAAACTGTACTGAATGTACCCCAAAGAAATATTTGCTATAGGAAAATTTAAGAACTTGAAACATTCTCTAGGTCTTCACTTTTTAGTTCAGAACTTGTTTGAACTGATTCTTGATTTAATTACTTTTTTCAAAATAAAGGTTTGCTACTTTTAACTCACACAATGAATATATTTGTGTTTAACAAAAGACTTAACTTACCCTGGTAAATGTGCCTTCAAAACTATGAATATCCAGTTGTGGCTTCTGAGCATAAACATAAGCATTGATAGAAAAAAGGTCCTGGAAAACAGAATATCTGAATTAATTACATAATAATTAAACAAAATGACTTGGAAATTTTCCAATTACCAATGAATACTTTTCATATCGTATTTACCAACAGTGACGGTTTTCTTATGTTTTGTTGCCAACGCTACGGATGAGGATGGAAGAGAACTGAAAGGACCAGTTTTTAAGGCCAACAGGTGTGCGGACCCTCCCGACTCCAGTGGACAACTGCTGCCCCCTGGCAGGCTGTGTCGGAAGCAGCCGGCGGCGCTTGTAAGACACGCGGCACTGGGGCTGCCCCGCGGGCCGTGCGCTGCCTGCAAGCCTGCCCCACCTCCCGACACCCACACCTAACGCTGTGGTCTGATTACTAAGAGCGCTGTCCCAGCAAGGGGGTGGCCTCTCCTGGGCCACACCCAAGATTAACGCTCAGGATGGAAGGGGTGGGAGCTATGGAGAGTCATATGAAAGAGTCTGAGGATTCAGCGCTCCCCTTGACCAAACCCTGAACATGGTGTGCCTTCCTGGTTAAGTTATAGGAAAATACTTTCCTGCAAAAAAATACTTTGTTTCTTGTCTAAAACCCTTCCAGCTGAAAGGCCTGGGGAGGAGGGGATGTCTGAAGAGACAGTTAGGATTGCCGTCTGGTGCACGAGGATCCTGTGATGACAGAAGGAAGAAAGCCCTGAGCCTGGGGAGGAGCAGAGAGAGGAGGACAAGATCACCCGAGCCTCCCACAAGCGTCCGCAGGCTCCCCTCCCGCTGAGGAAACCCGCACTGCCCTGTGAGCTTCTGCCAGAGGCTGGTGCCTGAAATCCAAAGGGGCCGCTGGGTACACCTGACAGCTCGGGCTCCCCGGCGACGGTGCACGGGCACCGCTTCAACCCTCCCAAAGGGCTCGCCGACACCAAGAGCGCGGGCTGGTCTCACCCAGCTGCGCCAGGTCTAAGGATAACAAGGCTGCGTATACTTTTGCTGCAAATACGCCCCGGCCAAGCGAGTGGGCCGTGCAGAAAGTTTAACACAGCAGGCCCGAGAAAGCCCTGCTTGCAAGGCTGGCCCTTGGCTGGGGTCTGGGAATGTGGATCCCAGGAGAGCTGCCAGCCTTCCCGGATAAGAGAGTGTGTGCCTAAACCACTTATTCAAGCAACACGGCTCGTGCTGAACACCCACCTTCCCTCTTGCGGGGAGCGGGGGATATGGAGGGGTGCATCTGGCATGTGGTATGTGCCAGGCAGAGGGTGCCTCCAGGCCCAGCCCCCAGTAAAGGCCCTGTGAGTCTCTAATGAGCTTCCCTGGTAGAAACTACTTCCCACGTGTTCCCACATTATGTTGGGGACCTCGGCGTGTCCTGTGTGAGTCCCCTGGGAGGAGAGTCTGGAAGGTCTTGCCTGCTTTCCTGCAATGTCGCCCTGTGCCTGTTCTCTGTGCTGACTGCTCTGAGCCCTCTCACTGTAACCACCCATGGCCACAAGGAGGACAACACGCTGAGCCCCGGGAGTCCTCCAAGAGAATCATCAAAACTGGGGGGGTCTGGAGGATCCCCCGTCACAGACAGTTTGCCATTTTTATAGGTTTCGTTCCTGTTTCCTGTTTTGTTTTGGTTTTGCCTCATGGCTGCTAACACTTAGAAAACACAGACTTCCAGACGTGAAGAACAAAGGTCAGACCACAGAGGCTGAAGCGCGAGAGGAACAGGAGGCCTCAGGGGGCCGCAGTGCCATGTGCGCTCCTATGCTGAGCCCGAGCCGCTCGTGCAGGCAGGTTTCAAGCGGTCCAGC
Source organism: Mesoplodon densirostris (assembly GCF_025265405.1). Lineage (NCBI taxonomy): Eukaryota > Metazoa > Chordata > Mammalia > Artiodactyla > Ziphiidae > Mesoplodon > Mesoplodon densirostris. The sequence continues at coordinate 89,324,984 of NC_082675.1, read as the reverse complement.
TAAGCCAGAAGAAAGGAACAAAGACCTCCGCGGCTCCTCACAGAAGGGAAGATGGAGCTGGCAGTCTAGCTTCAGTCAGTTAACCACCAGTCGAAACAAAATCAAACAAAAACCCCAATGCTCTTCAGAAGAACATCATAGAATCCAGAGTCTCTACAATGCATCAGTAATGTTGAAGATCCAATCAAAATGTCCAGACATAGGAGGAAATGAGAACACAGGATCCACATTCAAGTAGAATCCAATCGAAGAAGACTAATTCTGAGATGACTAGACATCAGAATTAAGAGATGAGAATTTCAAAGCAGTTACTAGAACATCTCAAATTTTTAAAGGAAAACATTCTCCTAAACAATAAACAAAGAGGAAACCACAGCAGAGAAAAAGAAAACACATATACAAAAAAAAGAACCAACTGGAAATTCTAGAATTGAAAAAAATACATCTGAAATAAATTCATTAGGTGGCTTAAGAGCAGACTGGAGAACAGAGTCTGTGAACTTGAAGACAGGTCAAGAGATGATGAATCTGAAGAACACAGAGGAGAGAGATCTTGAAAATGAATATGGCCACAGCATCCCTGAGAGAACAGCAGGAGTTTGTTTGCAGTTGGGTTCCTGGAAGCAGCACACAGAAAGAATGAGGAAGAAAAGGTATTTGAAGAAACAATGACTGAAAATATGCCAAACTGGCTGACAGCCATAAATGTGCAGATTCAGGAAGCCCAGCAAACCCCTAGACAGATGAGTAAAATTTAAAACAATCAAAGTCACAACTTAATAAGGACCAAAGATAGAGAAAGATCTCAAAAATACCTAGAGAAAAATGACACATTACACGCAGGCAAAAACTAGCAAAATAACACTGATTTCTCATCACAAATAAAGAAAGCAGAACACAATGGAACAAAATATTTAAAGTGCTGTGGGGAGAAAAAAGCTGCTGAATTCAATATTCAGCAAAAATATCCTTCACAAAAACAGGACAGGTGAAACTAAGATATTTTCGGATAAATGAAAATGAGAATTCACTGCTAGCAGACATACACTACAAGAAATGCTAACAGAAGTTCTTTAGGCTGAAGGGAAATGATATCCAGTAGAAACTCAGATCTTTAGAAAGGAATGGTAAGGAACAAACATGGTTAATATCAAAAGAAAAACAAAAATCCTATCTTTTCACTTTACTTCTTTAAGATACAGATAAAACAGAACAGTTTATGATATATGTAGATACACTGCATATTTAAAAAGTATATAAATGCATACAAATATATATGCACACAAAAAATGTGCAATGTGCTTTAGCCTCAAAAATGAGTGGGGTAAATGGATCTATTCAATTACAAGGTTCTTAATTTAATGTGAAGTGATACAACGTTAAGTTTTCACAATACACTTTTAGTTGAATGCATATTGCCATCTCTAGCAAGTAGTAAAAAAATGCAAAGAGGTAGAATAGCTGAAAAGCCAATGAACAAAGCAAGTCAGCTTTCTAAATATATTCAAGTAACCTAAAACTGAGGAAGGGACCCCTGAGACACTAGAGTTGGCTGAAGCCCTCAGGGCTAAGAGAAAGGGGCCGGCAGAGGGAGAGGCTAGGAGAAGGCAAGGTAGGGAGTAACCGGCAGATGGAAGTCTCGAGAAAGCAGGGTGAGGCGAAGGCGGCGGAAGACTTCCCTTCAGACAGGAGAGGGGACAAGGCTTCGCTGTACCAGCAGGTAGGGGGGTGAGGTGCCCGGAGGGTGGGAACTGGAGGGGATTTCCATTTGATATAATGCTTTTTCTCTGCAAGGTAAGATCATCTGATGAGAGAAAGGCGGGTGGATCAGAAATTACAGGAGAGTGGAAAAGTCGGAAAGGACTGCTATGGAAAAGAGGAACCCCAGCCGCCCACACACACACAAAGGATGGCAGGCTGGCAGTGACAGGGGGTTCCCTCTCTTGTCTGTGGTGATGGTTTCACTGGTGTAGCGAAGTGCACAGTTTAATTCTGGGCAATTTCTTGTATGCCAATTTTACCTCGGGACAGTTAACAACACGCAGAGAGGAGGGTGACAGGTAGTGCTGAGGACCAAGCTAGACACGGAACTGCCACTCTGCTTCCCCTGTTGAGCCACGTTCCTGTCCTGATACTCGACGGACCTCTGCCATCACGTGTCTTGCCCAGAGGTTTTACTTTGCTCTTGATCTTTTCTCACAGCTCCTGTCTGGACTGTAATGTCCTCTCAGATCTCTTACAGCGACCTCGAGATCCGCCTTTATTGTCTCCGCTCCTGCCGCCCCGCATTCACAGAGGCTCAGGGCTCGGCTGACACGGGTCTCGCCTTCCCGGCCGCCCACCGGCTCTCAGGAGGGGGCAGCTGGCTGTGGGCTCTTCCGCGGGACAGCTTCTCTGCCAGGGGAGCCCTGCCGGATGGGCTGTCTGGAAAGCTCCATCCCTTCAAGAAAACATTCTTCAACAGAGAACAGGCAACACTCCACAACTGATACGGCTTCTCTCCTTCCTAGAAGACATACGGACGACTTGGCAGTTTACATTTCATTTATTTCCTACTCTAACGTAGGTGAGGGACATACAAATTTTCATGTTGCTTCAAGCTCCTTGGAGAACAAGTGGGAAAAAACCGATTCTAATAAAAATGGTAATCGTAACAACAGTTCTAAATGGAGCACCCTGCTCTGAGGGCAGTAAAATCCTCCAGGAGAACCAACGGAGAAGCGTTAGCATACACCACCCAGTAAGAAGTGTAGGAAGTAATCAAAGAAACCCGATGGAAAACAAAATGAAGACCTGGTGACAGAGACCACCTCCACCATTCTTCCCATCGCCGTTTTAAGACGGAACTTCCGACCCTGCGTGGGCGCGTGGCTCCCCTCAGCACGGTCACAGCCAGCACTCCCCACGCCGCCCACCTGGAGGGAGGAGGATGATGAGGCCGCTGCCCCATCCCCGTGCCCTCCGCTCCCGCGGGCCAGGCTGCAGGGGAGCGGACACCGGGACGCGGCTGAAGGTCACTGACCGCGGACGACAGAGCTGCGCGCTCGGCTGGGACCACCCACCTCTGGGCTGTTAGGTGAGGGAGAAGAACCGTCTCTCTGGATCTGGGATGTATCACTCTAGACCTCAGAGCAGAAGGGGGCTTCACACATGGAATGCAGTGCTCCCAAGGCCTTAGGAAGCTTTGAGCTCATGCCTGAACCTCCAAACATCACCCTCAGAATGATCCTCCGCAGAAAACACCACGGCCACTACTGAGTTCCAGACGCAGCAGGGGAGCTGTGACTCCAGGCTGCGAGGGCGGCCACTGCCTACACAGCAACTGCCACACAGAGCCCTGGGGCTGAGGACAGCACCTGCCAGCTGAGAACGCCAGTGGGGCAGAGGGGCAGCTCCCCCGCAGCCTGCCCTGAGAGTTCTCTGAGAGCTCGACAAGCCTGGGGAAGCTCACTCACATGCCTTCAGGTGGGGCTGCAAAATACGCGCAGGTTAGTTTTCAAAGTTCTGAAGAACAGAGAAGCTGCACTGGATGAAGGGTGAACACACCAGCTCACCACAGTGGGTCTGCTTCTGCAGCTTAGATTATATGTTAACTAATAAAAATTTATGTTCAAGTTAATTAAGCCAGGCTAGTTTACACAAGAAGAAATGCATTGCGTAATAATTTTAGACTTGTGAAAAGACAGCCAACCGACTCCTGGGACGAGGCAAGCTGGAGGATCACTCATCATTTAAGTCCTACACCGTCACAGTCATTTTCAGAAAATGAAGTTCTCCTATAACAGACTATCTTTTGATACATGGAAATAAAGAACCGCCTAGCAGCAGCCCCCATATTTCCACGTGTACATGAATGTTCAGAGGACTGCATTTCATCTAGTACATTAGACATCAAATGACTGAAAAATGGCACAATAATGAGAATGCCATTCGAAGCTTTTCACGATAATTTAAAAATCATTCTGAAGTTTTCAATAATGTAGGAAAGCCTCTGCTACTAGGTCAAGGGCAACATTTGTTTGCATTACTTAAAGGTTATTAAAATACATCCTTAATCATAACATGTGGTTCATTACAAATAAAATTGCCTTTCGTTCAATAAAACTAATTAAATATAAATGGTATTGTTTACTGCTATATGGATCTTTTGAAATACATCAGTGAATCATGATTTATTGAAAATTACTGTGCCCTCACTGTTGTTAATAAATCTGCCTGATCACAAGAGCAGAAACACATTCCCACACGTCTCCATGTCCGCGACAGCAAGAAGCCGGACCTGCCGTCACAGGACTGGATCAGCAGCACTGCTCCAACTAAATTTCAATTCTGTGATCACATTAGGTGCTCTGGACACAACAGAATTAGAGAGCTTATTCTTGGTGGCGTCCTCAGTTCTTTAAAAAGAGCTCTAAGGACTGCAGGTTTATTCATTCTTGGTGTCACTGTGGACACAATGCTCCACTGATGATGCAACAAACAGCGAATGTCACCAAACGCTCCCCAGGTCCATCACATTAGAGACAGAAAAGTCAAAATGAGTGACAGTTATGGACAGCATAAGCTATTTGATGAAAAACCAAATTGCCTTGCCTATGTCCATAATGAAATTAGAGCTTTCTTTCCTGTGAAAAAAAGTCTATACCTAATATGTCAAATTATATGAAGCTACAAATTTAAATTGATGGATGGGGCTTCCCTGGTGGCACAGTGGTTAAGAATCCGCCTGCCAATGCAGGGCACACGGGTTTGAGCCCTGGTCCGGGAAGATCCCACATGCTGCAGAGCAACTAAGCCCGTGCACCGCAACTACTGAGCCTGCGCTCTAGAGCCCGTGTGCCACAACTACTGAGCCCGCGTGCCACAACAACTGAAGCCTGGGCACCGAGAGCCCGTGCTCTGCAACAAGAGAAGCCACTGCAATGAGAAGACCGTGCACCATGACGAAGAGTAGCCCACGCTCGCCGCAACTAGAGAAAGCCCGTGTGCAGCAACGGAGATCCAAGGCAGCCAAAAATAAATAAATAAATATTATAAATAAATAAATAAATTGATGGACGAATCACAAATTCAGCTGAATTTCCTTTTTTCTAAAATATATTGCCTTTTGGTTTTATGAGCATATCAAAACTTAAAACGTTCTCATTTTCCAGTTACTTCACCCAAATGCTTAACACACTCTCTATCAAAGTGTATCAACCATAAAATTTTAAAAGTAGCACTGTATGAATTGCATACTCTAACTTTCTAAGTATTTTCAATTTATACATATCTGTTGCTAATAAAAATGAGGAAAACATCCTTATAATATTGAATATAATAGAATGTACCTCCTGTGATCACAGCAAAGGGAATATTCAAAAATATAGATAACATCATAGTGGAATTTTAAATACTTTCTTAAGATATTTACAAGCAATAAATTATGCGTGCAAAGTGTACAATGTTCTGCATTTGAATCAAGCACACACCGACGACACCACCACGACCAAGGGGTGGACATTTCTAGCAGTCCTCTGCACGCCCCTCCCCGACACTAGCCTCTGTCACAGCTGACCCACTCTCCTGGAATCCAGGTAATGCCATCCCATACCACATACTCATTGTTTGGCTTTTCTTTCAGAAAAATTCTAATGTAGTATCTTAACAATGCATTTCTTTTCTAACACTCTCAGCGAATTAAATCTGCTACAAAGGATTAGTCTGTGCAACTGCTTCCCAGTGTCCCCTGGAGCACCTGTGACTGCTGGAAGTGAGGTGCAAAGGGACAGACTTCGAGGTGCGGCCTCCAAGCCTGATGGCAAACAGAAACCCTCCGGTCGCTTGGGGTTCGTGACCTTTCCGCCCCCTTCAATCCTGGAGAGACCACTTGAGGACGCAGGCTAGAAAAACGAGAAAGCACACAGAGGAGGAAAAAGGCAACTGCACAAGAGCAGCGGGCGCCCAGCGACAGGCCCAAAGCACGTTAGAAAGTCAACAGGCTCCACGACTGTCTCAGGATGAAAACTAACCATTTTAACAAGTAGCATGAGAACTGCAAGCTGGGTGTCTTCAGTGACAAGGCGACGGCACAGCTTTATCTCACCACGCGAAAGAAGGAAGAGCAAACAGAAAACACTGGGAGTCTGAGGGAGGCTGGAAAGAGCAGGGAGGAGGGGCCTGGGCAGAGGAAACTCCGGCTTGTTATTACAGCTGCAGGCTGTAATAACAAGAACTTACTCGACCTCACTCATAAAACTGTCTTTCAGCCACACAGGTTTTGTGACGGGACTGAACTTTCTTCTCTATGGGTCTACGTGCAGGGAATATTTTAATAAGTACAAGACAGTAAGTGCTAATGACCAGCCTCTCACTTTTAGACTACCCGCTGACAAACACTGACAGGGGTTAAGATGAGAAATGAACACTGGTGGGGGAACAGCCTTCTGGCACAACACAAAATCCACAAACAAAAAGGAAAACGTATAAATATTTACCTAAACAAAAGTTAATTTTAATTTTAATATTTACCTTAAAAAGTTATATGGCAAAAGGTATTTTAAAGCGAAAAGTCAGGAAACAGGCTGGGGGAATAGGTTTGCGACATGTACTCGCTCGGCAAAGGTTTGGAGAACCCTGCACACTCATACACTGAGGGCGAGAGTTTAAAACTGGAACCTCCCAGGGCAATTTTAAAATTGTGCTAAAACAGTGAGCTATTCAGCAAACGGTACTGCTGCGACCAGCCAGCAGGTTGTTTTACGTTTGATTTCCTCCTCAGAGCTCGACTCCAAACAAACGCTAGCTCGACTGGAGAGTTCACGCGTAAAGCAGGGGTGATTTTAAAGAACCATTTAAAACACAGTCATGGGGTGGAAATGGTCTAAGCATAAAACCAAAAGCAGTAACTATTTATTTTTTTAAAAATATTTTTATTGAAATATACTTGACATATAACATTGTGTAAATTTAAGGTGTACACGTCAGTTTGATGCATTTATGTATTGTAATATGATCGTCACCATAGTAATAAATAGCACTTCTATCACATTACATAAGTAACTATTTTAAAGACTATTTTAAAATTACTGTTAGGTCACCTTATATAAGGATGCTAAACTTTTATACGGACAACAGAAACTATAAATGAAAATATTTAGAAGAGATTAAAACAAATGAATGAAACTTATAAAATAAAAATAGGAGAAGTATACTTTTTTAGATAAGAAATCTCCAACCTCACAAAAAGATTAAATGCAAATTTAAAGGGGATGCCATTTTCTCAGTCATCAGATTGGAGACGGCTGACAGGTCAACTGACTTTAGTTAACCTACAGGAGATGTACAAGTCACTGCAGTCTTCTAGAGAGCATTCTGGCAAAAGAATCAAAATCCTTAAAATATGCCTATTTGTTGATCTCTATTACTATTTATAAAACATTAAAAGTATTAACTTTCATATTCACCAATATCAGGCTGGTTACCGAAGTTATAATTTGTCAAATACCACGCGGCTAATAGAGTACTTACAGAGATACACATTTTCTAACATAGAAAGATAAACCCCAAACATACTTTTCTTTTTTTTTTTTTTTTTTGTGGTACGTGGGCCTCTCACTGTTGTGGCCTCTCCCGTTGCGGAGCACAGGCTCCGGACGCGCAGGCTCAGCGGCCATGGCCCACGGGCCCAGTTGCTCCGCAGTACGCGGGATCTTCCCGGACCGGGGCACGAACCCGTGTCCCCTGCATCGGCGGGCGGACTCCCAACCACTGCACCACCAGGGAAGCCCCCAAACATACTTTTTTTTTTTTTTTTTTTTTTTTACGGTACATGGGCCTCTCACTGTTGTGGCCTCCCCCGTTGCGGAGCACAGGCTCCGGACGCGCAGGCTCAGCGGCCAATGGCTCACGGGCCCAGCCGCTCCGCAGTACGCGGGATCTTCCCGGACCGGGGCACGAACCCATGTCCCCTGCATCGGCAGGTGGACTCCCAACCACTGCGCCACCAGAGAAGCCCCCAAACATACTTTTGAATAAACACCCTCACAGGAAAAGAAGTACGTACAGCTTCACCCAAGCGTGCAGGTGTGTGTATGGCGAGGGGAGGGCCAAGGAAAGGTACCGTCAGGAGGGTCTGTGCCCGAACGTGAATGGCAGCCACTGCGAAGCAGGAAAATTAGAGTGCTTCTCATCATCTTTATCATTTTCAATGCACATATTACTATTATAATCAGGAACTCTCTTTTTTTGAAAGAATGAGTGCTGAGGAGCGGGATGGTTAGCCCGAAATGTGAAAGAAGCTGTGAGGGAAGAGGACAGTGGTGCCAAGTGCCCTCCAGGGCAGAGGTAACATGGCCCAGGGAGCGCCGTGTCCTCCCAGCATGCACGTCCCTAAAGTAAGCAAATCCTCCAGTAACAAAGACCCGCTGCTTTGGTCTTCTTAAAATGTTATGCTCAATGGACCACCTTTTAATTTTAATTTGAAGTATCATGTAGCTCAGTTAGTGCACAAGACACATATTTCTCACTGAGAATTAATCAAGGACTTTCACAAGCTGTGTCACTGTAACTGGTATGAGACTTGCCCTCCCACTACAAACACTGTAAAATGAACAAAACACATGAGACGGCCGTTTCCAGACACAGGACACAGTGCTTCTGGCAGAATCCCAAGACTGTGACCCTTGGGAGAAGAGAACGCAGATGTGAGCCCCAGGTGAGGCCGGCTTCCTGCGTAAGGGGAGGTTCTATATCGCGGGGCTGGGGGAAGCCAAGCAGAGGAAGGAGGCCTTTCTGCTCAGGGACAGAGCAGAGACCAGGGAAGCGGGAAGAGAACAAAGAGGAAAGGAGTGGCAGCGCCCTGCAGTGCTCCCTGAGTGTGCTCCACAGCTACGCAGTGCTCCCTGAGTGTGACCACAGCTACGCAGTGCTCCCTTAGTGTGCCCACAGATATTCAGTACTCCCTGAGTGTGCTCCACATTTAAGTAGTGCTCCCTGAGTGTGCTCCACAGCTATGCAGTGCTCCCTGAGTGTGACCACATCTACACAGTGCTCCCGGAGTGTGCCCACAGCTATGAAGTGCTCCGAGTGTGCCCACAGCTACGGAGTGCTCCCTGAGTGTGCCCCACAGCTATGCGGTGCTCCCTGAGTGTGCCCACAGCTACCGCGCACCTGATCGGGGTGAAGTGATGCCTGGTAGAGTGTGAGCAGAGAGCTCTCTCCAGACCAGCCCCAGGGATGACAACAGAGCTGGGGAGACATGGAGTCTGGCCAGCCAGAGTTAGAGGCACCTCAAAACAATCGAGGCTGTCCATGGTTATCCCACAAAGAGCAGGCCCTTGTGGTAGGATTAAATTAGCACCATGATAAAGGGGACTCTAGGCCCACCCCAGCAAAGTTTAAGAACAAGTCATGGAAAGATCAAGTTTATCCACAAGTTACTGAACTAAGAGAATCAAGATCAATAGGTTTTGAAGGAAGAAAAAAATATAGTATTTACAATATCCAGCATCCAACTAAAAATTACCAGCTGTGCAAGGAAGGAGGAAAGTGCGACCTGTAACAAGGAGGACATTTTTTAAAGAAGAAACATACCCCAAATAACAGAGACACTGGCATTAACAGACGAAGAAGAAGTGTCATAAACTGCTGAAAGATTTAAATGAAACTATGAACATATTAGGAAAGAAAAGTATTCAAGCAATAACAAAAATGGGTGACCAGGTGGAACCTGGTTCCAGAGGTTAAAAATACAATATTTGGAATAAAAAAGTTAGCTGGATGGTCTTAACAGAAGACTAGACACTGCACAAGATAAAATTAGTGAATTTAAAGACAGAGCAAAATGAGAATTCCCTGATGCTCCAGTGGTGAGGACTCCGTGCTCTCACTGCTGAGGTTCAATCCCTGGTCAGGGAACTAAAATCCCCAAAGCTGTGCAGCTAAAAAAAAAAAAAGACAGAGCAACAGAAACTGTCAAAATTGAGTCACAGAAAGAGAACAAGACTGAGAAGAGAGCAGCAGAAGCTTGACACCCGCAGGAACATCAAGTCTAACACACGTGTCGCTCGTGTCCCAGAGAGAGGGGTCTGGGCAGAAAGGAGAAGGGAAAAGAGAAGGAAACCAGGAACCCACAGACCCAGGAAACCCAGCAAACCCTAAGCAGGGAAGGAGTTTCAACCTAGGTACCACCTGAAGTACAGGCAATGGGAAATACCTAAAGAAACAAAATACTGCCAAGTCTTACACATGTCAAACAGATTTAGTTTCCAAAAAGTTCAATATTTACAATAAGGAAGGTTCCTGCTATTCACAGTAATTAACTGTAAGCTATGTGCAGTAGCTATTCCTATCAAATCCAACCCATCTAAGGAAAGTGACCAAATCCAGAGGATTCAATTTCCTTTCCCTTAACCAACAACTGCTTGGGTCCAAGGTCATTCTTAAGACACACTTCAATCTTTCTTTACTCTCCAGTGAATATCAGCAAATCATGTAAGATAAAGCAAGCTTCTCTCATTCAGATAAATCATACGTATAACACAAAACAAACACCAAATGACCACAACCGTGATTTTGATTTAAAACAAACAAAAAAGATGTATAGCAGTTTAGGAGATTCTGAGCACTCGTGAGAGATCTGTTTCAGAGATCACTAAAAACACTGAAATCCGTAAGTACTGTGCCCTCTGGTCCCACCTCTTGCCCGTTTCCCAGGCAGCAAAGGCCAAGCAAGAAGTCTAAAGGTGTCTTTCCCCTTCTCACTCTGCTGAGACACACAGGAACACTTCACTTCCCCCTCCCCAGAGAGGGATCTCCACCTTCAAAGGGAGAAGCTGAAGTGGACAGGCTGGTGTCCAAGGCTGGGCTAAGCCCATGTGAGTTCTACCAAAGCAGTGTATGAACAGCCTCCTGGGAGTCAGTCAGTTACCAAAAATGGATGTAGCTAACCCCACCAAGAGTTCTCGATTTCAAAGTTTACTCAAATGAGGGGGGTTTAAAAAATAGAAACAAAAAGGAAAGAGAAAGAAAAGAAAGAAAACCTAAGAGTCAAGCCAAAAGGAACATTTAAAACTATACCTCAAAAAAATTATGTGCTAAGACACCAGAGAAATTACGTGGGCATAATTTTCAATGAATTTAGTAATGAAGAAATTATTTTATAACATTATCAACGCATTAATTAAGTTAGTTGGTATAAACAGAACTGTACTTACTGCACAGAAATGGCCACTACAGTAAATGATGGAGTAATGACAGCAACACTCACCCCCAGAGCCGGCAGCCTCTGTGTGCAGCTCACTGCCACTTTCAGCTTCCAGTCAGTTTCACCATCCAGTTGATCAGTTCGAATAAAACATGAACCTTGGAATAAGAGCAGAAAAACTTCTAAGTTACAGGTACTTTAAAGCCACAATTCACAGCACAGTGGGATACAGGAATGATTTATCTACAGATTCCCATTAATAAAAATCCTTAAAAGTACTATTTATTTGACTCACAAAATGAGTCTGCTGAAAAGATAGAGGTCATTAATTGTTTATTCACTTATCTCCTAGTTGGTGTTCTAGACTATTAAGGTTTACTAGTAATAAAGGTTTACTTTATTTTAGAAAGACTACATTGATCATTTCTACCTTTAGCTTATGTTTTTGATAATAACACAATCATAAGTAAATATACAAAACTACCCAAGAGTTTGTGATATAACTTTGCTAATAAAATATAGGATGTACCACTATAAAACATATGCTCAATAATAAAAGCACAGCTAACATGTTAAAGCCTGGAGGTTTCCCTGGTGGCGCAGTGGTTGGGAGTCCGCCTGCCGATGCAGGGGACACGGGTTCGTGCCCCGGTCTGGGAGGATCCCACATGCCGCGGAGCGGCTGGGCCCGTGAGCCATGGCCGCTGAGCCTGCGCGTCCGGAGCCTGTGCTCCACAGTGGGAGAGGCCACAGCGGTGAGAGGCCCGTGTACCACACACACAAAAAAACAACAAAAATGTTAAAGCCTGAAAAGAGCTACTGTCATACTCACAACCCCATCAAATGCTAAACTAAAACATATTAAATTACAAAAATCCATTTACTCTTTGCCCATGCTGTCATACCATTTCTTATAACGTATCCTCACACACAACAGCAAAGTACAAAACACATACATACAGGGCAACTGTGCAACATTATTAATCATAACCAAAGGAGTGGGAACACAAAATCAGGGAATCAGCTGAATACAGGGGAGCACATGCAGCAGTGGAAAAAAAAAAAAAGAAAAGAAAGGAAAGAATGAAAAAGAAACAGAAAGGAAAAAGAAAAAGAGATGAGAAAGGCCTCCATTTCTACTGAGAAATAAATCTCTCTAGGATATATACCATCTAATGAAAAAAGCCAGGTGCACAACACTGGGAACAAAGTAACACCAGCTACTGGAGAACAAGGTGGGGAGAGCGTGAGTATGTGTGTCTGTATGCGCGTGTGTAGGGAGGGACACGACCCCCAGGAAGGAAGGGGAAAGGGAAGGGACGGACTAGAAGCAACACCTCTGGGAGTACATCCTCTTTTACACTGTTCACTCTGAGATCACACGATTCACATAATTAAAAAGCCAAATCATATCAAACTTTAAAAGAGTGACCCGTAAAATATAAAAGGAATCAGATAAAACAAAGTAACAAATTAGTAGTTTAACCACATAATGAATTCAAGTGACTTTTGAGGTTTTTCAAAAATTTAACTGTAAAATAAAATAGTTATAGAAAGCCACACAAGCATATGTACACCTTAGAAATTACTACAAGATAAATATCTTGTGCACAACTGTGAGACCCCTTAGGAGATGCTGCATGTGCCCCGACCCCATTGCAGCCCTTCCCTGCTTGTAAAGCAGCAGGACTGTCAGTTGTACGTCCCTGTGCAGATGTACATCCTTAGCAGAGCCCACTCTGGGCATGCCTGTAAAGTCACTTTTCACGCCAGGCCCTCCCCACCCCTCCTCCAATGTGTCTGCTGAAAGGCTGGCTCTGCTGCTGCTGACTGAACACTCGGGTCCAGGCCAGCCTGCTCCCCTTCCCTCTGCGGGTCCTACGACGCTGGCTCCTGCATACAGAGCCCAGCTCAGGCTCCACTGACCCTCAGCAACGCTGCCCTGCCTCCGTCCAGAGGTACAACGTCCTGCTCTTCTCTGATGCCAACAGCCCTTCATGCTTAATGCCCACTAGAGGTACCTGTTACTGCACTAGAGGGTACAGAAGGCAGCAGGCTATCCTTCTTTTTCACCTTTTACCTAGAATAAAATGTAAAAGGAGAGGCTTCTGCTCTTTGGATCCAGTTGGCTCACCTGGTGGAAAAGTTCCTATAAGAAAGCACTGATTCCTGTTGTTATTTACCCACATTTCAAGGCAATGAACTAGTACCCTGCCATCCTCAGAAGGAGACCAATTAGGCATGTGTGCGTGTGCGTGTGCATGTGCGTGTGCGTGTGCGTGTGCGTGTGTGTGCTGAATGAGCTCCAGTACTTGAGGAGTTTCACTCCAATGCCATTACTATTATTATAGAGTCTCCACCACTGGGGGACAATCTCCAGAGTTACCACATTATTAGATTGAAATGTCCAGTGTTCAAAAAAAAAAAACCAAAACCAAAAACAGGAGAGTATGGCCAACTTAATGGAAAAAACTTAATCAACAGAGACTGTCCTCAAAAAAGACCTGACGGTAGTTCTACTAGACAAAGACTTTAAAGCAACTGTCTAAAAAGATGCTCAAAGAACTAAAGAAAGATGTGGAGAAAGTCAAGAAAACAATGTATGAACAAAATGGAGATATCGATAAAGAGAGAGAAAACCCAAAAAGAAATGAAAAAGAAATTCAAGGGCAATGAAAATTTCACTAGAGGGAGTCAAAGGCAGATTTGAGCAGGCATAGCAAAGAATGAGCAAACTTGAAGATAGGACAATGGAAGTGATCCAACCTGAGGAACAGAAGGAAAAAGATGGGAAAAAAGTGAACAGAGACAAATGGACCCATAGGACACTGTCACGTGGACGAACATATGCACTGTGGGAGACCCAGAAGGACAAGACAGAGAAGAAGGAACAGAGAGAATATCTGAATAATGGCTGAAAACTTCCCAGATTTGATGAAAGACATGAATATAAACTCCCAAGGACCCCAACAAAATCCAAGCACAGACATAACGTTCTTTTGTTGCACTTTGCAGATGCTATGTTTTTTTACAGATTGGAAGTGTGTGAAAACCCTGCATCAAGCAAGTCTATCAGGGCCATTTTTGCCAAGAGCATTTGCTCTATTTGCATCTCTTTGTCACATTTTGGTAACTCTTGTAATATTTCAAACTTTTTATTATTGTTATATTTGTTACGATGATCTGTGATCATTGTTCTTTGATTTTACTACTGTAGTAAAATTGTTACTACAAAGACAAAAATTATTGTTTTTGTTTTGTATTTTTTTAAGGTTGTACTTTTTTTTAGACATAATGCTACTTACTGCACACTTAATAGACTGAAGTATAGTGTAAACATAACTTTTACATGTACCAGGAAACCAAAAAATTTGTGTGACTCTCTTTATTGTGATATTCACTCTATTGCCATGGTCTGGAGCCAAACCTGCAATATCTCTGAAGTATGCCTGTAATATGAACTCAAACAGATCCACACCAAGACACATTATAATCAAACTTTCAAAAAGACAAAGAGAATCTTGAAAACTGCAAGAGAAAAGAGAATCATCATATACAAGGGATCCTCAGTAAGATAACCACCAGATTTCTCATCAGAAGGAGATGGCATTTCTATGGAAGCCAGAAGGCAGTGAACCAATCAACTCAAAGTGCTAAAAAAAAACAACTGTCAACCAAATATCTTCAATCCAGCAAAACTGCCCTTTGAATGTGAGGGAGAAATCAAGACATTCTCAAGTAAACAAAAGCTGAGGAAGCTGGTGACCACTAGACCTGCCCTGCAAGAAGTGCTCAAGGCAGTCTGGCAGGTGAAATGAAAGGCCAGTAGACAGTAACTTGAAGCTGTGTGGAGAAATAAAGATCTCAATAAAGGTTATTAATGCATGGCAATTATAAAAGCTAGTATTATTGTAAGAATGATTTGAACTGCACTTTTTCTACACGATTTAAGAGATTAATAAATTTAAAGAAAAGAAATTATTAGTCTACAAGCCAGAATTACTTAACTTTGGTTTGTAACTTCTACTCTTGTTTTCTACATAATTTAAGAGGTTAATGCATGTAAACTAATGATTAGTTTATGTCTGGGGAACCCAGTGTATGGAGATGTAATTCTGTGACATCAACAACTGGAAGGATGGGGCAGAACTACAACGGAGCGGAGTTCCTGTATGTTGTTGAAGTTAAGTTGGTCTCAATTCAAATCAGAGTTTGTTACCTGTAGGACAGTAAATGTAATTCCCATGGCAACCACGAAGAAAATAGCTATAGAATATACACAAAAGGGAATGAGAAAGGAAGTTAAATATTTTACTACGAAATATCAACCAGAAAAGACAGTAATGTAGGAAATGAAGGACCAAAAAAAAAAAAAGCTATAAGGTGTAAGGAAAACAAACTGCACAATGAAAGAAGTTGCTCCTTATCAGCAATTACTTTAACTGTAAATAGGTAAATATTATTCAGACTCCTATCAAAGACAGAGATTGGCAGAATGGACAAACACACGATCCAACCACGTGCTGTCTACAGGAGACTCACTTTAGATACAAAGATACAAAAAAGTTGGAAGTGAAAGGAAGGAAGAAGATATTCAATGCAAAACAGTACAGCAGTTTCTAAAAAAGTTTTTTAAAGAACTACCATATGACCTAGCCATTCCACTTCTGGGTGTAGGCCCAAAAGAACTGAAAGCAAGGTCTGAAAGAGACATTTGTGCACTCATGTTCATAGCAGTATTATTAACGATAAATAAAACATGGAAGTAACCCAAGTGTCCACTGATGGATGAATAGATAAGGAAAATGTTGTAAATACATACAACGAAGTTACTATTCAGACTTAAAAAGGACAGACATTTTACAATAGATGGACCTTTAGGACATCACACTCAGTGAGATAAGCCAGTCACAGAAAGACAAATACTGCATGAATCCAGTTACCTGAGGGTCTTAGATTGTCCAATTCATGGACAGAAAGTAGAACGGTGGCACCAGGGCTGGGGGTTATGTGTATTTTATGTTACGTGTGTTTGAACACAGTAAAAAAGAAAAAAAATAAATTCACTTCAAAAGTAAAACCATTCACCAACCTTGAAAAAAAATTACTATAATGCTACAGTAATCAAGACAGTGTGGTATTGGTGAAAGAGTAGATGTAGATGAAGGGAACAGAATATAGAGAACCTTTAAATAGAACTCCATAAATATAGTCAAGTAATCTTTGACAAACTAGCAAAGGCAGTACTATTGAGCAAAGATAGCCTTTTCAACAAATAGTGCTGGAACAACCAGACATCCACACACAAAAGAAATGAATCTAGCCACAGACCTACACCCTTCATAAAAAATTAACTCAAAATATATCACAGACCTAAATGTAAAATGCAAAACTATAACAGTCCTAGAAGATAACCTAGGAGAAAACCTAGATGACCTTGGGTATGGTGGTGCCTTTTTAGATACAACACCAAAGACGTGATCCATTAAAAAAAAAAAAGCAAAAACTGATAAATTGGACTTCATTAAATTTAAATTTAAATTTAAATTTAAATTTAAAACTTCTGTTCTGCAAACATATCAGCAAGAGAATTACAAAACAAGGCACAGACTGGGAGAAAATATTTGCAAAAGACACGTCTGATAAAGGGCTGTTAGCCAAAATATATAAAGAACTCTTAAAACTCAACAATAAGAAAACAATCCAGTTAAAACACGGGCCAAACCAGAACAAAGAAGATACAGAGATGGCAAATAAGCATATGAAAATATGCTCCACATCACATCGTCAGGGAAATGTAAGGTAAAACAACGAGACACCACTCCACACCTACGAGAAGAGCCAAACTCCAGAGCACTGACAACACCAAGGCTTGCGGGGATGCGGAGCAACAGGAACTCTCATCATTGCTGGTGGGGATGCAAAATGGTGCAGCCACTTCGGAAGACAGTTTGGTGGCTTCTTACAAAGCTAAACATAATCTTACTATATGATCCAGCAATCGCACTCCTTGCCATTTACCCAAAAGAGCTGGGGAACTCATGTCCACACAAAATCCTGCATGCAGATTTTATACGAGCTTTATTCATAACTGCCAAAACTTGGAAGCAACCAAGTGTCCTTCAGTAGGTGAATGGATCAACTATGGTAAATCCAGACAATGGAGAATTATTCAGCAATACAGTGAATTCAGCTATCAAGTCATGAAAAGATAAGAAGGAACGTTAAATGTTTATCACTAAGTAAAAGAAACCAATCTGAAAAGGCTGCATACTATGTGGTTCCAACTACATGACATTCTGGAAAAGAAAAAAACCATGGAGACACTAAAGAGACTCATGGCTGCCCAGGATGGAGTTGGGGGCAGAGGTAAATAGGCAGAGCACAGAAAATTTCTAGGACAGTGAAAATCCTCTGTATGATATATATAATGATGGATGGATGTCATTGTACATTTGCCAAAACCCATAGAATGTACTACACCAAGAGTGAATTTTCATGTAAACTATGGAATTTGGGTGAGGATGATGTGTCAGTGTCAGTCCATCAATTGCAACAAATGCATCACCTGGTGGGGGATGCTGATGATGAGGGAAGCTACGCAGGTGTGAGGGCAGGGGGCGTACTGGAAATCTCTGTACCACCTCACTTTTTTGTGTGAACTTAAAAAAATAAAGTACAGGGCTTCCCTGGTGGCGCAGTGGTTAAGAATCCGCCTGCCAATGCAGGGGACACGGGTTTGAGCCCTGGTCCGGGAAGATCCCACATGCCACGGAGCAACTAAGCCCGTGTGCCACAACTACTGCGCCTGTGCTCTAGAGCCTGAGAGCCACAACTACTGAGCCTGTGAGCCACAACTACTGAAGCCCACACTCCTACAGCCCATGCTCCACAACAAGAGAAGCCACCGCAGTGAGAAGCCCGTGCTCCGCAACCAAGAGTAGCCCCCGCTCGCCACAACTGGAGAAAGCCTGCACGCAACAATGAAGACACAACATAGCCACAAATAAAAATAAATTAAATAAATTAAAAACATTAAATAAAAAATAAATTAAAAGTACAAAATAAAAAAGAATTTTTAAGAAACATATTCAGATTAACACAGAAAATATACACCAAACATATTATACAAACTTTTTTCTTTGCAGGAAAAGAACACTGCAAATAACTGAAACTGCACTATAGAAATTCACATTTAAATTTATATTTGAACACCCGCAAAGATGGAGACTACTCTCCATTGTACTTTTCTCATATTTGTATTGCCGAGCTCCCCTTTCCCTGTATCAGTGTTTGCTCCTATCCATCAATTTCATGTAGAATTATACTACTGATCAGCGCAGCTCAGCACCAGTGCAGCTCTGGTGAACGGCTGACTGCAAACGTGGTCCTGCAGTAGAGCTCACACTGCATGTCCTCTCCACTTCAGCTGCTAATTTCATCAATAAGTTATCTCATGGCCTTTTACCTTTTATCCAGAGGAAGAGGCTGCCGTATGCCAGGTCAGCTTTCAGTAGTGATCACTACAGCAAAACAGAAGCATTAGACGGGTGGGCACCCCTCCAGGGTGAGGCTCTGACCTTCGCCTGGGAGCTGCAGGGAGATGGGGGCCCTGACTTCTCGGCTGCACTGGCCTAGAGCAGAAGTTTCCTTCACATGGAGCTGGGGTAGGTCATGGCTAAAATTCCACAGAATCAATCTGTTCTTACCAAGAAAGATCTCTGAAGAATATTAAAACAATTACTTTCAAAAGATATACAACTGAATACTGAAGATTTATTTTAGGGATTTTCGTGGATGAAACAATCCTCTAGTGATTTTCAACCAGGGGCGATTCTGCCCCCAGGAAGCATCTGGAGACTTGGTTTTCACAGTAGGCGCTGGGGGTGGGGGCTGGGAGGGTGCTCCTGGCACCCGGGGAGTCGAGGCCAAGAATACTGCTCAACACCCTGCAGTGCAGAGACAAGCCACCACAACAAAGAAATACCAGGCCCCAAGTGTCAACAGTACTGAAGGCAATTCAAAACTTAAAAGCTGGTGGAGCAGTGGGAAGAGCCAGTCTTGGGCTGAGCACTGCCTGACAATCCACTCACTGACGCTCCCTGTCCAGGTGCTTCACCTTATTAAGGTTTTCATGTGCACAGTGGAAAATATAAGACTTACTTTGGAGTGGTGGTGTAAAATTTAGAGGAAAATCTATTAAAATCTGCCAGCAAATGGTATACACCAGGAACTTATTAATTACTTAGCTAATTATTTCTCAAATTTGGGGGAACTAGCTAAGGTAGCTATGTAAGAACACATCTTTACACAGCTTAGTCCAGTGCACCTTTTGCACAATGTTCTAAAACTAAAATGGGTCCGTGCAAATCCACATCTACCCCTAGAAGAAATGGACCCCTGCACATCTGTAAGCATTTCCTGGCTCTCTTACTCTGCGTAAATACCAAATACTTTTCTCTTGGAGCCAATGCACTTTCAACTAATTACAGCCACCAGCAGTTCAGTATCTGAAATGCGCCCCACTGATTCCTGAACCAAGTACATTTAATCCTTTTAACTACCGATGGCACAGGCATTAGTGTTGCCAGCATGAATCTAGGAGATTCATACAGGTTAAGTCACTTCTGTAAGACATAATAGGATAGAGAGCTAAGAAAAAATTTTTCAATCACCTAGTTTATCCGTTGAAGATATATCTATGAGACCTTCATCTGATTTCATGCACCTTGAAAAATATATCTAGTTATGTAAATAAATTTTGTTATCTATTATTTGTCAAAAGATTTATGATAAGGAGAATAACTGGTTTCAACTAAAAAGGAGGACAAGGAAATTTGCAGTACCCATTATTTTACACTTAGACCTTTTTCTCAAGATTGATTTTTTTCCCTCTTAAATATATGCATGGTTATATATATCTGTATGTGTGTGTTTTATAAAGTATAAAAGCAACTTAAAAGGGATTGGATTCTAGATTCTGTATGACACATACTTTGAGACATCCATGCCAACAGCTTTGCTCCAGGTTTGCTTTCTAACATACAAAATAAGAGAAGGTGAGAATATCTACAGTCTCTTAAATTTCAAACATTTTGTGTTTCTAAAAATGAAACTAATACCTTATCTAGATGTCTGTAAACTTATTAAACACGGGAAACAATATATTTGCCATTCTTAAAAGTAAAAGGCTATGCCTCATGTTAAATAATTACACGCTCTTTTTAAAATTTAGAGGAAACTGACGTATGACTGACCTTCAAGTACTATTACATTACTAGGCTCACAGTAACTGACATGATTTAAAGAGAGAGACAGAGAGAGGGAGAGAGACAGAGAGAGGGAATGAACTGCAGCAAAATCTGAAGTATGGCCAACTTGACTTGTCTTACACGAAGTATATCTAGTAATTTTTTTAACGGCAAGCACTAGCTACAACTGATGTCAGTTAAGGCTCGGTAAAAATGAATTATTAAATTGGTCTGCTTATATCCTATTACTGACTTCTTATGAATACTTGATTTTATTTGGTATAATTGACAAGAGTTGACAGCAAAGGACAGGTTTAATGACAATCAAATGAAGATCAACTCGTGTATATGTTGCCAAGGAGAGCCGCATCAAGTGGTGATAAAGTAATTGATGGGACACGGTGAGATAGGGCACATGAGTCTGTCATATGTTGTAATAAGTGACCCTGTAATATTAGCAGACTGCCTGCAACAGCTCACAAATCCAATAGGTCTGAAAGAGACAGGCTACAGTATGTGCCCAAGAAAAGAAAAATAGACATTGACTTTGCATATATAACACCAGATCGTTTGCCGTTAAACTTAATTTCTAAATCATTTATATGACTTAATGACTCTGCATGAAATTTTTAAGCTGGTGGCAAGATGAATAGCACCACAGAGAGAATGTGGATGAGTACAGTGTCATTTACCTACCCCTCGCCCTCTAACAAGTGACAGCTGAGCTATTGTAATATGTCCCAAACACTTAAATGATAATGTCATCACTTAGGAGACAAGTGAAAAAGATATTGGCATTTATAAGAGATGGATGAAAATTAGTTCTAAAGCATTAATTTCTCTTAATACCACTAAAAGAATTGTGTGCGTTCAGGAGATATTTGATCTGAATTAAGAAACTGATGAAGCAATTGATTAATTGGAATTTAAGCCATCAGTCACCAGATCCATCAACAGCTTCATTTACATTCTAAACAATCAACTGACGGCCCAATAGAATACCCTGTATTAATACACAGTCAATATGATGCCACGAAGAGACGCACTGAGCCGTACTGACAAATGCCCAGTGGCTATTGTCCAAACTCAACACGCTGCATAGATTTAAGACTTTCATACTGGCTAGGGTTTAGAGATCCTTACTATAACAGACAATGTATTACCAGGGTTTTCTGAACTGAAACTGAAAAATAATAAAGTAATATTAACAGTGTTAGCAGATACACAAAAAATTCTAAACGTGTATGTTTAAAAACAAGGCTTTAATTTAAAACCTTAAATAATTATATAAAGTCACACAAACAGAATTTCTAAAGCTAAGAATCCTTGATTGAAAGCAGTGTTACGACACATTTTATACAGCTGGGAAGCTGTCTGGTCCATTTTATAAAGAGAAGAAAATATCATGAAACAGTAATCTGACATTTTAGTATCTCCATTAAGAGTAACAGTAATTGTTTTAACAATTTAAATTTGACAGAAAAAAAATCATAAAACTGAGGAATATAATAGAACCACAGGTTAAAACAGATGACAGTAAGGTCCTAAACTTGGAGCCATTAATAACCATCCAGGAATATGTTAAATAATAAAAATTTAGCATACATGTATATTATGTACATTTTTCTGAGGAACAAAGTGATAATTCTTAAGATTCTCAGAAAGACCCATGACCTCCAAAATATTAAATATCATTACCCTACAGAGAGAAACTGTCCCTACAACATAGAATACAAAACAAAATTTGAGAAAAAAAACATTTTTAAAACATAATCAGTTTGGATATAACGTTATTTATCTGTAGTTGGCACATCAGAGAGTATCTCACTTGCCTAATGCTCTAATATTCTCTTCATGTTTTGCTACCTTATTACGCCATTAACAATGATACGGTGGCTGAAGAACAATTTCTAAAACTTCAGCAAACATTTACTAGCCCTCAGATTCTTCCTCTGAAAAACTGACATTTCTAACAATCTTCCAGCTTTAAAGAGATGGGTTTTGTTCACACTTTATCTCCTAACATAATTTGTATACTCTATTTCTTCTAAGTTAATTACCTAAAGCCATTTCCACATTGAGCATAATATTCTTAATCTTACATATATTCCTACCATGATCACTACAAGGGCAATTAAATATAAAAGCATCTCCCAGGATTTCCCTGGCAGTCCGGTGGTTAAGAATCCATGCTTCCGGGCTTCCCTGGTGGCGCAGTGGTTGAGAGTCTGCCTGCCGATGCAGGGGACACGGGTTTGTGTCCCGGTCCGGGAAGATCCCACATGCCGCGGAGTGGCTAGGCCCCGTGAGCCGTGGCCGCCGAGCCTGCACGTCGGAGCCTGTGCTCCGCAACGGGAGAGGCCACAACAGTGAGAGGCCCATGTACCGCAAAAAAAAAAAAAAAAAAAAAAAAAAGAATCCGTGCTTCCGGTGTAGGGCACACGGGTTTGATCCCTGGTCGGGGAACTAAGATTCCGCATGCCGAGTGGTGCAGCCAAAAAAGAAAAAAAAAAAGTATCTCCCAAATGCAAACTTTTTGTTATTCATTATACTGAATACATTTACAAACAAAGACAAAGAAATCATAAATAAGTAGGGATGGCAGTGTAAAAATCTCTGAAAACCCATTCCTCCATAACTGTAATGAGAACATAAGCAAAAATTGTCTAAAGCAACTTTTTCAAAACTCTGGAAAATAATCAAAGACTTGCAACAATCCCAGGTGCATTTATTCAAGAAACAAGGCTAAATCTAGCTATGAGTGAGATGTGTGGTGTTTTGACTTGTCCCTTTTCCAGTACCCTGCCCCCAGTCAAACTCCACAGTAGCTGAGAAAACCAACAGTCTGGTAGCCAGTGAGGGGAACAAACCAGGGCTGGGACTCCCCAAACCCCATGCCCAGACAACTGTAACCACCTGACCAGGTAGAGCTTGTCTGGATTTGACTCAACCCACAGCTCATTCACTGAGAATGTGTTTTCCCTGGAATGTTTGTCAAAAACAAACAGTGGCAATTGTTTAATGTCACAGCTACCTTGGGTGGTGGTTAAAACTGGGGTAAACAACAAGCTGACCAAAAAAATTTAAAAGAAAAGCTGAAAAATCAGATAACAAGAGCAAAAGCTCTATCATATCCCCAAGAGCCTAGAAGGCCACCTGCCAGTGCAGGGCTGCACACAGTGCCCTTGAAAACCTGAGAGGCCCAAATCTCTCACACTGGCTGACTCTGAGACTCTGTACAAACAAGAAGTGAAGGCAAAGGCAGAGTTTTAACTGCCTGACACAGCTCTGCAGGTGTTAAGGGAACACTAGCTATTTGTAAAAGATAAACCTTGCAACTCTGGTACTTGATAATACTTCTCTGTCATATAGAGTCCACTTGGTGACAGAATGGGAGGGGAGTCTGTTCCACACAGTCACTAAGGAACCTAAACTGAGGGAAGCTCTGCCACCTTCAACAGGCAGCTTCCAAGGTTACCCTGGCCATGGACACACAGCCAGTACAGGGAAAGCCGAGGCTGGAAGTGGTACACATGCCGTTCAGCCACCCTCCTTCGGCCACACCTCAGGGCATGGCCCCATCTAACTGGACAGGAAAGGGAAATGGACTGGAAAAGTAGTTCTCCAGTCTCCACCCTATGGGAAAAACAAAACCACACATTAAATAGCACACAATAAAGTAAAGGTATCAAGTGTACAGAGGTCACTTGATTATTAGGTGTAACTGAATTCTTCTGTTAATGGCAGCCTCAGCTTACGATGTAAGTAATCATAACTACAGTTGGTGAAAAGAGAAAACATTTTTCTTCTCTCTCATGACTTAAAGTGTCCTTTTAAAAAAACGCTGTTTAGGGACTTCCCTGGTGGTCCAGTGGTTAAGACTCCTCGCTCCCAACACAGGGGGCCCGGGTTCGACCCCTGGTCAGGGAACTAGATCCCGCGTGCCACAACTAAGACCTCGCATGTGGCATTGAAGATCCCACATGCCGCAAATAAGACCCGGTACAGCCAAATAAATAAATGTTTTAAAAAATACAAAAAAACAACAAAAAAACCCCCACTGTTTATAAATGGAGAAAAAACTAAATCAACAACTCTAAATTTTAACCATGTCCTTCTAGAGTTTTCATGCTACAAATAATAATACATATGCTGAGCTTCCCATAAAAATATTGCTTATTTACGCAACAAAGTCAGAAATATAAGGCAGAAGGAACTTTGGATATTACTTGACAAACCTCTCATCATTTTAGAGATGATGAAAATGTATGACCACGTGGCTAGGTCATATAATTAGAAATTGGTCAAAGCAGACTAGATTTTAGGTTTCCTGATTTCCAACCAATGGATTTTTTCTCCTTGACCACATGAGGCTTCCTTCTCATTACCCCTTTTGCACCTTCTTCTTCTTGTTTAAAGCTCTGGCCGTATAAGTATCATTTTCTCTGTGAAGCCCATTTCAACTCACATAGGCAAATTGTCTGTTCCCTCCCATTACCCCCACATGTCTTTTATTTATTTATTTGTTTCTTTCTTTATTTATTTTTGGCTGCATTGGGTCTTCATTGCTGCTCGCAGGCTTTCTCTAGTTGCAGCAAGCGGGGGTTACTCTTTGTTGTGGTGCGTGGGCTTCTCATTGTGGTGGCTTCTCTTGTTGCAAAGCACGGGCTCTAAGCGCACAGGCTTCAGCAGTTGTGGCATGCGGGCTCAGTAGTTGTGGCACGTGGACTCAGTAGTTGTGGTTCGCAGGCTCAGTAGTTGTGGCTCGCGGGCTCTAGAGCACAGGCTCAGTAGCTGTGTGCATGGGCTTAGCTGCTCCGTGGCATGTGGGCTCTTCCCACACCAGGGCTCGAACCCGTGTCCCCTGCATTGGCAGAAGGATTCTTAACCACTATGCCACCAGCAAAGCCCTCCACATGTCTTTTAATATTTATACTATCCATACAATCAGAGTATTGCTAAACGTCAATGTGTGTACTTCCATAAGTAAGTAGATCATGAACTCTTTGAAGAGAGCAACTTGGTTTTATTCCCTTTTGTATTCTAAGCAACAAGTAGCACCGCACATAGTAAGTCCTAAATAAATGTTTGCTGAATGAGAAATAAAACTGCAAATGCAGAATAGCAATCAAGTTTTGAGGAACATCACCATCTATTTAGATATCAAAATGGACTTGAATGAAAACTTTCACCTGATATAGGAAAGGATATTTTTAAACCAACATATTATACAGTAAAATCATTGTTTTAAACATAAACAGTTAAATGTGATTTAGAAATTAATGAATTCAATACATTATCATTCAAAGAAAAATTCTTACAAGAATAAATTTAACTTTTATCTTTCAAAATGAAAATTAAACTGCCAAAATACCAATCATAAGCAATATAAATAAAAATAAAAATACCTGCTTTTTCTGATGTCCTAAGAAATACCATGTCCGATGGAATTCTTTGATTCTGCAGAGTAATATAAAATATTAATTATCTATATGCAAGTTTACAAATTAATACAATTCCATTCCAAAGGAGAAATAGCTCCTAAAAACAACTAAAATAATGTTATATTTCAACTCTATGCTAAACAATTAACATTCATAATTTGTATAATAAAAATGAATATTTTAACTCATATTTTAGTTAGACCTCTAAGTTTTTTTCTGCATCAATGAACCATGTAAATGGCATTTAGTGATGACCTGAAAACTACTTCATTTCCTGAAAAATGTTAAATATTACCATTTCTGTGGCCTCTGTTGTACCTCAACTCACACGTACAATATAATAG
Source organism: Mesoplodon densirostris (assembly GCF_025265405.1). Classification (NCBI taxonomy): domain Eukaryota; kingdom Metazoa; phylum Chordata; class Mammalia; order Artiodactyla; family Ziphiidae; genus Mesoplodon; species Mesoplodon densirostris. The sequence goes on along the minus strand of NC_082675.1, from coordinate 89,298,760 downwards.
TTACTGCCTTATAAAAAAATGATGTCCTCCCTATCAGACTAAGTGACCTAGAAAGTGAGGACAGTGTTCTTCCACCACCTTACACAAAACAGAGCATATTGAAAACGAAACACTTAATAAATGTTGAGTGAAAGAATAAATGTACAACTAAGCAAACAAAACCCCACAAATTTACAAAGCAGAAAAGGAGAAAAACTCAAAGGTCACTATTCATACATTTATTTAATCACTATTACTAATATTAGTATTAATTAGTATTACTAATAATAATTAGTATTAATTAGTATTACTAATTAGCATTAATTAATTAGTTGGGATAGATGTACAAACTAAAAGAAAAATATAATTATAATAAGAATACTTCACATAGTTTCATGAATTATTTATATTCTTTAAGACCTAAGTTAAGATTTATCTACACACAGTAAAGAAATGAACTACTTGTCAGTCAGCAAGCAACAAAAACAAACGTAAGTTGTTAAAGCTGAAAGAAGATATGCTGTAGAATAGAGCTATTATTTCTAACATTTCTTTAGGCAATTGTTAAGACCTAAAGAACCTTTAGGTGAAGGGGGAAATCACAAAGGAAACTAGAAAATATTGTTAATGAAATGGTAATAAAAACTCAACATATCAACATATCATGTGTGGAACACAGCCGAAGTCAGGAAAATGATAAGAGGAAAATATACATGATTAAACTGCATACAACAGAAAAGGGAGGCTAAAAATATACAAAGGACTAAATATCCATTTGAAAGCAGGAAAAAAAAAAACCCAGCCAATAAATCCCGAAGAAAGTACAAGGATGTAAACAAATATAAGAGCAAAATTAATGACACAGAAAACAGAAACATACATACCAGTAACAAACAGCAAGAAGGTAAATATTTCTTTAAATATGCCCATTTCGGTAATATGAAAAAACTAGCACTAGAATAAAACTGATAAAAGATGGGCAAGCCTTCTAAACAAAAAACTGTAAAACATTACTGAAAGAAGTTAAATGAAGCCTAAGGAAATAGAAAACACCATGTTCTGAAATTAGAATATACAGTATTGCAAAGATGTGAAGTGCACATACATTGACCTATACATTCAACACAAACCCAATCACAATTTTAACATTATTTTTGGTGGGAAATGACAAGATATTCCTAATATTTACAGGGAAATGCAAAGGCCAAGCATGACTAGACAAGTGTGAGAAACAACATGGAGAGTTGTCTGTACAATATAACAAAACTAAATATTAAAATAGAATAATTAAGACAAAATGGTATTCCACTAAGATGGATGATTATATTAATGAAAAAGCAGAGAATCCAGAAGTCGGCCCACACATCCATGGACACCAGATTTATGAGAAAGTTGGCACTGCAAACATCTTTTCAATAAACAGTGCTCAGAAAACTGGATACCCATGGGTGATGAGAAGAGATAATACCTGGCCTCTGCTTCAATCGAAACAAGAAAATCTACTCCAAACAAATTATACTTCTAAATGTCAAAGTCAGGGACTCCCCTGGTGGCACAGTGGTTAAGAATCCGCCTGCCAATGCAGGGGACACAGGTTCGAGCCCTGGTCCAGGAAGATCCCACATGCCGCGGAGCAACTAAGCCCGTGCACCACAACTACGGAGCATGCGGTCTAGAGCCTGCAAGCCACAACTACTGAGCCCATGTGCCACAACTACTGAAGCCTGGGCGCCTAGAGCCCATGCTCCGCAACAAGAGAAGCCACCGCAATGAGAAGTCTGCACACTACGATGAAGAGTAGCCCCCACTCACCGCAACAAAGACCCAACGCAGCCATAAATAAATAAATAAATAAATAAAAATTTTTTAGATGTCAAAGTCAAAACAATAAAACCTAGAAGATAATACAGAAGAATGTTTTCATGACTTTTTGGTAGGAAGAGAATTCTTAAACAAGACTCCTTCCCCCTACCACCACAATTTAAAAAAAACTTATTACAGTTGAAAAGATTAATAAGGTTGACTTTATTAGAATTTTTCTTTGAATGATAATATATTGAATTCATTAAGCATCTCTGTTCCACAAAGCACGCTAGGAAGGAAAAGATATTCACAACATAAAACTAATAAAGGACTCCCATCCAGAATACTTGAAGGCCTGCAAACTGTTAAGAAAGGATAACTCTGAAGAAAAACAGCAAGAGATTCTCACAGGCTTTTCCCAAATAAAAAAGATATCCAAAATCATATGAAAAGGTGTCCAACTTTGTTAGTCTTTACAGAAATGCACATTAAAACCACAACCACTATGTACAATTTGGAAATGGTAAATTTAAAAGGTTGGCAGTGCCAAGTGTTGGCAAACATGAAGGAATGGGAACACTTACTCACTGTTGATCTGAGTATAATTTGATACATCACTTTGCAAAATCATTTGCAGTAAGTACTCAAGTGCAACATACACACTCACCCCAAGATCCAACAAGTCCACTCCTCAGTACACATGCAGCAGCAATGTGTGCACATGTGAGCCAGAAGACATGGTCAAGTATGACTCAGAGGTATCATTCCTAACAGGCAAAACTTAGAAGCAACCCAAATATCCACCACAGTAGAATGGATAAAAGGCATACTATGTAACCACAACATGAATGAATTACAGCTGCACACAACAAAATGAAGACTCTCATAATCAGTATTGGGTCAAAAATAAGCACCCATCCAAACACAGCCCCATCCCACTGAATCTTCTAGGCACCCTTGTTGAAAATCTGTTAACCAGAAATTTAAGGCTTTATTTCTGGACTCTCAACGTTTAATTTATGCCCATTCCATACTGTCCTGATTAATGTTAACTTTGTAGAAAGTTCTGAAATGGAGAAGTGTGAATAGGCCAATTTTGTTCACATTTTTAAAAACTGCTTTGGCTGTTCTCAGTCTCTTGTATTTCCACATGAATTTTAGAATCAGCTTGTCAATTTCTGCAAAGAAGTCAGCTGGGATGTTAAGAGGGACAGCACTGAATCTGTAGATCAGTTGGGGAGGACTGCCATGTTAACATATGAATACTTCCAATCCACGAACCTGGGACGTCGTTCCGTTTATCCAGGTCTTCTTTACTGCGTTTTAACAATGTTTTGCAGTTTTCAAAGTACAGGTTTTGTTCTTTTGTTAAGTTTATTCTTAACCATGATTTTATTTATAAGTATTTTATTCCCTTGATACTATCATATCATACATGGAATTTTTTTCTTAATTTTAGACCATTACCCTTTATTCCCTTATCCTGTTTTATTTTCTATGAGGCATTAATAAATAAACTAGAAACTTCAAAATAATTATTGGATACTTTTTATTCTTCCCTCCTCTCAAGACTCTGAGCAATATAGGAGCAGGGACCTGTGTTTTCTTAACATGAAATTACCATGGTATAATGTACAGCAGTTTCTTTGACCATGACCCGTTCAGGATATCTGAACTGTTTCTGATTTTTGGCTATCATGAATAATGCAGGTATAAACTTTCATGTTCAAGCTTTTGTGCCAATCTAAATTAATATTTACCTGTGATAAAGGTCCAAAAGTTCAACTGCTGGGTCAAATGATAGTTGTATACTCAGTTTTTTAACAGACTGTCTAATGATTTTCCAGAATAGCTGTAACATTTGATATCCCCACATGAACTGTATGAGTGTTCCACTGTCTTCACGTCACTGTCAGCATTTGTGCTGTCATCATTTTTCATTGTAGCCATTCTGCTATATGTGTAGTGATACTTCACTGTATTTTCATTTGCATTTCCAGATAACTAATGATGTTGAATAAACATTTCATATGCTTATTTTCTATCTGTATGTCTTCTTTGGCTAAACGTTCCTTTATTTATTTTTTGCCCATTTTCTAATTTGATTTTTTTTTTACTGTTGAGTATTAAGAGTTTTTACATATTCTAGATACAAATCTTTGTGGATATATGGCTTACAAATATTTTCTCCCAGTCTGTTTTTCCACCATATTCATATGTTCTTTCACAAAGCACAAATTTTTAATTTTAATGATGCAATCTATCAATTTCACCCTTATATGCATTGTGCTTTTGGTGTCAAGTCTAAAAACTATTTTCCTACCCTAGATTCTGAATATTTTCTCCTGTTTTATTCTAAAAGTTTTGCAGTTTTACATTATATATTTAAGTCCCTGGTCCACTTTGATGTAATATCTATATAAGGTGTGACATTTAGATTATGGTTCATTTTTCACCCATGGATGTCCACTAGTTCCAGCCTGTTTTGTTGAATGGCTATCCATCCTCCATCTTAATTGCTTTTGCACTTTGTCAAAAGTCACTTGAGCATATTTGGGTGGGTCTGTTTCTGGGTTCTCCATTGATGTTTCACTATCTTTGTTTCTACCCTTCTTCTGCCCTATGTTAATCAATATAGTAGGAAGTATGCCTTAACGTTAGGAGAGTGACTCTTTTCACTTTATTCTCCTTGTCAAGGTTGTTTTTGCCGCGTTAGGGCCTGTGCCTTGCCAAATTAGTTTTAGAAAAATCTTATTTTGTCTTTAAAACCAAAACAAACAAACGAAGAAAAAACCTTGCTGAGATTTTGATACATACATCTGTGTAAGAATTCAGTTACTGTTCAGGTTTCCTTATTAAGCTGAGAGATAATCTTTGGAATTTCTCGCTTCACCTTGCATGCATAAAGGATCATCTGACCGTGACTCTGAATGGTCCTACCCTCCCAATTTCCAGGTACATGTCAAACACATACTTCTCCTAGGCTGAATCTGAAACTGGAGAACTAGGAGTTTAAACCCAGATGCAGTGAACACAGAAGGCTGCATCATCCTCTTTCCACTTTCTGTCCCAGGCTGCAGCTGCTCTCCCACGTTCTACGGCTACCGACATCTATGACACTGAGCCAAAGCTGATTAGCATTATTCTTGTAAATACCCATAAAATGAATATCGATGTACTAATTTTAATTCCATGTTAAGATAAAAAATTACAACTATCCTATAACATAAAATCCACCGGGCCTCCCTGGTGGCGCAAGTGGTTGAGAGTCCGCCTGCCGATGCAGGGGATACGGGTTCGTGCCCCGGTCTGGGAGGATCCCATATGCCGCGGAGCGGCTGGGCCCGTGAGCCATGGCCGCTGAGCCTGCGCGTCCGGAGCCTGCGCGTCCGGAGCCTGTGCTCCGCAAAGGGGGAGGCCACAACAGTGAGAGGCCCGCATACCGCAAAAAAAAAAAAAAAAAAAAAAAAAAAAAAAAAAAAAAAAAAAAAAATCCACCATGGAAATACCCAAACATTAATTTATAAATAGGAATACGGTCGAATAAAAGAAAAATATGGGGCTTCCCTGGTGGCGCAGTGGTTGAGAGTCCGCCTGCCGATGCAGGGGACACGGGTTCGTGCCCCGGTCCGGGAGGATCCCACATGCCGCGGAGCAGCTGGGCCCGTGGGCCATGGCCGCTGAGCCTGCGCGTCCGGAGCCTGCGCTCCGCAACGGGAGAGGCCGCAACAGTGAGAGGCCCGTGTACCGCAAAAAAACCCAAACAAACAAACAAAAAAAAAGAGAAATATGGGCTTCCCTGGTGGCGCAGTGGTTGAGAGTCCGCCTGCCGATGCAGGGGACACGGATTCGTGCCCCGGTCCGGGAAGATCCCACGTGCCGCGGAGCGGCTGGGCCCGTGAGCCATGGCCGCTGAGCCTGCGTGACCGGAGCCCGTGCTCCGCAACGGGAGAGGCCACAACAGTGAGAGGCCCGCGTACCGCAAAAAAAAAAAAAAAAAAGAGAAATAGCTTTTCTGGTTAGTGATAAGTATTCCCAGAAGTCTTAAAATAAAATAAGTCTTAAAATAAAAAGCAGAAGGACAAAGCCATTTGCTACCACATCTCTGCTATTTCCTTATGACGATTATATCAACTGGCAAGAAATACCTTTTATCACTATAAAAATCACAAAATTGGTTTGACAAATACCATGAATCTACTACTAAAAATTTATCATTTCCCAGTAGTTACTGGAAACTATGTTATCAAACTTCAGAATACTCAGTGTTTTCCAGGGAAGTAAAATATATGAAAAATTTTTATATGAAAATGAAAGTACAATTGGCAATATATAAAAAACTAAATCAGGTAAGTGGTGCCACCCCTATTTTTTAGTATGCAGCAGTGCTTCCTTAAGGCTAGTGAAGACATTTTAGAAGTCTTCCCTCTAGCTTTGCTACCAAATCTTTAAATTTCGGAGTAGCACAGGATACCACACACATGCTCACATATATGTAACACTGGTGCATCATCCACAACGTGCTATCCACTGGACACGGAAATAACAAACAAACACAAAGAGGTGCAGCTCCACATCAAAGGGAAACCTTTGCCTGGATGTCTACAGAGGCCTATGTCACTCACCAATCTTTCTCACTGATGGAGAAGACACCTGTGAGGCCAGAGAGACACTGAAGAGGAACACCCAGACAGATGTAGATCTACACAGATGTAGATCTCTCTTTCACATCTACCTGTATGACTAATGAGATGGCCAAGAAGGGTGCACCTGTTACTCAGTAAAAATGGGAGGACTGAGGGAAAACAGGAAGGTGAGTGTACTGCTACGTCAAACTAAACAGCAAAGGTAAGGGAAAAAAAGGGTAAATAGGAAAGTTAAGGAGGAAATAAGAGATGAAAGAGTGAAAAGGCCAAACAGTACTCATTTGATTCACGAAGAAGATTCTATCCTAACCTGACACAAGAAACACGAGACATCCTCCTAAAAGTCAAGAGGAAAACAAAAGGTGATGGAGCATCACTCTGGAGTCTAAGTCTCGGAGACTGTGCAACCTTTCTGCTGGCACTCACACTCTCTCTTTCCCCCTCCTGCTGGCAGGCCGGTGGTGGGCTGCCCGGTGGAGAGGCCCATGTGGCCAGGAATGAGCGTGGCCTCAAGCCAAAAGCTCGCAGAACTGAGGCCCTGAGTCCAAAGAGGCACCAAGTCCTGCCAACAACCCCAAGAATGAGACTGGCATCAGCTCCACCCCCGTGGAACTTGGAGGTGATGGCTACTAGGCTGACACCTTGACACAACTTGACTGAGAGCCTTAAGGGAGACCCAGAGCCAGGAGATGCAGCTAGGCTGCACCCAGATTCCTGACCACAGAAACTTGAGAAAACAAAGGTTGCTGTTTCTTAGAAATTGCATCAAAATTTATATGACTAACATATGGCTCAGCCATCCCTCTTGTCAGCATTTATCCTATAGAGTCCTACAAGGATGTATGTACCAGAATGTTCATTATAGCACTTCTCACAGCAGAAAAGAGAAACCATCCAAAATCTAACAATGGATCAAAAGTTAGTAACTTACAGTATCCATATAACTGAATATTAAGTAAATAAGTTGCAAATCAGTATGTTTAATTTTGTCCTTTCCGTAAAATCAGATAAACACAGCCCAGAACGTTCTCTGTGTACAGATTACTGCAATGAGATGAAGACCGCTTTCCTCTTGAGGAGGAAGTCTCTCACTCAACCTCCCCATGGGCGGCTCAGGCTGGGTATGTTCCCACAGGTTCCCATGTGAATATCAGCTGGTACCAGGGGCTCACACTCCTCTGTAAGAGGCCTTATGAAAACCTCTCATTCTATATTTTTTAAAATGTTGTTCTAGAGCCTTAAAAAAGGGAAAACAAAAAGACTATGCCCTCAGTCACTGTTACTCAGGCAGAAACGCTTCTCCACCAAGGCAGACAGCCCAGGCCTCCAGACTCCAGGCCAGTAGCAGCCTGCCAACGGCCACCTCTGACCACTGTGGGGTTTTTAAAATGGCTTCTTCCTACATTGATCTAAACTTTTTCTTTCTAATCCTCTTTTGTTTCCATTTACCTTTCCCTCGTTAAGGTTTTTTGTTTTGTTTTGTTTTGTTTTTTTGTGGTACGCGGGCCTCTCACTGCTGTGGCCTCTCCCGTTGCAGAGCCCAGGCTCCGGACGCACAGGCTCAGCGGCCATGGCTCACGGGCCCAGCCGCTCCGCGGCACGTGGGATCTTCCCAGACCGGGGCACGAACCCGTGTCCCCTGCATCGGCAGGTGGATTCTCAACCACTGTGCCACCAGGGAAGCCCCCTCGTTAAGTTTTTAAGCCATAAGAATTAATATCCAATAATTACATATATCTGTCCGTAAAAGGAAGCTCTAGAAACAGAAACATATTCCATTATAAATAGGTTCTAACTAATACAATTCTTTGGTCAAAAGATATAATTCTGATAATGCAACAATAAACAGTTAACATGTCTTATTTTAGACAAAATATGACTACCTACACCCACTGAAATGTACTTTAGCAAAACAGACTATACAAAAACCTGTATTTTTTTCTTCACATATATCAAACCTTACACAAAGATGTTAAGATTTAAAATACATGTCTCAAACAATTTCCTTCGGATTCGAAAGTTACTTGCAATCAGGCTAAATGTTCATAACTGGCATATACATGTCTAAAATATATTAAAAATGCATCAACCTTTTCCACTATGATGAGGTCTCCAACTTGTATGTCTGAACTCTTAACTTGCACTTTACCTTAAAAAAAAGAAGAAGTATAATCAACTCAAGGAAATAATAGCACAACAGAGTTAAACTTTCAGTTGATAAATAATACTTCAGAAATAACTTTGGGAGAAAAAAATAACACTTTAGAAATTTATCTATACTTATACATTCAAATTAAATGTATTTCAGATAGACACAGTCGCTGAAAATTTACTTCTCCTAGTGAACTCCCAAATACAATCAACTATCCTCCAATAAAAGACGTGCGAGAATGGGGAAGAGGATTCCATCTGGAAAGTTCTTCCCACATCTGCCATTATTTCAGGTCTGAGTCAAGTTACCGATGATCAAAAATATCACTAAATAAAATAATTTGATGACTGAAGCTGAGTATCATGGAGATGTAAAATCCTTACATTAATATTGTGGATGGCACTGACGGGCATATAACTGACAGAAAAAAGAAACGAAGAAAATTACATGTAAAATCACCCTCCACTAGTAGCTTTACAGACACAGGTCAGGACTGAAAACTAAGGTCTGGAGATTTGCACAAAAAGTGATGCTTCCACATGGTATACTGTGCAAATTCTTAAATTGTCTCTCTAGTATCTAGTGCACTGTAATCATTTACAAAATCTAACACACAACATCTACATCATGTTAGTGCCACAGAGAGGAGGTGAGAAGCTGGCGTGGACAATGGGAGACGCCGTCCTGAAGCAGCAGCAAGACTTGGCTCAGTTCTCGCTCCCTGTATCTCCTCCCTCCTGGCCTCCCTTCGCCCCTCTGTTTCTCTCCCTCCTTCCCTCTCTCCCCACCTCCCTACCTTGGTCTCCCTCCCTCTGTCCATCTCCCTTTTGAAACCAGCAACAGCCTATGGATCTGCCTTTACATTTTTGTAACTACTGTTTTGACATGGGAAAAGGTCCACTTCTTTTACATTCAGTTTATTCTGAAAGCTAACAGAACAAGAGCTAAGTTCATATTACATTATCAAATACTAACATTACCAGTCATTACACTGACTTTTAGACCAATTCAACTTATTATAAAGGCTTATTTCCTAAATACCTCTTAAAGCAGCTGCGTTTCAATAGAATCATACCAGTTCCTAACAATTTGTTTTGAGGATATCAAAAAGTTTTGTAAATATTATATTTTTGCTGTTATATTTTTCCATGTTCCTCAATTATACAATAAATACATAAGGGCTGGAGTAACTTTTCAGGGGGGAGATGAAGCTACTTTTTATTCATATTATAAAATAGCAAAGTTCTTTAGAATTGCATGTGAAGCAAATCTTACGATATTTCCGTAAGTGATAAGTATACATCAATTAGTAGCCAAAAAATACTTGCAAAAGAATGTCTACTTTAAATCTTTTTTTTCAGTTGGTCACTTCAAGCTTCAGGTCTGTACTCCCACTATTATGTTTTTTATAGCTAAGCATCAGGCAGTAAACACATATTACTTATCTCATACCCCCTGAGTATTAACTCAGCAGAATTCCTGTCTTATCATTTAATTTTATTTTCTCTCCTACTCTCCAATCCACTTTTCCTTCCTTCTGCTTTTTTACATTTTAATAGACACATTTAAAAAAGAGAGAAAAAGAAATGGTTGCAGTCATAAGATGTAGTAAATGTAAATAATTTTAAACTATTTTGAAACAAAGAAAACGCATCCTTTTTTGACTCCTTAATCAAGACCTTATATTTCGGAGAGATTCATTATTCTCTCACATGGTAATAGACACAATTTATATTTAATAGCCTTTAATTTTTAAGGCATTAATTGTGATCACTATTCATTTCTATGGAACTTACTAGCAATTACATGTTTAAGTAAAACAGTTTATGGTAAAATGCACTGTTGCAAGTTCTCAACTCTTATACAATATTACAACATGAACAAAATACGAGAAGGCTAAACACAGTACAGTGTCAAATCAGTATGATAATCTGCCTCACTTACCTGTTCAAAGTACACATTTCTAAATTTTGAAGAATTGGTCAAATTGTTCAACAGTTCTGAATTCTCTAATAATTCTAATCTTGTGTTCAGGGGACTGCCTGCACTTCCTTTACAGCCTTTGTCACACGAACTCACGGACTTCTTCTCTGTTCTCTTTCCCAAAGAACAGCGAAGGCATCGGACAGAAAAGATGGAGGAAAGCCACCCACTCCCCATGCACCTGTCGAGCACTGACAGCCCAGCATCATGACCTTCCGCAGCCTAATCTGCACAGTCCACGCCTCCACTAACGGTTTGATTTCTGGCCACCCTTTGTGAACGGAACTGATAGCTGATCCTAGCTAGCAACATGCTAATATCAGAGTTGGAAGAGACTGGTAACAAGAGATATTCCTAAAGTTTTACAAGTCACAGCACAGAAGACACACAACGGCCACCTGCTCTCACAAACCAATGGAACCATCAACAACACAGAGTGTTTACTGAATGGGCGTTTAAAATTTAGTAACTTCAGAGCTACACTTGATAGAAGCAAGTTCTAAATATAGTAACAAAGATACTTCGACGTGTACACCAGTATTCAAATCTAATGAGTTTTCCTTAAAAACATCCTACTCCATTTACTGTCAAGTACATACTCAGGAAGTCGTACCTCACCAGCCTTTTTCTTTTGATGAAATAGTGAATAGTGACTATTACCAAGTAAGGTAACAGCAGTCCTTTCCTCTCTCTCAACTACTGCAGGTAAATCCTTCCATTCAATCCTTCTTCTAGCAATAAATGTTCCCTGCCACTATGCCTCAAAAGTATGATGGCTTATGTGCTCCTTCTCACGGGAGGCAAGCATCTAGCTCACTTGCCCCACGAACCAAGTTTGATTGGCTCCTCCGGAGAGAGATGAAAAATCACTCCAAGAGCTGCTCCTCTTCCTGCAGAGCGTCTAACCACGCGCCCTGTCTACCACCCTCACTGCCACTCGTCAGCGTCACCTGCAGATAAGATACAACTAAATGGTCGCCACTGTTACTATTTTCTGAATTCAGCATAATTCCAAACGAACTAGGTGAAAAATTAAGGATTATGTTTATCCTCACCCCAAACCCTCCATTACTGGACAATTACTTAGAAGATAATCAAATTTGCAGCACGTATACACATTCTTAACAACTGATCTCAAATTAACTTTCCAGCTTTACCTACTGTCTGTGTTTCCCTTTGCTCCTGCTCTATCTTAGTCTGGCACCTTATCCTACAACCGTGTGAGGCCCTTGCTTATCCTTACAGGTTCTCTGCACTTGCTGCTCCTTTTGACTGAAACCCCTCCGTCCCCAGACCTCCTTAATTGCACAGCAAATATAACCCCATGAAGCCTTCTGTAACCTGTATAAGCATCAGCAGGATTTTATACACACTACTACACAATGTGCTTAAAATGCTATAATGCTATAAATATTCAAACACCTGAGTGTCTACCAAATTTCAGATCCTGTGCACTTTTAGGACATTGAGTTTGTTCTTCGCAAATGCATATCCAAACTTAACCCATTTTAAAAGAACAGAAGGAGTTGATAACTATTCTACTCCTAATCAGTTAAAATGGGTCAAATGCCAGAATGGATTAAAGAGAGCATAACCATAAAAACCACATCTAACTAGACACAGACATTACCAAATAAGGGTGAAAATGTATTAATTACCTATTTCCCAACAAAACACACACAAGGAGGTAAGAGTGAAAGATAATTAAGCAACTTTTTAAAAAAGCACTTGATCGCATATAAGGAGCCCTCTAGAAGGTCACTTCAGATGAACAGGTATTGCTTCCTGGGCAGACCACCACCCATGACATCAGCAGGTTATTGGGCTTGTCTTCATTATTTGGGTGGGAATGCATTCTCCCTCAACTCTCTCACCATTTTAAGTAGGAGCCTAACTTAAAACAGATTATGAAGCAAAGTGGGTAGTTGGGAAACAAGTTTTATACTATACTATATTATATTATATCACATCGTATTATATTAAGAGAGAGACCTATACTCTGAAAAAAACCCAAAATATTGCTGAGAGAAAATTTAAAACACTTAAATACAGGAAGAGATATACCTCATTCATGGATCAGAAGACTTAATACTATTAAAAAGTCAATTCTCCCCCAAATTTATCTATAGATTCAATGCAATCCCAATCAAAATCCCAGCAGGCATTTTTTCTCTTTTGGGAGGGTACGCGGGCCTCTCACTGTTGTGGCCTCTCCCATTGCGGAGCACAGGCTCCGGACGCGCAGGCTCAGCGGCCATGGCTCACGGGCCCAGCCGCTCCGCGGCATGTGGGATCTTCCCGGACCGGGGCATGAACCCGTGTCCCCTGCATTGGCAGGCGGACTCTCAACCACTGCACCACCAGGGAAGCCCTCAGCAGGCTTTTTTAAAATAGAAATCAACAAACTGATTCTAAAAGTCACATGGAGGGACTTCCCTGGTGGCGCAGTGGCTAAGAGTCTGCCTGCCCTGCCGGTGCAGGGGACACAGGTTCGAGCCCTGGTCCGGGAAGACCCTGTATGCCGCTGAGCAACTAAGCCCGTGCGCCACGACTACTGAGCCTGCGCTCTGGGGCCTGCGAGCCACAGCTACTGAGCCCACGTGCCACAACTACTGAAGCCCGCACGCCTAGAGCCGTGCTCTGCAACAGGAGAGGCCACCGCAATGGGAAGCCCGTGCACCACAGCGAGGAGTAGCCCCCGCTCGCCGCAACTAGAGAAAGCCCACATGTGGCAACAAAGACCCAACGCAGCCAAAAATAATAAATAAAATAAATAAAATTTTTTTAAAAATTAAAAGAAATAAAATAAAATAGTCACTTATAATATATTGGTATTGAATGGACTTCCTAAGATGGAGGAAAAAACCACAAAGGAAAAGGATCAGAAGATATGCCTACATAAAAAATATAAATTTATCTACATCCGAAAAAAAAAAAGAAAAAATTAATCAAACAAGATAAAAATATTTGCCACGTGATAAATTTATCTTAGTAGAGAAATTATAAGGTAAAGACGAACACAGGAACAACAGGGGAATAAACTTCCATAAAGGATAAGAAACAAACAGTGAAGGGTTAAAAGATAAACAGCAAGCAAACACAATGAGAGCATTTTTCACCAAGCTGGAAATTTAAAAAAACGTGTGGCTGGGAGTCCAGTCATTACAGGTAACCAGCACAGTAATGCCAGTCACTAGAGGGAAGCAGAGGATGCTACCAGCATACAGACATACACGAAACGCCTGTCTGTGTGAGAAGGTACCCTGTGCAAGCAAGTATTTTTTAAAGTTATGTCTCATGGGTTCCAGGCGCTAATCTCCAAACAATGCAATAAAAAATGTTAAATGCTTAATATCTTGAAGAAATGAATTCATACAGGTCCTCTTAGGGTGACCTAAGTAAAAATACCAGTTATGCAGATAATGAGTATGTACATCCACTCTTGCCTATCTATCCAGTCCTGAGGATACGTGTCCACCATGATACAGCCACAGAGAACCAAACAAATGAGGGAGTGTATGTAAAGTGTTTGTGCCTGACATATAGTAATGGATTGATAAATGTTACTTAGAGTAAAAATGCAATAGTGTATGCTGAATATTCTGGAATGAGCATTGGAAGAGGGTATTTTAAAATGCTGCTCAGACCACAGACAAGAAAGATGACTTAGTGAAAGCGACATATTGCATAGACAATATGTAAAAGGCACTAACGAGGGATTTTAAAATCTCTCAATTTTCAAGGAATGATTATTACTGACAAATAGAGTCAATTTCACAAAAAGATGACAAAATTTCATTCGACATTCCATAAACACCTTTTTAACGTAAAAAAACCAGAGTAAGAATGTTAACAAGTGTGGGACAACACAGTGTTGATAATATGAATCAAAGATGCTAAAATACACAGGAATAAAGAATTTCTATACTCTGCACAGATAAGGTTCCTTTTTGGCAAGGAAACTGGACCACAAGAGACATGTAAATATGCAAATGTTCTCTCTCACATTCTCTCAAACACACACAAACACACACACACACACACACACACGAACACACAAACACAAGTACTTTATATAAGGCTCAAGTCACAGACATTTTTCTCCCTCTCCTATGTCTGAATACTTGAAAACATGTTAAACGACAAAACACCAGAACTAGTAAAAGAAATAACTAAGGGACTTCCCTGGTGGCGCACTGCTTAAGAATCCGCCTGCCAACGCAGGGGACACAGGTTCGATCCCTGGTCTGGGAAGATCCCACATGCCGCAGAGCAGCTAAGCCCGTGCACCACAACTACTGAGCCTACGCTCTAGAGCCCACGAGCCACAACTACTGAAGCCTGCGGGCCTAGAGCCCGTGCTCTGCAACAAGAGAAGCCACCGCAATGAGAAGCCCCCGCTCGCCTGCTGCAACTAGAGAAAGCCCGTGCGCAGCAACGAAGACCCAATGCAGCCAAAAATAAATAAATAAAAATAAATAAATTTATTAAAAAATAAGAAAGAAATAACTAAGATATACTGGAAAACAATCATCACAAGCTGTATGAAGAATCCAGCAGCACAAAATTAATTCAAGTTTCATTTCTAAATATCAAGTTCCATGTTAGCTTTAGGTTTAAATTTGGGAAATACACTAATAGTGGTTGACACAACTTAGTCCTGCTGAGATCCGGCGGCTGATGAAAACACAAACAAATAAATGAAGACTTCTGAATTGATCCTATCTGCTAGAATACTGACTGCATGAGTTCTTTAAAAAGCTTAGTTCAGGACTTACCCATGTTTGAATCTCATCAAGTTATCATGGTACCCAACACATAGTGGATACTTAGTAAATATTTGTGGAAATGAATTGTGAACTAGCCATCTGGATGATTACAAACAAGGTATACAATCTATACATGACTCCCTAGCAACAAGGGAAGAAAACAGCATTGTTTCCAATAATCCAAAAGCAGAATGGCCACACAATTCAAACTCTTTGCAAAAGCTGCCAAGAAGTAGGAAAATCTATTTTATTTTCTCTTCCTTGCCTCTGCCTCTGGTGCTATTCACTAGGAGATAATGAATAGTTCAAGTAGTCCTAAAGAGAAAGGAAGGAAGGTAGCAGCAACAGGTATGGAAAATTCCCGCTCAAGAAAAGCAGCTTAGCAGGCAATGAAATACAGAGCAAACTAAAAATCATTCAGTGTTCACTAAGGTCATATGCCAGAGCTAAAATATTCTCTGCTTCCAAACACAGCACCTTCAAGTCGTTAGCATACTTAACAGTGGAAGTGGCTTTCCTTTTCAAAAGAAAAAAATAACAAGACAGAACATTTTCTCAATGTATTTCTACAAGAATGTGCTTGAGAACTCTAAATATAAAAAGTTCACATGCTATAAAATGATACAACGAACTACAATAAATCACAGAAAGAAATCAATGCCATTCAAAAAATAAATTTTAGGGCTTCCCTGGTGGCGCAGTGGTTGAGAGTCCGCCTGCCGATGCAGGGGACACGGGTTCGTGCCCCGATCCCGGAAGATCCCACATGCCGCGGAGCGGCTGGGCCCGCGAGCCATGGCCGCGGAGCCTGTGTGTCCGGAGCCTGTGCTCCGCGACGGGAGAGGCCACAGCAGTGAGAGGCCCGCGTACAGCAAAAAATAAAAAAAAAAAAAAAAAAATAAATTTTAAACTACACTCAATAATAAGCACAGGGCCTCCCTGGTGGCGCAGTGGTTAAGAGTCCGCCTGCCGATGCAGGGGATACGGGTTCGTGCCCCGGTCTGGGAGGATCCCATATGCCGCGGAGCGGCTGGGCCCGTGAGCCATGGCCGCTGGGCCTGCGCGTCCGGAGCCTGTGCTCCGCAACGGGAGAGGCCACAGCAGTGAGAGGCCCGCATACCGCAAAAAGAAAAAAAAAAAAAAAATAATAAGCATACACATGCACTTTCTATGTACTAAATTTTACTTATCAATTACTTGCATCAGAATAACCTGCCACAAAGCAATGTACCACAGCTGAAAGAACACTGAATTTGAGGTCAGAGGGTCCAGGTTCAAACACGAACTGTGCAAAAAGGATGGCAACTTAGGGCAAATTCTTGAGCATGAGCTTCAGGCTTCTCACTGTCACTGCAGACCACACCAGCCACCCCTGGGCGGAGGTCATGTGACTGAGCACAGGGCAAGTGCTCTGACACACACAGGAGTCCAAACGCAGCTGTGGCTCCCGGCACCAACCTACATGGGAGATGTCGATTTCTCAGACCACAGGCAATGAGGACCAAGTTTTTTTAAAAACGTGAAGTTTCACTTGCATCTGAAATGAAACCACTGCAATTGCTTTTAGAGTATTTTGAATTCAAATATTACAGAATGGTAAAAGACGTATACCAGTCTGTCTTCCTCATCATTTTATACTGCTTTAGGTGAAAATGACATAAAGTCAGCCACTTTAAGGTAAATGATTCAGTGGCACTTAGTACATTCACAGTATTGTGCAACCAACTCTATCAAGTTCCGAAACAGGTTCATCACCACGAAGGAACCTCATACCCACTAAGCAGCTGCCATTCCCTACTTCCCCAGGCCACGGCAACCACAATCTGCATTCTATACCTATTAACTTACCTCCTCTGCATATTTCAAAAGAAGGACGTCATACAATATATGACCTTTAGTGTCTGGCTTCTCTTACATAGCACAGTATTTTCAGGGTTCATTCACATTCTATCACGTATCAGCATTTCATTAATTGTTATAGCTAAATAATATCCCAATATCCCAATGTATGAAGAGACCATAATTTGTTTATCCATCCATCCACGGATGGACATCTGGACTGTCATCATCACCTTTTGGCGATTGTATACAGTGCAGTGGTAACAGGGGTATATGTGTATTTGTATTTGAGTCCCTATTTTTAATTCTAAATTTATCTGGGAATATCTTAATTTTGCCTTCATTTTTCAGTGATAGTTTTACTAGCATAGAATTTTCTGTTGACGGTTTCTCCTTTTCCAATTTTAAAAACGTCACCCCACTTCCCCCTGGCCTCTAAGGTTTCTGATGAGAAGTCTGCAGGTGGCCCATCACCTCACTGAGGACCCCTTGTATGTGCTACGCCGTTTGCAGGGTGTGCTCTTGGTCCTGGCGTTTCAGCTGTCTGATGGTAATGTGTCTTAGTGTGGATCTCTGCATTTGCCCTTCTGGGCTTCAGTGAACTTCCTGACCGTGTAGATTTGCGTCTTTTCTCACATTCGGGGAGTTAATGGCCATTGTTCCTTCACGTCTTCTCTCTGCACTCTCTCTCCTCTCCGTCTAGGATTCCCATCACGTGTCCCTCAGTACACTTGATGCTACTCCACAAGTCTCTCAGGATCTGTTTCGTTGTCTTCATTCTACTTCTTGCTCCCCAGACTGGGTAATTTCAAGTGATCTAGGTTCAAGTTCACTGATTCTTTCTTCTGCCAGCTCAAATCTGCCACTGAAACTCTCTAGTGAGTTTCTCTCTTCATCTGTTGTACTTTTCAGCACTGGAATTTCTGGCTTCTTTTTTTTATTTATTTATTTTTTTTTTTTCTTTTTGCGGTATGCGGGCCTCTCACTGCTGTGGCCTCTCCCGTTGCGGAGCACAGGCTCCGGACGCGCAGGCCCAGTGGCCATGGCTCACGGGCCCAGCCGCTCCGCGGTATATGGGATCCTCCCAGACCGGGGCACGAACCCGTATCCCCTGCATCGGCAGGCGGACTCTTAACCACTGCGCCACCAGGGAGGCCCTCTGGCTTCTTTTTTTAAAACTTACATACCTTTACTGATATTCTCCATTTGTTAACGTATCATTCTGGTCTCTTTTAGCAATTGGTCCATTGTTTGCCTTAGCTTCCTGAGCACATCTGAGGCGGATGACGTCGTGTTTGTCCAGTAAGTCCAATGTCTGGGCTTCCTCAGAGACAGTTTTTGTTAATTTCTTCTGTGAATGGGCTACACTTTGCATGCTTTGTAATTTTTTGTGGAAAACTGGACATTTTGAGTATTATAATCTGGTAACCCAGGAAATGAGCTATTTCCCCCTCTCCTGGGTTTGTTTTGCTGCTTGGTATATGCTATAGCCATGTATATTTAGTGACTTTTCTAAACTATTTTTGTGACGCATGTATTCTTTGTCACATATGGTGACAAAGAGGGAGGGAGGAAAGAAGACAGACAGGAAGAACAGCCTCTCCCAGCCCTTGCAGGCTGTGGTTCTGTGCTGGGGACCCTGTCACTTAGCCTGGCTGTTTATAACTCTGCCTCAGCCTTCGCATCCGCCTGTCCTGAGCCTAGACATTGGTCAGAAGCAAAAGACCTTCTCAGGCCTTTTCTGAGCTTGCATCCAGCTCTGGCCCTGAATGTAGCTTTCAAAATTCCCCGAGCAAACAGGGGCACTTTGGATTCTCTCCCATCTTTTCCTGCCTGGAAGTGACACTCTCGTGTGTGAACCCCAACTAATCTTTGCCCAGCTACTCCGGCTGTACCCGAGCCTTACACAAGAAGAAACGCCTGCAGCTTTTCAGCCTTCCTGCCCTGAATCCCAGGTTAGGTGAAAGACAGGCGAGCGAACTGGGTCAGTCCTTCAAGTAGCCCCCAGACAGGTTAGACAGACAGACACAGTGCTTTGCAAGCTCGTCCTGCTCTGTGCCGTCCAGGGCCTGCTCTGTGCCCTCCACGGTCGGGTCCAGAGCCCAGACTGGGAACATGGCTGCTGCTGTCTTCCAGGTGGGTGCCATGACAGAGAGGGGGTGGAGCGAGGCAGGAGAAGATACCAAAAAGCTTTCCTATGATTTTTAGGAGGCCTTTTCCTGGATGCAACAACCACCTGGATGCTGTAAAGTCTGACTGTTTTCCAGAGTTTTGACGAAGTTAGCTCTGCTGCTTTCTGCTTGATTTGGGGAGCTGTGTACTCGGTCATGTTTGCTGACATCACCGCACTGTTTATTTGTGAATGATACAATTAGTGCCCAGAAACAAATCTCTGCTCAGCCCAAATTCCACAATGCAAAACAATTTAAAACATAAGCCAGGACCTATACTGTATTCCAAAACAGACAAACCAAAGTTACACCTAATTTACCTGGCCATTCTGGGGATTCTTTTCCCCAAAGCTAAAGCTTACCTTATTTTCTGCAACACACCTTTCCTCTATCATGCCAATACTTTAAGCATTAAAGCTTTTTAATAATTAATTTTTCAACTCAATTGAGAAAGAACAGTCTTTTCAACAAATGATACTGGGGCAACTTGGTATTCACATGCAAACAAGTGAGAAGCCATATCACATACAAAATACTAAATGAAAATGGGTCACAGACCTGAGTGTAAGAGCTAAAACTATAAAACTCCTAGAAGAAAACACAGAAGTAAAGCATAACTTTGGGTTGGCAAACTGTTCCTTAGATACAACCCCAAAACATAAGCGACAAAAAGAAAGAAACAGATGAACTCGGACTTCATGAAAATTAAAAACTTTTGTGTATCGGGGACACCATCAAGAAAGAAAAAATACAACACACAGAATGAGACAATATAGTTCCAAATCATATATATCTAACATGGGACTTAAATCCAGAATATAGAAAGAACTCCTACAGCTCAACAATTAAAACAGATAACTCAGTTTAAAAGCAGGCAAAGAATGTGAATAAACATTTCTCCAGAGAAGATATACTAATGGCCAGAAAGCACATGAAAAGACGTTTAACATCATTAGTCATTAGGGAAATGCAAACCGAACCCACAGTGAGATACCACTTCACACCCTCTAGGATGGCTACAGACAAAAAGAGAGACAAGTGTTGTTGAAGATGTGGAGAAACTGGAACCCTCTCACATTGCTGGTGGAAACATAAAATGGTGCAGACAATTATGAAAATAGTTTGGCAATTCCTCAAAAACATGGAATTACCGTGCAATCCAGTAATTTCATGCCTAGGTATATATACAAAAGAAACTAAAACAATGTTCACACAAAACTTGTACACAAATGTTCACAGCAGCATTATTTATAATGGCCTAAAAGTGGAAACAACCCAAATGTCCGTCCATATGATATATCATACAGTAGAATATCACCTGGCAACAAGAAGACGCTAAGTACTGGTATGTGCTGCAACATGAACGCACCTTGAAAACATGATGCCAAGTGTCAGAAAACAGTGACAACAGGCCACACAGTACATGACTCCATTTTTATGAAATGTTTAGAACAGGCAAATCCATAGAGATAGAAAGTAGATCAGTGGTTGCCTGGGGCTGGAGTGGGATAGGGAAGCGGCAAGAATGGGAAGTGCCTGCTAATAGATATTCAGAGCTTCTTTCTAGAATGTTAAAAACGTTCTGAAATTAGATGGTGGTGATGGTTTCATAACTCTGTGAATATACCCAAAACTATTGAACTGTATATTTTAAATGGATGAATTTTATGTTATGTGAAAAATACCCCAATAAAGCATAAAAACACTTTTTGGACAATTAAAAAATAATAATAATTCATTGTACAAACGTCCATGTATAAACAGAAGACATAAACTCCACTCTAAACTTCTCCATTTTTAAACACGCTGAGTCATTATGAATATCCATGTAGTTTTTCACTGTCACTTTCTACTGTCATCACGCTCACCTGTAATAGCTTCACCCACTCTCCCCCTAATACATTGCTTCTTTTCTACAATGGACTGAAAAGCCAAATAAACAACTCTCAAAAACATAAACTAGGCGAGGGTTAAAAGCCTTAAATGAAGGTTACAGGGAGATCGGCGCACATCAGTTACCACTTTGGACCAAGACTTTTGTTTTGGCTGCTCAAATCCCTCTTCCTTAAGTATAGTTTAAGGCCAAGATACCAGATGTCTGACCTTAATGACTGCGTTTAAAATATAAAGCAAAGAGAGACTTTAGAGAAAGTGATAACTACCCTTCACAGACAGTGTGTACACACCAGTTGAGTTTCACGTGTCTCCAGTACACGTGCATTATATACAAACTGTAACAGAGAGCACTCTAAAACTATTAATATTTATGTATATGTATGTGTGCATGCATGCGTTTAAGGGTTGGTGTATATATTAATATTCATAAACACATACATCCAAGCATCTAGAGAATAAAAAGCTACCCTGAAATTATATGCATTATATTATTATAAGAAAATTAATTAGACAACACACAATCGCATAATACTACTTTCAGTAACAAAATTAAGACGTTTTCTTACATTTATGTTAATTCTAAAATGATGATTATATTAAACAATGATAAACTGAATTAAAAGTGTCTTGCTCACCTCTTATTGTAAGCTTGCTGTATAGTTGTGAATTCACTTCCTTGTCTCGCTGAAAACGCCGAAATTCATCAATTGCTTCCCTCATGATAGTAACAGCCAAGACAAACCCCTTTAAACAAAATAAAACAAAGTATTTGAGAACACTGGACTTCAACAAAAAGGGAAAATTCTTTTACTGTTTAGCTTTACTTTTTTTCATTCAATTTATATTAGTTGTAAAATATACAATAAATGAAAACAAAGAAAAAAGACAAAAAGTATCACTACAAAAGGAACATAGTAATGCATAGTAAAAGATTTACAATTCTTACTATACCCCAGAAAACTTAAAAAATTCACACCTTAATATGTACTTCAAGCTAAACATCAGAAAATATTTAGTAACCCAAAGAAAAAGAAATTAATCTTCAATAAACCCATGAATTATATTTAGAACACTCAGGCATTCAAATATCACATTAACAAAGACTGACATAAAAATCTTATAATATGTGCACTTAAATCTTTCTGATAGAATAAAAGCATTTAGGAACACAGAACAATTCCCATATATGACACTTACACATCAACTTTCTTACATCATGCATCACCATGCAAGTGCATTTGAGAGCACAGGTATGGCCACAGTGCTCCTTTTCTCTCATTTTGTTAAGTAAAAACCTGAACAGATGAGTTTGATGCTATCGAAATAAAACTTCTGTATGGTTGTAATCTATTGTGAAATCTGTTACTAACACATGGCTAACGTCCATCTTTTTTAAAGGCTACACATGTATTTTCTGACACACAATACAAGAATATTCTTCAAGTCAAGTTCCCTATGACTAAACAGAGACCTCTTCAGTAGGCTTCATTTTAATGACAAACATGCTCCAGCATACCATGTAAATTACACAACACTGGATGAATTTCCATTTAAAGTACAATAATCTCTTATTCCAGGTTTTTTGGGGGTTTTTTGAATTAAAAGAACACCTTTGTTTATGGACACTGAAATTTAAATTTTATATAATTTTTATATGTCATAGCATATTATTCTGCTTTTGATGTTTTTCAAACATTGAAAGTTTAAAAACCATTCTTAGCCTTCAGGCTGTACAAAACAGAGGGAGGTCCAGATTTGGCCCATGGTTTGCCATCCCTGCTTCTATTTATTTTGAATTTAATTAACTAATTTATTTATTTATGGCTGCATTGGGTCTTTGTTGCTACTCGCGGGCTTTCTCTAGTTGCAGCGAGCAGGGTCTACTCTTTGTTGCAGTGCACAGGCTTCTCTTTGCGGTGGCTTCTCTTGTTGCAGAGCACGGGCTCTAGGTGTGTGGGCTTCAGTAGTTGTGGCACGTGGGCTCAGTAGTTGTGGCTCGTGGGCTCTAGAGTGCAGCCTCAGTAGTTGTGGCGCACTGGCTTAGTTGCTCCACGGCATGTGGGGTCTTCCCGGACAAGGGCTCGAACCCGTGTCCCCTGCATTGCCAGGTGGATTCTTAACTGCTGTGCCACCAGGGAAGTCTGCCATCCCCACTTTTATTGTTTTTTTAAATTAATTTTTATTGGAATACAGTTGATTTATAATGTTGTATTAGTTTCTACCGTACAGCAAAGTGAACAGCTCTACATAGGTATTTTTCTGTCTAACCAATAGGCTAAAGTAAGTAGGCCTCGGGAGAATGTTTCTTGTGTTTACTAAAGTGCAGTCCTCTTTAAGCAGTCGTGCCTGAAGGCTGGTGTGAGGCTCCAGGCTCAGTGCACACAGCCCAGCTCTCCACTCACCCAGTAGCCTTCCGTCTTGACGTTCATGGTACAGGCACCACCTGTAAGCAGAGTCACTACTGCTCTGTGACTCTCAGTGTCATCACGCATCAGCACCTGCTGACTGTGCTTCCCAGCACGCCTGAGGCCTGGACCACTCTCAGCAGCGATGTGGGAGCCCGGCCCAGGCCCCCTTGGTTCTCACGGCCGCCATCACTACTGGGCCAGCCCCCCGCCTCCAGCCTCATCTCCCTCAAAGTCATCCCTCCACAGTTCCCAAAGTATCTTCTGCAATAAAAATTTGACAGATGTGTGGCAAAATCCTCCTCCAGGGATGGGCCCCAGCAATTCACTGCCTGAAACCTCAACAGTGCCCACTGTTCACGCTCCTTCGCTAAAGCACAGCCTCAAGGACAGACCTCTAGCCTCATGGGCCACTCAATGCCACTTTTATCCTCCAACGCCAGGACACTAGCAGCAGGCTCCTGAAACACCATGACGTCTCCCATCCGGTCTTTGCCAGTGTCTTTCCAGTGGTTGCTAAAAGCACTATTTTAAGAAGTATTCCAAAGCTACTCTTGGAATCAGAAAGGGAAGCCATGAACAACAGTTGCTGGTGGGCCCCACCCGCAGAGAGGAAGGCAGGCACGGCACGTGCCAGGGATTTGCCATCACCGTGCTAAAGACAGCTGACGATGGGCAGAGTGTGATCCTCACGTAGCAGGACCTTTAGCACACATTTTTTTTTAGTAACAGTTTTGTTGAGATTAATTCACATACCCTAAAATGCTTTTAAAGCATGCATGTCACTTGTTTAGTTTATTTACAGAGCTGTGCCTCCATCACCACCACCAAGTTCTAGAGCATATTTATTTATTTATTTTATCGCCCCCAAAAGAAACCCCAACAGCAACCAGCCCCCATTCCCCCTCCGGTTCCCGCCCTGGAAACCACTAATCTACCTTCCATCTCTGTGGATTTGCCTATTACGGGTGATTCGGTAAACTCGACGTTTAGCTTCCTGACAAACTGCCGAACTGTTTTCTAGAGCGATTACACCAATTTTCATGTGTTTATTGCCCATGTGTATATCTTCTTTGGAGAAATGTTAATTCAGATCGTACACCCACTTTTTAACTGGGTCAACTTATCTTTTAATTGTTAAGTTGGAAGAGCCTTTTATATCATTCTGGATACAAGTGCCTTGTCAAATATGTGACCTACAAATATGATGTTACAAACACTTTGTCCCATTCTGGGTTGTTTTACTTTCTTGATGATGTCCCCTGATGCACAAAAGTTTTAGTTTTGATGAAGTCCAACTTACTCAAGTTTTTTCTCTTGTCACTTGGGCTTTTAGTGTCCAAGATCACAAAGATTTACTTCCACGCTTTCTTCTAGGAGTCCTACAGCTTCAGCTCCATTTAGGTCTATGATCCATTTTAAGTGACGCTTTGTGTACGCTATGGCAGGGGTCCAACTTCATTCCCTCCCACGTGCTGCCCAAACGTCCCAGCACCATCTGTTGGAGACTACTCTTTCTCCATTGAACCGTCTTGGTACCCTTGTTGAAAATCCATTTGTCATAAATGTTTATGTCTGGACTCACCACTGTACCCCTTGATCTACATATCTATCCTTCTGCCAGTACCACATTCTCTTGATTACTACAGCTCTGTAAGAAGTTTCAAAATGGGGAAGTATGAGTCCTACGACTTTGATCTACTTTTCTAGGTTGTTTTGGCTACCCTGGGACCCTTCCATTGTTGCATGAATTTTAGAATCAGCTTGTCAATGCCTGCAAAAGAAGCCAAATGGGGGGCTTCCCTGGTGGCACAGTGGTTGAGAGTCCGGCTGCCGATGCAGGGGACACGGGTTCGTGCCCCGGTCCGGGAAGATCCCACGTGCCGCGGAGCGGCTGGGCCCGTGAGCCATGGCCTCTGAGCCTGCGCGTCCGGAGCCTGTGCTCCGCAATGGGAGAGGCCACAACAGTGAGAGGCCCGCGTACTGCCAAAAAAAAAAAAAAAAAAGAAAGAAAAAAAAGAAGCCAAATGGGATTTTGCTTGGGATTGCACTGAATCTGTAGATCAGTTTGGAGAGTCCTGTCATTGTAATACTAAGTCTTTCAATTCTTGAACGTGAGACGACTTTCCATTTACTTAGATCTTCTTTAATTTTTTTCAAAAATGTTTTATAGTTTTTGATATGCACTTTAGCTAAATCTCTTCCTATTTTTTTCTTTTTGATGCTGTTATAAACAGAATTGTTATCCTAGTTCCATTTTCAGATGATCATTGCTAGTGTGTTGAAATACAAATGATTTTTGTATATTTATCTTGTACCCTACAGCTCACTAACTTGTTCCAATATTTTTGTGTGTGCATGGATTCCTTAGATTTTCCTATATACAAGATCATGCCATCTGCGAATAGAGACAGATAGCTTTTCTTCTTTTCCATCTAGATGCCTCCTATTTCTTTTTCTTGCCTAACCTAACTGCACTATTCATTTTACCTTCAATAAAATGTTGAATGGAAACAGTGGGAGTAGCCATCTTTGTCTTGCTGCTGACCTTAGGGGGAAGCCAGTCTTTTACCATTAAAAGTATGTTAGCTGTGCAAAGTACAAAATTTTAAGAACAAGAGATCTATATTATGACCAAGTATCTCCATACTAGAAGGAAGTATGTGCTCTAGGGACAAATGGCCAGCTTCTCCAAAGGTGGTAACTTGTCATGACAAAGCAGTGATGAAATAAAGTGGTCATCAAAGAAACTATAAGTTGGGGGCAGAGAAGTACTCTTATCTTGAATGCAAATTCATCATTTTATTAGAGCTAGGGTTAGCAAAGGTAAGAGAAAAATAAAACAAAATAAAAGCATCAAATATCAAAAAAATTAGCTTTAAGAAATTTCGTATTATCAAAAGCCTTAAAATTTATACACATATTAACCAAGCAGCTTCACTTCTAGAAACTTAGCCTAAAGAAAAAAATAAAATAAAATCAAGGATCCCAGCACTGAATATGAAAAAACTGGAAACCTGAAAGTCCAAATAAGAAATTTATGATACTCTTATATGATGAAATATTTTATTTCCCTAATTCAAAGATGCTGTTGATTTTAAGATACATCATTATTGGGACTTCCCTGGTGGCGCAGTGGTTAAGAATCTGCCTGCTAATGCAGGGGACACGGGTTCAAGCCCTGGTCCAGGAAGATCCCACATGCCATGGAGCGACTAAGTCCGTGTGCCACAACTACTGAGCCCGCGTGCCACAACTACTGACGCCCCCACACCTAGAGCCTGTGCTCCGCAACAAGAGAAGCCACTGCAAGGAGAAGCCCGTGCACTGCAACAAAGACTAGTCCCTGCTCACCACAAGTAGAGAAAGCCCGTGTGCAGTAACAAAGACCCAACACAGCCAAAAATAAATAAACAAACAAATAAATAGATTTATTTTAAAAAAAGGTACATCATTATTAGTTTAGTAACAGTCCTGGTGGGAAGACAATATCACTTTAAATACATAAACCGTTTATAAGTCACAATTTCAGTAACATGAAAAATATGCATCTATGAATCCAAAAAATACAGTTCTATGCAGCCACTCTTGTGTAGGAGAATATTTACTGTTACAGACTCATGTGATGGTGTGGAAGTAATTTCTTAAAACTCTACCTGTGACTGACTCACCTTGAGAGACAAGAGGAGAATGACTGTCAGGAAATACTTCATTTATACAATGAAGACAGTATTTTTAAAGAAGTGATTTTTATCAGACAGGCATATCAGAATCACCCAGACAATTGTTGGCAACACAGATTTGCTCAGGCCCTACCTGAAATATGTACCTTTACCTCTAATCTTCAGGGAACTGACGCCCTCCCCCGCCCCGACATACAAATGGCACTTAAACTCTCCAGATGAATCTTTAAGCCATAGGTTTAAAGGGTTATATTTAAGGGGTTATAATTAAAGGGTTATATTCTATTCCTATACAGCTAGGAATAGAAAATAGGGGCTAGAAATAACACATGAAAACCATAAATAAGTTTGTGCTTTCAGCATTAGCAAGTATATTTTCTATGTTCTAAAATTTCTGTAATGCTAGACTGCTTTTATTAGAAAATGGACAAAATAAACAGCACCTTTAATGAGGGCACACACAGCCTACAGAATTTCTGGCACAAGTGTGTAAGGAATTATACACAATTTGACTGATCATGCAGCAGCCTGTAATTGAGAACAATTAGAAACAACCTAAAAGTCTCCTTTCTCAAGAGGATGGACAAATCAATTGTGATACATTCACACAATGGAATACTTTAGAGGAGTGAAAAACGAATGAACTAGATATATATGTGTCCACATGGATCAGTTTTATAAATCAATGTAAAGCCAAAAAAGCATGTTACAAAAGGATACTTAGAGTAAGACAAATGTTACATAGAATTTTTAAAGCATGCCAAAACAGTGCATCTTGTTTTAATAATACAAACATAGGTAGCAAAATTATTAAGAGATACATAGCAATTTAATCTCAAATTCAGAATAGAGGTTACCTCCAATGAGAAGAAAAGTGAAAGAAAAGAAAGAAGGAAAAGTCACCTATGTTCCCTCTCCATGGCTGTGTGGCTTTAAAATCAACTTTTAAAACTGTGGTGTAAGCTTCAGTGTTCTCCCTCGTGTGACATACGCAACACACAGATACACGCCCCTATCCCATTCAGGATGAAATCTGAGCGCCCACCGCCCCTCCGGGCCCCCTTCCCACCGGAGTTGCACATCCACACACTCCAAGGCGCCCAGACCTTGTGCAACTACTGTGCCCTCTGCCTGCAACACCTGCTCTGCACACGGCCCACTCCCTCCCTCCTATCATCCAGATGTCGTCAAATGCCACTCCAACAAAGGCAACTTCCTTAGCCACTCTATTAAAATAACCCAGTCATTCTCTACCCCCATATCCTGCTTTACATTTTCAGCTTCACGGCTGCATGGCAGGCTTCCTGGCATCACGGATCATTTAAATTGTCTTTCTCCCCCAGAATATAAGCTCTGTTAGGACAGGGTTTGTCTTATTCACTATTGAATCAACACTGCTTTGACTAGTGCTGGGCACAAATGAACTCAGTGGGGGCTGAGCAAAGACTTGTGTATTTCATTCCATACATATTTTAACATGCTTTTCCCCATTTTTCTAATATGTACACCTTCAGTGTTATTCAATACTTTTTCTAAACATCATTTTCAAAGGTACACAGTAGCTCAGTATTCCAACACTGCATGGCATACGGCACAGTTAAACAATCCAGTGTTAGACATTTGACTTTTCAAATAATGTTGTCATCAAGAATAACAGGGCTTCCCTGGTGGCGCAGTGGTTAAGAATCCGCCTGCCAATGCAGGGGACACGGGTTCATGCCCCGGTCCAGGAAGATCCCACATGCCGCGGAGCAATTAAGCCCTTGCGCCACAACTACTGAGCCTGCGCTGTAGAGCCCGCGAGCCACAACTACTGAGCCCACACGCCTAGAGGCCGTGCTCTGCAACAAGAGAAGCCACCGCGATGAGAAGCCCACGCACCACAGAGAAGAGTGGCCCCCACTCGCCACAACTAGAGAAAGACCATGCAGCAACAAAGACCCAGAGCAGCCATAAATAAATAAATATTAAAAAAATAATAATAATAGACATTAGTAAAGACATTCTTTAGACTCTGTGACTGATCATTATTGCTTTAAGATAAATTCCTCAAATGAAAATGCTGAATCCATTTATAAGGTATTTTATATATATTTCCAAACTATCCTCCAAAAAAGGCTACACAGATTTACGTTTACACAACAGTGGATGAGAATCACAGCTTTACATCATCAGCACCAATGTCTCTGTCGATCTGGCGAATACAATAAGTGGAAAAGGTATTCATTTATTCAGTAATTTTGTATCTAGGTTACACATAAGTTGCTTTCATTGCTCAGATCCACGCCACCCTGAAGTCCATGTGAACAGGAAGCGCAGAGGGACTTAAACTGAGCCCCTCTTCCGGACCTCCCGCCGCACCTGAGAGCACAGCCTCTAAGGCGGCAGGGCTGCATGAAGCAGAACAGATCCACTGGAGAGCAGACGGCTCCCATCTCCAGCTCTGAGGGCGGGAGACCTGAGCACCGCCCTGCCCCCTCGCCACAGGCATCACCTCACTCGCCATGCTTTCTTGCCCAGATCACTCTGGTGACCGGCCCAGGAGGGAGCACACCAAAGGGAGCAGCACCTCCTTCTAGGTGAAAAGAAGGAAGGAGACATACCTCTTACCTCTGTAAACTGAAAAGCAATGAAAACTACCTGCAAACAGTATAAAACTATCAAGATAGCATGTTTGAAATGGAAATATTCAATGACAAACATCATTTGCCTTTCCAAAAATGTCACACCCCAAGCTGTCGACCAGCAGCTGTCAGACTTCACTGAGATACTTCAGAACTGTCGCCATCAGGCAGAGGGAAACGCTGCCCATCCATCAGGATGTCAGAGGTGCTGAGAGGACTCGCACAGGCCTGCCCCATCTCTCCCAAGAGCTCCTCCAGTATGGGGCAGCAGGGCTGGGGACACACAGCTGCCACCCGAGGGCCCGACAGAACGCCCAGCCCCACCAGCAAAGGTGCTCTGTAGCGTCTCCAGCCAACCTAGCGTAGCACGCTGCCCTCACACTCCTGTGGGGCTGCAGAGGACGCTGTGAAACCGTGTAACAAAAGTCCAGTGACACACAGCAACACATCACATTTCAAGAATCCGACTGATTTATCTTTTAACCGTCTCCACACTTAACGCTATATTTTAAATACTTAATAATTTCGCTTAATTTCAAAAATCTTTTCTTTTTACCAGAGGAGCCCAGTAGGTGTAGAGATAGCCTATTTTCAATGCTGGCACAAACTGTGAGCAGGATACTACCAGAAAATAGAGATTCAAGAAAAACTTGAATTGTTCATATAAAACCTAAAAAGAAAAAGAAAAAATTAACATAATCTCTTCACGGAAAATCTTTCATACCTTAATTAAATAATTAAAATCAACATAATATCTAACTGTATTTCCATCAAACAGTGAAAATATGCCCTGAGCCACAATACATTAATTTTGACAATGGCTTTCCAATAACTAAATCACAAAAAAGAGCTAAGGTTACCCCAAATTATATTTAAAATAAACTGAAAAAAAAGACAATTAGGACTTTCAACTATGTTAAGTGTCCTCTAAAAGTTTCTTATTTTCTTGCATGCAATTTTCCAGGTCCCCACACTCATCTTCTATAAATCTTTACATGCACACCAAATGAGACAGCAAAGCCTTCCCAATGTTAGTACGTCAGTTAATATAGATCTACAAACGTATCTCTTCGTATCAACGCAGAAAATCTTACGGAAAAGTGGTGCTAACCTTGTATTTATGAAATGGTAAACAGTAAAACATGATAGCCATGTTTTCTGAATGTGGACATCTAGGTAGCTTTACAAAGATCGAGTGAACAAGCAAATCATGTACAGGTATGACTTCACACACACAAAAAAACCTACTTTAATCTCCTGTATTTACTTCCCTCAAAGTATAAGAAATGATAAAATATAAAAATATGTAAATTACAGACCCATTTTCAGGAAGACAGCTACCTGCATATTCTTTATATGATAGCTGATATACCATAGCTGACCTTCAACACTACAATTACAATGAAACTTACAGACTGGCAAACTGCCAATCAAAATCTCCTGGGATGCCATTTTTTAATACAACGTGGAAGGCACAGAACTTTTAACAAGGGCAGAGCAATGCGTTAAGTACTTACTGTTGACTTAAAGAGTCTGGAACCACAGATTTTATATAATGAAGTTATACACAACATCACACAGTTATGTGTATGACTAAAAAAATCAGTTACAGCGATAACACATTTATATTCATAATCATGTTCAACTGCTGTCTAAAAATGTTTTGAATCATTTCATAAATTAATCTTAGCGGGAGAGAAAACTCTTTTTCCTCAGTGATTTCTTTAAAATCTCAGTTAGCATAGATTATATCTACTAGCAATTCAGAAATTGCCATTCGTGCTAAAAACGGCATAGAATTCTTACTGTGCAATTATCAAATGTTTCTAAAATACTACGCTTTAGATGAAAGGACTAATTTAAGAGACAATCTAAGAAAAAAGTCATTCCCACGGTAACAGCTGTACAGACACATCAACAGGTCTCTTCCGGACAGCCATCCTGGTAGCCACGTGAACTCACTCGGAACAAAACTAAGCTGCACGATCCACTTTAAACCACTGCAATCAAGACTTTATTGTCTGCTGAGTGAAATTCTGGGGGGCTTTAGGAAAATGTACAATACTTAGCCAATCTGGGAGTATTTAATAATTTAAACCTAAGGAGAAAACAGTAGCTTCATTCAATAAAGTTGAGAATATTTATCTGCCTGAAAGAGAGTTTACACTTTATTGTCCTAACAAAAGATCAGTCTTGTAATTATGAAGCCATTAGTTTTGTGTGTTTTAATAAAGGAGCATATTAGACATCAAGCATCTGACAACTATTGGATGGATGGGGGTGGTTGTGAGGGCTGATCAATGCCCAATATAAAGTCAGCATGGTTATTTAAATAAAAACATGAAAGATAAAGCAGCCCTCATTTCACATAATCAAGAGGGGTTTTTGAAAAATAGCATAAGAGCTAACACCTAGAACATATCAAAAACTTTGATACTGGAAACATAATCAGTGCCAGCTTTCTTTTGCCTTTAAAAAGATAAATAAATCTGTCTATTAAAATAGGGAATGATGCATAAAAGGCAAAAATAATTCCACTATTCTAAATATATATAATCTCAGTTTTATAATTTAAGCCAGAAATATCACTGGCAACAAAAAAAGTAATAAATATTTAAACTTCAGAATTTAAATTTAGCATAATACCTAATTAAAGATAACTACTGATATAACAATACAACAAGGCCTGAAATTTACAATGTGAAGTAGAAAAGAAATCTATAAATGCTTATAGATATTTTGTTATGGAGTCATGTTTGTGTAAAAAGTCATTTTACTTTCACTGTGACAGCCTTGGCAGGCTTTAAACATTAGATACATTCCACTTTTCCCACCAAACAAATTCCCAGCCAAGCAAAATTTATGACTTATTTTCTGATAATTTTATTTAGCTTTACTTGGTTATTTCTACAATAATATAAATGTGATGTTTATCTAGAATTGAAGGCAATAATCAAACTATAAATTTTCTTGAGTTGAACCCTTATCATGTGGCTATTACAAATGCATATGAATTACTTAACAATTATTTGAAACACCCATGGTTCCAAAGCAAAAGGACTCTGATTTGGATACAACAGAATTAATAAGGGAAAAAAAATGAAAACAAAGTTAGCAATCTCTGATATGCAGTCTGTTTTCAAGAATTTAACAATCTTACCCCAGGTATAAAGGTAAATACATTGTATTTCTGATTTTTTATAGAATTTCTGGGATGTTTTTCTTCACACTTTTCCGGATATCCAAGCCACACTGTACGAGCTTTCAATTCTCTCTTTCTTTGACAAATATTTATCAGCCAATCACAGCAACTGCATGAAACAAAAGATACATATTGCATATGCTTTTTCAAAAGTTTTTGAATTAATTCTACATATCTAGAGCCAATACTGATTGTTTCTGTATTTACCAGACACCAATAGCATATCTACTGTTAATCTGTGAGGGTTTTCTTAAAACAGGTCAGCTATACTAATTTAAATTTGATATGAAGATACTGAAGGAGCTTGAATAAGTGTGCAATGACTCCTAGAACCTCAGGGAAATTATCTTCCCCGTTTAGACCCTCTTATTGGCAAAATAAAACCATTAACATTCTGAAGCAGTCAATGCTTTACATGCTGAGAAAAGAATCGCCATATGTTATCAGTAATTATGGGTAATTCTCAATACACTACTTGGTGATTCAGTGATAAAGGTTCTCAGACATCAATTAACTAGGATGTGACCCACCCCCTTGTCTTAAGCAGTCACTTTTTTCCTCCTTTAAGTGATGACTTTCCTCCTTTAAGTGATAGCGTTAATATAAAATTAAGACATATGGCTCAATTCAGTACTTAGAAAGGATACCAATGTTTAATGGACTATTCTGATGGTAATAAAAGCTTGATTGTATTTCCATGTGGCTACCTTCATCTATGCAATGAAGATTTTAATCGAAGTCTACCCTGCTCCAGCCCCGCCCAGGGTTCCAGGAGCACAAACTCTTCTCCTTCCTGGACATCCAAACCACCACATTTGAATAGAGAGTATAAAGTTTCTAGCGGGCTAACTTTTCTTAAAATACTTCAGAAAATGATGAAAAGGTATCACATTCACCTCTATTAAGCATAAAATAATCCTGAATTTAAACTTCAGTATTAACAATTCAGTTTAATTAAAATTTCCAAAATGTAGAGAAAGACTCTGAAAGGTTTGCTAAGGGAAGGGAAGTTATTAAACTTCATCTTCTGAATGTAGCCAAGGCTAGAACTGCAAGCCAGAAGGATAAGGCAGAAATTCCTAACTTCACTTTGTGACAAAGCTCGCTCAAAAGTTAACATGAAATTCTGCATGATAACGACAGCCTTAGAAGGTATGATTATAAGATGAGGTTGACCCCTCAGGACTTATGTGTCAAATTCACTGCATGTCTTTCTTCCCTTTAACACACTCAGATGTGTTACTTTATAAATCACCCACAGCAGCACCCTGTATGAGGGAATACATTATGTCTTTAAACTGAAATCAGTATATCCCTACTAAGTATCCACCTAGTTCTTGGCTGTGCTCAGAAAACCTTCATCCTGGAAGGACAGGGCTTTGCCCTTGGAAAGCTGCCCTGTCCTCCTGGCGTGGGCGCAGCTCATCACCTGCAGGAGTGTCAGGCTCTGCCGTCCTGAGGAGCTACCCCATGGGGGGGGGGGGGTCCAGGAACGCCAAATGCATACCAAGCAGATCAGCTCTAAAACATTCCCCGCACCCCGTCTTTTGGTTCAATTGGAGCAGACAAAGAAGACCCAACTTTCCAAGAGCAGAAACTTCTTATCACTGCTTGCCATCACTTTTTAAAAAACAAATCAGAACGGAGAGTGTCTCCACACATAAAGCATACTTTTAAATCTCCAACAGTTATAAATCACAGTATTATTAAAGGATTTAAGATTGTCAAAATAAGCAATAAGCATTCCCATCCTTACTGTTTGTTGAGGGGGAAGGGGACTGGTCAAGTAGATCTCAGTCAATATTGGTAATATTTTATCTTGTTTATGCTTGTATGAGACAAAAATTAAATAAGGCTTCAAATAAAATATAATAAGCTTCAAACTACTATTTCTCACCTTCCTGTTGCTTTTACAGTAGGACCTGGATTGCCTCCAGTCCAAGCTCCCTCACCAACACCCACGCGGAACCAAACTGCCGGACCCGCGCCTCTCCTTGGGGCACCTCCCCGCAGCCAGGAGGGAGGGAGGGCGCGCACCGCCCGACTCTGTCCAGTTACAACACCAACTCCTCGTCTCGCACCCCCGCAACTACACTCACAAACGCCGAACTCCCACACGGTACACAAGGGAAAACCAGAGGCCACAGAGGTCAGTGAGCGATGTACGCGCAACAACTGGGCAGGGCTGACACAGAGCCCGGACCTCAGTCCCCACTCAACCCCGTGTTCCTCCTGCCGCGAGAACAACAGGCAGGCCGGCTCCTGCTCATCTTCACAGACGGCCTGTCCTGAGCATAGCACACAGCACGGCAGCCATTCAACAGATGACGGAAATAAAGGAAAAATGTATGAGCAGGCAACAAGACTCCATGGGAAAAGGTCATGCTTTTGGAAACGACTCCTGGCAAGTGGCGCTGGGGTGGTCCCCTGGTCTAAGTCTTTGTTTCCTCATCCGCAGAAGCGCTGAGAGATTACAGGTGACACGCTCTGAGCTCCTGGCACAGTGCCTGCCACAGGGGAAGCATTCAGAGCTCTGCTGTCACTACGCTGCCTCTCGCTGTCACATTCAAAACGTCTCCAAACTTATAACACTAATTGGCACAAGAAGTTACTGTCCAATAAAGCATCCATTGGCCACATGTGGCTATTTTAGTGGGAACCAATTAGTATTAAGTAAAATAAAAAGTCCAGTTCCTCAGTCACATTATCCACCTTTCAAGGACTCAACAGCCACCTTGTCCGGTGGCTACCATATTGGACATCACAGATCTAGAATATTCTCAGCATCCCAGGGAAGCTCCGGAGCAGGGCTGGGACACACAGCACTCTGCAGGCAAGCACGGCGGCCAGGACGGCAGCCCTCGTGTGTGCACGCTGCCTTCAGCACTTCAAATGCAGCAAGAATCCTCCAGGAATGTATTCAGATGTCAATTTTTCTCCTGAAACACATAATTATCTAATCTAATGGTTTAATGTGCAAAAGTCAGACAAGTCTTAAGATGAAACGGAGGATAGCCAAAGCTCAGGGTTTGAAAAAATATAAATAAGACTTAGGAAATGTGGATTTTCCAGAGTTTAGGCTGGTATCGACATATTCTACAGGCAAAAAGATCTATAAATGCAAAACCACTGTCTTCAACACATGACACTGTAAACATTCGCTAGAATAAAAACGTCAACATCTACACCACTGTCAGCGGCACGTGAAACGAACATCCCATTAACTTTCAAAGCCCCATACTCTAGAAACTAAATTAAA
The DNA here is from genome assembly GCF_025265405.1 of Mesoplodon densirostris. Classification (NCBI taxonomy): domain Eukaryota; kingdom Metazoa; phylum Chordata; class Mammalia; order Artiodactyla; family Ziphiidae; genus Mesoplodon; species Mesoplodon densirostris. The sequence continues at coordinate 89,262,349 of NC_082675.1, read as the reverse complement.
TACCAGGGGCTAAAAACACATATTCAACAGTTCCGTTTTTCTCTATAACACTGTATAGAAAAAACTAAGATTCCCAGACTTCCAAAATGTAATTAAATTATTCATAACACTTTGCTCCTACTATTACCAAATAAAAATCTTATTGTTATTTCTTCATGCAAAGACAGAATGAAGCAGTGGTTAGGGAGCCACTATTAAACCACCCACTATTCCACAATGTTAAATGAATACACAGTCTCGAAGTTTTAAAAGCCTGGGGCTCCGCCAGCATTGCCACCAGAGTATGCAAACAGAAAATATGACCAGAAAGAGAAGACAAACCCCCCACATAAAGAAAATACTTGTAACCAAAAAAGTATGTGTAAGTAAGCCTTGTGGAGCTGTAGAGCTAAGGGAGAAAGTAAAACTATGGGCCATTTTTGAAGGCAAAGTAGTAAGAGTAAAACATACTGGTAAATACCGGTAAGTGAGAAGGAGATGCAGACGAGTCCCTGGAAGAAAGAAACCAGAAGCTTTACCCAGGAACAGTTCTATGCGCACTGCACGTTTCCTCAGTTAGTCAGTATTCAGAAGACACTTTCCCATTTATATGTAAATCGCCTTACACTGTCAAGTCAAATTGAAACTAAATCCAGTAGTGTACAAACTATACTTTTTTCTTAAAACATTTTAGGACTAGTAAGTTTTCGCAAATGCCTCTACAATCAAAGTAGTACTCCAATACTAAATAAAGCACATCGTTATATACCAAGATCCTGTCTTGTAAAATTTTAAGGGGCCATAATTAAATAACTTCCAAAATTTAGGAAGCCTCCTTCCCAAATAAGTAAATATATATATATATATATATATATATATATATATATATCTCCAACAGGTACCTTTGGTTACCAAGCCAAAAGCAACACAGCACTCATGTCCTCTCAAGAGTCAGCATTTTCCCATGCTTCTGCACTCCAAATGTGTTGCAGATTAACTGAAAGTGTAGAGGCCATTTAGGACCGGGAACAATCCTAGCATTTGATACCCCCCCTTCATATGGAAATGCCATTCAGGGGTTCCACTTTCATAGGGACAAAGTGATTTTTGATAGCAAGTGAAATGTAAACCTCGTGAGAAAGGCATTACTGTCCCCCAGAACTACATACCGGTGTGCGTCACAGTAACCCACGTGGAGGACACTCAAAGGTTTAGAAGACAGATTACAGAAAAAGGTTTTTCAGAGTCAAATTTTTCAGAGTTGGAATTTCTGCCAAATAATAAAAATGAGAAGGCAGGTCTTAAGCCATGAAGAAATTAAAGCCTACTCAATCCCAGAAGAAGAATAGTTTAAAAATAAACCTTACTACTCACAGAATCTACAAATAAAAATACAATGAAATATCTGCAACCCATTAATATCATTTGCTATCTATCTTTACTACAATATTCACTAATGTTTTCTTCTGCAATTAAACTAAGTAATTTTATATACCTTCTACTCTTTGACCCATCGCCTAATAACCTTAATAACACTGACTTTTATAATGCCCGGTATTTAGAAAATAAAAAGGTTAGCAAATATTCAAAACTGGAAATTTATAAGAAATAAAGAAAATAAGACCCATCTAAGTTGCTAACTGTACAGTTTGTTCTGTCAGGTGCAGTTTTAATTTCCATAACAATTTCCTGGTGTAGTGGATGCACACTGAACAAGAAGTGTGGCCATGTCTCAGGTCACTCGTCCACATGGAAAGAGACACTCGTGAGCGAAGCCACCACGACGGTTCGGTCAGCTCTGCCCACATGATCACCATTTACTAAGATAAAGACTTTATATACGTGTCGAGTATATATTACTGAGCTGTTTTAATATCCCCAAAACATGTTAGTTTTTGCCACTAACACCTAGATTTTCAAATATATTCTTAATATCTTCCTTAAGAAAAGGAATATTACAAATGAAATCCAAAATTTGGCTATGTTCCATTTGGTAAAAACAAAATCCTGTAAAAGACCAAAAATAATTAATTCAACAATGCACTCGGCCTTCAACAATGTCCACAATTATTGGCAACTGTTTGACTGGTATGGATAAGTATCACTTCCAAAACATGGCCTGCCCTCTTGAAGTCCACACCATGAGCACGAGACTATGACCTTAAAGTTTTAGGTCCATCAGTACCCACTCCCACGTCCCCAGTTTTTAGCAACTCTGTTATCCAGGGATCCTCCATGCACAGTAGGTACGATTCTCAGCCTTCTCAATCCCACTGATCTTCACGTCAGGTTCCCTTTAGGAGGGTGAGACCAGGCACTTATCTACTTGAAGAGTGCAAATCAGGACCTATAGCATTTGGACCACACCTCCTCGTCCCAGCACTTTTCCCAGTCCACGGAGCAAAGAGCAAGGAAAGGCTGTGGCGAGTCAAGTCAGACTCTGGTTCAACTTCTGGCTTGGCCCTGAGCTATCAGGAGAGGGCCTCTTCTAGTTCTCGGCTGTAAACAGCAGTGAGAATGCTCATCTCAAACAGCACCGCTGGATCTGATCCCACTCTTTCTTCCACCCCACACTAATGGAAAACACACACCACACATCCATCAAACTGCAACTGTGGCACCGCCCAAAGCTCCTCGGCCGCGGCCCTCTCTTCAACTCACAACACTGGCCACCCTTCCCACCGTAACTGCCCACCCCCTCGCTTCCACAGCTGGTTCTCTAACGACTCAGGTTTCTCCTTGATGGACAAACAGTAATAAAATTATGCTGGGTTCAATACAGATGCGTGATTACTCATGATCTCTACCAAGGCATGACCAATTTTGTCCTTTTTTTAGTCCTCGTGTGTATCCCAGACACCTCCTCACTTAAATGAACTAATGTTCCCAATTGAGGTTAAGACAAAAGTCATCCTCTCCAACACTATTTCACACTTCCTCCCCTATTTTTTCTGCTGCCTGAAAAAAGGACTATTAGCCTTCCTTTCCAACACTGTCCTTTTCCCCAAGGGGTCCCTTTCCTTCTTCCTTCATAGACCTCTACCACACTGCTGTCATTTTAGGAGTGTCATCCTTCCGGGTGGTTTCCACTGTCACTACAGTAACAACAACTCTCAAACCTACATCTCCAGACCCTGCTTCTGGATCTGACAGAACTGTCTGTCTTAGGCCAATCCAATACATGACAGATTTACACAAGGTATCACCTCACACCAGTCAGAATGGCCACCATTAAAAAGTCTACAAATGATAAATGTTGGAGTGGGTGTGGAGAAAAAGGAACCCTCCTACGCTGTTGGTGAGAATGTAACTTGGTACAACCAATTTACAACTCCAACTATGGAGAACGGTATGGAGGTTCCTGAAAAAACTAAAAGTAGAGTTGCCATGTGATCCAGCAATCCCACTCCTGGGCATATATCTGGAGAAAACCATAAGTCAAAAAGGTGCATGCACCCCAATGTTCACTGCAGCATTATTTACAATAACCCACGGAAGCAACCTAAATGCCCATCGACAGAGGAATGGATAAGGAAGATGTGGTACAGATATACAATGGAATATTACTCAGCCATAAAAAAGAACAAAATAATGCCATTTGCAGCAACATAGATGTACCTAGAGATTATCATATTAAGTGAAGCGAGTCAGTCAGAGAAAAGATAAAATATCATGTGATATTGCTTATATGTGGAAAGTAAAAAATGATACAAATGAACTTATTTACAAAACAGAAACAGACTCACAGACATAGAAAAAAAACTTACAGTTACCAATGGGGATAGTAGGGAGGGCAGGGGGGTATAGATTAGGAGTCTGGGATTAACGTATACACACTACTATATACAAAATAGATAAACAACAAGGACCAACTGTATAGCACAGGGAACTATATTCAATATCTTGTAATAACCTATAATAGAAAAGAATCTGAAAAAATATATATATACGTATAACTGAAAAAATAAAGGGACTTGAGCATCCACTGATTTGGGTCTCAGAACCAGCCCTCCACAGATACCAAGGGACGCCTCTATAATCACAGATGGAAAAGAAAGGAACACAGTTTATAAATGTCAACAGTGACCAGAATTAATTCTACCATGCAGTAACTACAAAATCACCAATTTTCTCCATCTTTTAAACATTAAAGCATCCCACAAAAAAGTGAATTTGGTTTTCTGTCCCTTTTGGATTAGCACTGTTTGGTTTTGACTAAGGTTATTAATACTCTCCATGATGTCATTTAGAGAGTGGCTTCTTTAGTCTGATATAGAAACAAACGTGTTTAGAAGCGAAGCTTATAAATAACTGTGGAACCTTGGTGTGTAGGAGGTTAGGCAGCAATGGATGACGAACCTGGTACAGAGGAACTTCCATCCTCCACAGACAAGCCACTCTAGGCCTCTCTTTCTTCGCGTGACCCTAGCTCGTGGTAATCTGTGGTAATCACTTTCGTCATTCTCAAAGCCTTCTTCAGACATCATTAGTGGCATTTCATCCAAATGGGCGGACTCCTCTTCCAGCTGGTACCTGGATACAGGAAAGAACAGAGCAGTGAGCCAGGCCAAGCCGTCTCCTGTGTACGACACGGGTCTGCCTTAGGGCAAGCGCTGGCCCGAGTCTACTAATCACACTTTTCTTTTTCCCTCATACTAAGCTGTCTTCCGGGGAAGCAAACCATTACAAATAACACTGCACAGTAATGCTACTTTCCTTTGCAAAAGACTTCACCAGGGTAAGCAGGAAAGGAAAGGCTGTGCAAGGAAGCTGCCGGTGCCATGCCGCGAGCGGAACCCTCCAAGCGGCCTTCCACGTGTCGTTGTTGTATCTACATACAAGACCATTCTTGTGATGTTTCTGTAGGCTTGAAATATCTTATAATGAACAACTGGGGAAATTATACTCAAGAGAAAAAATTTTAAGACTAGAATACATGTCCACTCTCCATGACTTCTTCCAGCCACAGCTTCTCCATCTTTTCTCCTGCCACTGCCTCTATGACCTGTAGTCACCTGGACACTTGTCATTTTCTCCATCATTACTATCTCCTTTCTCGAGCTCTCTTGTCACTCTCGAAAGCCAACATTTTGGAAATGAAGGCCTACAGAAGGATGGACAATGATGAGTGCTACTCCAGATAATCATGAATATCTAACAACACTAGCAGAATTTCCATTCTGCTCTGAACTTCAGTAAAATGCATCTCCTACAGTTTATAACAAGCTTTATATCTGCAGTTAGCTATCTTTTTAGAATCCTTCAGGGAACTCTGTGTGTGTGCACGTGTGTGTGGCCTGTGCATGGGCGGGTGGGTGCCTGTGTGTGCTGGTGCACATGTGAGTGTATGGCCACGGTGCCATGCAGCACTCTGCCTACTAGGGTTCTGTGAAAAGGTCAGCAGGCGAGATTTCCAAAGCCTGTCTTCATGAGACTTTATTCTTAAAATAAGTGCCTAGCTGTCAAGAAGCCAAGCCCAAATGGAATTCTATGATGGAAAAAGGTCCTTGGACGTGAAAGCCAATGCCAACCTCCCACCTAAGTTTCTCTACCGTCTTCTCAACATGTGGTAACTAAAAAATAGTCCAGCGAGTGGATTTACCAGGTTACTCAGTTATCCCCAACAGGGAAGACATCTGTAACTCCCCCTTACAAAATATTACAGTGAATATTATCTGTGCATAGCACTTCTCCCATATTTTAGATGAATTCTTTCAGAGATTGCCAGGACTAGAGTTGTTATGTAAAGTCATAAGCTCTAAAATACTGGATACATATTGCCAAACTGCAAATTTAAACTCCCACCAATATGAGAGCTATGAGAAATACCAAAAACACTAGAAGCAATTTACCTTAGCCTTATCAGACTGGGGCTGAACACACTTACTTATTTAAGGGGAAGAAGATCACCTCTGGTGTCACACGGGGTCCTACACTACCAGTGAACTATGGCCGAGGCCGCTCCCCTCTTGTACGGAAAATTCACTTTAGCTGGACGCAGTTCGGAAGATAAGAGGGGCAGCAGGGGTGGCCCGTGCAGACGTAAGATCAGGGCCTCTTGCGAGCCCAGAAAGGCAGAAGGAACTTGGCAGTGGAGGCCCTTGCAAATCCCAGGAAAGACAACCATTTCAGGTGAGAGGCAAACATGAGATTCGCTCTGCACTCTGGCTGCCCTGGAGAACCGGTCGCGGCAGAGCTGGAGCCAATTAGGAGGCCGCTGCAAGAGTCCAGGACAGAGACCGACAGTGCTTGAACAAAGGAGCTGGAGGAAAAAGGAGAGAAGTGGGTAGCTTCGGGGCATTTCAGAGCTAGAGCAGACAGACAGGTGATGTTTGACTAGGAACTCAGAGGACACAAGAGCCTAAGGATGACCGGCCTGTACGGGAAGAAGGACTGCAGTGCCGCTCAGCAGGACAGAAAACACGAGCAGAAGCAGGCTTCTGGCAGCAGAGGGAGAATCTTGAGTCTGCTTTTCTTCATTTTCAGCCTGAGGTCTCTGAAATATGACGCAGGCAGCTGCAATAAATGGAGCTGGCCCGCCAAGGGCAGGCAGGAGCTGCGAGGTCAGCAGTGGAGGGGGATTTATTCTTTGGCCTCACCAGCTCCTCTTTCCTTAGGAACCTGGCCCACTCCACCCACCACCCAGGAAGGACTGCTGTGTAGCTGCCTGGGACCTCAAACCCTCCTGTGGTTGGTCGGGGACAGGAGCCAACCAAGCTAAGCCACAGCTGTCCAGGAAAATTCTGCAACTGGAGCTGAGAAAAAGTCGGCAGTCTCCCTCGATAACTAAAGCTACTATCTCCTGTGATAAGAGCTGTTGGAGGTCTATGCCAGTACGTAGAGTAAGAAACCCAGAAAACCAGTCTTCTGAAAGAGAAGAATGAATCAGACAGATATGTGTAAAATGAAAAAAATGTTTCATGTTTCTTGTTTCATGTTTCAAGATTAAAATGTTTCATGTTTAATCTTTCATGGAAGATTAAATACATAATCTACTTTCATTATGCAAAAAATTGCTTTTTTTTAAAAGCGTAAATCTACAAGAACAGAAAACAAAAGAGGAGACAACAAAATGTAAGAAGCGGGGGAAAGCAGATGGATGGATTGTAAACAACTAAGCAGAACCACAACAATGGAGTCTGAAGCCAGCAGTGAAGAAACCAGAGAACCAAGGGATTGGAACCTCAGGACCCTAGCAGGGCTGAAGGCTGGCAGCTCTGGGTGCCTCTGGGAGGGCTTTGCAGGGACGCTGAAATAAGAACCGACTGAAAGCTCTGAAAGAAACATCTGGACCCTTACACTGCAGCCCCCCTCCCACTCAACTAGGCAACCACCCCTCCCCTCCTCTGGGGAAGGGAGGCTGTGCTGAAAACAGAAGGCTGAGTGAAGGAGCCACCAGCCTGTCCCTCCACTACCCTGCTGATCACTAGCGCGCTGGTGGAGGGACGACGCTGCTGACCTCAAGGAGAGGAAACCAGCGCTGACAGTTACTGAGGCTCAGACTCTCAGGCAGTAATCTAGGCACGTCACATAGACTCATTTAATTCCCAGGTTTAGACAATTAACACAGAAAACCATACTCTAAGAAAGAACAAAAACTCAAATGTCCATAGACAAACGTGGACCATACATACAATGGGATATCATTCAGCCATGAAAAGGAAGAAAATTGATACAAGCTACAACGAGAACCTTTAGGACATTATGCTCAGTGAAATAGGCCGGACACAAGAAGACAAACACTGAATGACTCCACTTACATGAGGTCCCAAGAGCAGTCAACTCCAGAGACAGAAGGAAGACAGAGGTGAGCGGGCAGTGGGGGAGGGTGGAAGCCAGTGTCCAAGGGCCACAGAGTTTCAGTTTGGGAAGATGGAAGTTCTGTGGGTAGATGGCGGTGGCGGTTACACAACGGTAAACATACTTAATGCCATTTACTGTGCACTTTAAAATGGTTAAGATGGTATCTCTTATGTTACGCATACTTTACCACAATTGTTTTAAAAAGAACAGATTTCTGGGCCTCCCTGGTGGCGCAGTGGTTGAGAGTCCGCCTGCCGATGCAGGGGATACGGGTTCGTGCCCCGGTCTGGGAGGATCCCAAATGCCGCGGAGCGGCTGGGCCCGTGAGCCATGGCCGCTGAGCCTGCGCGTCCGGAGCCTGCGCGTCCGGAGCCTGTGCTCCGCAACGGGAGAGGCCACAACAGTGAGAGGCCCGCATACCGAAAAAAAAAAAAAATAAAAAATAAAAAAATAAAAAGAACAGATTTCTGTAATTATTGTTGATGATACCTTGCTCCCCGGCAGCCAAGTTACCGCTGGAAGACGGATATCCCCTCACCAGTACGCACACCCTCAGCGCGCCGAGCTGCTTCCTGCAACACGGCTTTCCCTGCACTTAGCACGGGCCCCTTCTCCTCGTGCTCCTGCTGGCTGCCACGGTCAGTGTGCTGCACCCTTATGCACGGGCAACTTTACTCAAGAGATCCATCATTTGGGGAACAGGCTTGTCAATCAGACAATAAACCAGAATGAAAAAGAACTCCTGCAGGCGTCTTAGACGAAGGAGCCCGGGAAAATGGATGGCTAAAGTTTACTGAGTCCTTACGATGGCCAGGCACTCTGGAGATCTGTATTCTGCATCATCAAAGAAGAAAACTTTAAAGCAAATGAGAAAATGGGGGAAAATAGGCAGCACATGACAGAAAAAACGATTCTTTATAAGCAGTTCTCACAAATCAATAAAAAAGCAAACACTCTGAATGACACATGAACAAAGACAATTCACAAAGGAAGAAATACAGCCATACTTAGAGAATTACACTCCACCACAACAGGACCTTTTACAACAAACACCTGAGCGTCTGCTAGGTGCTAGCGTTGTCCCTGCGGGTGCAGAAGCAAAGAGGCACACGAAGCCCCTGCTCACACACAGCTTAGGTACTAAGAGGGCAAAAACAAGACGTAAACTATTTTCAAAGGGGAAGGTGCTAGGAAGACAATAAAGGGGGTGATGAGGCCAGAAGTGACAGGAGGGGTCTTCCTCAGATTGTCCAGGAGCCTGAGTCTCAAGAAGCGGCACCTGGATGAAAAGCAGCCAAGCACACCAAGGTCTAGGAAGACCTAGAAGGGGCTGCAGAGCCTGGAGGGCTTCAGGAGGAGAGACAGCCAGTGTGGCTGGAGGCAGCGAGCCGGGCGGAGCTGCGGCAAATGCAGCTGCAGACGCAGCGGGGCAAGCCCCACAGACTGGGAACCGGAAAGGAAGAGCGTAATGCGAATTCAAAGTGGAAGCGGAAGACAGTGGAAGGGGAAGACAGTGGAAGGCTTGAAGCCTGGGAACAATTTTTGTTTTCAAAAAGGACATTTAAAACATGCAAATTAAAACAACTGAAAAAATAATTCTTAACATTTGGCACGGCCAACGGTCTCGGATAACCAGGGACTCTTATTGCTGGTAAGAATGTGAACAACTTTTTGGAGACTAATTTGTGAAGATGCATCGAAAGCCTTTTTTTTTTTTTTTTTTTTGGTAATGCAATTAAACTTTAACACCCAGGTTCTATTATCTCATAAAATTAAAAATATATACAAGATATATCTACAAAGATAACGATCACCGTGCTGTGCTGATCACCCCAAAAGCCTGGGAAAACCTTAATAGCAATGATTAGAGTTGCTTTTAGTACAGGATGGAATACCATATCACCACAAAAAACAAGAGGGCGGAAGACCTCTGGCTGAAAGCATATGTCAGGAGAAGTGGCAGTCACTCTCTTCACCTCTCTTTTGAACACCTTACTCCACTGATCAAAGGGATACTCTTTTGAATCTCTCCATATGATCTTCTACAAACAACTCCAATTACTACTGGTACCATCACCGAACATCCCTACGGCAAGCAACCTATCATTTGAGATGGTTTAGGCAAAAAATTACATAATTTAAAACAGAACTAATACTTTTCCTCTCAAAAACTCATTTTTTCTTACTTCTGTGTAAGATTACTTCTTTTAAAAGTCAACTAGAAAATGAATATTTATACAAAATGCAATTAAAATTCAAAACACCACTTAAAATATATTATAATATAGTATACAAAATGAGATTTTTAGTCTTTTTCATTAAGTTCTTTTAGCCATTGTGTTGTTTTTTAGCAAAAGTCACAATCTTATCAAATTTAATGCTAGAAAAGCAGTACAATGAGTCTGAAAGATAATGAATATAAGCAACATCATGTTTAGTAACTCAGCTTCAGAAATGGAGCCTTTGAACTGGCAAGCAATTTATTCCACTTCCAAAGCAATTTTCCTATTGTATTGAAAAAATTTACCTCAGTATTTAAAAACAATACGATGATGAATAATGGATTTTTCAGAGACAGGATAAGCAGAGAATATTAAGTGTCTTTGTTGCCTGGTGTCATACTCACTTAATTGGTTTGTCACTCAAGAAGGATCAACGTTTCCAGCAATTAAGTATAATTCTGGAAACATATTTTTAAAATGAGTAAAAACAGTGTGAACAAAGACGACAGAATGCATGATACAGAACCCAAGAGTACCGCCACGGTAAGAACTGAAGACAGCTATCTTAGCTGCTGCCAAAGGTTTAAAAAAATTAGGAACTTTCAACAAAACATTCAAGTACGGGAAGACGAATAATTTACATGTATCTAAGTAAAAGTAGGTCAATACAATAACTATCTTAAACTCACATTTTTATCTTAAGTATCCAACAGCCTGATTGTTTCCACTTTGATGAGAAACATTTCTGAGAGTCAACTGATATTAAAGGGAGAAAAACATTTAAAATATGCCTAATGCTTAAACCTTCTTTAAGAAAAATAAACACTCCCTCTTTGCCTACATGTAAATAACACAGAAAAACAAAGCGACAAAATGCTATAGAGAAATGTGCATATTTTCTTCATCAAATACAGCTTCCAAGTTCAACTGTGTCACTGATGAGTCATTAATGAGCAGCAAAACTGTATGAACTTCCGAAAAATTGGAACGCCTTCCTTCCTACAGCAGCAGGAGATGAACAAGGGAATAGTTAAAAAAAAAAAATTTTTAAAGGAACAGCACCAGAGCAGCATGCCTTGACATCAGCAGGAAAAACAAGCAACAGGGACAAGGGTCAGGCAGTCCCTCAAGCTGAGGTGCCCCAGCCACACACTGTGTATGCAGTAACCTTGTAGTAGCCTCTTACACGATGTCCTGTAAGTGATGGGAATACCAACTTCTCAAAGAAGAAATTACACTAACGCTACACATAAATGGAGACAAACTTCTGAATCAGAGTTAATGGTATGATATCTAATATATGTAAATGTCAATCTAGAAATTTACAGATGAGCAGGCCGGTTAGCTCGGGACACACACTCCAGTTGCCCAGATGTGCTGTCCCAATCACCAACTCTATCTTCATGCTGACACTGTTGGTTTAGAAAATTAAGTGAGACATTTCCATGCTGGCAAGTGTGAAGAATGTCGTAAACGTGCGCGAACTAGAGCCCCTGTAAAGGAAATTCACTCTATAAATTTGAAGACTATGTCTCTGATTCCAAGGAATCCTGGGCCTGGGTACTTGGATAAATGCGATCTTACTAATCATTCTGTATTTTAAAAAAGCTTTCAACTGCAAACCATCACAGCAAAGGAAAAGTTTCATCTTTACAAATAGTAAAATATTTTTTTATCATCATGATAATTGTAAAATTTTTAAGATTCACAGAAAATTGTGTGTAGACACTCAATGAGAAAACTAACACTAAAAAATTGTGTTGCCTCTACCAAGAAACGTACTAATACTTTAGAGGTAATCAGACAATAGGCATCTGTTCTCAGCATGAGTCTCTTTTTAAAAGAGGCTGATAAAACAGAAGACTTAAATAAGGTCCACAGCCCCAGAGCATAACACCAAAATGTCCAGGATACAAGCAAAAATCACTCATTACACCAAAACCCAAAAAACCTCAACTTGAATGAGAAAAGAGAATCAAGAGATGTTAACATCAAAATGATGCAGATGTTGCAATTATCTGACAAGGGTTTTAAAACATTCATCATAAAAATGTTTCAACGGGCAATACAAACATGTTGAAGCATATGCAAAAGAATAGAAAGGGGCTTCCCTGGTGGCGCAGTGGTTGAAAGTCCGCCTGCCGATGCAGGGGATACGGGTTCGCGCCCCGGTCCGGGAGGATCCCACATGCCGCGGAGCGGCTGGGCCCTTGAGCCATGGCTGCTGAGCCTGCGCGTCCGGAGCCTGTGCTCCGCAACGGGAGAGGCCACAACAGTGAGAGGCCCGTGTACCGCCAAAAAAAAAAAAAAAAAAAAAAAGAATAGAAAGACTCAGCAAAGAAACAGCTAATATAAATTAGTACCAACTGGAAATTTTGAAACGAGAAAAAAAAAGTAGCAGAGACTTAAAAACTGAATGGACAGGCTCAGCAGAACAATGAAAGAGACAGAGGAAAAATCAATGAACTTGAAGACAGAACAACAGAAATCACCCAATCTGAACAGAAAATAGACTTAAAACAAATGAACAGAACTCATGACCATATGGGACTAAAAGAAAAGATCTCACAGGTGTCACTAGAGTATCAGAAGAAGAGAAAAAAGAAGGTCCCAAACATAAGTGTTCAAACAAATAAAGGCTGAAAACTTCTATTTGACAAAAGATTCAAGAAACTAAGTGAAACAGTATAAACTCAAAGAAATCTATGCTAAGGCCCATAATAATCAAACTACTGAAAACTAAAGACAAAGTTTGAAAGTAGGGAGAAATGATGATATCTTACCTACAAAGGAAAAACCATTCAAATGACATCAGATTTCTCATCAAGAATCATGCAGGCCAACAAGAAGTGACATAACATTTTTCAAGGGCTCGACCCCAAACTGTGTATCTGGTGAAAATATCCTTTAGGAATGAAGGGGAAATAAGACATCCTCAGATGAAGTAAAACTAAAAGATTTGTTTCCAGCAGACCTACCCTCAAAGTATAGCTAAGGAATTCTTAAAACAGAACAGAAACAATAAAATAAAGAATTTCGGTACATCAGGAAATAAAAGAACAACAGAAAGAGCAAAAATATGGGTCAGTATAATAGACCATCCTTCTCCTCTTGAGTTTTCTAGATGATGTTTGAGAGATGAAGCAAAAATTATAACACGGTCTGATGTGCAATTCTAATTGTATGTAAGGGAAATATTTAAGTACTTTTACATATGTAAAATTTACATATAATTTTACAAGACACAAGCATACCTCAGAGTTATTGTGGGCTCGGTTCCAGACTACTGCAATGAAGCAAATATGGCAATAAAGTGAGTCACATGAATTTTTGGTCTTCTGGTACCTATAAAAGTTATGTTTACAATGTACTGTAGTCTATTAAGTGTGCAACAGCATTATGTGTAAAAAAAAAAAAAACAAAGTGCCTTAATTGAAAAATACTTTATTACTTAAAAATGCTAACCATCAACTAACAATGCAGGGTTGCCACAAACCTTCAATTTGTAAAAAACACAATAATGCAAAGCACAATAAAGCAAGGTATGCCCATAATTACATTACCAATAGGGGAGAATAAAGGGATGTAAGGTAAGGATTATACACTTTACTCAAATTGATAAAATATCAACACAAGTATACTGTGATGAGTTATGTATGTATAATATAATATCTAGAACTGCTAAACAGTATTTATACAAAGAGAAGATCCAACATAAAACACAATAAGTAAATCAAAATGGAATTCTAAAAAGTGTTCAAAGTAACCTGCAAGAAATCAGGAAAAAGAAAACAGAGAAACAAAAAACACAGAAAACAAAAAGTAAAATGGCAGATGTAAGCACTAACTAACCATCACTACAATGAATGTAAATGTTCTAAATACATCAACTCTAAGACACAGATAGGCAGAGTGGATAAAAAACATAAACCAACCATATACAGACTAAAAGAAACTCACTTTAAATATAAGTAGGTTGAATTTAAAAGGATGGAAAATTATACGCCAGGCAACATAAATCAAAAGAAAGCAGGGCTTCCCTGGTGGCGCAGTGGTTGAGAGTCTGCCTGCCGATGCAGGGGACACAGGTTCGTGCCCCGGTCTGGGAAGATCCCACATGCCGCGGAGCAGCTGGGCCCGTGAGCCATGGCCACTGAGCCTGCACACCCAGAGCCTGTGCTCCACAACGGAAGAGGCCACAACAGTGAGAGGCCCGCATACCGCAAAAAAAAAAAAAAAAAAAAAAAAAAGATAGCAGAAGTGGCTGTTTTAATGTCAGTTAAAGTAATCTTCAGAGCAATAAAATTACTAGAGACAGACAAGGAAATTACATAAGGATAAAAGTGTCAGTCCATCAAGAACACAAAGCAATCCCAAACGCAAATGCACCAAACAACAGACCTGCAAAATATGTGAAGCAAAGATTGAAAAAACTAAAAGGAGAAATAGACAAGTCCATGATTACACTCAAGAGGCTTCAACTACCCACCCTCAACAACCCATACAACAACTAGACAGTAAACCAGCAAGGAGAGAAGAACTCAACACCATTAACTAACGCAATCTAATCACATTTCAGAACATTTCACCCAACAACAGCCCCATACACTTTCTTTTCAAGAGCCCCAGGAATTCTTACCTGTGTAGACCATATCCTCAGTCACAAACTGCACCAAACTTAGAATAAATGAAATCACACAAAGTGTGTTCTTTGATCACAAAGGAATCAGACTAGATATTAGTAACAGGAAGATAATAGTAAATTTTCCAAACACACTTCTAAATAATCCATGGGTCAGAGAGGATGTCTCAGAGAAAATCAAAACACCAGAATTTGTTGGACACAGATAAGTCAGTACCAAGAGGGAAATTTATAGCACTAAACATTTACACTAAAAAAGAAGTCTCTAATCAATAATCCAAGCTTTCACTTTAAGAAACGAGAGGAAGAAAAAAATAAACCTAATGTAAGCAAAGGAAGGAAAAAATAAGGAGCAGAAATTAATGAAGTTGAAGAAAAGGAAACGATAGAAAACATAAGTAAACTAAAGATGGATCTTTGAAAAGCTCAAACCTCTAGCAGGAATGCCCAACAAATAGAAGTGAAGGCACAAACCACCAGCACCTGAATGAAACAACATCACAAGGGAAATGCAGGACTACTACAAGCAACGCTACACACATAAATACGGCAACTCACCTGAAACAAACCAACTGGTCGTGGGGCACAGACTATCAAAACGCACCAAATATGAAGTAGATCATTTGAATAGCTCGATAACTGTGAAAGACACTGACTTTTAAATTAAAACAACCTAAAAAGAAATCTCCATGTCCAGATGGTTTCACTGGAAAATAACAAACATTTAAAGAAGTAACACCGACTTTATACAATGTCTTCCAGAAAGTAAAAGAGAAGGGAACATTTCCCTACGCATCACACGGGGCCAGAAAGTAAAAGAGAAAGGAACATTTTCCTACTCATCTCGTGGGGCCAGGTAACGGGTAAAATCTGACCATCACTGCCACTCTATTCACGGAATTTAAAGTCTAATGAGAAGAGAAGCAGTTATAGTCAAGTGAAATCTGTGGTATGAGGGGAAACAGAGTCCTACAGGAGCCTGGTAGAAGCATCCCATTTTATCCTGGCTGGGGTTGAGATCAAGGAAGCCTTTAGAAATAGTCATTTCAGATGCTGACAAAGTCAGGAATAACGCCACTGAAATAATGGAGATGTGTAAATGCCAGAAGAAACAGCTAGAAGAGTCCAAAGTAACTGCCTGTGGGATGAGAGGCTGGGATAAGGGAGAATGAAGATGAGGGGTAGAGAGCCACAGTACCTTATCATAAGCCTTTTACCACCAATTAACTTTTTAAACTATATGTAAATGTTACCATGATAAAATACAACCAAAGCCAAACTTCACAAAATGATGTAGAAGCACAACTTCCAGTCACAATCCATTTCTCCCTGCTCCTCTCACCTAAGTACAACTATAAACCTTGGAAATAAAGCAAGAGCCAACCACAGGAGAGCTCTGGAAGGTGGGAAGAAGGCAGCAGTGAGAGGAAGAGAGCTGGGCTGATCTGGGATGCAGAACTGGAGGAACGCAGGGGCAGGACATCTTACATGTCCCCACCGGACAAAAGGAAGGACACAGGCCCAGCACTGCCTAACTCCCAACCTAGCAAGAAAAGGCAGCCCAGGAAGGCCATTACTCCCCTGGCAGAACAAGAGTCCACCACCACCAGCAAGATAAGATTGACAAGTAGCCATGGGAATTGGCATCCTTCCCCACGGGCCTGAGACTCCCCTATCCCACCCAGGGACACGAGGGCATCCAGGTGGCACCAGTTAGGGCCCCTGCCACAACAAGAGGTTAGAGGCCTCAGGAAGCCTCTGTGTCCCCATGAGCCTGAGGCACCCCTCTCTCAGCGGGGTGGGGGGCAGCCAGCAGCACCAAGTGCAACCCCACGACTGAAGCAGCCAGCTCAGGAAATGGCTTCTATCCATGGCCTCTCCTCTTCCCCAAGACGCTAGAGCAGCCAGGGGCACCAGAAAAAAAAGGATTTGGGCACAGAAAGCCTCCTGGCCACAATGGTGCTGAGTCTCCTCTCCTACCAAGACACACCAGGGAAGTCAGGGGGCACGTATGGAGAGGGTACATCCACAGCCACTGCCCAGCCAACACAGCCTCGCCATCCACATGGGATGACACCACCACCTCTCACCAAAAGACACTGGGCCTAGGGAAATCCCTTCTTTTCCTCAGCAGCATAAGTAGAGACAAGTAAGAGCTCCAGTAGCACCACATAAAGCAAGCACACCAAAAATCACAACCCTGAGAATTAAACTGCCATTGGAACCAGAGCTGACAAAGGTAGGCCAGGACCTATGTGCTAAATCTAAACAGGGTGATCATCTGCTAAAATAAAAGATACAAATAGGGCCCACATTCTCCCAATATAAGAGATGAAATGTCCAGGAAACAATCAAAAACCATCCATCATACAAAGAACCAAAACACTGACAGTGTGAATTAGAAAAGACAATCAAGTGACACCAAAACTAAGATTAACTCAGATACTGGAATTATGTAACAAGCATTTCAAGCACCAAACATAAATATGCTTCAACAATCCATTTCAAATCCTCTTGAAACAAAGAGAAATTATAAAACTTAAAAATACAATAGTAGAAACAAACCCCCACTGGATGGGATCTAGAGTAGAGTGAAAATGACAGAGGACAGAATTAGGGAACTTGAGAACAAGTAAATAGAACTTACGCAGTCTGAACAACACAGAGAAAAGAAACTGGGGGGAAAAGAGCCTAAAGGAATTACGTAAAACTAACAAAAGATCCAGCATTTGTATCACTGGAGTCCAGAAAGAAGAGGAGAAAGGGGTGGAAATGAAAGAGGACTTGAAGAAATAATGGCTAAAAACTCCCTAAATTTGGAGAAAAAAAAATACAACAGATTCAAGAAGCTCAGTGACTACCAAACAAGTTAAACCCAAAGAAATCATACCAACATACATCAAAACGTGAAAGCAGCCAGACATAAATGACGCGTTACCTATGGGGAACACCAATTTGAATGACGGTGGACTTCTAATCAGAAACTATGAAGGCTGGAAGGAAGTGGAACAAGAGTTTCCAAGTACTAAGAAAAGAAGTGTCAACCAGGAATTCTATATCCAATAAAACTATCTTTCAGGAATAAAGGAGAAATAAAGACCTTCTAAGATGAAATCTCAAGACGGGCTACAGGAAGGTCTTGAAATAGAAAGGAAATGAAAAAAGAGAATCCTGAAACATCAGGAAGGAAGAACAAAAAGCAAAAATATGGGTACATACAATAACCTATCCTTATCATCACAAGTTTTATAAACCATATTTGATGATTTAAACAAAAAGTATAACACCATCTGATACTCAGTACATGATATTTAAATTGCAGGGGGGAGAAGGGAGGTAAAGGAACCAAAATGAGGTTTCCACAAATCACTCCACATAGTAAAATACTGATACCAATACACTATGGTGATAAGTCACGTACATATACTGTAATACCCAGAGCAAACACTACAAAAACTATACAAAGACCTACACCAAAAAACACTGTAGCGATATCAAAAGAGGGTTCAAGTAAAAGGAAAGTAAGAAGAGAAACAGAAAAATGAGAATCCAAAGAAACAGAAAACAGATTAATAAAGTGGCACACTTAAACTCTAATGTATCGGGGACTTCCTTGCTTCCTTGGTGGTCCAGTGGTTAAGACTTTGCCTTCCAATGCAGGGGGTACGGGCTCGATCTCTGGTCAGGAGCCAAGATCCTATATGCCTCAGGGCCAAAAAACCAAAACATAAAACAGAAGCAGTACTGTAACAAATTCAATAAAGACTTTAAAAATGGTCCACATCAAAAAAAAATCTTAATAAAAAACTCTAATGTATCAATAATTACCTGAGATGTAATGGCCTAAATATACCAATCAAAAGACAGAGATTGACGGATTGAATAATGGAGAAACATGATCCAACAGAAACTCATTTCAAATTCAACAACTTAGATAGGTTGAATGCTAACACCATGCAAACATTTATCCACAAAAAGCAGATGTGGCCACACCAGTCTACTAAAGTAGACTCCAGAGTAAAAAAAAATTGCCAGAGACAAAAAGAGAAATATTACCTGACAATAAAAGGAGTATCCACACTGAAGACACAGAGATCCTAAATGTATATTTACCAAATGACTGAGCCTTAAAATATATAAGGCAAAAACCCACAGATGCGAACTTTGATGGAAACCGATTGTGAAATAGGTAGCACGTTTTCAATAATATCTCCTAAAATCAACCACTTAGAAGATTACCTACGCAATTACTCTTCCAGGTAATATCAGGGAGAAAGGAAACGATACTTCTCCACTTCAGGGCCAAACACTAAAAATGGGCACCTTACTAACTTCTCCTGTAACCCTCAACAATTCTATAAGGAAAAATACTGCCCCCCCACCCCATCTTACAGCAGAGGAAATTAGGGCTTATGGTTACCTAAGATCAAACAGCTAGCTAATACGGAAATGAACCAAGATTCAATTCAGCTGTGTAGCATCATAATATGTACTCTTTTGACTACATGTTACAGCCTCTCAAATAGCCCAAACCAAAAACTATTCTAAAATTGGAATCCTGAAGCAACTGGATATTGAAACCTGTACTTTTTCACTCTATGTACTAAAGACTGATTGCTTCTACAATTGCTCAGGAATAAAATTTTAACAACTCTGAAAGGCATTATCTCCCCTTCCTATAAGTTTCTTTTTCTAACCACTCTATCATTTATAAGTGTAGTATTCTTCCCTTTGGGTAAGAAATAAGTTACGAACTAAAACCAACTAGGGTATGAGACTTCCATTTTAAATCAAAGGTCTGCACTGTTTAATTCTACCTCTTACTAACTGTAACAATTTAACCTTTCTGAATCTCCGTTTCCCATTCTTAAGAGCAAAAATTCTTGTCAACACAAAGTACTTTGTATGTACACGTTCAAGTAAAACGTGCACTTAGTAAACAAACTGAAATGTCTTCACTTGCTCTTTACACTTGTGAAAGTGATTCCCAACAAGGTTTGTAATTCTAAAACTAACTGGAAGTTGTATCTGCCATCTTCGCGATTTCTCCGGTGACACAGTACGGGTCTCGGAAACTAAGAACTGCGTGATCGGCGCCGTGGGACCTGCGGTGCCCGTGCTACTTGAGGGAGCAGCCCCCCGAACCCGAGGCTCTTCCTCCTCTGCGATCAGCCCGGCGCCGGGGCGCACCAGGGTCGTGGCAGCGCCCAGGCCCCTCCCGGAGCGTGGACGCCCTCCCCGGGTCAGGCGCACCCGCGGGGATCCAGACCCGGCCGCCCTGGGCGGACCCTACCGGGCCGGGCGGGGAGGGGCGCCTGGGAGGAAGGGTGGGGCGGCACCATCGTTACCTGCTGGACCGCTCGACCCCCGGCCCGGGCCCCGCCGCGCTGAAGTAGGTCGCGCGTTTGCAGTTGACCGCGGCTGCCGCGCTGCGCACCGGGTACAGAGGGATCTGTTCTGCCATGTTCTGGCCGCCACCTTCCCGATCCTCCCCGATCCCCCTCTGTTCACCGCCTTTCCCCGCCCTCTCCTCTCAGCCCCGACCCCGCTGAGACTCCGCCCGCGCGCCCTGCCCCTTCACCGTGCGTCGAGGCCTGATGGCGTCACCACGTGTCGGGGCCCGATGACAACGCCGTCAGCGACGGTGCGGTGCGGGAGGCGGAGGCACCCGAGGCCCCGCCCTCTGCGCGTCGGGGGCCGGTGACGTCACCTGCGGCGAGGGTGCGAGCGGGAGGCGTTGGCGTTCGGAGGCCCGGCTCCCCGCGCGTCGGCCGCCGGTGACGTCACCGCGCGGCGACGGCAAGAGCGGCGGCCGAGGGGTACCGCGATGCGCCGGGTGCGTGCGCGCATGCGCCGCTGGCCGGACTGTGCTGAGCGCACATGAGCAGCATCGCTTTCTAGTAAGAAGTGCAGGTGTGCCCCCGCCCGTGGGGACTTTCCTGAGAGCCTGGTGCAGGGCACCGAGGGCCTTGCCGCACACCCCTGGGACCCCATCGAACCGGAGGCCGGCCCACCTCCTTAGCGCAGTGCGCAACCTTGGCGGCGCGCGGGGCCGACCCGCCTTCCCTCCTCCGTCCGGCGGCGCCCCTGCACACCTGGTCCCTGCAGGTCCCCCCTGTGGTGAATGAAGCTGGTGGCCAGTGCCTGTTGCCACAGTAGCATGTGGGTCTCGAGTGTCCGGCTAGATCACCACTCTCAACACCTGACAACCCTGAAGGATATACTTTATTGTCCTGTAGGCTATTAGCCAGTTTTGTGTATAACCCAGCAGTCTTACCCTAACATTCCTGTGTTAAATCGCCTCTAAATACCTCGGTCCTGCAATACCCTTTGAGCTGATCTCAATATCTGACTCACTCTATCTTCCCTCTTAATAAGTTGAATAAAAATTTTGGCCCATCTTCTTTATGTATCTGCACGAGAGTTGTTTTACCTCTCGAAAATTATACTTTAGCAAAAAGGCAAATTTTCAAATATTGAAAAAGAGCTTCCTTATGTATTTTTAAAAACGATGACTGGGTATCGAATCATGGAATTTAAATGCCATTCGATACATTTGAAAGAGTGATGTCACAGTTCTGTTTTTTAAATGTAAATACTAAATGCCCAAAATGCATCAGTTGTAACTATTTACACTTATAATTAAAACTTTGAACTATCAGTACAAAATGTGTGAAGGAATACATACTTCTACAAAATTCTAGGGAGTCAATGAACAAAAAAGAAGTTCAAAGACTGCTATCGTAAGGCACAGGTTTTTTTAAAAAAAAACTACCATAAAATATGAATCTTGTAAAAATCTGCCTTTAAATATCTCTCTTATAGGCCAATTTTAGCACTTATGATTTCTTCCTGATACTTTCTTTGCTTTGCTCTCATGGAACTCTCCCTCTAGAGAAATGCATTCTTTCTCTCTACAGGTTACCTAGGGGATGGAAGATGGGAAGTTAAAAATAATCTTCACTCCCACCCCCTCTAACATATATCTGGATTCGGAAGATCCCAACGTGGACCAAAACACAAGATTTCCAACATCATGTTTCATTCCTTGAATAGAAATATATTTTAAAGGGGAAATATTAAGTACCCTCCAGATTTATGATGCCTTGATTTCTTACAAAGGGGAAAAATGTAACTCCAACAGAATAAAGTTTTTATTCAATTCACCACACAATGCTCTCACATTAATTATAGCTAGTTCATAATTTAAAATGAATTTATTTTTGTGCAGTCATTTATTCTAGCTTCTCATATTCTGAAGGAAGAATTTAAGTCAACCACAAAAATGTGTGTGTGAGCATGTGTGCGTGCATGTGTGTGAGTGGGTGCGTGTATACGTGGCATTTATTTGGCACCTGCAACTTCAGCCATACCCTAGAAAACCGATAACTTGAAAAAGAACTCCTGGCTGTTTAGGATCCAGCTGAAGTACACTTAGATCCATGTATTTAGCGGGTCCGTAGTTTCCTCTAAACCACTCATTCAATTACTGCTTTGTAATGAACCATAGATGTTTCAACTATTCTATCAAAATGGGAAAAAATGCAATTACTAGCTTCTCATGGAGAGTTTCAAAGGTTTAGCTAAAGAATAAATAAACTGGAAACAAGCTTTACTCTTTGGAGTCTCGTTACAGTTGGTTGGGATTTGGAATCAATAAGGCTGTTCAGTATCAACAGCTTTGTGGCTGACAGGGTCTTTCTACCTTTCATTTTAATGTTTGAGAATCTTTCTAGGCACAATACCATAGTCTCAATAATGATAAGAAGTGGAACAACCCAATCAAAAAAATAGGCAGAAGATCTAAATAGACATTTCTCTAAAGAAGACATACAGATGGCCAAAAGTCACATCGAAAGATGCTCAAAATCGCTAATTATTAGAGAAATGCAAATCAAAACTACAATGAGATACCACCTCACAGGGGTCAGAATGGCCATCATTAAAAAGTCTACAAAAAACAAATGCTGAAGAGGGTGTGGAGAAAAGGGAACCCTCCTACACTGTTGGTGGGAACGTAATTGTTCAGCCAATATGGAGAATGGTATGGAGTTCCTTAAAAAACTAAAAATAGAGCTAACGTATGATCCTGCAATCACACTCCTGGGCATATGTCTGGAGAAAACCATAATTTGGAAAGATATATGCACCCCGATGTTCATTACAGCATTATTTACAATAGCCAAGACATGGAAGCAACCTAAATGTCCATTGACAGATGAATGGATAAACACACAATAGAATATTACTCAGCCATGAAAAGGAATAAAAGAGTGCCATTGGCAGCAACATGGATGGACCTAGAGATTATCATACTAAGTGAAGTAAGCCAGATAAAGACAAACAACATATGATATCGCTTATATGTGGAATCTAAAAAAAAAATACAAGTGAATTTATTTCGAAAACAGTAAGAGAGTCACAGACATAGAAAACAAACTTATGATCACCAAAGGGGAAAGGGGAAAGGGGGGGAGAGATAAATTAGGAGGTTGGGATTAACATATACATACTACTCTACTGTATATAAAATAGAAAACTGGGCTTCCCTGGTGGCGCAGTGGTTGAGAGTCCGCCTGCCGATGCAGGGGACACGGGTTCGTGGCCCGGTCCGGGAAGATCCCACATGCCGCGGAGCGGCTGGGCCCGTGAGCCATGGCTGCTGAGCCTGCACATCCGGAGCCTGTGCTCCGCAATGGGAGAGGCCATAACAGTGAGAGGCCCGTGTACCACAAAAAAAAAAAAAAAAAAAAAAGGATAACTAACAAGGACCTACTGTATAGCACAGGGGACTATACTCAATATACATAAAACTGTACTGCTGGGCTGTACACCTGAAACTAACATGATATTGTAAATCAACTATACTTCAGTAACAGATAATAATAATGACAGAAGTAGAAAGTCTAAAAGTGGCTCTAGTGTGGAAACACATCACCAAGGAAATTAACTATTGTTGTAATATGATAACTTTCCACGTGGATGATAAATCGATTGTGTGTCCAACTACCTTTGTGCGGAATTTCTGCTCTGAACGTCTACTGTGAGAACAGAGAACATACGTAATAATCAGTGGTAATCTTTGCTTTTGCTGATATGTTAGAAGAATGCAGTCAGTCTAGAAGAGAGAGATGATAACAAAATACATACAAAAGAAAGATTGCTAATTAAAATTAACCTCTTGGGAAAATTGTAAGCTGGTCAGAACATGTGATTTTCTTGATTTTTTTCCCCCAAGATTGGTTAAGATTTCTTGGACTCCATGTGTAAAAGAGACAGACTGTCCTGGAAGTGAGACCAATGCAGTAAGTTCCCCGTGGGGCTGCCCTTTAGTAGATGCAGGGTCACCATGTGGTGGAAAACGGGACCTTCAAGTGTGCATATGGCGTGTGCGTGCACAGACCTTGAAAGACGATATGGGCCAGCGCTCAGCAAATGAGTGATGCTCGACTGTAGAAATCCCAACTGCGGTTCTAACACACTCAGTGGACGAGGTGACCAGGAGCATCGCACAGGAAGCAACGGGAGCTTCCTCTCTCCTCAGGTCCAGGCATCTTGACAGCTTTACCAGGTTCTCTTCCATTGCTTGTCATTTGGACGAGCGACCTAAGTTGCAGTATAACAAGTTCTTATTATGGGTAGAAAGCTATTAAAATCACAATAAAAAAATCCTTCTTAGACCACATGTTGTATGATTCCATTTGCATGAAATGTCCAGAATTAGCAAATCTATGGAGACAGCAAGTAGGTTAGTGGTCCCTGGGGCAGGGGTGTGGGTAGGGTGAGGAGCAGAATTGCTAATGCGCATGGGATTTCTTTCAGAGGTGAAGAAAATCTTCCAAAATTAGATCGTGGCGATGCCTGCATGGCTCTGTGAATATATGAAAACCACTGAATTGTACACTTTAAATGGGTGTATTCTTTGATATGTAATTTATACCTCAATAAAGATGCAAAGGCAGTCTTCGTCCATCTGACATCTGCAGGGCTCTGATGGCCTTATTTACCCCAGCATCCAGTCGACGAGCTTGGTATCTGGTCCGACCTCTGTGACGGTTTGTTTGTTTACAGCTGAGCAAGTTTATTTGGGACAAAACTAAGTGCTCATATTAATTGTGTCCAAGAACGCACAGATGCATTACCATTCTCCTCTATGGCAGAATGCAAAGATGTCTACTGGCTTTCATTTTTTAAAACTGAAACTTCTGCTGTGTCGCTTTTAGATATTTCAGGACAGAAAAAACGTGACCTTTGCTTGTTCCAGATGTGAGTGATTCCGGGATATTAATGTGAATCCGGAAGAGGCTGGGTTGCCGTGTAACATTCTGCTTTATCGTGTCAAACAGCACGTCGTCGCGTTGCCCCGCTTTGTGTCTCCAGCCGGCTGACGGCAGATACTCTCAACCCGACCTGGGGAGTCTGCTCTTCTGTCACAGCCATGCTGTGACGGAGACAAAGTTCCACGTGGGGACCCCGAGTGGGCGCAGACGAGCTGGCCGTGCTGGGGTCCAGGCTGTGACGGGCCGAGCTGTGGTGGCCCTCCACGCCGGGCCCACCTGTGGCCTGTGCACTCACATCATTCTCCCATGACGGGGGTCTTCCTGAGAGAAAGGTTGGGCCGGCTCTTGGGTTTTCAGTCCTTCCTTTGTGCTCAGGACGGGTCCGGGTGGAGTTCCTGTCGGGCCCACAAGCCCCTTCCAACCCTACAGGCTTGTCCTCCGTTCCCTCTTGCCCTCTTGGGCTGGACCCCTCTGTCCAAGGGAACGCACAGCAGCCCCCAGGGCGAGCTGAGCTTGCGACCCTGGATACCCGCCTCCCTGCAGCCCACCCCGCCCGGCCCTTACCCCAGGTCCCTTCGGGACATTTGCACCCCTGGACCCTGCAGGATGGTGCAGTCACCTCTGCTTCGCCCTGCATGCTCGCCTCAACCCCGCCTTTATTTCTGCCCACCCTGCCACAAGCTTCACGCTCTGTGAG
This sequence comes from Mesoplodon densirostris, assembly GCF_025265405.1. Classification (NCBI taxonomy): domain Eukaryota; kingdom Metazoa; phylum Chordata; class Mammalia; order Artiodactyla; family Ziphiidae; genus Mesoplodon; species Mesoplodon densirostris. Next base: position 89,236,726 of record NC_082675.1, on the reverse strand, counting down.
AAGAAGAAGCAGAACAGGGCCTGACAGTGAGCCAAAGGGACGGCAGCAGGGGACCAGGTCGGAAGGTGGCTGGGGGTCGCCCCAGCAGGGCCTCTGTGGCTGCTGGGAGGACTCCAGCCCTTGCTCCGGGGATGAGCAGGGGGTGGAGGGTTTGGAACACGGGGCTCTGCAGTCCAGGTTGTGTTTGTAAAGCATTGCTCTGACTGCCGTACGGCTGTCCTAATCTGGATGTATTTCGAAGGCAGGGGCGTACCCAGAGGGATGCCGTCTGTGATGCTTTGAGGATGACCGGGAAAATGTGGAGCCGTATCAAAGATAAAGAAGTCTGGAGAGCGAGAGAGAGAGAGACCACCGTTTGGGTGAAATTCCCAAGGAACTGCCCCCCGTGGGAAGACAGTCCGAAGCACACAGGGCAGCAGAGGCCCGGCGCCCAGCCCAGGCTCACCCTTCACGTGCAAACACGCCGGTAACACAGACGTGCCTGAGCTCCCCGGCTGAGCCCTGCTGTCAGGCTCTGACTGTTCCTGTTTAGAAGATATTTTAAATTATTAAACTCCAAGAAGCGCGTGAACTCCATTCACTGTCATTGAAAAGGTACATAGTTGAGATACATTTTGGCTTTTTTCATGAGCTGCTTTCTTGAAAACCGAGTCTCTGGGTTTTCACGTGGAGGCAGACGGTGCTCCCCGCGCCCCGCTCCAGCCCTTCCACCGCCCAGCTCTCCCCCGCCTTACATCCCACCCCCGCCCCCATCAGCGGCTGGCTGCTGGCCTGCAGTCCAGAGAGATCCTTACGTAAACTATTTTACATTATAAGCGTGAATCACGAATAATTCATCCACAGACTCGATCGTACCCCGTGAATTGCGTCAGGCCCTGTTCTAGGCTGGGACAGAGTCAGCAGCTGCAGGCGGGAGCTGAAGAACAGGGGCCGGAAAAGCTCTTGGCCCTCCCGCGGTCCTCGTGCTTCCCGTCTCTGCTGAAATCGCCTCAAGTTGCCCCTCAAACGCCAGCACCATCCATAATATCCCGTGCAATGAACAGAACGTCTGTGTCCCCCGAAAAGGCACACCTTGAAACCTAACCTCCGAGGGGATGCTGTTAGAGGCGGGGCCTTTGGGAGACGCTCGGGTCATGAGGGTGGAATCCTCGCCCGAATGGGACTTGTGCCCTCGTAAGAGACCCCATAGCGCTCCCTTGACGCCCTGCCATGTGAGGACACCGCGAGAAGACGCCGCCTGTGAGCCAAGACGCGGGTCCTCCCCTCCCCAGACTCAGGATCTGTGGGCTCACATCTTGGACTTCCAGCCCCCGGCGCTGTGAGAACCCAGCGTCTCTGCTGATTGATATGCCCCCAGCTGTAGATTCTGTTTCGGCAGCCGCACTGCCCGGGGCACCTTGGGGGACCCTCTCAGTTAGACATCTCTTCCCCTCTGAACTCCCACAGCACCTGTGGGGCTTCCCTTGTCCATAACACAGTCGAATCTGTATTTTGCTGTTTGTACAGTTGGCTTATTCATTCCGTGCAGAAAGAAACTATATCTTATCTGTTTCCTCTAGTGACCACCATAGTCTCACCCAGCCTAAGTGGCTGATAAATATTTGTTGCATACATTGTGAAGCATTTATCTGTCTTCCTCCTGATCATGGACAGCACTGATCATCGACATAGAGCAGAAACACTGCTCCCTGCGTTGTTTATACTGTTACTGTTTACATGAATGCTAACTTTTTTCCCATTAATTTCCTATGTTCGTTTTTATTGATAATATGTTTTCCTATATTATATGTGGAGTATTTCTGATTTTATTTTAATAGTCAAATAGAATAAACCAAATGCTGAAACCCTTTTTCCTTTGGGGTTTTTCAGACGTCTAGACTTACCAAGTTGTTATAACTGAGTTTTCAGATGTGCTTGATACAGTTGTAAAAATCAGAACAGGTCTTAGAATTAATATCCCAGGGCCCAGGCCCTGGGAGTGGTCGGCCGGGTGACACCACGGCCTGATGACCAGCAGAAGCACAGCCTATCTGGAAAGACTTCACAAATCCCCTCAAAGACGCATTCCAGTGTTCAACCACCCTCAATGCCAGGGACGTCTTATGTTTAAACAGAGCCCTCTGTCCAACGTGTGCCTTGGGCTCCCATTAGGATGGAGAACGGCTGGAGGGTGGATGTCCCTCAGTGATCCACAAACCCTCCCTCCCATCCCTCCCCCTGCCACCCCTGCTGACCTCTCCTCTCTAGAAGAGAAGCTCCAGAAACTTTAACTTTTCCAACAACTTTAAGTTTGTTTTGTGAAAGCGCACTCTACAGATGTTTATTATTATTTTCACGTTATTTTTTATTAATAACTCTCCACTCTTCCTACTGAAAATTTTTGGCAAAAAGTTTTGACTCTGGAAACTTAACACCCATCAGAGAATATGACAAATTTATTTTCAGATGTATTTTAAGGTGTAGTGATGCCTTTATTAAATTCTAGGACAGAATATAGCTTATGGTCCAAGAGTTGCTGTTTGGGAGGAAGCCATATGGGTTCTAATCTCTTCTCTCCTGCTTACCTGCTTGTGAACTTGAGCCAGTTTTAAACGCCGAGTATCAACTTCCTTACTCGAAGGGTGGGAATGATAATAATAGTACCAACTTCAAAAGAGTTGTGTGAGAATGAAGTATGAGAATGCGTACAGTACTCAGCACAGGGCTGGACCCAGCAGCCCACGTGATTACACTGCTGGATCCTCTCCTAGCACCACCTGCCCTTCGTTTCTTGGCTCAGATATTTGTAGGCCAAGTATCTGCCCCTTACAGGAGAGCTTGCAGGACAGGACATCAGACTGGCACCGTCATCGCTGGACGACGCTGCTTCCCCAAGACCCTAGAATTACAGTGTCACCCACTGTCATTGGAGAACCTCTCCTCTCCTTTTTATAGAAAGTTGCTAGAACATTCCATCACTTAGAGTTCACTAATGCTCCTCACTCTGAAAGGAGGGAAGCAGAGCCCCCTCCCTAAAAAAAAAAGTCTCAAAATAAAAAATCCTTATTAAACAATATTAATACTCATGAATTAAGAAAAACAAAAGGAGAAATTGCCTGGAATAAATTCAGATCACCCTTTGATTCTGTCCACTGAGACGTGTAAATGACAGCACCATTAAACAGAGGTGGCATGGACCAGAATAGAGGCTCTGACCCCCATCCAGGTGAGCTTTGCCCCGTCGGCCGCCAGCCTCCTATGGATGCTCACCTGGTCTCAGTCAAAACCTGGATAATTGTGGAGTATGGATTGGCACCCAAATGATCTTTTAGCGTAATACAGAAACATAATAGCATGTGTTAACAGCACTTTCCTTCCCAAGAGAAAAGAAATGATGGTGTGAAAAGATCTAGATACACAAAATAAAACTACAGGCACTGGGAAAGTTGATTTAATAGCTTCTGTTGCAAGAGACCCACATTGTTTCGAAACCATTGCCCGTATAATTAAAATGCAAGACATGTATGTTATAACGTGTGTTTGCAAGTATCAACTCAAATACCTGTGGCCAGAACAGCTATCATCATTTAATATATTTATGGTTGAAAGATTGGAAAAAAAACACCTATGGACATAGATGCAGTTTCCTTTTCAATATTTGAGCTCCAGTATTTCGTCCTTAAAGTGTAGGAACACTAGAAGGATATTCGAAGAAACCTATCAGACCACCGCACTCTTATTTTATTTTGTTTATTCTCTGGCCAGCCCTGTGGGAGCCACACAGGCATGTTTTCAGTCTCTCTGGGACAGTCACCTCGTCATGGAAACCTATGAACAATGACCTTCACGGTGATCGCAGAACCTCAGGGGCCCCTGTGCCACGAAGATCCCACAGAAACTATCAGCATCAGTACAGCCAGGCAGTGGCCCACGTTTCCAAAACTAGAGTCATCTGGCAAGATACAAAAGTCCAGGGCCAGCACCATACCTTGCTGTCTTTTTTTTTTTTTTAACATCCTTATTGGAGTATAATTGCTTCACAATGGTGTGCTAGTTTCTGCTTTATAACAAAGTGAATCAGCTATACGTATACGTATATCCCCATATCGCCTCCCTCTAGCGTCTCCCTCCCACCCTCCCTATCCCACCCCTCTAGGTGGGCACAAAGCACCAAGCTGATCTCCCTGTGCTCTGCGGCCGCTGCTGTCTGTTTGCATAGATGGAATATATGTACATCGAGAAAGACTAGGAGGAGATACGCGAAAATGTTAGCAAAATACATCAGCAGTAGTGGGGTTTGCGGTGGATTTCACATTTCAAATATATTTACTTATATTTGCCACATTTTCTACAATGAACCGGAATAATAGAGAAATTGGAAGGAAAAAACCTTTTAAAAGAGAAATTTCATTGCAGAGAAATTTCTCTTTTAAATTTCATCATTAAGAATGAAATGGAAAATGCAGGAACCCTTGGAGGAAATGTACTTACTGTGAAGAGACCACAGAGTGGGGAGGAAGAGGGTCCTCTCCGGTGGAGGAAGGAGCCGCAGGGCGGGGCGCAGGCCCTCACCCACCAGGTATTTTGGGACAGCGCGGAGAAACGGGTTCACAGAAAATGGTGTTTGCCTGAGACAGCAATGTGGGCCTTTGTCACACCTGTGGCCGCGATGGAATTTGGACTGTGTGCAAACACGGACTTGTCCTCTGTCCACCCATCCTGTTTCACGTGGTTCCCTCCACAGAATTAAATGTGTGGCGGTTAACAATCAAGTAACGATGAGCCCAGGGTCTGGTCACCCTGCTCACGTTGACCTGATGAAAATACGAGTGTTGGCCTCGTGCTAGGATGTCAGTGACAACCGTTCAGAAATATAAAAAGTGCGCGTGTCAGCATCCTGGCGACTCAGGCATCTGCAGATTCACAGGGGAATCTGGGATCAGTAAAGTGAGGGTTACTTCCGTGTCCTTAAGAAGTCCTTAGAGGCTTCCGTGTTAGTAGCAGAGGAACTCACCCTCTTATGCATCTCATTTGGTAGCTCCTTAAAATAAGTTTTTAATAACTAAGTAAGCGGAGGTGTGAAGTGAGGGGGGCACTGATCAACTGTCACTGAAATGACAAGCTTTTGCCCAAGACCCTAGTGGCCTGGCAAGGGGCTGGCCACATCTACGTATCTGCATTTGCTCCTTGCGTTTGTTCCCAGACCAGCAATGTCAGAAGAGGGGCACTCGGGGACCCCCCATCTGTCCCACAGCCCACCCGGGACCCCGTTCCCAGACGTGGAGGTCAGCGTCGGGACCAGAGAAACTCCTGGCCATGCAGCTCATCTTTCTCAATTGTTCTAAGTCCCGGTTTGCTTCTTCAGGGGTCTTTACTAGCAGGTGATGGACCTGCGGTATCAGAAAGAAAGAACACGAGAGAGAGTCAAGAGGTATGATTTTGATAGAGAAGTTGGATTATATCGAAAGTAAAAACTTTTGTGCTACAAAGGACACTATCAAGGACTGCCCTCTCCCCGTGGTGGTGTTTTTTTTTTTTTGCGGTACGCGGGCCTCTCACTGTTGTGGCCTCTCCCGTTGCGGAGCACAGGCTCGGGACACGCAGGCTCAGCGGCCATGGCTCACGGGCCCAGCCGCTCCGCGGCACGTGGGATCTTCCCGGACCGGGGCACGAACCTGTGTCCCCTGCATCGGCAGGCGGACTCTCAACCACTGCGCCACCAGGGAAGCCCCTCACTGTGGTGTTTTGAGGGCGTTTCCTTGTGCAGCTTTTCCAGTGATCGCTCTGGGTATCACTTCATACGCAGGTGACCATCGCAGCCCACGGCAGCCTTTCACTGGCTCAGTCGAAGAGTAGACCCCTTACCGCTGTCCCTAACATCCGCTGGGGCAGCCGTGGGGACTCCAGCTCCCGTGGTCGCCGCTGGCACGTGGGAGGGTCCATAAGAGTCTGGCGCCTCGCGGGCGCGGCAGGTGGGTGGGCTCCAGGCCCTGACCCTGTGAGGGTGCTCGTTTCTGGCTGGGAAGGAGGGGGGCCTGGCCCCCCACCGCGCATGCTCTGAGGCCACCCTGGGGTGCTGTGACAGCCTCGAGTCAGTGGGCATCCGGGTCCCCACTCGCCCTTTGCTGGCATGGTTGGGGGGCTGGAGTACAGGGGTCTAAACGTTCTGCCAGGTGCCCCTTCCAGGTCTTCGTCTGGAGGGAGCAGCTCCTTTGGGCACTGTTAGTCTCTGCCCGTTGGTGCTTCTGGGTGGAGGACAATTTAGCCCTGAGTCTGGGGAAACCCAAGGCAGCCAGCACCTCACTGGCCCTCCAGGCTGAGGCCCAGCCCCTCTGCCTTCTTCCCCCTTTCAGTCTCCCCTGTTTGCTTTACGTGTAACGTCCATGGTTTTTGTTGTCCTTAGCAAGAGGGAAAAGGAAAAGCAGGTCTACTCCTCCTCCCAGAAACACAAGTGCAATTATGTGGTCTAATGTCCTCTCACCTGTAGCTTGATGTTTTTGTCTCTTTCATCTTCTGATTCATGCAAATTCTTGATTTTGACCAATTTTTTTTTTTTTTTTTTTTTTTTGCGGTACACGGGCCTCTCACTGCTGTGGCCTCTCCCGTTGCGGAGCACAGGCTCCGGACGTGCAGGCTCAGCGGCCATGGCTCACGGGCCCAGCCACTCCGCAGCATGTGGGATCTTCCCGGACCGGGGCATGAACCCGTGTCCCCTGTATCGGCAGGTGGACTCTCAACCACTGCGCCACCAGGGAAGCCCTTGACCAATTTTTAAAGTCATTTTTATGTTCTGCTTTGAAAAATCTCTTAGCCCATAAAGGTATTTTATCTTATGTAATTTTCTAGAAGCTTTATTATTTTACTTTTCACGTTTAGGGCTATAATTCACCTGGAATTTTTTTGTTTGGTTTGGTGTGGGGTTGCAGAGGTCAAGTTTCATATGGGTGTACACATCACCCCCTGGTCTTTACTAAAAAGGACATCCTTCCTGCTGTTCCGCACTGCCACTCTGTCATACAGTGAGCGTCCATCTACAATTACCTGGACGTGTCTGGACTTTCTGTTCTGCTGTCTGAGACCACACTGTGTGGTCAGCCAAGCTTTGTAACATGTCTTGAAATCCAGTAACAAGTCTCCAAACTTCGTTCTTCTTCAAGGTGGTCTTGGCTGTTCTTGGCCCTTTACTCTCTCGTCTCAATTTTATTTTTTTATTTTTTAAACTTATTTATTTATTTATTTTTGGCTGTGTTGGGTCTTCGTTGCTGCACCCGGGCTTTCTCTAGTTGCAGTGAGCAGGGGCTACTCTTCGTTGTGGTGTGTGGGCTTCTCATTGCGGTGGCTTCTCTTGTTGCAGAGCACGGGCTCTAGGCACACGGTCTTCAATAGTTGTGGCACGCGGGCTTCAGTCGTTGTGACGCACGGGCTTAGTTGCTCCGTGGCATGTGAGATCTTCCGGGACCAGAGCTCGAACCCATGTCCCCTGCATTGGCAGGCATATTCTTAACCACTGCGCCACCAGGGAAGTCCCTCTCTCGTCTCCATTTTAGAATCTGTTCACCAACTTCTATAAAATAGTGCTGGATTTTGACTGGGATTGTCCTGAATCTATAGATCAATTTTGAGAGAAACGGGCATCTTTGCAGTCCACTAACGTGGAACGTCCCTCCATTTACCGAGGTCTTTCACTTTGGAATTCAGGATTTTTTTGGATTTGAGAAAAGTAACACATGCACTACCTACACCTCCAGGGCCATCTAGGGAGGTAAGAGTCCTACAGCCAGTCAGTCATGCACGTCTGCAGTGAGATGTGAACATGCACAACCAGAGAGTATGCAGAGCCACATACACATGTGTACAACACACACACACACACACACACACACACACACCCTCCTGTAAATGACTTCACTTTAGTTCGGGTCAGGTTCACCATCCATTAAATAATAGAACCACTGCTGGTTTTCAGAGCATTTCAGATTTCCCGATCTGCTCTGGGAGGGGTCTGCACTTTGCACCTATGGGGACATGTCTCTGTAACTGTCACCCCATCACAGCAGACCCCTTTCCTCTGGCAGTCTGTGAGCGTGTCAGTGTGATTCACTCGTCCACACCCTTCCAGGCAGGCTGGGACACAGACCTGGGTTTCACGGCATTTCCCACTGAACAATGCTCATTTTACACAAAAAAAGAAAGCAGCATAATTTGCAGATAACCCCCAATGGGAAACTTGGCGACTTAATTAAAAGCAGCTCTTGAGACCTTAAGTATTTTATTTTTCATAGGGACAATTCTGGAACCCAACAGCCTGTACCAAGGGAGAGGCAGGCAGCTGGTTAATCCTTAGCAGGACTTTTCCGGGAACACATGAAAGTTGGGCTGGATAATTTGACTTGCACCAATAACCCCAGGAGCTGTTAAGGGAGAAATCTGTAGAAACGCTGACCCTATAGACTGAGCTTCCTGTCCAGAGACCCCCTCACTGACGTCTCATTGTGCTTCCCTGGCTTCATCCCGGTACCTGTGCTTCCCACATCGTTTGTTTGTTTCTGTCCTTGGCCACAGAGAGAATATTCCTAAGCTAATGGTCCTTTATATCTTTTGTAATTTTAAGCTTGTCCAAGCTTCTTGTTAGTAAACTACTGAATGATATTTAGGTTTAGATTAAATCCAAACTCATATTCAAGGACCACATCCTAAAGGTAATTTTTGGAGACATCAGGACATGAGGTTTTTCTAGATTCTCTGAGTGTTTTGGTGCCTGTATCTACTTCCCAGCTTAATGGTGTGTCTTAGCCTGGAATCCCCATCAGAGCCTGGGCCAGCAGCTTCCTTATGCGGAGCGTCTTGACGATTTAGATCCAGACTGTTACTACCCGGTGTTCTTGACTCCAGAATCCATCTTTAGGTGGCTCTGGGTCTCAGGTTTTCAAAGAACGGTCCACCTTTGCCAGATTGCCTGGAACCATATTTAAGATGATGGTTCCACACACAGACCCCCCAGGTACCAACTGGGGATCTTTGGGGGGACAGGTCAGAACAACTGAGTAGAGCTGAATTGTCCTCACAGGTGGGCAGTTCTAGAATCTCTTTACAGGAGGGCAGTTATGTAGCTGGAAGAGAAGGCAGGGGCCTGTCATGGCGCTATTGGCAAGTGCTCCCTTTTTACTCAGATCCTGTTGATCTGGGGTGGCCCAAGCCCCTGGAGCACTCCTGCTCAGAGCTCTGGCTCAAGAGATGATGAAGGCAGCCCTCCAGCCCTCCTTAGGAAGTCTTGGTGAGGGGAGGGCCCCAGACCCATGACTCTGACGCCTTTTCCCAGGGCTGTGTCTGAGCCTGATGTGAATCAGGGTTCCCTGTGCCAGACAGGGTCAGGATGGCATGCTAAGCTTGAGTCCAGTTGTGAAGGTGGAGCCCAAGCTGGTGAGGGGACAGCAGATCTCCTACCGTGAGGAACAGCCACGCTCATCCCTGGGTGGGGGGGGAGCCCATGTGAGTTACTCTGACTGTACAGTGACACCATCTGGGGACACTCCACAGGTTGGTGACTTCTCTCTCTGAAGTTATTTTCCTCCCTCCGTTTACAAAGACCTTAATATGCTGCAGGGAGTTTGTGTAAACTGGAAATGCCATCCAGGGCATCAGGTATGTCTGTGTTTAAGAACTTTCCGGTGGGCGCAGCAGGAAGTGGCATCGTGCTCCTGGGAAGTGACCACACCTTGCGGTGCTGGGGTGAGTGGACCACTCGTGCCCTGGTTTCCTGTAACGTCTCTCGACGACCCTTTCATTCAGAGTCAGACAAGGTGGCAGCATTCATGTCGACCTTTGTTTTTGAATATAGAGTGGCTTTCTTTGGACGACGTGGGTAAATATCAGTCTTTTGATGGTCAACAGGTACGTAAACATCCCAAGGTTGTGGTATTTGCCGTTATAACGACGTCTCTGTCACAATCAGGGAAGTGTCTGTTTATAGAGAGGATTAAATTGTGAGAAAAGATAATGAGCTGCTGTGCAGACACAGGGTACAGCTCTGCCCCATGGCACCTCCTTTGCAAGTGGTTCACGGTCTGTGTCTGGAACTAGTGCGATTTTATGTCAGGCACTCTGCTTATGGAGTTTTGCAAAGTGGTATCTTCTACTCTTATGAATATAAAGTATGTATCAATATGTACATTTAAAACATCATGATGCACACACACAGATATTTTAAAATATCCCTATATAGTCACGTGATTATGGGTGTTTGTGGTAATTTCCATCTGTGGTTTTATTAGATACACTTGCAGGTCATAAGAAGTGAGTGGACTAATATATCATGTCCATGTTTTCTAAAAACAGGAATGAGTTTATCTAAGAAGAAAAATTTTTTGATGTAAATATATATTTAAAGCACCATTATAAATAGCAGCAGCAGGAGGATAATATGCCTTAGACAATCAATCCTATTCAATTGGTTTCCGAAGACTCTGAAAACATTCCCAGGAGACGGGATTAAAGGCCACCCTTTTTGAAATTTTAATGTACTTGTCATCCAATAGAGACGTTGCAGGTAGCTTCCTCCAATGCAAGGTCAGTTGTAGAAATTAACCACAGGTGACATGGAAGCAGCTGATGGTTTTTAACCAGAGGTTTCGAGCAACCAGCTTAGATGGTTTTCTAGCTGAACGGGCTGGTTCATGGGCCCTGTGTGGACACACATTTGGGTGCCATCCCCTATGACAGAATTCTATGAAAGCCACTCAGACAGGCTCTGGAAACGGGATGCAAAGTGCGTCCCAGCTCTGTTTATACCTCGCTGCTGTCTGGTGTCCCGAGGCCCACCTACTGCCCCCTGTTTCCTGTTCATGCAGGAAAGGGTTTGTGACCTGAGGTTATGCAACGCCTCCGCCAACAAATATCCATAGTCTTACGTGTATGCATCGTTTCCGTATTTCTGAGAGAGATTCAACAGCTTTTGTTACGACCCATAACATCAGACGTGATCAGTTCAGTCCATTCTTTTCATTGGTTTATTTTTAGATAAATGTTTATTTTAGAACAGTTTTAGATTTATAGAAAAATTGCAAAGATAGTACAAGCAATCCCCATACACCCCACATCCAGTTTCCTTTATTAGTAACTCTGTATTGGTTTGACACACTTGTTGCAATTAATGAGCCAATACTGATACAACTGATATGAACTGAAGTGCGTGCTTTATATTTTAGTTTTCCTCTGAGGTGCTTTTCCTGCTCGGGACCCCACATCACACTTAGTCATCAGGCAGGTTAGAGCCTTTTCCTTTGTTCCAGGATTCAGAGTACCAGCATCTTAAGATCACGTCTATGTCTCAAGCATCTACTGACGGGGGTTCGATTAGAGAAGGCAGACTAGACCACGAGGCAGCAGAATGGGAGAGTGCCAGGATTCACAGTGCACTGCTGTTTGTGCTGATTGCATCATTCCTCAGACAGTGAGCTCAGGGAGTTAGAGACTTCTCCGTGTCCCCAGAATGCCCAGCAAAGGACCGTCTGGCTTCATCCTTTCATTACGCTCATTAGAGACAGGTGTCTTCCACTCAGGTTCTTTATAACAGAGAATCCTCCTCTGTTCCCGTCTTACAAAAGGATGATGTGCAAATCTGTGTACTGGGGCCCGAGTTCAAATCCTGCTGCTCCCTGGCCTCCCCGTGCCCGGCCTCCTTGCTGAGGATGCAGGTGTGACTGGTGTGGGCACACACTAGGGAGCACTGAGGGCTGGGGCTGTAGTGCCTTTCCCGTGCACCCAGCATGCTGAGGTTCACAGAGCCTCATTCAGAAGTTGGCTTAAAATCAGAAAGTTTAATCACAGAAACTGGTGTTTAACAGCAAAACCAGATAATTATTATTAAAATTATTAGTTATTTAATAATTAATAACCACGTAGTTACATATATACAATGGAATATTACTCAGCCATAAAAAGGAACGAAACTGGGTCATCTGTAGAGACGTGGATGGATCTAGAGACTGTCGTACAGTGTGAAGTAAGTCAGAAAGAGAAAAACAAATACTGTGTATTAACGCATATATGTGGAACCTAGAAAAATGGTACAGATGAACCAGTTTGCAGGGCAGAAATACAGACACAGATACAGAGAACAAACGTATGGACACCAAGGGGGGAAAGTGGTGGGGGGGTGGTGGTGATGGTGGGATGAATTGGGAGATTGGGGTTGACATGTAGACACTGATGTGTATAAAGCTGATGACTAATAAGGACCCGCTGTATAAAAAAATAAATAAAATAAAATTCAAAAAAATAATTAATAACCACTCAGTGATTTAATTTGGTGGGGCTGTGCTAGGTGGGTGACTAGGAGTAACCACAGATTGAATGCAACCTTGAAGCAAGCGTGGCACCTTTGCCTTTGCCTTCAGGGCAGCTCCTGAGGCTGGGCTGAGGCTCCCTCTGGGCAGCAGGAAGCGGGGCTGGAGCAGCCGGACCGGACGCCTCCTTGGGCCCAAGCCCTGGCAGCGCTGAGGGGCCGCAAGCCTGTAGGCACTCTGGATGCGGCAACAAGTCAAGCTGGTTTTTCTTATGATTTATTCAGTCAGCATAACTCCCAAAGAAATGCATCTTCGGGCAGAAATTTTCCTTAATAATAGGAATGAGAGCAACAAGGAGAAATTTTCTACCTAGTGACACTGTTGGAAATGCTTTCCTGCTTCATCCAGCTATTGAATTTCATTTCTGTTTCTTACAACCAAGTGGATTCAGCATAAAAAGTCATCCATTTGAAAGGAATTTTCCATCAATGTCATTCTGGGACGGTGAATTAGGCAACGACAATTGTGAGAAATACTCTTAATGTCGTCATTATATCCGTTTTAGCCAATCTAGCCACAAGATTAAGGTGACCGCATTGCTTTTGTTTTATTTTCTACATTATGTTTCATGACAGAAAATCAAAAGGAAAAAATGGGTCTGAAGACCATATTTGGTTCATGTACTAGGGAAGAGGCGTCATACATCTGGGCATTTATTCAGATTTTTAGGCATAAGGCCAAAATCTATCTAATAAGACTCAGAGTCTGGATACCTATAAACTAACAGTGTTGGAAACACTGTGCAAATACCCATTTTTAGCAGGGGCTCGTGTCTCTCCCTGAGATGAAGCCATCCATGGAGGCTGAGTTAGTGTTGGGAGACAGTTTGCAGTGGATTTCTCGTTTCCACCCATCCTGTGGGTGGAGTGCTGGGTGCCCTGTGCTCTAGACCAGCTTTTCAAGAATGTCTGCAGGCTGGGCGTGAGGGGCGTCCACCCCGGGGAAGGGGCGTCCTGAGAGACGCGGGTGCCCTAGCTCAGGGTCCCTCTCCTGTGTGTGCAGGAGTCGCCTGTGGGGACGGGGCTTGGAGAACTGGGGCCAAAGGCTGGGCCTCTGGCCATTGGTGCAAATGATGAGCTGTTCTCCATCTCTCACCGGGGAGCATGTGTCTCCTACTGGCACCTTGAACCCCGGAGCCTGTCCTGGGCAGCGTGAGCTTGTGGGCCTGTGGATGCCTGGATGCGTCAGAGCTGGTGACAGGACCTACCAAATTCTAGGCACAAACATCATGTATTTAACCTACAAAACACCCTGATGTTGTTTACAATGTGTACAACCTCAGTGGCCTTCCCTCTTCGTCCAGGTGGGAAACCCGATTCAGCAAGGTCGGCGACTGCGCAAAGGCAGAGTCTGTGGCTGAGGGCGCAGCAGGTGGCCTCCCTCACCCTCTCTGTCCCCTGTGACGAGCTCCCAGGAGACACAGAGAGAATGTGCGTGTGAAATGAAGGGGGGACACGAAGGATGCAGCTCAGGGTGGACAGGGTGAGGGCGCCCAGCTCAGGCTGAGGGGACATTACTGAGCGGCTACAGGACAGTGGGGATGAGAAGGGGCTGTGTGCGGGCCAGGTGGGTCCCCGGGCAGTTCCCTCTGGGCTGGCTCCTCCTGGGAACTCACACAACAGGCGTCCCTCTGACCTCCTGACCAGGGCAGGTGGCTCTGCTGTTTCCAGGGGCCCTTGTCACCAGACGACGCCTGATGACTCGGGGGCCCCGCGCTCTGGTTTCTGGGGAGTCGCGTGCTCTGGGGATGCCCCGGTGCTGAGGGTCGCCCGCCTTCCAGCCTGGAAGCCCAGCCCTTCCAAGCCCACTTGGGTCGGGCAGATTTCTCTGCTGTTGGTGACCACAAGATAAGCATGGAAATCAAACCAGAGAACCAAGGTTGAGGTGAATGCTTTGACGTTAACGTGGCTGCTGCCAGGACAGATGTTGGGATGAGCGGTGCCAGGACAGACCCCCCCCCACCATGCGGGTGACCCTCAGAGGTGGCCTCAGACCGCAGGTCACACCGTGAGGCCCAGGCAGCTCCCAGACTCCGGCCCAGAGAGCCGGGAGCTCGGCCGCAGGGCTTCCATGGATGTGAGACTTGTGCCCGCCCAGACTTCCAGTGGGAAGTGGAGCCACCCGAGCCACGGACACACCAGTGACTGGGCCACGGTGCCCTGCAACAGGGTGCCCTTGACACACACGTCTACACAGCAGGCAGGGACAGGAACAGGCCAGCCACCAGAGCCTGGGGGAGACAAAGGATCCCCCAGGAGCCTGGCCCTGCAACGCCTTACTGCTGTGTGAGAGAATGAGTTTCTGTCATTTTTAGCCAGTTTTGTGGTCCTTTGTTTTCCAGCCCTAGGATCCCATCTGGGGGCGGTGGGACTGCAGCGTGGACTACAGACCAGGGCCTCTGAACGAAGCACAAATGAGGTGATGAGAGGAGAAGAGGAACTGGCAGCCCTGGGGCGGATTCGACCCATTGCAAGTGTCTGGAGTATCTCGGCTGGTGAGTTTGGGGGACGGCCGTCCACATTAGGACATGGCGGCTGTCGCCAGAGCCGTGGTGTGGAGTTCAGGGTTTCCTAAACTCGGTTCTGTGGTCCACACCTGTGAACCACACAGACCACACTCCTCTCCAGGAGATGCACGAGGCTCCTTAGCTCATTTAAGGCTCTGACAAGTCCTGCAAAGCAGAAACGCAGCTTAACTTCCCCAAGTGTTTCCCCAAATAACTCGATTCCCAGGCCCATGCCCTCGCCTGTGCTTCCTTCTCTACTTGATCAACACATTCTTTCTAGATGTGAATTACCTGGGGGAGCAATCAGAGCAAGAACTTAAGCTGAAGGGTGTTTCACATGGAGATTGTGACCGTTGGTCAAAACAAACTAAAAATTAAATGGTCCAACACTGAAATTCAAAGTTGGTCAAGGACTGCTTTGGGAAATACCATTCTGTTGATTTTGCCCTCGAATTTAAGGAATATCTAATACAAAGTCATCTAGGCTCTGACTGTGGACTGCAGCAACCCAGCTACGGTTTAGACTGAAATCCGGATATAAGGAGGAGCCGGTACCAAGACAAAGCTCTTTTCAAAGCAGCCTTGGCACCGAAAGTGGTACCAGCAACCACTCGGAAAGCACAGATCCTTAACCTTGAAACCAACAGATGATGAGATGTAGTTGTTTCTTGAATGACCAAAGATCTGTTGGCTTGGAACAATTTGAAAAGTAGGAACTGGGGGATTATGATGTACCCTCTGACACAGCATGCTTGGTTTGGAGGGGGATCCAAATCACATCAGTGACATTCCCTTTCTAAAGAGACCTCTGAGCAAAATACCCCTGAAATGGTACCTGTCACTCACATCCACCCCAGGAGGGGGCTTTCTGGATAATGCAGGGTTTGGCAAACTCTGTCCTGGTGCTTCTTTGAATCTTCACTTCCAGTATAAAGACCCTTCTGTGTGGCTACCTTGGAAATGCATTCCTTTTTGTCTAAACTCTTTTTCCTTGGTGCAGTTTCATATTCCTGCAGCGGGTCCCACAGGCTGGGAAGATTCATCTTTGCTGCTGGGACCACATCAGTTTACTTCAGAATTTAAAACAAACTTTACCTGTGTGAAGAGGATTTTGGTTCTGTTATTTCTATAGTCCAGAACATGTCTAAATGCTTCAATGATGCAAACATAATATATTTTTCTCAACAAAACTCACAATATGTTTTTCTCAACAACTGATTGTGCCCATTTTGCTGAAGATATTGGATTGCTTTTTAGGCTACTTTTCCACCGTTGGGTTAGATTTACGGCACCAAAGGAAAGAAAGCTTTGGGTGGAATATTCCACTTGTATAGCAGTGAGCACACACATTCTTTCATAATTCACAAAAAGTTAATGTTTCTCTTAGATTGTCAGGAAAATAAAAAGTATGTATTTGCCAAGACAGTTGTTTGGTTCAGGGCTAAGCTTTGTACAGTTAAGGTCATCAATCAATTTTATATCTCCTTCTGAGTTTTCTTTTTATAATTCTTTGGTCACCAGATTATGCTACCTTCCTTCTTTCATGTCTAGAAAGGCGTAATTTCAGAAGTCAGAGGCGTCATTTATCAGGATGGAATCCTTGCCTATTAGTACCAAGTACAGTCTTCCCAGGATCTGCTTTGGGTAAAGCTATAAAATTAAGATTCTCATGGTTTTTATCTACTGAAAGTTTAAACATTTTTGCAGGACAGAACTACTATAAGTAAAAATCCTCTCTTTTATTTTAGCTTTCTTAAAATCTGTGATTTATTTCTGAATCTTGTACCACCTCTGGTTGGACAGTTATATCTTGCCTCTCCATTTCTTTGGTATAGCTAGACCCACTCTTCTTAATTTCCTGTATGAATTACAAATCATCTTCCAAACACTTCAAGAAAAGATCCTAGTTTTCATTCTTAAGTGTATCTTGCCTTAAAAATTGTTGCATTTCATCATTTTGTTACCAAGTAGCTAATGACCTTTCCCATGTATATTCATAATCCAAAACCAGTGTCATTAAAATCCTTCACCATTATGCCAGTAATGCATGCATTCAGTGACTGATTCCCATAATTGAAAACCTCATTACATTTATTTCAATATATTTAAATTCAAATAGGAATTACTCATTTTAATATCTAATAAAGTTCCTATCTCAGGAAATGCAAAAAATTTAAGTAATACAAAAATTTCTAGCATAAAGGGATACATATCATCATCTAGAAATGTTGAAAGAATAATATACAAGGATGTAGCATATGGAAAAATAGTAACAATGAAAAAAGCTACTTTGTGAATATGAGAGCAAAAGACAGCACTCAAGAGTTGGCAATAGTTCTAGCTAATGCTTACGTGGTACTCACCATACGCCAAGCATTGGTCTAAGCTCTTTACAAAGACGTGTATGAACTCACATAACTTTATAATGAGCCTATGAAACAGGTGCTATTTTTAGGCCCATTTTACAGTTGAGGAAACAGGCATAAAGGTATGTAACTTGCCTGCAATTACATAGAGAGTAAATGATGGAGCCTGAATGTGAAACTTGACAGACTTCAGATTTTATAGCCTTAGACTTTAATCCTTATTAAGTGAACAATGATGAAAGAAAGAAAGAAAGGAAGGGAGGAAAGGAGGGAGGGAGGGAGGGAGGGAGGGAGAGAGGAAAGGAACAGAGAAAAAGGAAAAGATGTATCCATACAGCAATGATTTTTAAATGTTTTGATCATGACCACTTCACGTGGCGAGCCTGTCTACACACATATATGGATATAAATTGGGACTCACCATTCCAACTTGCTGTGCCATGCAGTCGAACACTTTCTATTATTTTCTTTCATTAAAAAAAATGCTGGTTTAGAGCCACCAAATTGATTTCATGACCCACAAATGGGTTAAGACTCACACTTGGAAGACTAGCACTCAGGCAGAAACTCTTAAATCTCTTTTAACACAAAGGTAACGGAATGCATATGCAGTTTCAGTTTGAAAAGGAGGGACATCTGTATAAAGTGCTTCTCCCGAAACAGGTAAAAATGTCAGAATCCACTATTCTAGCATTCGAGTCAATATGAAATGACAGAATGCATTAAACTTAAATCCTGAAAGATTCATGAGAACAAAATGCCTCTGTTATATTTTTTACATGGGCAACAAATAAACCCGCACAACTTAGAATTTATAATTATTTCTCAAATTATGGTCACTATAATAACTGTGAACAACTTAGTTTTTGATTTATCTGTATTACATTTGAGACACTTCTAGGCAACAGAGATAAAATATTTCACAGATAACTTTTTCTTTTTTCAAAAGACAAAATAATCTCAGATGATCTGCTTAGGAAGAAAATGATATTTAAGGATGTTTAGCATTTTCCTCACATTCAACTACATGTTACATAATAGAAGCACATATATGCAAAGTAAAATACAATCCCTCAGCTGATGAATGGGGATAATTTCTCAGGGCAGCAAATTAAAAACATTGAGGCAAATTGTATTTAAGCCAGTTGACAGTGGTATCAGATGAAATAGTTGATAACTATAATAAAAATAAAGGTTACCTGTGCAGTTCAAAGTGTATGAAAGCCTCACCCCTTACAGCAAGCCTTTTGGATTCAAATATATAAATGTGACTCTTTTTAGGTCCATAACAGTTTTTAGTGATGAATGTAATTCAAATTTGACACTAAGACTTAAGCCCAAGAATCAAATTCAAGGTTTTAACCACTGGGTTATAAACTTTTTGAACCAACAATTTCAGAACTGTGGTGCATTTACCTCAAAAAATTTTTTAGGCTTATGTGAAAATGTTCCAGGACCCCACAGTATATTTTAAAAAATTCAATGGGAAGGCGCCTAGAATTCACTTCTTTTTGACAGCTGAGCCCAGTGATGGTTACAAAGTACCTGCATTTGGACTCAATAAAGCAAGTGCTCTGAACACATCAACTGCAATAAAAATAATACATAGGTTATAATGGACGCAAGGGACAATGTAACATTAATAAATGGCAACACACAATCTACTTTGGCTGTTTATTTATTCCAGGACTAAAACAGCTACAAAATTTCTGAGTTTCTAATTTAGAAAATCTAAATAGAGAGAGAACAGTTTGGACAAGCCCGGCTAACAGTTTTCTAAAACTCATTAGTCCTGTAAAATTTCAATTTATCCTCTCACATTTGCAAGACTTCCAGCGCATTTACCAATAATACCCTTTTCTTTTCAAGTTATCCTCACCTCCATCTGCAGTTCCCATATCATTAAGCTGAACACAGAGATGTGACCACAGAAAAGCCATTCAGCATTGCCTGTCAATAATCACTACTGAGATGCAGGGAAGGGGTGATGCAGAAAATATTAAAGTTCTTTGGCAGATTTGCTTTCCTCCTGGTTCACCCAAACTTCGTCAAAGTTCTGAGGATTTTCTGCATATATAACGCTGACTTCAGTGCACCAACACTTATTTAGTGGGCTAGGACTACGTGCAGGACTTTGAGCTCGGCCATGAAGGTGACAGCCAGCATCAGGAATGTGCCTCTCGTGAATGTGAGATTAAGTCTGGGGTTACCATCACCCACAGAGCCACCCGCTACACACAGGGCGAGTGCCTTCATGTCTGTTCACAGTGTGGCTCTGGCACTCAGCAGGTGCCAGGGTGGGTCACTGGCTGCGGGCCATGAGAAGGCCTCTGACATGGATGCCACACGTGCAGACACAGATGAGCGTGTGAGCGTGAATACGATACCTGGAGCAGCAGCAGCCATCTTGTGGTCATGAGGGAGCAGCATGAGGACACACCAACGCATTAATGCCTCTGGGAGCACCAATGGGCGAGCGAATCATCCCCAGCAACTGCCCAGTTCTGGACTTTGGGTTATATGAGAAGAGTAAACCTCTACTGAAGCTGTTAGATGGGGAGTCTGTTATCTGTGGCCAAATGCAAACTTAACTGATAGAAAGTTCTCAGGAAAAGAAGAGCATATGGACTCTGGGTGCCCAGGTGGTGCTGAACTTCTGTCTTTAAGCAGCATTCAAAACTTCTTTTTCCTCTGTCGTTGCTGAGCACGGTCTCAGGACCAGCAGCAGCCGCCTCCCCTGGGATGCTGGCAGAAATGCAGCATCCCAGGCCCCACCCCAGACACATCAAGTCAGAATCTGCATTTTAACAAGATTCCCCAGGCGGGCTGGATGTTATCCTTTTGCAAAGCCTGGGGCGGTTTAGAATCCTGGGCTTTACCCTCGGTGGTTCTGATTCACTCGGTCAGGAGAGAGGCTGGCTGGGTTTGGAAATCTCCACGGTGACTCTGATGAGCGGCTAGGGCTGAGAGCCCTGCTCTGGTGACTACATCAGCGGTTTCACAAGGTGTGGTCCCTGGACCTGCAGCATCCACATCACCTGGGAACCCATTAGAAATGCAAAATCTCAACGCTCATACCAGACCTGGTGAATCAGAGCCTCCTGGGTGGGCACAGGGATCTGCGGAGTAACCAGCTCCCAGGTGATTCCGACGCGCACCCCAGCTCCAGGGCCACTGCTGAGCTTGACAGAATACTCACTGAAAAGAGGGGGAGGTGTGAAAGGTTGAGGGTGAAATAACACGGGGTGGGGCATCAGCGTGGTCTGAGCAGGGGGTGTCTCTTGCCTAAATGCCGGTTCTGGAGGGCAGGAAGTGAATTTCATTCATCTTCTACTTCCAACAGTACAGGAAACAGCCATCGTCCATCCGTCTATCATCCATCCATCCGTCCATCATCCATCTGTCCATCATCTATCCATCTACCATCCATCCATCTACCTACCGACCTATCTACCTACCTACCTAATATCTACCTCTCATCTCCTGAATGCAGTCAGGACTGACATAGGCTTGAATAGATGTTTTGGTTGTATTTATCACCCTTATGTGCCCCAGGCACAGACTTTCCTTGCTCGAATCCCGGCCTCTACGTGGTGCGTACGTGTGTTATAATTTGCCCTTATTTTGTAGGTTAATTCTGTTCAGTGACCAGAGCTAACTAGTGCGGCTCATTAGTGAGCGGACCCCAGATCAGAAAGAGGGAAGAGGAAGCACTGTTGGTTCTCACTTCGTAAAGGACACCCCAGGGAGGCCCCCTGCCCTGTGGGATGGGGATGGGCAGAGCAGACCGTGGACCTTAGGGAATTTCAGCGTGCAGGCGGCACGGGGGGTGTGTGTGCGCGTGCAACTTGGAGCCGCCTCATACCATCTCCCGGCAGAGCTCACGGCCACCGAGCCCGTGGGGCGGCAGAGCCGCCCCGCTGAAGCCTCACGGTGTCCACAGCTCATTCTACGATCTCAGCCTGGACACGGCCAGGCCTGCGGGGCCCCCGGGACCCCCCAGCCCTCGGAGGCCTCACCGAGCCCACACTGTACCCTCACGCTCACCGGTGGTCTTTGTTGGAGGATCTCCGTAGGCCAGGAGACGGGAAACTGCCCAAGAGATGGGCTCAGGTCTCCCCTGCGGAGACAGAGGCCCCTGCCCGAAACGGTGGGGCTCCCAGGCGGCCAGGGAGCACGCTCCTACCCGCGGGATGCCACTGGGCAGCAGCCCTGGGAGGCCGCGGCCCGGCCCGGGACCTGCGGGAGGACCTGGGCCTGGGCCGCCCGACCTTGGGCCCCGAGTCGCTTCCCGGCAGCTGGTGGGTGTGCGGCTTCCTGAGCGTTCAGGGCCGCCCTGCCCACCACCCTCTGCTGTCCCGAGTTCTAACGCGCTGTGCGCACCCGGGGACGGGCGCTGAGGGCGCCCTGAATGCCTACACAAGGCAAGTCTCTGCGACCCCGCAGCTGGGGACGCTCGGGCTGCCTGGGCTCTTCCCGCAGGGACAGGCCCGGCCTGTCCACAGGGGCCGACGCACGAGGACGCAGCGCTCTGGGGGCAGAACCCGGGGGCGGGGGATTCTTGGAGGAGGAGGAGCCGTGAGGCTGGTCTCCCTGCACCAGGGCCCTGGAGGTGGCACGGGGGTGCAGGGCAGAGCGGAGCCGCCGGAAGCCAGGAGGGCACCCGCGCTCCATCCCTGCAGCGTCAGGTACCCGGGGGCATCCCTGCGTCCAAGGGCCAGAGGACTTGTGTTGCGCCCCATCTTATTGTTAATTTTGGAAAGTATTGTACTTTATACGTTTAGAAAGGTTGCAGTGTTTCAACATTGGTTTCACGTTTCTAAAGGAAACAGACTCTACCTTAAAGATCCTGGGCTACAGTAAGGGCAGGGATGGAAAGTAACCCCCAGCAGCTCCTAGAGAAGCAGCAGGTGGGGACGTGATGTCACTGCTGGGGAGAGAGAAGGCTCCTACACGTCTGTGTGACAGGGCCTCGTCTGGAAGCAAGAGGAGGCTGCATTCACACCCAACGCCCTGTTAATGGAATTCCCACGCATCCAAAGAAAAGCTCCTATCTCTTTAATTACAAAAGCAGGGTAAATACAAGTCATACCGAATACGCAATTTTTTTTTTTTTTTTTTTTTTTTTTTTTTTTTTTTTTTTTTTTGCGGTACTCAAGCCTCTCACTGTTGTGGCCTCTCCTGTTGCGGAGCACAGGCTCCGGACGCGCAGGCTCAGCGGCCATGGCTCACGGGCCCAGCCGCTCCCCGGCATGTGGGATCTTCCTGGACCGGGGCACGAACCCGGTCCCCAGCATCGGCAGGCGGACTCTCAACCTCTGCGCCGCCAGGGAAGCCCCGAATACGCAATTTTAAAGTGCATGTGAGACACAATATTTTCCAACATAACCACCAAGCTGCCCTTGCAAACATACGCTGACTGTTTTCTCTGCCCACGAAGTTTAGAGAAACTAGCATTTTCTCACCTCAGGGAGTATGCAGTAATAAAATAATTAAGCTCAGCTTTATTTTCTGCTCAAAAAGCTGAACTTGTTATTCTGGACAAACAGGTATTTGCTAAGCTGAATTAAGTGCATGTCCTTAGAAAGTTGATTCTTAAAGGGCTGCTTTTTCAGGCACATACAGCTTATCAATAAAGTAGAAATTTCTACAAAATAGTGAAGATCAAAACAATTTAAATTAGTTCTTATCACTGACTAAGATGAACATTGGGGTTTAAGAATATTTTAAAAAGTGAGCTTTATCAAGGGCCAGGCAATGCCGTTTTTCTTCAAGATCTTGTACTTATGTTCTCTTTGTAGTTCATTCACTAAGGCTTGATTTGGGGTATGGTGGTACTTTTTTTCCTGTGATTACGAGTACTATTTTAATGCACTTATAATTTTAAATAGCCTACACTTATTCCCTTCATGCACCCAAAGCGAATCAAGTCAGATACCATCAACCACAGAAGAAAGGCAAAATGAACTACTGGGTCACTGTTCACTGTCGTCTTCAGGATCATATCAGTCCTGGGGGAACAAGAGCCTGGGTCTCCAGGCAGCAGACGCATGGGCCCTGCGGTGGACGGGTCTCTGTCTGTCTCTTACTCCCTCCCTGCACAGACATGCAGACGCATTTCTCAGCTGGCTCCACGGGGCTCACCAGGTAAGTCCTCAGCACCACAGAGGATGCTTTGTTTGAGCCAAAGTGAAGCCCGCAGGCAAGGGAGGGTGTCAAGACGCTAACTCATCTCTGAGTTTCCCTTTTCAGGACTTGTGAGGAAACTTTGAATTTGTCTTCAGTTAATACCAAGTCCAGGCACGATTTTCATTTCTTCGAAGACAGAGTCTATATATCTAAAACTGAGTAATTCAGCCCAGTAGAAGAGAAAGATGACTGGGCTCAGAGCTTGGCCTCAGGGACCAGCCTTGAAAATAACCAAGTTATGATTTTTATTTTCATTTTTATTTATTTTTTGGCTGCACTGCGTGGCTTGTGGGACCTCAGTTCCCCGACCAGGGATTGAACCCGGGCCACGGCAGTTAAAGCACCAAATCCTAACCATTGGACCACCAGGGAACTCCCCCGAATTATGATTTTTAATTTATAACTTGCTCTCCTACTATTTTCCAGCAAAACAGTTGACAAAAGTGGCAGAATCAAGGTTAAAACAAAAATTGAAAAAACAGAAACACCAAGCCAGGAGATAAACTCTGGATAAGGGACGGCAATGCAAAGGGAGAAACATAAAGGAAGGGTCTTTCAGTGGATGAGGAAGCAGTTCATTGTAACAAACGAGTTGGGAGACTCATTACCTTAAACAATATGCCAGGATTTGTTCAAGTCCTATAAAATGTACCGAGGTTATGAAAAATGTATAGTTGTCCTCAGGAAAAGCTAATCATTTACAAATATTTATTGATCAACTTCATTTTCCTAAATTGCCTATAGCTCTTAATTGAAAATCTATGAGGTTAATGCAGCTATAAAACTCTCTGAGATGTTGGTGAGTTTTATATTCTTTATGTTGCTATTAGTGTTTATTTCCACTGCTGGTACAGTTTCAAGATTCGCTTCTTTTATAAGGTGGTGGTCTTTTCTCCGTATGTAGTAAATAAAGAGCTATAGTCATTTTGGGGGTGAAATGATGCGCCGGCTGGGTGACTTATTCAGCCCAAGTGTCTGCAGACGATGTCACATAAGTGAATTGGTCACCTTTAGAAGAGAATGCCTTCACAGCACCTACCTCTTTTCAATTATCTACAATTTTTTAAAGTCCCAAATAGGAAACATCTGGGTTCCAGAACTCTTTTCCCAGTGACCCCAAACCCCTACCCGTATTGCCTCTGAATGTAAGGGCAGCACCTAAAGCTCTGTTACTAAACGTCACAAACAGCAAAACAAGAAGCCCCAAACAAGAAACCAAATAAAGAATGAAAATGCTGAAAGACAAAGTCTAAAGGAAATGTTCATGCTTTGTGCTCTGATGCACAATCATTACCCCAAGAACTGTTCCTAGACCAGCCGATTTCCTAGGGGGAAAAAACCAAACAACTCTAGGCTTATTAGTGAAGGAAAATGAATTCAAAATCTAACTTATCTCTCAATTATTTGAATGTGTGGGGAAGTTTCTATATGCTTTTCCTACTGTGTATCCCTAAAACTTTCACCATCCGAAGGGTGGAAAATATTTTTTCTAAGCCTGCTTGTTTTTCCTCCGCGGTGGTGTTTGTGGGCAGGTGTGACATATTTCTTCTTCTGGGTAAGTTTAGGTCATAACGAGAGCTCTTCCTAAGCTGTCCTTGATACCATAAATAGAAAAAGTAAAATACAATAGAAATGCTTTATAACATGTATATAATCAAGAGATACGCCAGTTATAAAAGAAATGTGACAACTTTGGTCATTTAAATATTTATGTCTCTACTTGTAAAACGTTACGAAAATTCAGGTGTCCTGGAGGTTAAGCCAGAAAGAAAATTAATAAATGGAATCAGTGAGCACTGAAAGTGCTAGATGGAACGTGAAGGAACTCACACTTCTGCAACTTTCCAATTTATAGATAATACTGTGATTTAAAAATACGCACATCACACCAGTTTAGAAAGTGTTTGAGGGAGTTTGCAAAATTCCCATGTTCACAAATAAGGACATTTTGGACTACGGTAATCAGACATTTATTTCCACGTTTGAATCAGATACAGTGAGTGATTCACACGGATACGCACAGATCCCTTTACTTCAGGGGGCTTATGAATCATGTTTTCCATTTAGTGGCGTAGAGAACCTTTGATAGAACAGAACACAACTGTACTCTTACATCGATGACACCCTTTTCCTCTTTCCTGTCTCACCAACTTTCTGATCATCTCCCACTGGCTTGGGTGCGGCACTCAGTGCAACCCTGAATTCAGCCGTAAGGGGGTGAGGTACAGCCCCCCAAGTACAATCTCTAAGGCTTCCAAAGAAGTCAGACCACAGACCGCTGATGCGGTTATAAATCAGGACAGCACACCCAATGTTAATAGTTAGGTTCCCAATCTTTCGCTAAAAGAATGAGAGATAACACCTGCTTTTAACTGCATCCTCTTTTGAATATATCGATGTATAGACAGACGTATATTAATTACCTCAACGAGGCACTGCATGTGAGGTGTACAGTGCACAGGACAAAAACCAAACCATTTTAAAAAGTCTCTTTTCTGATAGAAAGTGCAGTCAGCATAATGTTCACAGAGCTTGACTTTATTTTACCTTAAATATAGTTGCATTTTAAAAAGCTTCAATAAATTTAATGATTAAAAAAAATCAAAGATACCAACACATTTTTCATGGTCCAAATATGATTCCACATATTTTCTTTAGCAAAGTCATTTGTAATAGATTTTTCAATATTTATATTCTTAGGTAATCATTTGTATTTTCTCTCTGTACAAATACCATCAATTAGCCTGTCTAGTGAATTTTGGTGGGGGGGGGGAAAGAAAGATGTACATTAGTAGTAGTTCTTTAAAAAAAAAAAAAACCGGTTCTTAGAAGAGGAACTTTTAAGGATCAAATTCTCCCCCGTTGTTACAGATCAGGAAGCAGAGCGAGGAGGGAAGGCTGCAGCTTTCACAGGGCACAGCCAGGCAAGCGGGCAGCCTGGCCCTGTCCCCACCTGTCCCCTGCCCGAGCCTCACTGCGGAGCAGCCAACCTGGGCCACTCAGGGCGATGCCCACACGTTCACGCCTGGTGACTTGGCGCAAAACTGTGGACAGGAGAACGGCAGGACAATGTTTCTATGGTGATTTCATTTTAAAGTTTTCCCTTCATAAAAAATGCTGAAACAACATGCAGTATTTCCCACTTAAGTGCAAAAGAAAAGGGGGACTTAATTTTTTTCCAGTTTTGTATTGAATATCTCGTAGATAAAATCTTCCTGTAGCTAAAAATCAGCCAAGAGACCTGCTGCTGATAGAAACGTTTCACAGCCTCTGTTTTTCAAAGACGCACTGTGTCCCTAAAAAACTTCGTGAAGGAATGAACGCGTGCCTCAGTGCCGGTAATTAGCAAATGAGCACAGGATTTTAAACACAAAGACTGAACCAGGAGGCCCACAGGTTGGCAGGCATGCTCGCAAGGTGACAGGCAGGACACAGAATTACACGTATGTGACATTATTATCCACTGCAAGCATGCACCGGAGGAAAGAAATGAGGGGTTTGGACTTCCGCAGTTTAGACAGACAGCCAAAATAAATACAGAGAGTTGAAGGCGGTTGGGCTGGAAACGTCCTTGCAGCCCGGTAATAAAGAAACACCCCTGATGTTTGCTGCAGCTTCTTAAAGCCGAAGCAGGAGCTGGGCGCTGTCTGCCAAGCATAGAGGAAAAGCAGGTAGGGAACCCAGGCTGCCTTCAAGCTTCCACGGGGACAAAATTAAACAGTGAGGGTTTAAAAACAATTGCTTTTTAGCCCTTAAGCAATACTTTTTAATTAGTCTGAAATGTTAACGGTTCCTGTAATGAACTCAGAATAGATATATATTTAAACAAATAATTTTTAGGGATTGTTGGCATTTATGATTCTTTGATATATGGTCTGAGCAGCCAGAATTGATGTCAGAAAGAAGTAAATACCCAGGCTCGTTAAGCCCGAACACCTCCGGTTTTATGTTGGAAACGTTTTTGAAATAAGAACTAAATCTCTTTTCTTTTCCCTTGCATTTTAACTTATATTAATTACTTTAAATGATTGTAGAAATCTTTGCTATTTCCTTACCATATGTAAAAAAAAGTCACTTTACTATCTGAGGTTTGTATCTCATGATTTCTCTCTAGCTCGGCAATCAAAAGGGTTTAATTCCTAAGGCTTATGATTATATGATACCTGCCGGGAGGCTGGGCAGTTAGTTTAGTGGTTAGTACCTTATCGCGCCTTCAAAACCACCCAGCATTTCCCAGGTGAAGTTTACCGTGGCTTCTAGGTATCAGTAGTTATTTTTTAAAAAGAAGAAATGAATTGTATATCTTGTAATCCAGGAGCTATTAAATGATTTAAAGTTTTAAGTCTTCTCAAGTGTTCTCGGCAAGGTGAAGCTTCTTTTCAAGTGAAGGGTATCCTCCATCTGGAACTCACAGGTGCAGGCTGCCGACAGCGGCCACGCTGTGCTCCCCACACCTCCCTCCCAAATTGTCACTAGAGGCGCAGCGATCTAGTTTTCAAGGGACCCGAAGAGCCGATATTTTCCCTCAATGCCGACAATGGGATGATGATTCAGAGTGTAGTCGTTTTGGGACACTGCCAACAGTCTCTAATAATTAAGCATTTTCTACTACATCTTCTTCCATCAAAGACGTAAATTTAAAAAAAATCCACAGTTAGGAGGCTGCATTTTTATTTTAGAAAAAGGTGAAACATGAAAATTTCGAGACCAATCGAGACACGCTTAGATGCGGCTTAATAAATCTAAGCTGTCAGAACTCAGTGACTTTCCTTGGAGAAACACCACGAATATACATCTGCCATCAATGGCCATAACCTCAAATTCCACTTTCTCCATTAGAATAATCAAGGAACGCCATTCAGAAATAATATCACATCCTGCATTTTATTCAATTCCATGTGACAAAAATAGGAACCTAGACTAAGACATCCATTTCAATCAGTAGATGTGTCAAGCCACAGATTTCATCATAAAAAATATTGGATCTGGGTAACAATTCTCCACTGGTTCAGGGAGGCCCCTGGCCCTACACGGTGTTGCAATAGAAAAATAGTGTCTCTTCACCATGCGGAGAGGGACGGCCTCGCCCTGAGCACAGGGTGGGGACAGTCTCACTGTCCCATCATGAGCCATCTTATTTACAGCACTTTACATTTCTCTTTTCTTATGTTATATACACACCCTTTTGCGAGGAGAGAACACTACATGGTACCAAATCCTAACCAAAAAGGAAAAAAAAAAAATCACACCCAAAAGGACACATAAATAATAAGAACATTCACTGCTGAAACACAGCGACACCGAGCACCTCAGTTTTCTCTTCCCGACGCTGGGACACCCCCGACCCATCCCGTGAGAAGAGAGGGCACCCCCGGGCACACTCCATCCCATCTGCGAGGGAAACAGAGCTGGAGAGTTCAGGGTTCATTCCCGACAGAGATCACTGCTAGGTCTGCTTATCTGTGAGTCTTTGAAACTCTGTTCAGTGACACGATGTGACTTGTTGCTGTGGTTGTGTTGGAAAGATGGTCCTATTTCTCGGTTTCAACTGAGAAGGCTCGACTGCTTCCTCGGGGACTCAGCCCCTCGCGCTGTCACCCGGCCACCCACGACGACCTGGTCTCAGACTCCAGCATGCTTGCAATGCACAAAATGAGGTAGAGAACGCAACACTTCTGTGTGGGCCTGGCTCAGCCCCGCCGCCCGGCACCTGCCCAGGGCCCTGTCCTGACACGGGGCAATGGACAGAATCACCAGCACGAGACTGTACTTTGATCAGATGACAGTGTGCTTTGTTTTCATCTGAGAAGATAATAAATAAATCAGGAACTCAGAAAAACGTCCCAGTTATGACTGATTATACTGCCTGACACCCGACACCTCTCTGCAGTGTATTGAGCACAAAAGCAGGCCTCGCAGGCAGTCAGACTCTCGTCCGGGGGGCATGTGAGAAAGAGAACAGAGGCTGCAGTAACATCATGCCCATGCAGCGCCCGCGTGGTTACTTCCTGGCTTGTACTGGTGTCACAGTCCTAAGATGAATTCATCAACGTTTTCTTAGGGTGGTCAAGTTTTTAAATGGGCTTTGTAGAAAAGTTAAATCATTTAATTTAAGAAACAGCAGGCCCTAGCTTATTGAGGAACTGACAAGTCTTGGTGGCTTTTCCGGTTAAGGAGCACAGATTTCTCATATCGTTTGACCTAAGACTGTAACAGCTTTTTTTTCTTTTTTTTTCCTCTTCATTTTCCTTCAATCAAAGTACTCTTTATAAAATACTTTACATCTTTTAAAATTTTCCAATTATAGACAAACCTCCCTAATACAAAATACTAAAAGTGCAAGAGTATAAATTAAGAGTTTTCAACCACATTATACAAACATTACCTTTTTATTGTACAGCTTTGATAATGCGAAATATTTACTCACAACTGCTATAACGTTGTGAATAATTCACGGTGGTGTCTGTCTGTAACTTGTTCCCAATGGCTGGGCTACACACCACGCTAGAGAACACTATCCACATAGCAGCTACAAACATTTAAATTAAAAAAAAAAAAAAAAAAAAAGGCTTGTTACTGACAGGTGCTTGCACACGAAAAGCATGCTTTTTCCTAACAGAACTTCACAATTTTGCCTGCATGGAAATAACCCACTTATTTATAGTAAAACAAATCTTGCCTTAAAAAACAAAAATCACACAGCCAGATGTATTCTGCAGTACAAAAGCTTCCGTTAAAGTTGGGCTGTATCGTCTGTTACCCGCATCATCTTAACATCATAAATACTACAGACGAAGGTACTGCCATGCTACACAGCGTCCGGAGCACTAGACCACGTGTTCGAGATAAGAGTTCTAAATGACAGAGTTCAAGTTTCCAACTAATTCGAACAAAACCACTGAACGAGTTTCCTGGAATAGGGTGGGGAGCCCCCTCTGGGCACTGCTGGGCTTTGGAGGGACGGAATGGATGTGCTCTGAGCCCCTTCTGTTCCCAAGGTGGCTCTCCGAGGACGTCTCTTTTTGACTTAAATCTATTTCAAAGGCTGCCGAGTTCTCGAGGACGGTCAAGCTCACGGAGAAAGGCGCGCCGGGCGGCGGGTGAGGCCGCCTCAGGCAGCCACCCGGTGACGTCTTTCCTGCTCTGGGTGGGCGGGGAAGGGGACCCACGGGGCAGGGACGCGGCTAGTTAATCCCGATCTCCTTGTTATCCTCAATGAGCCGCGTGAACGGCCGGCCGGCTCCCGAGTCCGACTTGGTTTTGTCCAGCCCCGCGATGGGCGGGCTGCTGCCAGGCCGCGCTTTGTCCAGCCCGGCAGCCAGGGAGCCCAGGGAGGGGAGCGCGCTTCCCCCGAGACTTACTGGGAGCTGGGGGAGGCCTCCGTTCTGGATGACGGAGATCTCATTGTTCTTCATGGCCAGCCCGTTGGTGATGGCTGCGGCGTACTGGTTCCAAAAGCTGGGGTCCACGTTCATGGCCCGTGCGGCCAGATCCTTCTGGAACATCTCGGAGAACTTCAGGGCGTCACCGCCCAGCAGGGCCATGGGGTTCTCCACCGACAGGCGGCGGCCGCGCCTGGCAGGGGCGTTGTTCCACATGTGGGTGCCCATGTGCACCTGCGGGGGACACGAGACACACCCCGGCGTGAGTGCACCCAGCCCTGGGGTCACAGAGACGCCCGGGGACCCGGGGACTCCTTCCAGCTCCTTTCCTTCCCCTCTTCCCCAGCCTAAGCATTCGTTTGGGACAACAAACTTGTTAGGTGAGCTTTTCTGAGCATCTTATATTTGAACCTACAACATTTTCTTTTGTCAAGTACACAGAACAAGCCGACCGATGAGCTAACGGATGTTCCTTTCAGCTCACAGCTAGATGGAATCATTTCCCCCCTAAGGCGTCAGACCCACGGGCCACCCGGAGGGTCTCAAAGCTCTTGCCCCAATCCCCAAGTTGGCTTATACTCAGAACTCCTGGCTTCACTGTGCCCGTGTCTGGTTTTCTCCCGGACACGGCAGGAACGTCTGGGCACCTGTGGTCAGCAGAGCCTTTCATCCTACCAGCAAGCGGAGGTCCCTGAGGGGTCCCTGAGACCCACGCAGGCGCTTGACGTAGGCTGCAAAGCGGCACACTCCCCTGAGGGTGTGGGCACGGCCCTGGATGGGTCCTCGGTGCCCGGCCACACACTCCACACCTCCGGGGAAAACGGGCAGCGTGGCCGTATCTCAGATGCGAACGTGACGACGTTGTACCGTGCTCCCCTCCCCCGGCCCTCAGGCTGGGAAGCTTCTCCCAGATGCCCGCTGGGCCCTCGTGGCGGCCATGAGGCCAAGACCACAGATCTGACCCCTGGCCCCGGGGCGGGATTTGCTTCACTTGCATCCCCTGCGAGCACCTACAGGCCCGGTTCTCTTGGTATTAGTGTCCCACTGGACTCCAGGCAGCGCCGGCCCTGGGCTTGCCCTGTCAGCCAGCGAGTGTCACCCCGACACCCTGCAGCCACACGGGGAGCACCAGCTCCTCAAGGGGAGGGCGGGCCCGCGTGGAAGGCAAGCTCCCCACTGCCACCGCACACGTGTGGGGAGCACCGCAGGCAACGCGCACACGCAGGCACACATACGGCGCAGACTCACCCATAACACACAAGCGCGCTCACACCACACGCCACACAGGCACACGCCGCGCTGTCTCTCGGGGGCTCCGCAGCAGCCGTGCCCCTGGCCGGGACCACAGGAGGTGGACGCGGGGGCTTCCCGGGCGGCCCTCACCTTGAGGTTGCCCTTGGTGGTGAACGCTCTCCCGCAGATGGTGCAGCCGAAGGGCTTCTCCCCGGTGTGGGTGCGCTCGTGGATCTGCAGGGCGCTGGCCGAGGAGAAGGTCTTCCCGCACGACTGGCAGTTGTGCTGCTTGGGTGTCCGGCGCGGCGGGGGGGCCAGCATGGGTGCGAGGCCGGGGCTCATCACCGTCGGGGGCCCGGCAGGCACCTGGATGGGAGCCGGCAGTGGCGGGCCCTCGGCCAACGGGCCGGCCTTGCTGTGCCCGTTCACTTCCATTTTGATCGTGGCGGGTGCGGAGCTGGGACCCAGGCTCGGGGTGCCCTGGCCGGGACCTAGAGCAAAGCTGGGGTCAAGCAACTGGGGAAGCGGCTTGCGCAACCTGTGGGTCAGCAAGTGCTGCTTTAAGTTACCCAGGGTGGAGCAGCCGCGCCCGCAGGCCGCGCAGACGAACGGCCGCTCCTTGGTGTGCCTGCGGAGGTGGATCTCCAGCGCGCTCCTGCAAGCAAAAGGCTTCGCACAGACACGACACGCAGTGCTCGCACACTTACCCCGATCTCGGCTCAGGAACAGCAGGCTACAGGGGGCCTCCTCCTTGATGGCCGGCCGGCCGGGGTGGGGGGCCGTCAGGTCCAGCGCCCCTCCGTTCTCGGGCCCGGGGGGCGGGCTGTCCTGCCTCTCCGTCTTCAGGGGCGTCTCCAGCGGCTCCTCCTGGGCGCCGAGGCCCGGGGACTTAGAAGGCAGGCTCTCGCTGTTACTGTTCCCGGGTGACAGGGCCTGCAAGGAGGAGGACGACTCGGACAGGGCCGGGCTGCCCGCGCTCCGGCTCTCCAGGTCGCCCACAGCTGATGAGGAGTCGTTGCTCAGACGGTCGCTCTCCCCGGACCCGTTCTCCAGGGACTTGAGGGCAGTCATCTGGGGGCAGCTCATGACCGAGTCCATCATCTTCATCTGGTTCTCCAGGGCGGCAATGCTGGAGATGACGGACGGCGGGGAGGGCGGGCAAGAGCTCGAGAAGGCCAGCAGCGGCTTGGATGGGTCGCCAGCCGTATCCTTCAGCTCGGCGTCCTCCTCCAGGGAGTTCTCGTCCATGTCATCGTCGTAGCCGCTCAGGGCGTCCGTGGCCTTCTCGTCGTAGGGCAGCTCGGCGTCCATGGCGTCCTGGAAGCCCTCGGGCAGCGGCGTGTTGGGGATCTGCCCCCCCATGTGCATGCGAATGTGCTGCTGCAGGACCACGGCATTGGTGAACTTCTTCTGGCAGATGGGGCAGGAGTGCTGCACGCGCAGGGGCGGCTTGGCGCGGTGGACCCCGAAGTGCGTCTTCAGGTTGCCCTTGGTGGTGAAGGCACGCCCGCAGATCTTGCACTTGAAGGGCCGCTCGCCCGTGTGCGTCCGGTAGTGCATCTTCAGGGCGCTCTGGCAGCTCAGCACGCGGTGGCAGATGGCGCACTGGTTGGGGTCCGTCACCTTCTTGTCGATGTTCTCCACCAGCTGCTGCAGCTTGGAGGTTTCGGACGTTTGCATAGAGTCAAGCAGCCCTCCGAAGGGAAATTTGGCCTTGAACTGCTCGGCGCCGGCCGGGAGGACCGGGCTGCAGAGGCCGGGGGATAGGCTGCTGTCCGCGAGGGCGGACACGGCAGACACCTGCCCGGTGGCGGGGACGTCCCCCGCCCTGGTGTTTGTGCAAGGCAGGCTCACGGGCTCGGTCTTGGGCAGGGAAGACCCGCCGGGTGCCGGCTGCGGGGACTCGGCGGTCACCACCTCGGAGCTGGTCAGGCCTGGGGACAGAGAGGGGCACTCGCTGGATGCCGGTGAGGGCCGCTGCGGGGAGCGGCTGGCGGGGGTGAGGCTGGGGGAGTCGGCATAGCTGCCGAGGCTGACGCCAGGGAGGGTGGGTGGGAGCTGCAGC